>NC_135716.1:2859815-3470786 GCF_964656455.1 Halichoerus grypus | reverse complement strand
ATTAATTAACAGAAATTAAGAAAGGAAAACCCACCTCTGTAAAACACACAAAATTTCTTTCTCTGTTAAGAACACATATACAAAATGCAATCAAGAATTGAAGTTCATGTTGAGAGGGCACAAACCACAAAATCAGGGCAAAGTCATTACTATGAATAAATTCAAAATTAACTGGACAAGCATGCTCAATGCATTCAAAGAATTTTAAATCATTGCAAATCATTCACTTAACCATGCTGGAGGAAGAATTCCCCTCTTCAACAGACAACATAAATCAATAGGGTGCCCCATCAAACAAGGACCAAACCATAATCAGGTTTTTAACAGTTCTGATTTAAAGTTACTTAAATCAGAATGTTCCAAAGATCACAATCCAGAAATTTTAACCAATCATTCACACCATGAAACAAGCACTTAAAAAAAGAACCAAAAGAAACTAAGCACATAGATCATGTACCTGGATCAATGAGAACTTCTTGTGCCCCTGGAAGAAAGAACAGATTATGGTCTTTTATTTGGAAAACAAAACTACTTTTAAAGACAACTACTAATCACATTTCATGATTCACATCGCCTTGTAAATTCTGAGACACTTCTATCTGATCAGGAGAGCAATTCTGAGTAAGAGTATGTCACAAGTTCAGTGCCTTTTTGCTTTAGGAGACAAAATAGAACAGCTGCCATTAGTCATACCCTGCACAAACTGTGGAGGGCCTTGCCTCCTGCCCTCCCACCCTCCAAGCGCATGCTCCCCCAACCTCCTTAATCAAGTACGAGAATTTCTTATTCCCACAGATAAGCCAACTGACAAAGGAATAATAATTTGTTTGTGCAAATATGTGCCCACAGCTTGGAATGGAGGGCAAAGTTGTTGCAAGTAACTCAGCGCCATCCCCCTGAAATCTCATGCTCACACTCAGCACCATCCTCCTGAAATCTCACGCTCACACTCAGCGCCATCCTCCTGAAATCTCACGCTCACACTCAGCGCCATCCTCCTGAAATCTCACGCTCACACTCAGCGCCATCCTCCTGAAATCTCACTCACACTCAGCACCATCCTCCTGAAATCTCACACTCAGCGCCATCCTCCTGAAATCTCACGCTCACACTCAGCGCCATCCTCCTGAAATCTCACTCACACTCAGCACCATCCTCCTGAAATCTCACGCTCACACTCAGCGCCATCCTCCTGAAATCTCACGCTCACACTCAGCGCCATCCTCCTGAAATCTCACTCACACTCAGCGCCATCCTCCTGAAATCTCACGCTCACACTCAGCGCCATCCTCCTGAAATCTCACGCTCACACTCAGCGCCATCCTCCTGAAATCTCACTCACACTCAGCGCCATCCTCCTGAAATCTCACACTCAGCGCCATCCTCCTGAAATCTCACACTCACACTCACTCACTCACACACTCACTGAATTACTGGACGCTTCACAAGCGAAGGATTTCCAACTTTTAGTAGGTACAATGCAAAACAGTTAACTTCATTATTATCAAGAAGCTTTGAAAGCCTTGATCATCTGCTAAACTACCTAAGTATCAATGAGATCCAATTAGCCTTCTCTGTAGAAGGTAATTTCCCATGATGGCAAAACACACCCTAAGAAGTACTGGTTCCAAGAGTTGTGTTTATCACTAGCTATAATCATTTTTAAACATGTTAGCAAGATTCAAAAAGGTATATCCCACTGATAGGTATTCTTACTGAAATAGCACAGTTATTCAATTGTTTATATATAAAGAATAGGTCCCACAATCCTATTTAAGAGCTGTTTGGTGTATTGCAATGGCTATATTTAAATGCAGACACAAAAATCACTGTAATCTAGAAGCCACGATTATAATAAACAAACAGGTGCTTTTTATTGAATGCCAACTACACGCCAAGCCGAACGCCTGACAGCCACTCTGTGTGATTCTCAGAACTGCCCTGCAAAGAAGACAGGGATGATTAAGCCCGCACGCTGCTGAGGAGACCGGCAGTCAGAGGGGCCAGGGATGCCCCAGCGTCACTCTGTCCCCACCGCCATGCCCAGGGACAGAGCAGACAGATATGTCCTGAGGGGACACTCAGCTGTGGACCCTTGGCGAATGGGGGGTTTCCAGATAACCCTAGAAACTCTTGTTCAGCGAAAACCTGGTCAAATATACTACACTGTGCCATATCCGTGGAACAGGGGATGCGACTGGCACTTTTTTCTGCCTCTGCTCAGAGTCATCAATTATTTGACCTCTCAGCACATGGAGTGATGGACTGGGCCCCATACTAAGTGCACTCCGATTGCAGAGCTTTTAAAGTTCTCCTATTCAACGTGTAAAAATCTTTGTCTCATGTCTCATGCAGGCAGCTGACTACCACTTCTCACTGGTGTGGACGGACCGTCTGGAACAACCCTCTTTTGCCTTTTACATTCCCTTCATCTAATCTAATGGGAATCGGTAAGCCACATGGCCCAGACAGTTTTTTCAAACAGCAAAGGAAAAGCCCAGCTGCAAAAAAAATGGACAGCTTTTTACCAAATGGACTTTAACATCTAATTGGACTTCCTGGAAGCCTTTTATTAGCTCATTTCCAGGCACTTGATAGTTTTCTGATTGGGCAGAGGAGCATGTCTACTTTGCTGTTATCTGGCCTACTAGGAAGGCCTCTCGTCTTATGTGGGTGGGGGCGGGGGAACAGCGGGTGCTATCCAAAGAAATCACACACTGAGAGAAAGGGTGTCCTCCAGCCAGGTCTCCATGGACAGAAGCACCTTGACATGCTCAGAAATTTGATTATCAGCATCATCAGGCTCTAG
This sequence comes from Halichoerus grypus, assembly GCF_964656455.1. NCBI lineage: Eukaryota > Metazoa > Chordata > Mammalia > Carnivora > Phocidae > Halichoerus > Halichoerus grypus. Next base: position 3,467,977 of record NC_135716.1, on the reverse strand, counting down.
TGGACTGATTTCACATTAACCAAACTCCTGAGAGACTCACGTAAAAAAAAAGTGGAGGTTGAACTTATTAATGTAATAGAAGACATAATTATCAATCAGACAAAATATCTCAGTTCAACAATCAGCACTCTTCTCCTCAACAGCCCAATCACAGGCAGGAGGTTACGTGGTGAGCATGGATGGAAGCCGAGCAGGAAGGTATTTTCCTAGATTAACTGGGACTCTCTTTCTGTTACAGGGACAGATCTGCTGCCTAGACGAGCAATCAAGGCTGATCACTATGACTCTCACGGTCAACACTCGTGTAACACTCCCTCTGCCACTCTTTCTAAGCTGACCGAGCCCTGACTCATGGATAGATGCCCTTGAAGATCTACAGACAGGCTGACACCCCCAAACACCTGAAGCCAATCTCTGGGAGCCAAGACCCCTGCTCTGACACTTGCTAGCTCCGTGAGCCTGGTCAGGTTGCTCACCCTGTCTATGCCTCAATTTTCACATCTGTACAATGGGCACAATAATCAAGGCTATTCTGCTGGGTTGCTGTGAGGATGAAGGGATTACACTGGTTTATGTAAAGCGCTGAGAATCGTGTGTAGCACATTTTAAGTGCTCAAAAAATGGTAACTGTTAAGGTGATTTCACAAACCTCCCTTCTAATCATCTTTCGTACATCCTCGTTTTCCCATTTACAAGTTCTTGGGCAGCGCCCTTATGCTCCACCCCATGACCTGTGGAAAGTGAAGGGAAGGAGCCCCTTCCTCCCTGCTCCTCTGATTTCCATGAGGAGGTCTCTCCCCACAACAGTCCTGGACCGCGTGCCCCTGCTCGTCCTCCTCACTCAAATGGCCTGACTTCCAACTTCAGGACGTTTGGGAGGTGAGCTGCACATGTGAAACCCTCTTCTTCCCCTGGTGCTGGCCGCCACAGGGTCCTTGGCTTCCGCCCTGAGGACAGGGGCAGGTCCCCTCATGGGAAGGACCCTGCGGTCCAGAGCCCCCTGGGACGGGAGAGCGCATTCATTTCTGGATACAGTACAGCCCGCCCCTTTTCCTGCATCCCTAAAGTCCATGGAGAACGGGGCTTTATCAGTAATAAAGGTGCCATTTGTCTCCACCTGCCTCCTCTTCCATCTCGTCTCGTCTCCCAGTTGGCTGGTGGAGAAAACAGGAGTGCAATGATTGGGCCCCCTTAAGCCCCAGCAGACACTAATTAACAAAAAGTTCTGTGACCTCCCACAGGTTCAGAGTGACCACAAAGGCCCTCTCTCTGGTGCTGCTGCAGGAGTCCGGGCACAGGAACTGCTGACCCTCCTCAAACAGTTCACTCGTTTCTTAACTGCATCTTTCTTCCCAAAACCATCATTTCATATTTTAAACCCTTAGCAATCCCCAAAGACTATAAGATGATGGCTTCGTGCAGAATAACAGCCGAAGTTCACGAGCTCTTTTATGAGATAACCACTGTGCTAAACACTTTACATAATTTCTCTGTGATCCTCACAATTCTCCAAAGCAGACATTAGCATCCTTGTTTTTCAAATGAGAAAAAAACTCAGAAAGTATGGACTCAGGTTCACAAGGCCAAGTGGAAGCGTGCGCACTCCTACCCAATCAAAACACGAGGCTTGGTCCCTGCAACCAAATCACCGCCCCCCCGCCCCCCCCCGATGAACACGCAGGGAACTCAGAGTTCTTTAGCGTCAAGGCACTCCAGAGACTGTTTCCACCTCTTTTATGAAAGCACGGCTGACTGGTCTCTAATATCGGAAGAAAAGTCCAATTTCACCATTGTTCACACAGCACACCTGAAATTTTCACAGAGATGACAGAATAAAAATAAGATATCACTGGAACACCCAGACGTAATGGACACGGTACTATTCTGAAGCATTAAACAAAAAAATCAAACTAAAGGAACATTGGTTAAGTCTTTCACAAACAGGAGAATTAAGACTTTTCAAAGGTGCAACAGCACCGCCTATGGCCACAGAAAGGCTCTCCAAGTTGCTGGGAAAGGTGCAACAAAAATTGCCTGCATGCTAAGAAAAGATCAGTGAGATTTTTAAAAATAGGATGTTCAGAGACCTTACTAAAAGCTGAGCTAGCACATATGAAATTCTGCTGTAGGAAAGGGAGTGGTATTCAGCACTTAATCTGGAACCTTAAACAAGACATAGGCTCATGGAAACTAACCTTAATGGGAAGGGGTCTTGGGCGTCTGGTTCAGCCCCCCGTTCTCAGGGAGACTGAGACCCAGGGAGTCTGTCCTTTCAGCACTCAGTAGCAAAGCCTACTCCTAGTCCTCGCATCTTGCACTATACCAAAACCCAGCAGAGCTATACTAGCCCTGGATGCATAAAAGTCACATTTGTGTTTTTCCAACAGTAGGTAGTCTAAGTGTCTTGCAAAATACTTCCCAAAGAGCTGGTAACTATAAATCATACAACTGTGTTGAAACACAAAAATGTTTATTTACACAGTAAAACAGCATGAGTTCCCCCCTTTTATTCCCTCTATTTTAAAAAAATGATGTCAAATCAACATTTTCAATTTTTTAACCTTTTAAGAATACAGAAAAAAATCAAAATTTTCTTCACTCACAAAAGAGATAAGCTTATTTCCTGAAAACAGCTCAATATCAATTTTTCTAAACATATTGGCTCTGGTCAAATTCCTAGTAATTTAAAGGTTTTAGTGAATGATTACATGGCAATATGAATTCTGAGTTGTAAAAACATACATTCTGTACAAAAAATCAAGTTCTCCAGCTTAAGGCAATTTAGCTGTTCCCCATCTTACTAGAACAACACTAATTTCATCAAAACTTCATATTGCGCTAAAAAATGTCACTGGAGGGGCGCCTGGGTGGCTCAGTTGGTTAAGCGACTGCCTTTGGCTCAGGTCATGGTCCCAGGGTCCTGGGATCAAGCCCCGCATCGGGCTCCCTGCTCCACGGGAAGCCTGCTTCTCCCTCTCACACCCCCCTGCTTGTGTTCCCTCTCTCACTCTCTCTCTCTCTGTCAATTAAATAAATAAATAAAATCTCTAAAATAAAATAAAAAATGTCACTGTATCCATAGCACTTTAAATCATACTCGTATTATCATATGCATATACTATTGAACATGCATCAGAAACAAACCACCCTCTTCAGTATTCAAAGTTGATCCTGCTAAATAATCTATGCTATTTGTGACAGTAAATGTTTATTGAGCACCTCTTAGGTGCTTTGTATAAAAGGTAGCTAATTCTCATAATCACACAAATTAAGTAACATTATCCAAATTCCACAAGTGAGGAAATATACTTGGGCCATAAAAAGCAAGGCTGACAAGGCCCAAGTCCCATAAAACCTACATATTCATCATCAGAAAGAAAAGAGTCTAGATTGTTACTCTCTCAACATTTACTAACTTACTCTTTTCTTCCGTACTCATGACTACATAAAACCAATTCAGTCTGTATAACTTTTTCTCCCAACAAGCATCACCAGAGAAAAACAAGCACTAAGTCATTAGCAACGGCTGGATTTTCAAAGCCCACTTCTCTTTTGCACTGTCATCATTTTTAAAATGTTTTATTTTTAGTGCTTATGGAGTTAAAATATTAACTTTTTACATTGTTGGCAGAGACTAAATCAACTGCGGAAGTGTCCGATTTCAGTCTCTGCCCCTCTGTCCCATAGTCTCACTGACGTCTCTTCTTTTAAGGCCGCGTCAGGCTGAGACCGCGGAAGTCTGGCTCTGATGAACTCACCGATGCTCGGGAAACCAGCCAGTGGGAGGCTGGATAGCAGAGCAACAGAGCACGTGCCGCACGGCCAAAGCGGCCTGGGCCCCGGCCCTGGGTCAGCCCCCACCAGCTGCACGACAGGGGGCCAGGGACACATCTCTTTCAGCCTCGATCCCTCACCCACACAGAGGGGACATGGATACATGGATTTCCACGCCTGCCGGGAGGCAGGACGCAAGGGGAGCACTGAGCACAGCCGCTGGCCAGGTAGCTCCCGAATAATTCATAGCTATTTTGATAATGATGACGATGGTGATGATTAATAAACTAAGACAGACCAAAGAGTAGAAGTAACCACAAAGAAGAAACATCTACAGGTCAATAAGCATTTCTTTTCAGATTAATTGCAGAATGTCCTAGTGATTTTTTTAATAAACCAAGTTTTGTCTATTTATTATATAGACTTACAGGTTCATATGCAAGTCTCCAAGAAAAAAGAATTTGTGGCCTCTAACTTTTGAATACTAGGAAAGTTTAAAAAATAAAACAAAAGGGGAATTAAAGCAAAAGAGGAGGGGACTACAGAATTCTTTTGAAACTATGATAACTCAATGTGAGGATATCTGCTAGAAAACCATATAGCTGGAGTCCGAGCTGTCAAGGGTCTTCTAACCGCACTTGTGAATTCCTATCACTAAGTCTTAAAAAGACCTAACACTCCACACTAACACTCTGGCTGACATGGCCGCTAACGGTTATCCAGGACCACGTAGGGCAGGTCCAGGTCCCCTACGTGTGCATCTCACACACCTTCACAGGAACCCTATGAGGGAAGCACTGTCACTATCTTCCTCGTCTTAGAGATAGACAAACTGAGGCACCAAGAGATGAAACATTCGAGGTCACACTAACAGTAAACGACACCTGCATTTCAGCTGCTGAGAAAGGAACTCAAGGGAGAACGTTAGGTCATCAGCTTGTCTGGTCTTCACCCCAGAGAGCAGATGCCATACAGCCCCCCCGCTATAGGACGAGGGGGCCACAGACAGACAATCCTGAAGTCACCACCAAGATAAAACAACACACGAGACGGAGCGCGGTGACGGGCCTGGACCCCTGTCTGCGGGAAGGGCAGTAAAGCGGGCCCGGCGTGCTGTCGGCCCTCGCCTGGGCTTTGCCGCACCGCCTTCCCATCGGCTGCCTCCAAAAGTAGAAGAGCCTGAGCTTTTTACACTCTGCGAAGCTGAAGAGAGACATTCCTCTACTGCAGTCAAAGCAGTTTTTCAAAAACAGCTGAACCTTTTCTTTGCCTACGTTCAGCCAACAGGGAAAATGAAACATTTCTCTAAAAAGTGTCTAGAGTCTCACTAATCACATCAGTAGAACAGTCTCAACACACTAGAACTCTTCAAACAGGGGAAACAACCACCTCCAACAAAAGGCTCCCAGAGAGAGCGCGGGAGCCGGTCCTCGCGGGTTGGGGAAGGACGTGGAGCCCCACAGCAGGGCCGGCAGGACCGCAGCCAGGAGGAGGCCAGTCAGGGTCCAAGCACAGGAGAGGGAGGCCCGCCCAGCCTCAGACTCCACATCTCTCCTCGGCCCGCTGTACCTTCCCCTCACGTAGCTGCGGGCCACGGAACTCATGAGGAGCGCTGTGCTGAAGAAGGATGAAATATCTTCCAGAACCATTACAGACCCACCTGAGCAGTCCTACAAAAGGTGCACCCGGTTCCAAGTGTGCAGCCGCAGTAAACCCGCTCCTACAGGCCATCTGCACTCTCTGCTGGTCATGGGAAAAGGTATAATTCAGGAAACCACACATTCAGGCCACTTCCCTATCCAATACACATTAACTACTGTGGGCTTTCTCTTTGGAGGAAAAGGTGTCTAAGCATCTCATCGATCAAAACACACCTAGCAATTGTGTGTAAAGCCTTGACCTCTGTTCTTTGTTCTTATCTTCATGACTGAGGCCATAGTTCATTCATTAAGGGTCAGAAGGGTCAAGTTCACTTGACAAGCACTTGTGAGTCTGCTCCTCCAAAGAAGATTTTTTACTCTTCATTGGTGCTGACAAACATAAGCAATTCAAACTTAACTTACTAAGAGAACTTCATCAAACCAGAAATAAGAAGAGTCCAGTCCCTGAATTAGCTGTTAAAGTCAACATCTGGGGCCACCTTCCCTAAATATACAAAAATTAAGAAAAAGATCCAGACACAGAATTTTGAGGTCAGTCTACCAAGAAACTTCACTCAAGTGTTCCAGAAATCAACCAATCATTGTAACCCATTAATAGTAAGATTCCATAAGATCAATATTCAATAAAGTCAGAAGAAAATGTCTCATGCAAGATTTCTGACTCAAGAGATTTTATATTTTATCTAAACATCTGTGAGGTGTAACCCAGGGGGAAACATATAAGTGACACCCACCCCCACTTGCTTACAGACTGCAACTGAGTCCAGGCAGGAGGAAAGTGCAGAGCTTACCCGGTCGATGTCTGTTGGCTGCTTCGGCAGGAAGTGAGCTACTCTGGAACCTTCGAGCTCCAGTCTTACCCCCAGTTCCACCAGGATAGTGATAGATGACAGAAGCCGAACATAACCCTTCAAGGGCAGCTGGGTGTGAAAAAAAAAAAAAAAAAGCACCATCAGTATAAAGTTAGTGGCCCATCATGAGCTCAAACTGCAGTGGCTGAGAATCATTTAAACAGTTCGATTATGGGGAAATGCCCATTTTTCCCCAAAACAAAGATCGAACCTACAGATCACTGGCTTGGTTATAAACAGGAACATGCCACCCATCACATTTCCTGGGCACAGGCCCAAGCTGGCAACACCGAACACTCTCAGGAAACGCAAGGCCTCACTGAGAGGCTGGGTACACACTAAGCGCTAAGACCACCACGTTTGAGGACCGCGAACACTGTGGCACGACGTGTCTGGCCCGTGGCACGGCTAGAGACTCTCAGGCTGTAACAGCCAGAGAGGGCGCCTGGGTGGCTCAGTCGTTAAGCATCTGCCTTCAGCTCAGGTCATGATTCCAGGGTCCTGGGATCGAGCCCCGCATCGGGCTCCCTGCTCAGCGGGAAGTCTGCTTCTCCCTCTCCCACTCCCCCTGCTTGTGTTCCCTCTCTCGCTGTCTCTCTCTGTCAAATAAATAAATAAAATCTTTAAAATAAAATAAAATAAAATAAAGAACTGACTTCATTACTTCATTCTGACTTGTATTCATAAGTAGCTGACAGGCCCCCCCGACTCACCTTTCCAGGAAAGAACCCTTTTTCACTCCTCACTCACACGATGTTTATTTAACAAGCATTTACGGGACACGTACAATAAGCTGATTATGGACACACACAGACCGTGCCTCCCAGTCCACCCCCAGGAGATGGTCCCCCAAGGGAAAACACACATAAACACACAATTCCAGCACAAAGGGCAAGCCCCATAACAGGCAGGGCTCAGTACAAGACACCACAGGCTCCCACTGCCTAGAGGGGTGAGAGAAGGCTCTCCTTTGAAGTAGGTTTTTAATTCGTTTGTTAGTGTTTCAAATTGAAAGGTAACTCACAGAGCATTACCACTCACCCACGGAGCAGTATCCAATTCACAAGTGTGCAACCTTCACCACCATCTAATTCCAGAATGTTTTCATCACCCCAGAAGGAAGCCCCACAGCCACCAGCACTCACATGCCCCTCTGCCCAGCCCCTGGCAACTGGTCATCAGTCCCTTGCCTTTTCGGGACAATCCAGATAAGAGGCGGCCCTTTGGGGTGCCTGTGTGGCTCAGTCGTTAAGCGTCTGCCTTTGGCTCAGGTCATGGTCCCAGGGTCCTGGGATCGAGCCCCACATCGGGCTCCCTGCTCAGCGGGAAGCCTGCTTCTCCCTCTCCCACTCCCCCTGCTTGTGTTCCCTCTCTCACTGTGTCTCTCTGTCAAATAAATAAATAAAATCTTTATTTAAAAAAAAAAAAAGAGGCGGCCCTTTGTGTCCGGCTCCTTGGACTTAACGTGGTGCTATCAAGGTTCGCCCATGCTGGAGGGGCACCCGGACCTCATTCAGCTCTATGTCTTTCATTTACTGAAGTACAGCACACAGACAACGGGATATTCGTGTCGGGCGTACAACGTACTGATTCGGCTGTCCGTACGTTCATCAGTGCTCACCACGACAGGTGGAGTCGCCATCTGTCACCAACGGTATCCTGCTCCTCCTGACTACACACCCTGTGCTGTCACCTTCCACAGCTTTACCTTTTTTTTTTAATTGACCATCACCCAGTTACCCCATTCCCCCAACCCCCACCTCTTTTTTTTCTTTTTTTTAATGTCCAACATTTTCATGTCTTATTAACATTCCGCTGAATGGATATACCATATGTAGTCAATCCGTCGTCAGCTAACGTACAGAGATGAGGTTTTGACGAATGAGTGCGAGAGGTAACTAAGGTGGGGAATGGCATTCTAAGCAGAGGGCAAGATGTGTTTAAAAACAAACCCAAAAACCCAGAGGAACAAGGAAAGGCAGCACATTGTCAAGGAAAGTGCATGCAGGTGCCAGCAGGACCTCAGCGCGGGCCGGGGGCACGGGGATGGGGGTCGCGGCAGCAGACAAGGCAGGACAGTTACCCCGGACGATCCCCCAAAACATCCAGACAGCCGACTGCTTCTCTTCCCGCACCCTTCATTTTGAGAAGCAATTTTTATGTTTTCTCTTCTTTCAAATCACATATCTAATAACTGCATGAGATGATCTTACCTCCAAGCCACAGGAAGTCATTCACCGAGCGGAGAAGTTCCACAGACATGTGGTAATGTACCAAGGAGTCCTGCAGCATCCCCGCCTGGAGACATAAATCCCCCACATGCTTGCGCATGCGCCCTTGGCACCGCTTCTTGTAATGTCTACAAAATACAATGCGTGGACACGTGTCATTGCTAGTGCACGACTTCTGCCCCGAAAGCACTATTTGACTCTCCCACTACAAAAAAAATGCTCAGAAGGCAACTTTAGGCTCCATAATTGAAAGGCAGCAACCACCACGGCCAGTGTGGGAGCTGGAATGGTCTGACTTCACAAACACCTGCCAAGTTATCTTCTAGAGGTAACAGGGACACGTGACTTCCACCGTGCATTTCACCCAGACAATACCAGAGTAGGATTCTCCTTCGCAAATTTTCCATAACATCAGCACAAGAAAGTTTATGTTTCAGCTTTTTTAAAAAATCAATTATCTTCCACTTTCTTAACTTCAAACCTATTATTACCATATAAAGAGAGCCGTGCTACATATCAAAAGCCAGCCACTTGGCTTTCGCAAACAAGACCTTTACCCCGCTCCTTCAGAGCCGGCCCCAGTAATGCCTTCAGGGGGTGGGCCTGGGGCATCACCAACAGCTCCTTAAATGTTGGCAAGGATACGCTGTTAAAGAATGCAAAGGCTTCTATCTACTCAGAAACCAAAGAAACTATACCAAAATCTTCCTTTACCATTTTTAAATATTCCTATTCTTTTAAGTATTAAATTTCTTAAAATTTTTTTTCAAGAAAAATAGCAGCTGTATTAAATTTTCTCTCACTGAGAAAGCAATCACATCAAGAATAAAACCCCCACGGAAATCCAAAACACGTGAAGTTTCTAGCTAAGTGAATGCTATTGACAGACCTCAATACGAAGTTAAGTCATTCCGGATCTAACTCTGACGAGCCCTAGAAACGCTCCAGCTCCCTGGAATTCGGCGTCTCTGTTCCCAGTACTGGCTGAACTAAGATCATCGCAAAAGGCAGGGGAGAGAGGGAAGAGGAAGCACCAGTCTCCTGCCCAGCCCAAGGCAGTGTGAGTATGGCCCCCACTAACAAGCCCTCCCCATAAGAAAACACCACACCTATGCTGCCCTGCCCTCCCCCACTGGGTACCTCCACTCTGTATGGCCCCTCCACCATGTCCCTGACACACACACACACACACACTCCTCCCCCACCCCCACCCCCGCCCCAGCCAGGAGGGGCTTCCCAGACCATAAATCTGATTAGGTCACTCCCCCTGCTTCAAACCCCGTTCCCCAGCACAGTTCTAGCCCCCCTCCCGCTGCCCCTGCTTCCCCTCCTCCCACTGCCCCACTGCCCTGCACTCTACAGCCTCACCTTACTGCTTACCAGGGCCCCCAGTGACCTCCTGCCTAACTGCTTCACACTCTCCTTAGGGCTCATTTCAACTGTCAGTTTATCAAAAAAGCCTTCCCTGCCTCCTGCCTCTGCACTTTGGATTAGATGCCCCTGCTGCGTTCCTAGAACATTCTATGCTGAATCAACTTCTGACATTTGTAAGCTCCAAAAAGGCAAGTACACTTTGCTTACTACGGTGCATCCATCCCTCTCCCCTGGACACTCAAAAACAGGTTTGTTGTGAATAAACAAATGAATGGATGGGTCTCAAAGGGACTGAGCTGCTCCTGCCCACCCCAACCCCCTCTTTCTGCAGATCAAAACCACAAACACCTCTACAAAAGGCCACTCCCCACTGACACCGTTCACTGCCTCCCTCTGTTGTCAGTTTTAATAAAAACCAAGTTCCTCCAAAGCCCTGCAGGACAGGTCCTCTCCAGGGTCCTCTCCAGGGTCCCAGCCTCCCCCCTGAAGCCTGGGACATGGACCGCACTGCACGGGGCACTCGCCTCACGCCCCCACCCCACATCCTCCTGGCTGCCCAGGCTGCTCCTGCCCCCTGAGCCACCCTCCTGGCCCCTTCCCCTGGCTGACTCTCATTCTGTCTTCAGAACTCAAGGCAGAGTGCTCTATGTACTGGAAATCCCCCTCACCATGTCCCTTAGCCCTCGGCGGGGCTGCCCCCCAAACATGACAGCACTGTTTCTATCTGAGTTTTTGTCCACCCCCCTCTATTAAGACTATGGCCTCTCTGAGAGCATTTGGGAAGAGGAGAAAGAGATGAGAAGAGGGATGGGAGGAACAAAGAGCAAAGCACAGCCCAAGCCCCAAATCCAAGCATTCTCACGTGCTTGTCACAGCCCCTGGACTGGACAGGGAAAGAAGTTCCCCTCCAGCACCGTGAATGTATCGTACTCTGACGGCAACACGAGGGACCGTGCAGGGACTCCGCGTCCGTCCTGATGCAGAATCATAGGAGAATGACGTCAATCGAACAGCAGCTCAGGGACGCACGCCTGGGCTCCCGTCTGTGCACGCAGCGGCGCTGCCAGGCCTCCCCCCTCCCCCCAAAGCTGGCCAGTGCCTGGCTCACTTCCCTGGGGTGCTCTCTGTTCCGACCGAGAGAAGACTTCAGCATCCACACGCACACTTCCCTCCTCCAGTAACACAGCTGTCGACCTGTCTACAAATACCGCCGCTGTGTCGAGTGACACACGTGGGTAGCGCGGCTAGTTGGCCCCTCGCCCCTCTCCCGCCCTCCCCCCTCACCCGGGCCTTACCCCCCGGTGGTGGAAGCCCTGTGACGCACTGTCTTACTCATCTCTGGACCCGCCCATATAGCACCTCACACTGGGAAGGATAAAAAAAGAACTGCGTCCTCCAAAGTAACTACCAATGTACTCAAGAGGGTTTTTTAAAGTCTTACTTGGGGGAAAGACTATTCCAGAACCATCCATCGATCCTTCTATAAGTCAGCTTCTGCTCCCAATCCCCCATCCCCTCTCCCAGCAGATCCCTACCCGAGGTACCCTCTGTTCCACAGGAAGAACAGACCAGGAAGCTGGGACGCCCCACTCCTCAGGCCTCTGAGCCCTCCCTCAAGGACCGGCAGGGCTCTGCGCCCCACCCCAGGTGCCTCTGGCCCCTGAGGAGGCTCACCTCCACCGTCCTGCTGCAGGAGCCGTCTTCCCAGGACGCAGGTCCCATACACCATTCCCTTCAGACTCCTTCAGTAGCTGCCCTGCCCACCAGCACCTTCAAGATAAATGGCAGCAGCTCCTAAAATCCCAGCCTCCTCAGAATGACGTACAAAACCTCCATGAGACTGGGCATTCCTCCACCCACTGGTCACAGCTCCGGCCCCTCCTCCCGCCCCAGTCTACACCTCACTGGAGGTGCTCACCCACATGCCTGGCTCTAAATACAAGCCACATACTGACAACTCCCAGCGTGGTTCTCCGGTCCGCTCCTTCCCTGCACTCCAGGCTCATAAATCCATTTGCCTCTTTGAAACTGTCACTTGAATGTCAAATAGGCGTCTACAATACATGTTCAATATTTAACTCTGGAATTCGACCCCCAGCAGGAACCTCCCCATCCTCCCCATCAGACAGCCCACTTGCTCAAGTCAAAGCCCTGAGTCTCTTAGTCGATGTCCTCTTTTCCTCACCCCTGCCCCCACACCATAGTCAGGGTGGTGCCACAGGACCCAGTGCAGGGCACAGCAGACTCACAGCAAGCACGGGCTGAGTCACGGCCCTCTAAAGAGCAGGAGGCTCTCCTAGCACCGGATGCTCAGAGAAGGTATGTGAGTCTCACAGGTAAGGCCAAGAGAACGGCCCAGAAAAAGGGGCTCATGGTTCTCCTGTCATCTGCACTTTGAAGGGTCTGAGATCTAGAGGAGCTCCCGGTTAAGAGACATACCTCCCAGAGGTGAGCAGGTGAGAAAGGAGGAACCCAGGCAAAGCTATTCTCACACAGCTCCCCGGGGCCTGGGGAGCAACAGGCAAGGCCCTGTGGTGCGGGGCACCACCCGGCCATCACAGCGTCCCTGCCCTGTATGTCTGTAGGCGGGAAGCTGCAATGTCTTCTACTTGCTACACTTATTTCTGCTTTGTTCCCCCACCCTAGAATGTGAGGGAATCTTTCAGAAGGTCCAGCCTATCTCACTTGAGACAAAGTAAGTGAAGGAAGAAAGTGTTCACATGTGGACCGGAGCAGTAAAGAAGAAACAAGGCCTCCTGGCCAGCTCGGTGGTGGTGGCCAGACCTTTTCCCATGGGTGAGCTGGGCCAGGGAGAAGTATGAGGAGCTAGGTCGGCCAAAGGTTCTCCCTCTAGGCCCAACCTTGGTTAAATGTTGGAGCTTCACTGCTGCAAACTAACGACGTGCCCGTCATTGACGGGCATGAGCCTCAACAAAGACAGAAACAGCTATCTCTCACCCACACATGGTGAAAAGGAAAGGCAGGTGCACGATTGCTAAGGCGAACCACACATCCGGCTCGGCATGCTTCCTGGCTAAAGCAGAAAGAAAACTACGCTCACCTACGAGGTCCTTGTGTCCACAAGCTCCAAATGAACTAGCTCTTTAGAAGGCCATGTTTTCCTAATACCTAGAAAAGTCACCCTCATAGATGGGGCAAAAGACAGATGGTAGAACAGCCTCTGCCCTTTTATGAAGGACAGCTGCTAAGGTGAAGTAAAGAAAACGGCATGCTCCAGGTGAAAGTGAAAGGCCTCTGGTGACCGCGTCCTCCGACAGCGTCCCTCTGTGGCCAGCACGCTCCCGAGCCGGGCACCCTCGCCGGCGGCCGCTGGGCTACAAGCTCTGTCATGCACATCACACAGCGACAGCCAAGAAACACGTGCCTACTACGTTCATTCCAAAGCCAGGATCAAGCAAGGAGCTGCAGTCTTGGACTTTCCAGGTTAAAATGCCCCAGGAAAAGTCCCTGTGCAGCTGCCGAAATCAACGAGCATCCCCCATCCTCCAAACAGAAGAGATTAATAAGGGCTCGTTTGCCACCAAATACTAAGTAAGACCAAACAAGTTCCCCAAAGCAAATATTTGAACAGATATCAAACACCAATGGGTTACGTGCTTAAGAAAGCAAAATATTTTTTAAATTAAAAAATGAAAAGATGATTGGGGTAATATATGGATCCAGGCAGCAGTAAGTTTTTGGTTTTTCAAGCGGTGAAGGCAGCACACAGGGAGATCTAGCTACTACAATGCGGTGTGTTCACAGCCTACCTTTTCAGACCCAACAACATACTCACAGGGCGGTATGAGAGAAAAAAAAAAGGAAAAGGAAAGAAGAGAGGAACAAGCAAAAATTAGAAACACACAAGAACAAAAATAACTTTGACAGCTACAACACTGCATGTCCAAGAATCTCCCGTGGGCTTTCGAGGCGTGGGGCACATGTGAACGTTCTAGTGAAATACGCCCACACCTCGTGTTACGGGGAGCTGTGGGGCCGGCAGTGGCCAAATCCGCCACGGGGCCTACGGACGTGATCGGTGCGCCACCCAAACCTCGGCGTCCACCTAGACATTTCCTTGTGCGCTCATTTCAAGCTGGACACTCCTACCAAGAGCTGCGGACAGAGCTGGGCTCTGTGTCCGCACCAAATCACTGTTTTAAAAAGGAGAGCACTGTAGACGGGTGAAAGCAACGGTGGACCGGCAGGGATGACGGGAGAGTGTATTTAATCTGAGGTCACTAGCGTCACCATGTCACATAAGTTCAAAAGCTGGCTGAGTGTCTCCGGCACGCCGAGACCAGAATGGTCCCACCGGGAGGGCAGTTCGATCTACTGCTGGATTCCCGGTGCCTAGAGCCATGCCGGGCACATGGGGGTTCTCAATAAAGACTTGGTAACATTACTGCCCTGGCAGTATGGGCTGGCATGCTGTCCCAAGACAGTCTTGTTACTCTCACCAAATTGAGCATAGATTTCAAATGGCAAAAACAGGCCGGCATTCTCTGGTGGGTCTGCAACCTCAAAGCCAAGAAGTCAGGGACCAAAAAAATGTCACCGGTGCCCTGTGTGGCAGAGGCCAGTCCCTGCCCACGCCACAGGCTGCGGTGGCTCGGGAGCGTGGGGGCCGTGTGCGGTGCAGCCCCGTGCGGCAAGGGAAGGTCACCGGGTGGCCACTCTGGCCCGGCTTTGGAGAGGGCCTGGTGCGCGGCACAGCGCTGCCCCTCGCGGCTGCCGGGGCTGGTCCGCCTCACCACCCCAGCTCCAAGGCGGGAAAGGGGAGCGCTGGCATGCTGACCTCGGGGCCACTGCGAGGACTGAGTACAGATCGTAGGTGCAATGTGCCCTTTCCTTAGCCACACGCACACACGTCTGGCAAGGAAATGAAAACTAGTGCGGACCCCGCAGCGCACCAGAGCAGGTGGAACTTAGGCCACTCTGTGCTTCCCACTCTCAGGGCTGGGCCGGGCCTGTTTCTCTCCGTTCGGTGACATTTTCTCCTCCAACTTACCAACAAATGGCAAGTCAGTGTTTGATCTCAGGTAAACTCCAGAAACACGCTGAGCACCTACTCTGCAGTGGGCATCTGCCAGCAGGACACAAGGTCACTCCATCCTCGCCTGCGAGACCCACATCCACATTCTACAGGAGGGGAAGGAGGGACTCGGTGCCCAAGGCCACGAAGCCCCCACTCTCCCTCGCTGAAGCAGGGACCTCGTCCAGGCAAAGCATCACCGCCTAAACCTACGCATCGTCCTCCTCTGTGCGTGGACACCACAGCAGCCACGATACAGGGAGGCAGTGCAGGGGACAGAGAGGGCGAGCACAGAGCACAGGACGGTAACCCTCAGTTCTGGTGCAAAGCGCAGCCGCTGACTTCATCTCGAGAAATGTGAGGCCTGACCTTTCCCTGCTCTATTCGACACCCCCCATAACATAGAGAATATAAACACACTGCCGTGTGCAGAAGGAGCTCTTTGGGAAGTCCATGGTAGCATCGCTGATTCCCTGACGCTCGCCTCGGCTGGCTGTAAGCGAGGACTGGGACGCTGTAGCTACCAGGTGGGAAGAAGGGCCTGACCCGTGCACAGTGCCCAGCCCGGGAGACAGGAGCTCCACCTTGCACTCAGCTCAGCTAGCTCCTAGTTCGGCGCCTCTCCAGGCTCAGCAGCTCATCTATAAATCGAAGGGATGAGACTGAATAGAAGTTTCTTAACTGTGCACCAGGCAGGGCAGCGCTGTCCAACAGGAATAGAATGTGAGCCACGTACACAAAGTTTTCTAGCTGCCACATCTTAAAAAGTAAAAAACAACTGAAACCAATTTTAATATTTTACTTATCCTAATATACGTAAAATATTATCATTTTGACGTGTAAAAAAGATGAACAAGATATTTTCTTTCTTTTCTCATACTAAGTCTCAATACCTGATGTGCATTTTACTTACAGCACATCTCAGCTCAGACAGGCCAGCTCTCTGGTGTGCAAGAGCCGCAGGTGACCACCGTCCTGGACAGCGGCTCGGGGGGTCCCACAAAGAGGGCCAGCTGAAACAGGGGAGTAAGTACACACACTAACGCTAAACGGATTCCCCTTAACCAAAGGCTGTCCCGTTTCTAGAAGTCTGAAAACCATGGACTGCACCTGTCTACCCCTTGCGGCATCAAATTCTACCCCCTGCTTCCCCCTTCGTGATGTCAGGAAGCAAGCCAAGCACAAAGCCTCTGGGCCCCCAGGTAAACTTACCTACTGTCTGTGTCCAGTCCTACAAAGTCCTTCTTCTCAAACGGGACACAGAGAAGGGGGATCTTATCCCCGGACTTGTCAGTGGCCCTGTCCAGACGCTTGGACTCGAGCACAATGAAGAGCGATTCGATGAAGTCCTCGATCCTCTTCTCCACCGTCTGGCAGTCCTCGTAGTTGGGGTAGAAGGCCACATCAGTGCGCGGCTGCTCGGTGGTCTCTCCCTGCAGCCCAAAGACGAAGAGCCGGGAGTCGTAGAGCGTGGAGCCGTAGATCTCCTTCTGCACGTGGAACTTCTCGAAAGTCTGCGGCCAGTCCTTGGCGGAGAAGCAGTCCGTGATGGTGATGAGGCCCACGACTTTGCGGTGGGTCTGGAAGTCGCCCCACTCGTTGTTCTCGGGTGGGTAGTGGTGCCTGTAGCGGATACAGAGCACCCGCTGGGAGTCCCGCACGCTGATCTGGCTCACGGAGGAGATCCTCTTGTAGATCTTGAAGAAGTTCTCTTCGGAGACGATGCCCACAGGCTGCACCACCACGAGGAGAGTCTGGTGGTCCTCAGCACACTGCATGTAGTCAGGGACACTCATCCTGAAGACTCTGTCAAAGAGAACATGGGGACTTTGAGGCGCCCGCGGTTGTGAGGGCTGTTGGCCCGCACTGGGATGCGGTGGTTCCGACGTGAACCACCTGGGAGGCAGGGGGAGCCCCGCGCAGAGCCGTGGGCTACCGTCTGTCCCTGGAGCTCTGCACCTGGCTACCACAGCTCCTCCCCAAACACTGCGGCTCCTGCACGAGGCCCTGCGCCCCTGCAGAAAAGGGGTGTCTCTCGTTTTCTATTTCCAACACCCAGCCGGGTACCGACGGAGAATCGGGGCCCAAAAGCGTTCCCTGATCGATGCACCGCTCCCTCATCCCCTCAGCAGGATATAACAAAAAGAACCACAGTGGAATCAGAAGATCTGGATTTGACCTCCAGTCTACCCGGGACATAAATGGTTTACATGTAGTTATCTCATTTAAACCTTTCTGTGACACCACCTCAACTCTACTGATGAAGAACCTGAGGCAGAGAGAGGTTTATCTCTGGTCAAGATCAGAGAGGCCCGGTCAGAGGAAGTGTTCAAGCTGCACACTCGGGCTCCGAGGGACGATGCCAGCCCGCCCCCACCCCTCCCAGCAGCCATCCTCTGAACAGCCTCCTCCACACCCCCTCAGAAAGAACCAAACCCACATCAATGCTCCACAGAGAGGTAGGGCAGCCCCTGGGAGACTTCTCAAACCCTCAAGAGTTGGGGCTGAAGGCAGAGATTTAAGGTTCTGTGTTTCTCAAAAGAAGGCACAGCTTTTAGCAACTGCAAAACACTTATCTGGTCCAGGCCTTCGCTGCGCAGAGACGGAAAGGGGGGCCCGGTGTGGCTGAGGGAAGGCCTCATGGACAAGGACCGCCTCGCGGCAGCACCAGCAAACCCTGAGCCCTGCTGACGGATGCAGCCTCCACAAGGCCCAGGAGAACACGTGCAGAAAGAAGACAGACGACAAGCAGACAGGCCCTCCCTCCACATACTGTGCAATGAGGTTTCATCAAGGTATTCAGTATGTTTGCACCCAAAATGAAGGGGGGCTATATCAAGGTGCCACAGCTTACAGAAGTTGGGGATTTTGAGTCATAATGGAAATCCTAACCTGTACCGTGGCTTTCCCCATTCAAGCACGTGCTCGGCGGCACACTGGGCCAGGCAGGACACGAGCCACGAGTGCCGCCACACACAGATCCCTGGTAACACGGCACACATCACACCTAGGCCCACCGCAGAACGGCCACCTACAGATAAGACCGAATTAATGAAATTTAAAGCAGCTGAGCCGCCAACGTTATTAGCAAAAAGGATGTTGCTACCTCCTTAGCAACACGTGGCAGAGAACCGACTGCAGCCACCGAGCCCACCGAGCTGCTTCTCTCCCTGGCGGTCATTCTGCACGAGACCGTAAGTGAGTCACAGAGGGTCACCGAGGTTTTCTCTTTTGTGAGGGGCTCTGGTTGGAACGAACAAGGCATCTCATCATTCGCATCCCCAACACTGAGTGAGGACTTCCCACGTGCCAGGCTCTGTATGGACGAAAAGACAGCGTCCCCGGTACATTCATGAGGAGAAAGAGAAGACAGATGTTAATTCTCCCCAGTTTGATATATATGGACTCAATGCTATTCTGATTAGACCTCCTACCAGAATTTTTGTGGAATATAACAAATTAATTTATGGTCCAGAATAGCCAAGAAACTTCCGAAGAACCACCACTGAGGAGGGGCATTTGTGCCCCCCTCCCCGCCCCCCAAGAACAGGACCAGATACACCTGCGAATGCTAACAGGATACAGGGTTTCTTTTGAGGGCGATGAAACGTCCCAAAACTGTGGTGGTGGCTGCAAAGCTCTGTGAATACACTAAAAACCATTAAGTCGTAGATTTAAATGGGTCAACTGTACGGTATATAAATGATATTTCAGTACCTCTGTGTGGGGGGAAAAAGACCAAATAAAAAGCTACGGTCAGCACAGTACTGGCCCAGGGATAAAAAGAAAAATGGAACGTAATCCTGCCCAGAACCAGATCCACACGTACACGGCAATTTGAAATACGGCAAAGGTGCCGCTGTAGGCATGGTAGGAAAGGACAGGCTCTCCAATAAATGACACAAGACAACGGGTAATTCATGTGTAAGAAGACAACATCACCCAATCAGGATATGGGCAAAACGCTCAAAGAGGCGTCTTTGAAGACAAAATTCAAGTAGCCAGGACAGGTACAGAAGGATGCCCCACCTTGATGGCAACCAGGAAAAAGCAAATTAAAGTCACAGTGACAGGCCATTTCACACCCAAAATAAAATGACAAAATAAAAATTGTATTGTGGTAAAATATACACGAGATTTACCATTTTTAAGTGTACAGTTCTAGGGCATTAAGGACATTCCCACTGCTATGCAAATGTCTCCAGGAGCTCTCCATCTCCCCGACCCGACACTCTGTACTCGGTAAACAATGATTCCCCACGCCCGCTCTCCCCAGCCCCCCGCAGCAAACCTTCTGACTTTCTATCTCTATGAATTGAACTGCTCTAGGTCCCTCATCTAAGTCGAATCACACATTCTGTGTCCTTTCGTGACTAGCTTATTTCACTTAGCAGGTCTTCAGGTTCATCCGTGTTATAGTAGTGGATCGGAATTTCCTTCTTTTTCAATGCTTATATCCCACTGTACAGACACACTATTTACTCATTCATTCATCAAAGGTCACTGGGGCTGCTCCCAGCTTTGGGCTACTGTGAATCATGCTACTACACAGACAAAACATTTTGAGTATGAAAAACACCGAATGTTTACAAAGATATAGATCACAGTAACTCTCCTAAGACAGCAGGCATATGGACTGGTATGTCCTGCGCCCAGGAACTGCCCTCCTAGAGCAACTCTGACATGTGGACGGCAGGAGACATCAACAAAGGATCCTAGAAGCCAGAACTAGAGACAACACAAATGTCCACGGTCAGGAGAGTGGACAAATAAACTGTGGCCTTTTAACGCAATGGAATACTACAGAACCCGGAACATGAATGGCCCAGAGCGACCCTGCGGGAACACGGCTGAATCTCAACAGAGTGATGGGCAAATAAAGTAGGTCGTGAATTAGTACAAGCCGTACAATTCCATTCACATAAAGTTCAAAAACAGGAAACACTACACAACGTATTGTTTAGGGATATTTACACACAAAGTAAAGCTATAAAGAAAAATAAATTTGGGTAGTGGTTGCTTGAGAGAGGAGTGCAGTTTGGGAGTGAGACAGCAGGCTTCGGAAGTTAAGCCAAATGGCAGACGTGGAGGCATTTGTTTTGTGATTCTTTAAACTATACATAAACATCACATATACCTTTGCTATAGTCTGCATTTCAAAATTTTTCAAGAGTTACGGATACCTGGGTGGCTCAGCTGGTGAAGCATCTGCCTTTGGCTCAGGTCATGATCCCAGGGTCCTGGGATCGAGCCCCACGTCAGTCTCCCTGCTCAGCGGGGAGCCTGCTTCTCCCTCTCCCTCTGCCTCAGTGCGCTCTCTCAAATAAATAAATAAATAAATAAATAAAATCTTTAAATAAATTTCTTTTCAAGGGTTAAAAAAGGGAGAAGGTCCAACTTCAAGTAGCTCACAGCCTAGTGGTCAGCACGTCAACTAGTTTTCGAGCCCAGACTCTGCCCTGTCCTCAACCCTCAGGCTATGCTGCTGGTCCTGCAAATACCTCCCTCTATGAGCAAGAAAACAGGACGCACAAAGAGGCAAGTGGATTCAGCTGCAGATCCACCCGAAGATAGGGGACAGCGGGTCCTGGGCATGGGTCTCAGGACAGATGCTCAATTTCTCTAGTCTGAAGTAAAATGAGAAAAAGTAGAATACTGTGTGAACTTCTCATAAAACTAAACCTAGGTATATTTGGTAAGTGCTTTATAAATATTAACCAGTATTATAATTTATGTTTAGGTAATGAACTTCCACATTTTTTGACATTAAAACATTCTTGCTTTTATGAAATGTTGGTGAGAGTAGATGGTGGTTATTTTTCCATTGTCCTGTCTGGGCGAAAATTAAAATTGACATCCCTATTATTGACCCTCCAGTTTTCTGGAATTTGCAAATCTATGAAATCCAAATAACTAACTCACCCTGGACTAAATGATCCCTCTGGGTCCCTTCCAGTTCTGACTAGGCACTAAAAAGACACCAGCCATCAAATCCGTGCCACGGGTCAATAAACCTTACAGCCTCAAGCAAGAGTTTTCCCTGAAGCAGCTCAGTATCACAAACTTCTTGTTCACTTTTGCCCCAAATTCAAAATATGCATCTTACATGGGAGCAAATCTGTCTCATATAAGGTAGAAAGAGGACATTCACTGGGCTCTCTATAATGTATCCTATTTAGACTTCCCATCAATCCTAAGAAATGAGATCACTATCTTCAATCGAACAGATGAAATAAGGCTCAGTCATTCTGCTCAAGGTCTCCTCATCAGTAGGTGATGAACTGGAGCCAGGCGCCAGAGTCCATACTTTTCCACTGGTTTCTTCAAGGGAGAAGCTGACAAAATAAGACCTGGCATTGAGCCAGTTCTAGTTTCTGAGACTAATCTAATACAAACATTGAAACATCAAAAATAGGGGCACCTGGGTGGCTCAGTTGATTAAGGGTCTGCCTTCGGCTCAGGTCATGGGCCAGGGTCCTGGGATCGAGTCCCACGTCGGGCTCTCTGTTCAGTGGGAAGCCTGCTTCTCCCTCTCCCTCTGCCCCTCCCCCCATGCTCTCTAGCTCTCTCTGTCTCTCTCTCTCCTCTCAAATAAATAAAATCATTTAAAAAAACCATCAAAGTGCTCGCTTCAGCAGCACATATACTAAAAAAACCATCAAAAACATATTTCTTCAACATGGTAGCTCCCCCCAAAAGTTAAACACAGAGCTACCATATAAATAGCAATTCTACTCCTAGGTACATACCAAAGAGATTTGAAAACACATGTCCACACAAAAACTTGTCCACAAAGGTTCATAGCAGCATTATTCTTAATAGTCAAAGAGTGGAAACAACACCACTGTCCATCAACTAATGAACGGATAAACAAAATGTGGTCTGTCCAATGAGAGAACATTGCTCAGCCATAAAAGGGAACAAAGTACTGATACTGCTACAACAGGGATGAACCTTGCAAACATGATGCTCAGTGAAAGAAGGGAGTAACAAAAGGCCGCACAGTGTATGATTCCGTTTATATGAAATGCCCACTGCACGCAAATCCTGGAGACAGAAAGTAAATTAGTGGCTGCCGGGGGCTGCAGGACAGAGTAAGAAGTGACTGCCAATGAGTATGGAGTTTCTTCTTGAAGTGGTAAGAAACGTTCTGGTGCAGTGATGCCCGCACGACTGTGAATACGCTAACTCCAGGGCACTGTACGTTCTAAATGGGCAGATTCTGCGGTATGTGAACGATATCTCAATAAAGCAGTTATTTTTAAAAATATTTCTTGACAACCGTTTGTCCCTCTATACTACTAGTCTGCCACACAATTCAAGAAAAACAAACGTAACCTTGCTGGATCTTTAGTATGGCAATATTCCTGGGTCTCCAACATCATGCCTGGAGTCCTGTCCTTTCACGTCAACAAATACTAGCTGGGCTGGACGAGGAAGTGACTGTAACTATTTCTCAAAAACGGACAGTCTAGTTTAAACTCGGGGGAGGGGGGTTGATGGATGGAGGACGTCACAGCCCCCTGCCTTCAGCTCATTTTGAACTAAAGCGAGCCCTGCTTTCAACATTTTAACCCCTCTCTCTATAAAACACGTGAATTCAACAAGCATCCTATCTGAACACCAGAAAAGTGTGGGTTAGAAGGCGTTTGCGGTGGCAAGGTGCAGCGGGGGCGGGTCGCGAGAGGCAGGTGGCCACAGGCAAGCACAGCGCTGCACGCTTCCTTCCCCACGACCCCCGCGGGGTCAGCTGGAGTTGACCACAGAGGCTCTCATCTCAGGACCCGGCGCCTGGGACCGCTGAGCTGGGTCTCAGGCACTCTCAACCCGGAGGACAGGGACAGGAGGGAGACCAGCGTCTCCTGCAGGGAGACCAGCGTGCGCCGGGGGTCCCCCGACCCCACGCGGCCCGGGGGCCAGGACGCGGCAGGCGGAATAGGGGAGGGGGCCGCCGCCGCGCGCCGCAGGGAGCAAGGGCCGAGGCCCCAGGGCGGCAGGTGCGGGCACGGCCCCGGGCAGGTGTGCGGCGGGCGCCGGGCAGGCTGGGGCAGGCGCGAAGTGGACCCCGGCCCGGGCAGGTGCGGGCTGACTCGCGCCCTCGCTTGCCGCCACACACAGGCAGCCCTCCCGCAGCCGGCCGACCCCCGGCCCGGAGCCCCCCACCTCGCACTTACACAGCCGGCGGCCCGGGCCCGGAGCGGGAGCCAACGGCCTGGCGGGCGGCGGGGCCGAGCAGCCTCTGCGACCGCTCCCCCTACTCAGAGCTGGCGCTTCCGACCGGCGGCCGCGCCGGCACCCTCCTGCGCATGCTCGGAGCCGCTCCGGGCCCGAGCTCCGCTCCGGGTTTTGGGAGGAACGCAGGGGAAGCCGGGTGGGGGACGAGAGGGGAGGGGAGGAGGAGCAGAAAAGCTTCGGCTCCTGCGGCGGTGCACGCCGAGGGCGGGGCCTGCCCTGTCTCCGCGCCACTTTCTAACCACTCAAGGCGCGCAGGTCAAATTTCGGCACCCCGGAGGAGTGGGGGGGAGGGGGGAGCCTGCAAGACCCCTGCGGAGTCGCCGCCCCCGCGCCCAGCAGGCTCCCTGCCGCCCCGGAGACCAAGCGCCCACAGGCGTGCCACCGCTAATGTTCAGAGCTACCGGTGGGCTGAATAACAGCCCCTTCTGCAGGGTAGGCGTGCCTCCGGGGCGCGCTTTATCCGCGCAGCCGTGGGGGCTGGGCGGGGGCGCGCGCCGGAGGGTCAGAGCCCGATGGGGACCAGAGCCTGAGCCCCATCTCTCGTGGGTGGAGCCACTCCCGGCCTGGAGGGCCCCAGCCGTCCACCCAGAGGGAAGGTGGGGAACAGCTGTTCCCGAGGACAGAAACCACTTTAGGATTTAAATTTCTCTGTGTTGAACCGGAATTTACATACATACCTTAGAGCGTCCATAGCACATTTGGAAAGATGCACAAGACATTGTTAACAGTGTCATCTCCAGAAAGGGCTGAGAGAACAGGATGGCGGAGGAAGACGCTGTTTCCCTTGTGTATCTTTGTGTTCTGTTTACATGTATTTCTTTTTCAAATAAAAAGTGTTTTTAGGGGCGCCTGAGTGGCTCAGTCCTTAAGCGACTGCCTTCGGCTCGGGTCGTGATCCCAGAGTCCTGGGATCGAGCCCCGCATCGGGCTCCCTGCTCAGTGGGAAGCCTGCTTCTCCCTCTCCCGCTCCCCCTGCTTGTGTTCCCTCTCTCGCTGTGTCTCTCTCAAATTAATAAAATCTTAAAAAAAAAAAAAAAAAGTGTTTTTAGAGGCGCCTGACTGGCTTAGTCGGTAGAGCATACAACTCTTGATCTCAGGGTCCTGAGTTCAAGGCCCACCGACGATCATGGACCCTACTTTAAAAACAAACAAAAAAAAATCAATGTAACGCAAGACAAGAATCGTCCCCTCAGCAAATACAGCAGACAGGAAAAAACTGAGCCATCACGTTTGCTTTAAGCCAGCAAGCATTTATTGACTCTTTGCTATGTGTGCAGTGCTGTTTTAGGACTTATTTTATTATTCATATTTTTTATAAAATAATAATATGCTATCCCTCCTCCCTGCCCAGGGTCAGTGGAAAACCAATTTTTTATTGAATTGTTTTTCAAAGAGTAGGAATGAGTTATAAGCCCAACACATCTTCAGGGCAAAGCAGGTGAAGCAGATTTTCAGCATGCCAGAGAGCCAGGAAGTGTTTTCAAGAGAGTCGTCCAGAGTGCTCGCTTCGGCAGCACATATACTAAAAAAGAGAGTCGCCCAGACACGGAGAGTGCCTCCAACACTCCACAAACGGATGCCCACAGGGGCTGCTCCATGGCATTAAGAATTCAGGTTGACAGTTATAGAAAACAGACATTACGGGAGGCCACCCTTGATGGAGGTCTGTGTGCCAGAAACAGAGCTCCACCACTTAGCTCACACTATCTTCCTAAGATCCATGCAAGGTAGCTATTCTTAGTGCTGAGGCCCAGAAAGGACACACCACTTGGCTGGGGTTGCACAAGTGGCTGCTGTTATTTAAGGATTCAGATCCAGGGCTGTCTGACTCCACGGCTTGTGCTCTTTCCATAGTCCTTCTTTGTTCCTATTCTCTTTATAAATGGATAAGGCAAGCAATTTAGAAATCAATATTGAAAGCTGGCAAAAGGAAACATTGCTATTTTAGTACAGTGTTTCTGTTTACAATGTACTCACTTACAGTAATTTATTTTATTGTTCCAGCAAATCTGTGAGAGAGAAGAGACTATCCTGCATTTTTACCAATGAGAAGACTGAGGCTCAGAGAAGGTAGGGGCTTGCATTAAACTGATCCATGGGGGTATCCAGGGCTGTCTTACTCCTGGAGTTATTCACCTTTCATAGCTTTAACATTTCCTGTGCGTCTCATCTTAATGTTCAGAATTCAACGAATATAGCAAAACCTGCCCTCAAGGAGTTTGTAGACACTTCAAGTTGGATTGGAAGGAGCCTCTAAAATAATCAGGTCCAACCTCACACCCAGACAAGATCCCTCTACAAAAGTCCTAATGGGGTGGAAAGTTCGATGATACAGAGCTCTAATAGAAAGTTCTCCAGTTGGGGTGCCTGGCTGCCCCAGTCAGTGGAGCATGTGACTCTTGATCTTGGGGTCGTGAGTTCTAGCCCCACACTGGGTGTAGAGATTACATAAAAATAAAACCTGAAAAAAGAAATTTCTCCAGTAAAATGAGGCAGAATCTGAGGCTTCCTTGAAAAATCAAATCATGGAGTCCCAAAGATGAGAACCAATGCCCAGGAGACTTTGTGGAGTTGAGAATTGTCACTGAAACATGAGTCAAAAGTACAAAGCACCTACCCCATCACTCACCTACATAACCTCAACATCTTCATCCATAAAATGAGGGTAAGCACTTCATGAGGCTGTCACCAGGATTAAATAAAATCATGTATGAGAAAACATTTGGAGACACAGTGGGACTGACTGAAGTTCCATTTTAATAATGTCACATGCTAATTGTATAGCTTTGGGATAGGGTGACCATGTATCTTGATTTGCCTGAAACAATCCCAATTTATGCCTGGTGTCCTGACTAAAAGTGTTCTGGTTGGGTGACATTTGGGGAACTTTGGGCAAAGTCCATCATCCCTCAGGATTTCTGAACCCCCAACAGTATTATGTAGGGTTTCTGACTCCTTTCCATGTCATAGGGCTCTCTTCTACCCTGCAGTCTACACAAATACTTTGCCATGTCTCACTTGGGCTTTCTAGTGCCCAAGCTAAACGGGAAGGGATTCATTTACTTAACTACATATATTTAATACTGCTAAACACCAACCAGTTGAGTGGGTCTTTCACATCTATTCCCTCAAAATAATACAATCATGGTAGCTACTATTTACCTGGCAGGTAATGTGCAATGTGTTGTCAGAAATTTCTCATTTAATCCTCACAAGGACCTTATAAGGTAGGTTGTTCTAATTTAAGGGGACTAAGCAGTAACATTCCTTTTTTCCCCTTCCTGAGTGTGGAACAACGCAGAGAATCAGACAATGGGTATTTACAAATCAGTTTTATCACCAGTATGTTGGTTGAACAGGGTGCTTTGGATCTGGAGCCAAAATTTTGGTTTGGGTTTACGAAATCCTTCCCCTTAGATTTATTCAGCCTCGATTCAGCTAAGAATTATCTTAGCCAGCGCTGGACACCAGAGGTCTCCCTGAAGGGCCCAAAGTCGCACGAGCTAACGAGGGGAAAGCCGGGGTTTCACACCAAGATAAGCACCAAAGCTCATTTAAACCCTTTTAAAAGCTCATCACAACCCCTCCGCAAAGACCTGTGAACGTCAAGTGATTGAAGTGGCTCAGTCATTGCGCACTTGGCCGGGATCCCAGCTCAGGCCTTTCCGTGGGCAACTGCTGCTTTCGGGGGAAGGAGCTCTCAGATAAGGTCCCTGCAGGAGGATGGGGTGGCTGTCACCTGCCTTTGCACGAGTGCAGAAGGGATGCGGTGAGGTTGCACAGGAAGGAGGGAAACAGCGCGGAGTGCCAGCCAGATCCTGGACTTGCGTCTGAATCCCCAGCGCCCAGCACCAGCTCTGACACAACGTACTCTCAGGGAAAGCTGAGTGAATCAATCCATTCTGTGAATGAACGAATGAATGAAACTGCAGAGCCCGCCAGAGGTCGACAGCGGCTCCCCCAGCGGGGCTTCTAACGGACCAATCAACGCCTTCGTCCGCGCGCCACGCCCCCCCAGCCACGCCCTCAACCCGCCCCTCCGCTATCCCACCGGCTGCGCGGAAATCCCGGAGCAGTGGATTCCCCGAGCCTGCGTCGGTGGGAGTGCGCATGCTCTAGATCTGCCAGCGGCTAGGCGTCCTTTAACCGGGGCACCCAGGGGGCAGATTTGAAAGCGACTGGTCGGGGGACGGAAGCCATCCACCTGCGTCCCCAACAACTCCTCCCGCAGAATCAGAGTCCTGTTGGCTACTCCCAGCCCCACTGCGACAGCCCAGCTACCCAAGGAGAGACGCTCCCAATCGGAACCTCCCCACAGGCGGGAGGGCCAGAGGCGAGCAGCCGGAAGTGACGCACGGGCCCGAGCGCGAGGACCGCGCTTCCGCGCTCGTCGCCCTGGAAACCGAGCCCCTCGCCTGCGTCCCGAGTGCGTCAGCGGCTCGGAGGTCCCCGCGCGGGGCCGGCGAGCTGCGGGTGGGAAGGGCCCCGAGGCCTTCCCTGTGTGCACGCGGTTATTCCGCTCGGGAGTACGCGTGGGACGCCGGCTGAGTCCCCCATGGAGACTCCGATGCCGGGGAGCGCTGGCACCTGCGCCGGTCCGCCTTGCAGCCCGGGCGACCCTCCGAAAGCCTGCCCCCACCACCCGGCTGCTGGGTGCTGGAGCCCCAGCTCCCTCCTCGGAGCAGAGCCGCGGCTCTGCCCTCGTTGGCCCCTAAGCCGAGCCCTTCCGCGCTTGCTGGAGCTCTCCGTGCGCTTCCCTGCGCGCAGGGGCCCCCAGCCCGCGCAGCCCTGCTCCTGACCCTCGGCTCACGCGCCCCTTCCCAGGCCGCGCTGGGCGGGGGGCCGATCGGGGTTTCTCCTCTGGCCGCCGCGCTACGCTCCCGCACTCTTCCTTTTAAAAGTTTGCACACAGTGACTTCATTTTCAAGGGACCAGTTCTTCGTCCTCAAAGAGCTTGTCTGGGGGAACACTTGTCTGGGTTAACTTTCTTATGTGTTCAAAGTCACGGAAAACTGGCACGAAATGTAAAAATAACTCCCGTAGTATTCACCAACGATTTACGCTTTTGCCAAATTTGTTTTATCATTCTCTAGATGGATAGATAGAGGTCTATAAGTACATCCCAGTTGTGTGCTTTGTAGCTATTTTCCCCTGTCCAGGACCACACGTGGCAATCACTTGTTCTTTTTTTAGTATTCTTTTATCTGGAACGGTTTCTCAGCCTTTCTTTCATGACTCTAATATGTTGGAAGAATACAAGCCAGCTATTTTCTAGAATGTTCCTCAATTTGAGATCCTCTAATGCTTTCTCATGATTAAATTCAGGTTATGTATTTTTTGCAGAATGCCATAGAAATGATGTAAGCTAAGCCCTCTGCGTGTGTTATGTCAGTGGGCACATACTGTTGGTTTGTCCCATTGGGATAATTTTGATCACTTGGCTAAGGTGGAGTCTGCTGTCTCTCCACTGTAAATCGATGACTTCTCCTGTTGTGATTAGTAAGTAATTGGTGAAAAGATACTTTGAAATTACATAATGATCCTTTTTCCACCAAACTTTCGCCGATGAATTTAACACCCACAGGAATCTCAAGAATGATTATCACACAGCTTGGTAATGACTGCAATTTACTACATTTCAAACAATGCAAATGCGCTGTGACATTTTCTCAAATGACGGATTCATCTAGCAGATAATAGGTGATCAGTATTATTTACTCTGTTAGGCTTCTTTCTTTTACAGATTAATAAAGAGATTTTCTGTTTCATGGAGTATAGTTAGAAACACTGTTAATTTGACATTGAGATTATTCATCTTTGTGCTAGCATCTACATCAGTGGCTGTCATATATTAGCAATAAGTTTTGGAGTTAACAAAGAAAAACATCTCCAAACACGCGCACACACACCCCCCCCCACACACAGAAACTACATACATGTAAGACTGAAAAGTTATAAATGTGAGCAGCTAATACTTATTGTTCTCACCAACGCATGGTTGTCACTTGTAAGACCAGAGAGATTTAAAGATCAGTTATAATATATCCAACTTAAGAAAATCAGATTTTACATTTTTAAAAACATTTTTTAAACTGCGCCCCCAGGACCCAGCTGAGGACCCTCAATGGCTGCCCCGCCCCTCTCAGATTTTACATTTCAAAATAAAGTTTAAGGAAAAAAAATTTTTATGATATTTTCTTTTTTTTTAAAGACTTTATTTATTTATTTGACGGAGAGAGACAGCGAGAGCTGAACACAAGCAGGGGGAGTGGGAGAGGGAGAAGCAGGCTTCCCGCTGAGCAGGGAACTCCATGTGGGGCTGGATCCCAGGACCCTGGGACCATGACCTGAGCCTAAGGCAGACGCTTAACGACTGAGCCACCCAGGCGCCCCAAGAAAAAGAATTTTTTTAAGATTTATTTATTTGAGAGAGAGAGAGAGAGAGAGGGCGCGCACCCGTAAATGAGGGGAGGGACAAGAGGGAGAGGAGGAGAAAGAATCCCAAGCGGACTCCACCACTGAGCTCAGAGTCCAATGCGGGGCTTGATCCCACAACTCCGAGATCACCACCAGAAGCAAAACCAAGAGTCCCATGCCCAACCAACTGAGCCGCCCAGGTGCCCCAAGGGAAAAAAAATTTTTTAAAGAAAAATCCTAGAAGGGGGAACATGAGTAGCTGAAATTCCATGTATGACCACCAGATGGCGGAACAAGCTAAGTAGCTCCTTAAAAAAACACAAAACCAAAACCAAACATCCTTGTCTGGCCTGAGTTAGAATCTAATTGCCTTAAATTGCCTCCAAAACCTTGGATTTTGTCAGTTTGTCAGAGGAGCCTAGGTCAGTCAGTTCTGGGCAAATTCAAAATAGACTGAAGCTAGGGAAGAATTCATGAGAGATTTAGCTGAATTGGCATTGGCTTAATTCTTAAACTAGATGGTTTGAGAATTCATATTATATTACATTACATTACATATTTTGTATTTTTTGTGTTACATATAAAATAAAATATAATAATCTACTTGGAAATATATGTTGTGTATTACATATCAAGTTATTATAATTCAAGATATAGTATTCTTTATGCCTTAAATATTACAGCATTAAGGCTAATTTTTTTTTAAAGATTTTTATTTATTTATTTGACAGAGAGAGACACAGCAAGAGAGGGAACACAAGCAGGGGGAGTGGGAGAGGGAGAAGCAGGCTTCCCGAGGAGCAGGGAGCCCGATGCGGGGCTCGATCCCAGGACCCTGGGATCATGACCTGAGCCGAAGGCAGACGCTTAACGACTGAGCCACCCAGGCGCCCCTAAAGATTTATTTGAGAGAGAGAGAGAGCAGGGAGCGGGGAGGGGCAGAGGGAGAGGGAGAGAGAGAATCCCAAGCAGACTCCCCACTGAGCATGGAGCCCAAGGTGGGCTTTATCCCACGACCCTGAGATCACGACCCTGAGCCGAAATCAAGAGTCGGACACCAACCGACTGCGCCACCCGGGTGCCCCAAGCATGAAGGCTAATTTTTAAAAGAAAGACTGAGGCTATGTCTCTGCTCTCTGACAACTTGATACAGGATTTTTCTGAATTACTCAAATAACATCGATCGAATTATTCAAAACACACTGATCAAGTGGAAAGGTAATTTTTAACCTCAATTATCCATACCTTTGCCATTTCTTTACTTCTTTCTCTGAAGCAGAGAAAGAGGATTCAGATCACTTGCAGAAACAGTAGAATGGTGGTTACCAGGGGCTTGGGGTTGGTGAAATTGCAGAGATGTTGGTCAAAGGGTACAAACATACAATTAGAAGATGAATAAGTTGATTATAGTCAATAATACTGTATTATATACTTCAAAGTTGCTGAGAAACTAGATCATAAATGTTCCCACCAAAGAAAAAAGAAATGATAATTATGGGATGGGATATGTTAGCAATCCTATTGCAATATGTAGGTTTATCAGTTAACAAGTTGTACACCTTAAACTTATGTGCAATGTTATATGTCAATTATATCTCAATTTAAAAAAAAAAGAGGAGGGGCACCTGGCTGGCTCAGTCAGTAGAGCATGTGACTCTTTTTTTTTTTTAATTTTTTTATTGTTATGTTAATCCCCATACATTACATCATTAGTTTTATTTTTTTTATTTTTTTTTTTAAGATTTTATTTATTTATTTGACAGAGAGAGACACAGTGAGAGAGGGAACACAAGCAGGGGGAATGGGAGAGGGAGAAGCAGGCTTCCCGCCGAGCAGGGAGCCCGATGCGGGGCTCGAACCCAGGACCCTGGGATCATGACCTGAGCTGAAGGCAGACGCTTAACGACTGAGCCACCCAGGCGCCCCTACATCATTAGTTTTAGATATAGTGTTCCATGATTCATTGTTTGTGCATAACACCCAGTGCTCCATGCAGAACGTGCCCTCCTCAATACCCATCACCAGGCTAACCCATCCTCCCAACCCCCTCCCCTCTAGAAACCTCAGTTTGTTTTTCAGAGTCCATCGTCTCTCATGGTTCTTCTCCCCCTCCGATTTCCCCCCCTTCATTCTTCCCCTCCTGCTACATTCTTCTTCTTCTTTTTTTCTTTCTTAACATCTATTGCATTATTTGTTTCAGAGGTACAGATCTGAGATTCAACAGTCTTGCACAATTCACAGCGTTTACCAGAACACATACCCTCCCCAGTGTCCATCACCCAGTCACCCCATCCCTCCCACCCCACCCCCCACTCCAGCAACCCTCAGTTTGTTTCCTGAGATAAAGAATTCCTCATATCAGTGAGGTCATATGATACATGTCTTTCTCTGTTTGACTTATTTCGCTCAGCATAATACCCTCCAGTTCCATCCACGTCGTAGAGCATGTGACTCTTGATCTCAGGGCCCTGAGTTTGAGCCCCACGTTGGGAAGGGGGTTACTTTAAAAAAATTTAAAAGAGGATTCGGATCAAACTGAATCAAGGCTAATGGGACAAATCTAAATCATGCACCACCTGACGGAATGCAGTGAAGAGAACACAGCATCACTTCTGTGATATCCCTGCCAAAGATGCGTGACCTGGATTTAATCATGAAGAAACAACAGATAAGCCAAAATTAGGGACATTCCACAAAATAGCTGGCCTGTGATCTTCGAAAGCAAGTGTCAGGGTCTTGCAAGTCAAGGACAGACTGAGGAACCATTCCAGATTAGAGAAGAATGGACAGGACAAATAAAGTCACACATGATCCTGGACTAGATCATTTTGCTTAAAAAAAAAAAAAAAAAGAAAGAAACAAAAAAACAGAAAAGAACAAGAAAAGGAACAGGTAGTGACTTGCCTGGAGTCAGTCTGAGGATCAGATACTAACATTATCAGTGCTAATGTCCCGATGTAGATGGTTGAGTTGTGGTCAAGCAGGAGAACGTCCTGGTTTGTAGAAAACACACACTAACCTCTTTAGGGGTATCGGGACAACAGGTCAGCCACTTACATGAAAATGGTTCAGGAGTAAGTTATCTGTACTGTACTTGAGACTTAAGTTTGAAGTCATTGAAAAATCATTAAAAAGAGAATTCCAAAGAAAGTCCAAGCACTTAAAAATACACCAGTGATTTCCTGGCCTGACTCAGAGTTGAGAGAACGGCAGAGGTGTGGCCTTAAAATGCGTATTTTTAAAAGCATAGTCAGGTTTGGAGAGCAGCTAGTTCCATGGCCTGAGAGAGGGAAGAACGTGCAGACCAATTTCCTTCCATCATCTTTTCATCAAGATCATCGCTGGGGCAGCTTAAGAAATCTGTTCGGTACAAGTTGCCTGGTTCAGTTAAGCCTCCTGAGGCTCCCAGAGGGGAGGACTTCCGGGAGCCCAGCCTCGTCCAGGGCCACGCTCTCGGTGTCCCCTTTTCTTTGACCATCAAGACACAGCCTCAGGTTATAGAAGCTGCGGCTTGTGGTGGGGGGCCTGGGGGGGTCTCCTTCCCTCCTTTACAATCCCCGGGGAACACTGCTGGAGCTCTACTTTGCTCAGCACAAGGATTGCTGCTGCCCCTTTTCTTTTCTGCCCGGACCCAAATGCTGTCCCAGCTTCTCCTAGTGAGTCCTTATGTACCCATACAACCCCTAAAAGTCACTTCAGGGAGCCCCAGGAGCGCCACCTTCAAGAGGACCTTACAAGGGCTTCAAAAATGGCTCCCCATGGTTGCGTGCAACTCTGAACATACTAAAAACCAACGAACGGTACTCTTCAGATGGGTGCATTGGGTGCCTTGACTTAGATCTCAATAAAGTTGTTTTAAGAAAATTTCTCCCTGTCTGTAACAGTCAAGCCTCACCCCATGGTTCAGTTTTCTGGATGTCATTCTTCCCACACTCCTGACTCCCTAAGCAAAGGAAGTGACTCTGTCCTCAGGGTTCCCTCCACCCTGCTGTGTCTCTCTGCTGTAAGACTCCCCACCCACCCCCACCCTGTGCCGTGACTGACAAGTCTCTGACCCATGCGTGGGTCTACGAGCTTCGTCTCTAGCACAGGGACCAGGACCGGTAAGAGCTTCGGTGGAAGGTTGTTACACAAGTAAAACACAATGATGTTGGAATATGGGCCGTAGCCCAGGGAGAGCAGGCTTGAATCAGAAACCCTGGGCCAGCAAGGATAACATAGAGACCCCCAGAGGCCTCATGCGATAAAGTAGCATGCTACGGAGAAGGCAGTCATTCACATAAAGCTCACCCACCTTATCATGTGGAACTAATAATAGCTACCACTTACGGAGTACTTAAAACATGACAGACACTGTACTTAGAACTCTATGCATTGTCTTGTTGTTTTAAGGGCCTCCATTTCCCCATTGAAAATCCCAATGTCCGCATGCACGCTTTCATTAAATTGATTTCCCTGAGACTACCTCTGTGGTGGGAGAACAGAATCTCACCCTCACCCGAGGGAGAGTCTGCAAGAGCCGAGAGAGAAACTGTAGATAATGCCAAAAGTGGGGACGACCCTGATTCACGGCAAAGCCCCAGGCCTTACCTCCCCGTCTATCTAACAATTATGCAAAAGTGTAATTTTCAAAAAGTGAAAAGCAAATATAGGGAGCATAACGGCATTCAGATGGACCTTCCCACTGTCCGCAACTAGAAAACTGGGAGGAAAAAAGAACCTGCGTTCAGACATCGGGCCACAGGCAGTGCGGGCCGAAGCGGAAGGAGGCGCTCTGCGGGATCACCCACCTCCTGCCTGGAGTGCCCAGAGGGGGTCACCCAAAGACTGCAGCTTCACTACCGTTGAGGAGACAGAGACTGGAAAGGTGAGAGCTGGGGAGAGCTACCCCCAAGTTGCCTGTGAGTTCCCGGGCCCAGCCCCCGCGTGCCTATGTCAGGGAAGAACGCAAACCCCTTCTCTCCCCTTACCAGGTCCTGGCCGGGGGTGCTGTACATCAGACCGGCAAAAGATTAACCAGAGAAACGTTTTGAAGATTCTTTTTTTTTTTTTTTTATCAGAGAGATATCGTACACAAGCAGGGGGAGCGGCAGACAGAGGGAGAAGCAGACTCCCTGCTGAGCAAGGAGCCCAACACGGGACTCGATCCCAGGACCCTGGGCAGACGCTTCACTGGCTGAGCCACCCAGACGCCCCAACAAGAGAAATGTTTTGAGCAGGAATATAACGTGGTACCAAGGCTCCGGTGTAAGATTTGGCAATTTCCATGCCACACACATGCATTTGCTGTACGATCCAGTCATTCCCCTCTTAGGAAGAAGGGCGAAGACTTCTGTCTGTGAAGGTGACAGCGGCTTCATTCCTAATTGTCACAAACGGGAAATAACAGGAAAATGGGACACGACAAAGTGCTAGGAAGGGACAAACCACTGATCTGTGCTGCAGTGTTGGGGACCCTCCTCGGGGTGCCGGCGAGAGCAAGTCTGACATAGAAGAGTAGATGACTTCATGCATATGAGACTCCGGAAAAGACAAATCTCATCTACCGTGACGGAAGGATCATGTGTTGCCTGGGGCCCAGATTGGAGTTGGCGGGAAAGGGGCCCAGGGACGTGCTGGGTTGATGGAAACGTCTGTCCTTTGATTGTGCTGGTGGCTACGCTGGTGTGTACATTCAGTTCACCTCTCCTTGAATTCTACCCTTAAAATGGGTACATTTTGTTACATGTAATAAGGGATTCAATAAAGTTGGTATTCAATAAAATATACAAAATGAAGCTGTATCAAACTTAGCTGCTAGGTGAAGGAAACAGCAGGCTAATAAAGCTGTTTCAAAAAAAGGATATGAGAAGGAGAAGCAAATATATGCCCCCTGGAAGAATTAATACAGAAACAAGACTGCAAAATGAATACGAAACAAAGTTGTAAGGTTTGGATTGTAATCTTCCTACTTGCATCTCTAGGAGACAATGTTCGTTTGCCAAGAATCCTGCATCTCAGATTTCTAGAATTGAACACCTGCCCTTAGAACTTGATTAAAGCCCCAAATTCCACCACGTGACTAACCCTACTCATGCTCAGCAGGTCTCTGAACAAGCAAATGGTAAACTCTCTGCCTCATTTCTAAATGTTGGGTAATTCTTCCTTACAATTAGAACTTTGGAGATGTGTAAAACGCATGCTGGGGAGAAACAATTTTCTACAAAGCCTTTCATTTGTTTTTACTGTTCTCAGCAGGGAGAAAGGGTTTGAGTTATTTTTACTCTCTCCCCCTCCCCACCAGCTCAGACTGTAACTCATTTGCATATTTTGCATGATTTCAACAAAGAAGAGGTCAAGTTTCTTTTTGCAAAAAAAGTTTCACTTTGCTTCTGATAGCTCAGTGTTACATGTAGACATAGGTTACTTTATAAAAATTTTCATAGCCATTCTTAGGACTCAGTAGACAATTATTTTCATGAACATTTCCAAAAAATATTATTAGACACAATAAATTAATATTAATTGTTTTTACTTGGCAAAGATGAGCTGGAACTAACAGTATTTCAATTTTCCCAGCTTCTTCTGAGTATGCTGGGTTAAATGGGATGCCTCTTAGTCAAAGAGTAACAAGTATATTTAAGAGTCACATGCTAATTCTTGGTAGTACTACCCTGAAATTTTGAACTCTTGGTGTTCTGCCCAGAAATTAAGTGCATGAATGATTTTGATGACCGGGTAACAAATCATTTTGCAAACTGATTACTTTAAGTTATTTTCTTTCAATGAAACTGAAGGAAGTCCTGCTGAGTTGTTAGTTGATAAATCGCTACAAATGATTTTTTACATCACCATTTGATTTTTGTTTTAAGTGTCCAGAGAATTGAGAGGCACTGACCATCTATTACTGTTTCTCAACATTTACACGCAAAAACTGAAACAAAGGATAGGACTGGTGCTCAATCTCTCTCATTTAAGCAAAAAATATATGGGGCACCTGGCTGGCTCAGTCAGTGGAGCATGCGACTCTTGATCTTGGGGTTGTGAGTTCAAGTCCCATGTTGGGCGTAGAGCTTACTTTAAGAAAAGTATTTACAGATTCATAAAATAACTAACACATTTATTTTATTATGAGATTTATTTCCAAAAAATTTTTTATGTCAATTTAATG
This sequence comes from Halichoerus grypus, assembly GCF_964656455.1. Classification (NCBI taxonomy): domain Eukaryota; kingdom Metazoa; phylum Chordata; class Mammalia; order Carnivora; family Phocidae; genus Halichoerus; species Halichoerus grypus. The sequence goes on along the minus strand of NC_135716.1, from coordinate 3,431,249 downwards.
TTTCTCAAAATTTATAGTATATTTGTGATGTTTTGGTCAATTATGTGCCAATAATAACTTTAATGATAAATCAACAGAGAAGAAAAACATTCTAATTCTAAGAATTTATGGGCTTCAGAAGTTTCTTTTTTTTTTAATTTCAATTTGTGTAGATATTTTAATCAAAAGGAAATATGTCAGATGATCAGTAAAAAAATAAAATAAAATCTGGTGCAGGAAGTGGAACGGGAATATGACCTTTTTTTTTTTAGATTTATGTATTTATTTTACAGAGAGAGAGCACAAGCAGGAGGGACAGAGGGAGAGGGAGAGAGAATCTGAAGCAGACTCCACACTGCATGGAGATCCCGACGCAAGGCTCAATCTCATGACCTTGAGATCATGACCTGAGCCAAAACCAAGAGTCAGATGCTTAACCAGCTGCACCCCCCCAGGTGCCTTGGGGAATATGACTTTAAGGTTCAAGGAAAGTTTGTACATGTATGTTTCTAATGGGTTATGGTAGCATGGTATTTACATTCCCCCTTGGATACAGTTTAAAAGTAACACTTTTACATTAAAATTGCAGTATTTATAAATGCTAGGATTTACATCTTTTGCAACTACTTAAGTTGAAAATATTTAGCTATCTATATAAAGCCCACTAAGGAATACATGCCATTTTTGAGAATTCTTCAAAAAGTCTTCAGGTCATTGGTGACATATAGACAACTTCTCGGGAAATGGAATTCCAGTCAGGACGGGGGTAAATTCAAGCTTTGACATGTCCCTTCTGTTCCAAATCAGAACAATGGTGGAGAAAACATAAAAGAAAGAAACTAAAAATATATATAATAATATGCAAAAAATAAGATAAATGATCCCCTTGACTGGAAACAGAAGACACAGAACTGAAGCTGGAAGGAGAGTGAGGTCCTGAACTTGGCAGAGGAGGATGGGGGTCAAATCCAGGCAGGAACGGGCCCTGGAGATGCACCATGTTAGGCATGAAAAGACACGCAACCAGGGGATAGGGTCCAGACTCACATTGTGTCCCCCACTTGCAAACAGGGGCCAGGAAAAGGTGTCCTAACAAACTCATAGACCGTGTGTAGCGCAAAACCTCCCAACAACCTTCCAAATAGGCATGATCACCCCTGTGGGAGGCAACACGATGCCCCCACAGACGTCAACATGCTGACCCCGGAACCTGGGCAGATGTGACCTTGCCTGGCAAAAGGGGTCTGCAGGTGTGATTGAATTAAGGGTCTGGTGAGGAGACACTACCCTGGATGATCCAGGTGGGCCCAGTGTGGTCTCAAAGGTCCTCCTGAAAGGAGTCAGGAGCGTTGCAGTCAGAGATGTGGCATCAAAAGCTGATGGCCCAGAAGGAGATTTGGGGGGGCTCTACCACCAGCTGTGAGGATGAGGAGGGGGCCGCAAGCCAAGGAAAGCAGGCATCCTTAGAAGCTGGAAAAAGCAGAGAATGGATTTTCCTTTAGACCCTCCAGAAGGAACATAGCCCCATGGACGCTTTGATTTCAGGACTGCTGTCTTCCAGAACTTTAAGAGAATACATTTGCATTGTTTAAGCAATTGAGGTTGGGGTGATTTGTTACTGCAGCAACAGGAAAAGAATACAGCTCCCATTTGACAGATGGGATAACCGAGGCTCGCCAGAGGTCTCCCAGTTAGTGAGAGGAGAGCCGGCACCTATGCGCTCGCTGGCTGGGTTCAAAGTCCACGCGCTCTCCCCGACTGGGCCTGGCACGTGCCTATATCTCAGGGCTAGCGGGGCCTCCGACAGGGGATCGGCAGGGCCACCCTGGGCCAAGCCCAGCCCTGCTCAGAGACAGGTGTCCCTCTGAAGGCACAGCCCTCCAGAGGAGACATTCTGCCCTTGAGCAGCCGTGATCACCGCCAGAAGCCTGTGCTGCGGCGTTACGGCCCGCCAGCCGGGCCGCAGTGCCTGGGACCAGACGCCGTGCAACAATTCTCCCGGCTGGAGAGTCTAACTCATGCCTAGCTCCCAGCCCCTCCACTGCCAGGCTGATGCAGTTTAAAAAAAATGCCAGCTTTTTGCAGAACTTCTGTTCAATTATCGGATGCTGGGGGCCAGCCCCTGAGAGCTCTTCTAAGTACTTCTCCTTCCAATTGAGGTGGGTGATGTCAGCTCTGGGAACAGCGTGTGCTGGAAATAAATTTCCTTTTAGAGGGACATGTCTGAGCCAGAGCAGTCAGGAAAAAGTGGGTCAGCGCTTGGCTTTTTTTTTTTTTTTTTTTTTAAAGCAAGTACACTCATAACCAGAGCTTTATTTGGGCACAAAGCCAAATACACTTGGCCTTTTCAAGTCTCCACCGTCCTACCCATGTTCCGGCCAGAGACGGTGGAAAATGGTCTTAGGCTGATTCAGGAGAGCAGGGCGGGCGGTCTGGCCCCCCTGCAGCGGCTCAAGGTGGAGACGGGCACCGAGCCCTCACTCCCCAGGCGTGTGTTCATTCTCTATCACTGCTGTAATGAACTGCCATGAAGTTGGAGGCGTAAAGCCCCACGAACTTATCATCATACAGTTGTGTAAGGCGGAAGTCCAGTAGGTGGGGGGAGCATGGTCCACAGAATTCAGTTCCCGGCAGCGAGACCCTGTTTCCCTGCTGGCAGCTCGCTGGGGCACAGGTCCACTCCAGAGGCTCCTGCCCCAACCCCAAAGCCAGAAATCCGCGTGCAGGCCCTCCCACAGCACCAGTCTCTCCTGCCATCCCTGCTGTCGAACCTCTCCCACTCTTGCCTGCCTCTTCCTCTGTAAGGGCTCCTGTGCCTACTCTGGGCCCACCTGGATAATCGGGATAACCTCCCCAACTCAAGGTGGGAGCTTTAGCACTCGGCAAACTCCCCTTTGCCCTGCGAGGAGCATATCCACAGCTGCTGGGATGGGGGCCCTGAGATCTTGGGGAGCACTGTCCAGCCCACCACGGGCAGGAAGCACGCCAACTCCAGCCCCCAGGAGGAGAACAGGCTCAGTGACAGGACAGAGCTGGCATTCAGGGAATGCCTGATGGGCTGTACGTATTTCCTCCTGATCCTCACACCGGCCTGTGCGGACAGGTCATCCTCCACTTAGTGCTCCGGGAGACTGTAGCTCAGAGGACAGGAGCGATGTGTCCACTGACAAAGTCCTAGTAAGAGGCGGAACCCAGGTCTGTCAGATTTCAAAGACCAGAGAGGCCAGTGCGAGCCTACAGTTAGTAAACGGTGTTGTTGGGACAGTGCACACTCACCCCAGAGCCTGCGATGGGGCTGGTGCGGACGGTTAGCATCTCCTCACCACTGTCGGAGGGCCACTTCCACCCTCCATTCCGTCCCTTTGTTCTGGAACACTCCCTCCCCCTGGCCTGAGCACTGCTCTCATGGGACCCGGCTCACTTGCCCAGTGCACCTGTCATGGTGGGTGCAGCCCCGCCTCCTCCACCAGCCTGGGAGCGCCCCCCCAACCCGCTCTGTAACCCCAGCACAGGCCTGAAATGTGAGAGGCTCTGAGGCGAAAACCACGTTAGCAACTGACCTTATCCTCCGCCCCACGTCCTGCTCACACACACCTGGCCTTGCTGCTGTGGGCGGCGGGGGCGGGGGGCGCAGTGTCTTGAGCTAGAGCCGGGGGGCAGGGCCTGCAGTGGCCGCCAGCTTCCCACACTGGGGCTTCCCGCACGGGCCGCCACCACTCAGCTGTGGGACGTTGTCCCTCTTTGGCTCCCAGTTTCCTGGTCTACACAAGGGGGCTAACACAGCACCTTGTAGATCCGTCAGTAGGGTTGTTGGCGCTCAGTGGTGCCCACGTAAAGGTTAGCTGTTGCCATAGTATTAGGATTCTTTTAAACATTTTTCTAAAGATTTACTTATTTATTTAGGAGAGAGAGAGAGACAGCGTGAGTGGGGAGGAGGGGCAGAGGGAGAGAGAGAATCTCAAGCAGAATCCCCACTGAGCCCGGACCCCGATGCAGGGCTCGATCCCACGACCCTGAGATCATGACCTGAGCCAAAATTGAGAGTCAGCCGCTTAACTGACTGCGCCACCCAGGTGCCCCAGTGCTAGTATTCTTTTTAAAGAGTTCAGAGTTAGCGAGAAGTGTGTCTGAATCCCACTTGTCTACTTGGCGGCTGTGTGACCTTGGGCACGAGCCTCCAGCTTCATCTGTAAAATGCAGACCTGGTGCTTCCTTCAGGGCAGCTGTGGAGGCGAAAGGCCTCAGAGCCTGCAGAGAGCCCAACAGAGGTTGCACATAGTAGGTATGCTCACTACTACTGCTGCCCGAATCCCCCACACACCGACAGAGGCAGAATCTACTTCATCACGTGCACTCTGACAAAGCCACCCTCACCTCCTTCATCCACTCAGTAAGCATCTCCTAGGGACTTGCCACATGCCAGGGCCCACGTGGGGTCTGCAGTCAGGCCCAGGGCTTACCCCCAGAAAGTGGGTAGAGGCACTTGGTCAACTGTGTCCAGTGCCCCTCATGACTCCAAGATGGTTGCAGCAGCTCCAGGCATCACACCATCATCTATCAAACCAAGAAAAAGGGGTTGTTTAGTCTCACACTTCTTTTTTTTAATTAAGGTATAATTCACATAATAAAATGTACCATTTTAAAGAATACAATTGAGGGGTGCCTGGGCTCAGTCGTTAAGCGTCTGCCTTCGGTTCAGGTCATGATCCCAGGGTCCTGGGATCGATCCCTGTGTCAGGCTCCCTGCTCGGCGGGAAGCCTGCTTCTCCCTCTCCCACTCCCCCTGCTTGTGTTCCCTCTCTTGCTGTGTCTCTCTCTGTCAAATAAATAAATAAAATCTTTAAAAAAAAAAAGAATACAATTGAGTACTGTTTGGTATATAACCATTTCTAAGTGTACAGCTCAGTGGTATTAAGCACATTCACATTGCTGGGCCACTGTCACCACCATCCATCCCCAGAACTCTCTTCATCTCGCAAACTGAAACTCTGTACTCATGAAACACTAACTCCCCAAAACCTCCTTCCCCTTAGTCCCTGGCAAACACCATTCTACTTTCTGTCTTTATGATTTTGATGACTCTGAGTCCCACTTGCACTTTTAAAGCCCCTGGTGATGACACTAGGCACATCGGATAATATTGGATAATCTCCCTATGTTAACGTCAGTTGATTAGCTACCTAATTTAATCTGCAACCTTAATTCCCCTTTGCCACACATCCTAACGTACTCACAGGTTTCTAGGGTTGGGTCAGGAACATCTCTGGGGACCATAATTCAGCCTACCACATGGTGTGAGGGAGAACGAGCGGGGCTGCCGTGTGGACACCCACCTCCGGATATCCGGGTAATTGTTCGTACTCCTGGAGCAGGGCGGCTGGTCCAAGTGAATTTGTGCTCTTATTTTTTCACTCCTGAAATAAATCTGCCTTAGTCGATATCTTCAATATAGATTCAGGAGAGAACACTCAAAAAAGTATATTTCCACGGAAAGTTCATAGCAAAGCCAGAACTCTGTGTTCTCCTGTCTGGATGACGAGGGATTTCTCATTAAAAGGCACGTAGTTGATTTCATAAGAGGGGAGAAGGTGGTTTCTGAGAGCAGCCCTGGGTGGATCGATTTAATGCACTCAGAGAAGAATGTTCTGTGGCCTTGTGGCCGTGGCATTTTCCCCCGACTGTTGATTGAAAGATGTTTTTTCATCAACTTTAAAGCCTTATTTCTCTGATCTCTATTTGGATCCCTTGAAATAAACTGTGGACGAGCCTTAAATCCCTTCCCCAGGGGCACTAAATCTTGACTACGTGAGCTGCTCTCATTCTATGAACATTTGCTGAGCACCTACTATGTGTCAGGCCCCATGCCAGCCTCACGAACAAGCAAAGGTCACTGCTTTCCAGAACACGAGGCTGGCCTTGTACTTGCAGAAGGCACAACGATGAAGTGGGACAAAGTGCCATCATAAGCTGCTGGGTTTTCGGAGTACTTTTCCCTCCCTTGGGCACAGGCATGGTTTAAGCCATGCTTATCTCCCTTCAGACTGAGAATGTCCAGTGTGCACCTCTGGAAGGCATTACAAGTGTTGTCTTACAAACACGACATGAGCCTGGACGGCTAAGGGACCTCCTGACATGGGATAACTAAGAAGTCAATACATCGACGAGTGAGGGTTGACATTTTAGCCATATATTTTTTTAAGTTTTATTTATTTATTTTAGGGAGAGATAGAGCGCATGCACATGAGCGGGGAGAGGCAGAGGGAGAGGGAGAGAGAATCTCAAGCAGACTCTGTGCTGAGCACAGAGCCTGATGCAGGGCTTGATCTCATGATACCGAAATCACGACCTGAGCCCAAACCAAGAGTCCAGTGCTCAATGGACTGTGCCCCCCAGGCGCCTCGCCATATTTTTTTTTGATATATCGCAAGAAAAATAAGGGAAAGAAGAAAAATATTCCATAATTGCACTATTATAATACACAGGTACTAATTAAATGTATTTCCTTCCACTAGTCTGTAAACAAGGAGCAATCATTAAAAGGAGCAAGAGAAATGCTTTAATATTAAGCAAAAATGCAGGATGCCAAATTGGACATAGAACAAGAATGAACATACAAACTGAATCTGCCCATGGTAAACGCCTGGGAGGGAACTACCAAATGTGAACTCTAGAGTAGTGGAGGGATGTGGGAAATCTTTATTTCCAAAGCTTCCAGTAATGGCAGTGGGCCCGTGGCTGCAGCTTGGGGAAGAGGAGGGGCTCGGCCATGCAGGGTACCAGCGCCCAAGTCGAACAGAACAAGGTTTGTAAGGGTATGGAACAAAGGCGCAGAAAGAGCCAAGAGGACTCAACCACATAAGAACTGCAGGAGGAAGAAGCCAGTCTCTGGAGTTGGCTGGCCCAGAATCTGAATCTTATCTCTGCCTCTTCTTTTTTCTCTCTCTCTCTTTCTTTTTTTTTTTTTTAAGATTTTATTTATTTATATAAGACAGAGAGAGAGAGAAAGAGCACAAGCAGGGAGGAGGGGCAGCGGGAGAGGGAGAAGCAGACTCTCTGCTGAGCAGGGAGCCCAATGCAGGACTCGATTCCAGCACCCTGAGATCATGACCTGAGCCAAAGGCAGATGCTTCACTGACTGAGAAGCTTAACCAGGAGGCCCCCTCCCTTTTTTTAAGATTTATTTGTTCATGAGAGAGAGAGAGAGAGAGAGAACATGCGTGCACAAGCGGGAGGGGCAGAGGGAGAGGGAGAGAGAATCCCAAGCAGACTCACCACTGAGTGCTGAGCCTGACCTGGGAATGTGGATCCCATGACCTCGAGGTCATGACCTGAGCCAAAACCAAGAGTCCGATGCTCAACAGACTGCGCCACCCAGGTGCTCCTTTTTTTTTTTTTAAGTAGTCTCCTCACCCCACATGGGGCTTGAACTCATGACCCTGAGATCAAGAGTCGCACACTCTACGTCTGAGCCAGGCCGGCGCCCCTCTGCTTCACTACCTGACTCTGCGTGAGCCCCAAGGCAGCTCTGAGCCCGTCTCACCCCCTACAGAATGGGCACAGGAGGGCTGATGAGATGGCCACGGTCAGGAGGACCGCGGTGGCAGGTAGAACGTCAATGGAGCACCAAGTCAGCGCTAGGCACCAGGGCGGGGGCTCCACCACGGTCTCTCCTTCAAGGCTACCTTATTCCCATTTTACAGGCGAGGCAGTGGGGAGTCAACGAAGGTAAGGAACGTTCCCAAGTTTCTGGCAGCGCATGAAGGACTGCAGGACAGCTGAGGGGCTCTGATCCGAGGTCAGGAGGACCCAGACATCACCGTTTCACACAAGGCCAAGAGCCCTGACTGAAGGGAAGACAGGCTTCTCACCACTAAAGCACATTTGTTTCTTTTTGCTTTATAAGATAGTTGATACTCGTTTTTGGTGGCAGTTATTAGAGTCGCTGTAAACACTGAATTAACAAATACTGAACCACTGCTCCTCAGGGACATAGGTGGTGAGGTTTCTGCAAGCCCCTGATCACGACATTTTCGCCAGCTGGACAATAAACAACTTCATTTCATGTGTGTTTCTATTTAAAGGCACTTTGATAGGGGCGCCTGGGTGGCTCAGTCGGTGAAGCGTCTGCCTTCGGCTCAGGTCATGATCTTAGGGTCCTGGGATCAAGCCCCGCATCGGGCTCCCTGCTCGGCGGGAAGCCTGCTTCTTACTCTCCCTCTGCCTGCCGCTCCCCCTGCTTGTGCGAGCTCTCTCTCTCTGTCAAATAAATAAATAAAATATTTTTTAAAATAAGGACACTTTGATATATATCGTTGATTCTGTAATATTCCTTGATGCCGAACTCACACGGAAACTTGAGATAGCTGTGAAAAATTATTTCCCGAAAGCTTTCCCAGATTTTAGCCCAAGTTCCCAGTTGGGGTGGTTGTAAGTACATGGTGCCTACAGCAACAGAGCCTGACTCCCAGCTAATGGGAGCATCCTTCACGCCCCCGAGAGTTACGAACATCATCTTCAGACTGGATGTAGTTCTTATTCCTGACATTAATAATACCTTTCCTTCCTCCCCTCGCCCACCCCCGCCTAAATCTGACCAGACCAATGGCAGGAGCTAGTGGAGGGCAGGCAGCGGGTATCTGGGGACACACGTACCACATTCTGTGCTCGTGCATCTTACTTATAACGACTACACAATACCCCATCAAGGCTACACCACCGTCACTTAACCAAATGCCTATCCTTCAAGAGCTGAACTGTTCCTACGTTTACTGCTATATATAACACTGTTCCGAGCATCTTTGTGCATAATGCTCTTTCCAAATTTCAGATGATTTCCTTAGAGACAGTTCCAGAAGCAGAATTCCCGGATCAAAGGCAAAAGCCTTTTAAGGCCGTAGATACATATGCCAGAGAGTCCCCCGGGACGTCAGTGCACAGCCGTGCGTGAGCCCATCCAGGCTGGCCAGTGCGGGAGGAATGCTTCATTAATCAGACTCACTGAAGATCCCCACAAGAGCTTCAGATCGGCAGAGGCTCCCACCAGGGTGACCACACCAAGCGGACATGATTCCGTACCAAAATGAGGTGTGCAGCATTTTCACGGCCTTCTACGCTCCAGGGCGGGGACTTAAGCTTCTTTTGGGCCATTCTGGAAGATGGAGAGACATGATGACACAAGCTCTGGGAGCCAAGATGCCCCCCCCACCCCGGACTCTAAGCGGGTGACGCTGCCCCCTCTGCTCCTGATGGGCTTTTCCTAAATGTGCTCACTGTGTTAACTGTAGTTATGTGAGCATTTATTTGTTGCTTGGAATTAAGGTACAAGAGTCCCCAGACAGACCTGTTTACAAAAAGAAAAAAGAAAAAAAATCTAAAAGCAAGAATTCCTCTAACAGCTGAACATCTTGTCATAAAGAAAGGTAAACTTAACGTGCATGCATTCTAGGCAAACGGATCTAGACCTGAATCCTATCTGGAATCCGAGTGGCCTTGGGCTGGGGTCTCCTCTTACTCATCTGTTACCCGGGGTGCTGACTCACTCCCCGCTCCCCAGGCTGCAAAATGACTTAGAACGTGGGCTCAAATAGCTTCTTCTTCCTTCCTAGGTGGGAAAGGATAGAGACGATTGGCCCATGAGAGGGTAACATCATTTGTCACCCAAGCCAGGGCACTTTAGAGGGAAGCGGGCATTTGTTAATAATTACTGTGGTTCAAACAGTGTAAACCCGGGACACGAAGCAGAGAGCTGCTCTCTCATAGCGCGAAATTTGTCAATGGATGGACATTTATCTATAGCACGTTCTGTGCCAGGCCCTGGGCAGGTGCCTTTTCCTGCTGGCTTGCTGGCTTCTCACACCAGCCACCTCGTAGCGGTTCTTCCTTTACGGCCGGGAAGGGGGTGCCCAGAGAGCCAAAGCAATTTTCCTGATGCCACACAGACCAACCAGTCGCAGCTGCGTACTGATGAAACCGAGCACCCAAATGAGCCACAGGGACACAAAGTGCTGCGGGACATCCCTGGGGGGGTCAGGGAAGGGCGGGCTGGCCAGGGCCGGGAGGAGCAGGAGTGGCCCGAGGGTCCTGAGCTGAGAAGCATCCTGGCTCTGAGAATGAGTGCCCGGCTGGAGGCTGGGTGTGTGTGTGTGTGTGTGTGTGTAGGCAAGCACTATACAATCCTCACTGGAGGAGAACCGCAGCGCCCTCTGCACTCGGCTCTGGGGTGGGACAGACCCCAGGCTCCCACCTCCCGGCCCCCCAGACCTCCCCCTCCCAAGCCACTCCTGGTTTCCAGCCTACCATTAACCCAGACCCAGGCAAGTGCCAGGTTCTGATTAGAAACACAAAAAGGGATTCACGGTCATGGGCACCAGCAGGGAAAGACACCGGGCTGCTAGTGACTAGGAGACCTGTAGCAGGCACCGCCTAGAGAGGGATCAGGCCATGTGGGCCACACATGGATGCCCTGGGGGGCCTGATTCCCGCCAGTTATTTCTAAACCCAATCACTGATGGGTGGAATTAAGAGTTTTGTGGTTTGTGAATCAAGAGCTAAATTCTGTAAGCCGGAGGGCATGGACCCGTGGGGACAATGGTACGACTGCTACACCAGAGCTGGGTCCTGCACCCCTTCCCAACTCCCCCCCCCCGCACATCATCAGGAATTCGGGTCCTGGCCTCTCCCTCTTTGCAGCTGCAGCCACAGCTGTGACTGGGGTCTGTCTTTCTCTCCAAAGCTGTCGCTCCCCGGTTTGATCAACCATACGGAGCTTACTTCCCCAGTCCCCCCACCTTTGTGTAAGCTGTTCCTTCGGCCCGGAGTGCCCTTCTCTCTGTAACGGGGGTCTGGAGGGGCGCACCTCAGGATGGGGGCGGTTCCTCATCCTCCTTGTACATGTCTGCTTTCTCTCATTTTTCTGTATCGTCTAGAAGTGTTGCTTTGGTAATAAGAAAAAAATGATGTGTGATGAGGCTGGTAAGTCCCAGGTCAGATTTCACCTCTACCATGAAGCTCCCCTCACCTCCCCCAAGGGGTGCCGATGCTGGTCTTCTGCTCATTGGGGCTCCCTCTGCCCTCGGGGGCTCCCTCACCAGGTGCCTCCCCAGCCCCTGCACGTTTCCTGCAGGACCCTGCCCACAGTCTGTGGCGCCCTGTCTGTCCCCACCTGAATTACCTCTCTCACCCCACTGACTCCAGAAGAGCAAGGACGGTGCCTTTCCTTCGAATCAGCTTCATCACGATAGAACTTCGTACAGTAAAAGGCATTCATTTGAAGCGTACAGTTTAATGAGTTTTGACACACATACACACCCCTGTGAGCACCCGGCAAAATCAGGACCCGGAGCGTCTCCCCGCAGGCCCCCGTGGCCGGCTCCATCCCCACCGCAGCAAGCAACCGAGGGTCTGTTCTCTGTCGCTATAAATTAGTTTGGCCCGATCTAGGATTTCACATAAACGGAGTCATGTACTCTTCTGTGTCTGGCTTCTTTGGTTTAGCGTAAGCTTTGGAGACTCGTTTGGGTTGCTGTATGGGCAGTTTTTTCTGGCGAGGTCCATTGTGCGGACGTGCCGTCATTTGGTCACCAGTCCATCTGTTCATGGGCATTCGGGTTGTTTCCGTTTGTGGCCACTGTGACTGAAGCTGAGCTGAACGCTCAGGGACAATCTTCTGTGTGGACATAAGCGTTTGCTTCTTGGGCTCAATATCGGGAGCGGAGCTGCTGGGTCACATAGAAGAATGCGTTTAACATTTTAAGAACTGCCAACCTGTCTTCCCAAGCGTTGGTGCCGCACAGGTTTGCCGGCAGCACTGTGTGGGAGCTGCGCGGTCGCTCGCTTGCTGTCGTGCGGGCGCCCCTCCACCCCGCCTCGCCTTGCAGAGGCCCCACCAGGGCCCATCCGCCGTGAAGGAGCGCAGGAGAGGGTCCCTTTAGCTTTTGTTATGTTGTTATCATTTCCAGACCAATGTTCATTCAACTTCCACTTCCCTGGGTGTTGTTGAGATCTTTTATTTTCAAATAATGACACAAATTATACGTGGCCAGGGTGCAGAAACAAGAACATAACTGAAAACATGGTTTTTAGATTACCCCTGCTCTCTATCCAGAGATCCATGTGCCAGGCTCCACACTGGACAATGGGAAAACAAAGACGAGTAAGACACATTCCCATCTTCAGGCTGCCGGGCCTCCGACTGCATAGACAAGGACCAGCTGGAGGAGAGGAGGTGCGCAGGGGAGGCAGTTAGGGACACCTGCAGAGGGGTAAAGAAGGGACATCCAGGGGGCCTGGTGAGGAGCAGGTGGGCCGGAAGTGGGCTGCATGGGAGGCTGGGAGTTCCCAACCCCCGAGGTTAGTGAGAATGACGTCCGGGTGGTCCGCTGCCCACTCAAATGTCAGGCGCCTCACTGCTTCAGCCTGGGATGCACACAGTCATGGAAGACTCTGGGTTCACTATGATTTTTTTTTACGCTCGGGGATAATCTCTCCAGGAGCTTACGGCCACCTTCGCTGCCTCCTCCTCCCCCTGGCCCCAAGTGTGGCATGACCTGGCACCCATCTGGTGCTGACATGCGTATGTCTCTCCCCAGCTCTGCAGTCACCCCTGCCCCCCACGCTTGGGTGTCCACAGTGCAGCTGGCCCCTCTTCCACCTGCTGGTCTCCCAGACATCTTGGACTTCCCGTGTCCTCAAAGGAACTCTTGATACCCCTTCCCCATTCTTCCCATCTCAGAAATAGGCATCACCATTTCCTCCAACCTCCAACCAAGGAGTCATTCTGGATTCCTCTTTTCTTCCTCACGTACCTCCAATCTAGCACTAAATGCTGTTACTTTCACTGTCCAAACCCTCCCCAAATCCCTCCAGGTTGCTCTATACCCCACACCACCTAGACCTTCGGAAGCACCATCATATCTTGCCTGAACTGCTCACCACACCCTAACGTAATATCATATTGGCCAACGACATTTTCTGCAGAAGTAGAAAAATGCATCCTAAAATTCATATGGAATCTCAAGGGACTCTGAATAGTCCAAACGCTCCTTAGAAAGAACAAAGTTGGAGATCTCGCCCTTCCTTTCCACACTCACTACAAAGCTGCAGTAATGTGTACAATGTGGCACTGTATACGTATAGACAGACATAGAGACCGGTGGACTAGAACAGAGCCCAGAAACAAACCCGCGCGTGTACGGTCAGGTGATTTTCCACAAGCACACAGTGGTGGGAATATTTTATAGAGACAAAGCAGAATGGTGGGTGCCGGGCTGGAAGTGGGGAATCAGTGTTTAGAAGGCAAGGAGTTTCAGTTTGGAAAGATGAAGCAGTTCTGGAAAAGGATGGATGATGGCAGCACAATGTTAATGCACTTAACACCACTGAACCCTACATTTAAAAATGGCTTCAACGGTAAATTTTGTTGTGATATTTTGCCATGACAAAAAAAAAAATTTTTTTTTTTTAATCATGCATTAGCTCTTGTCACTTTCATGCTGAAGACTCTCCAGGGACTTCCCACCACCCCCCCTGGACCAACAGGCTCTGCACAGTCTGGCTCCCACCAATCCCTCCCCTTGGCCTGGACACCTCCCCATCCCCTACCCCCCCCACGAAGGTCTGCAGCAGCACCGCAAGCCGCCGTCTGTTGGCAGCCGTCACGATGGTGGGCTCTGGTTTGCCCCTCATTATCCCTGTATTCAAGCCATTAGCTGTAATGACAGCCTGGCATAATTATATTTTTACAATTTGTATAATTATATTCTACCAAGTGAAACGATCATTATTATCATTATCAAATATTTATTAAGCACTTCTAGCCGTTTGAAGCTAATAAGATGTGCCCTCCGTTCTTAAAGATCTTCTTTCCTCATTCCATCTCAAATTCATTTCAGCTGAGCTCATTCTTCCTTCCTGGGGAAGGAACAGGAACTTCTGGGTTTTTGCCTGGGGCTTTCTATCCACGCACTCACATGAGCTTCTCAGTGAGCCTGGGAGCAGATGCTATGATCCTCATTTCACAGACGAGGAGACTGAGAATCGGAAGCCAGTAATAGCAGAGGTGAGATTCAGACTGGACTCTTTTCTGAGAGCAAAGGCGTAGCTACTCCTCTCAGGCAGTGTAGCTTGGCTTATTAGGATGGGCTCCTTCCTTCCCCCCAGCCCGCCATCTTATTTACGCCGTACACGCCGGGTACTGTGCTAGGCTAGAGGGAAGAACATACCAGCAAACCGATCACTCTAGAACAATGTCCTAAGTCAGGGGCCCAGCTGGTGGCGGGTGGGTGAAACAGGTGATGAGAGAGGGAGGTGGGGCCTGTGGCAAAGCCAAGGGCACAGGACTCCTATAAAGCCAGCCCATCTTGCCTTCCTACTCTTTAAGTTCGATTTGTAAGTGAAATCTCCAAAACTTTAAGTGTAGGCAACTTTGGCAGATACTGGTTATTGTCTAACCTACAAGCAACCCCTGCCTTAAAACTCACCTCCCACCCACCCCCCAATTGTTCACTTACCCTTTGATCTCAGGAAGACGGCCCCATGGTGTAAAACTTAATTGGTTCAAATTCCTTTCGGCCAGTGATTGCTCTCAGGGTGAGCTAATGACCCAATTCTGACACAGGAGAGTTAAGGGAAAGACTGTTAAGGAGATCATCCCCTCCTCGGTAAAAAGACAAGGCCACGAAACTTAATGAGCAAAGAGCCTTTGGCCTACTGCCCTTTGCCTTGTTCCCAACTAATGTAGTCAAGAACTCTGGAACCATGAGGTAACAAGCACAAGGCCTAAAACCAACATGCCAAGGACAAAGCAGAAAGACAGAAAGATCTGGTGTCCTTGGAGACGTCCTTGCTGCATCAGCCCCAGATGTAGCCATGACCACTTGTACAAAACTTCCATCAAGCGAGCCCTGGGTGTCATCAGAGAGGGTGGCTGGAGAGAAAGCAACCGGCATGTCCAAGTGGGGCATCCTGACCCTTGTTTATTAAAGGCCCCCTGCGTGGAAGGTGCCCTTTGGTGAGCACTCACGTGGGCTACACGTCCCCGCACGGTTCCTCCAGCTCGGGGTTCATCTACAAACACCTTCCCCAGACTTTCCTGTCAAGTCTCCAGTGTCGTTCTGTCCATGTTCCTGGGCCACCAGTCAGACTGTGCGCTACCACCCCTGAGCTGTCGTAGACCCCGCACCTCTGGCTTTCTCTCCATCCAGGCTAGCGGGCCGCGGGCCGCGGGGAGAACTTCTCTTCACCTTCACCTTTCAGCTGCGCTCATAATGGATGGAGTGCAGGCTCTGCCGTGTGATTCCCATTCTGCCTAGTGCCAGTGTATTTCCAGAGCAGTCTGTCAACACGGTCTGTTTTCCCTCTTCTGCCCACAGAGAGCCCCTGAGCCCATAGTTGTGGGGAGTGGGCAAAGGGGGGATGGAGAGGAGGTGCTGTGGGCGTCTGAGCGCCTGTTTGGGTGCTTTCCTTGTGCTCCTGGGCCCTGCTCAATGGTGAGAGGCATCAGCCTCCCCTGCACAGCGGAGCGTGGCATGTGGCTTGGTGGATCACATCACACCCAGCTCAGGTCACATTTGGGGTCTCATGCACTGGCATTCGGCCTCTACCAGTGTCCAGTGGCAAATCGGAAGCTATTGCTCAAATGGGAGACTAGTTATTTGTAAACCCCTTGGTGTCTGTGCTGTGCCTGTTATTGGGATCTGCCCCCCCCGATCTGTGGGGTTACCCGGTGAACGGGTCAGAGCAGCGCACTCAGATGTGCTTCACGAAGAGTACCACCAGCCCACAACACGCCAAATCTCACCCCGCCAATTTATCTCAGGGAGCCGATCCTAGTTGGTGCTAACACACCGAATCCGGAATCCCTGGTAGGTCAGCTCTATTGAGGAATTCAGCCCAATCCAACATGCTCTGTCCACCTGGACTGACACCATTAGAATCCATCCCCCATGCACTCCCCAAGTTTCTGCTGCTAAAAGTACATGAATGTCCCCCAATTCTTTTACTGTGTGAACATCCCCTAAATTGGACTTCGCAGTTGAACCCCTGGAGCATACTGGGAGCAGACTCGTTACGGATTGGAGTTAATGAGGGGCCAGTCTGGCAAAGACTCAGCGTCCCCTTGCCAGGTGAACACCTTGAACAAGCTCATTAATAGGACTTCAAGCAGGCAAACAGTAATCTCTACAAGCAGGGGCTATTTCTATCCACAAAGAGGTTCATAGGGATGAGGGTTAAAGGTATGCATGTATCCTCCCAACTGTCTCTACTTCCCAGGACCCTGCTCTTCCCAATCAACAGCCTAACATCACAGAAAAGACCCGCAGAAGCTGTGAATTCAACTTACGTAGTAATTATACATCAGAAAGAATCAAAGGTGGGTCTGATCTTTAGCCTCACCAGCTCTGAGGCTACAGAAGATAAGGAATCTTAGGACTGCCAGAGGAGCCGGCTCTCTGATCAGGCTTGATCTGAGAGTTCAGAGTTAAAGCTTTCAGTTTTCTGTCTGCACGCTCGCCAGTGCAACCCGAAGCTAGCCTATCCCACGAGACTCCGTTCCCACCACGATGGTCGCTTGCGGCCGCCTTGCCTTCCATGAGCACTCACTCCATCTGGGCAACCTCAGGAGGCAAAAGAAGTGACTTTTGCCAGGGCGGGCTGCCTGTGGGGTCATCCCTGTACCAGCACCATCAACTCAGATGACCGGCCCTCGATTCCCATTGTCCTTGGCTGGTTTCCTGGCACCAAGCACATAGGTTTCAATGTTCAATTAGGAAAGCAGAAACTTCTTGAGATATTTAGAGGGATTTAATGCCAAGAAGGGATTTGCAGGGTGATGAAAGAGTTGCAGGTGTGGGGAAGGTGCTCCAGAATAGCAGGGGAAGGAGATGACACCCTTGGCTTGCAGCCCAGACGCCCCAGCGAATTCCCAGGGGTGCCGACGCTGAGCAGAACCCCAGGGTGACCTGTGCGCGGACGTTCACTGTGGCCGCCTGCAGTCCCCAGCCTGCAGCCGGCGTTGTTCTACAAACCGGAGCTTCCTCTCCCCTCTCTGCTGCAGTCTCTCACCTGTGTCTCCCACGGGCCAATCCCAACCAGAAGCCGGCTGGCAGGGGCCTCCAGAAGTGTAGGCAACTGCCTTCTAACACCCTGGGATGCACAGGCGTCAGAAAAATGAGGGGCATTAGGGGCACCTGGCTGGCTCAGTCAGTGGCGTGTACGACTCTTGATCTCGGGGTCATGAGTTCAAGCCCTACATTGGGTGTAGAGATTACTTAAAATCTTAACGATCTTACTTAAAAAAAAAAAAGAAATGAGGGGCATGCCTCTTGAGATGTTGTGAAAATAAAGTGGGCTAATAATGGATGATAGCATGAACAACAGAATGATGCACTAGTTCACTGTGCTTTTCCTACTGCAGGGATGTTCCCAAGGATTAGGAGATTCTTTAAGTCTCCTACTGTCTTTTTATTTTTTTTAAAGATTTTATTTATTCATTTGAGACAGAGAGATACAGAGAGAGAGTATGAGCAGGGGGAAAGGCAGAGGCAGAGAGAGAGGGAGAAGCAGACTCCCTGCTGGGCCGGGACTCGATCCCAGGACCTAGAGATCATGACCTGAGCTGAAGGCAGACGCTTAACCATCTGAGCCACCCAGGTGCCCTGTCTCCTACTGTCTTAAGTTTGAAGCTTGCTTCTTATTTTAAAAAATGGTGAGCACTTTCTCTCTCTTTTTTTTTTTTAGATTTTATTTATTTATTTGACAGAGAGAGACATAGCGAGAGAGGGAACACAAGCAGGGGGAGTGGGTGAGGGAGAAGCAGGCTTCCCGCGGAGCAGGGAGCCCGATGCGGGGCTCGATCCCACGACCCTGAGATCATGACCCGAGCTGAAGGCAGGCGCTTAACGACTGAGCCACCCAGGTGCCCCCACTTTCTCTCTTTTCTGAAGATTTCCTCCTTTGCCCCTTTCCTTACTCCTCAGCATGATTAAGTACGTGAACGTCACCTGCCAGCCCCGTAAGCTGAGCTTCTCAGCCCCTGCTTCTCTTCTGCCTCTTTTTACTCTCCAGATCCCTCTCTTCTGTTCTCTCTCCTCCTCTTACCCCATCCTGCTTCCCAACATGCTGAAAGAGAAGGGCGAACCCTACAAAAAACAGTAGTCAGCCAGAGACACAGAACATCAAAACTTTAAAATGCATCAGCAATACAGCTTGTCCCTTGTGTGCACCAGAGGCCCCCCGTGTGGTGGGTGTCTGCCGAGCTCCTCACTCATCCTGAGAATGTCAAGGGCTTTCCCATTTACAGAGGGAAGAAGCTCCTGTGACTAAGAACTGAGCCCCGAGGCTGAAGCTGTGCCCCCCGCCTCCGTGCTGCTCAGGGCAGGGCGCCAGTCATCATTCGGCAACCGGCTGGGGCCTGTAGTGGGATCTGCTCGTCCTTCCACTCTGATGGCTTCCTAATGCTCTCAGAACAGAAGCCACAGTTCTACCTGCCGACCACATCTCCCACACACTCTGCCTCACTCTCGAAGCTCCTTTCAGTTCCTCCGTTTTGCCCGGGGAATCTTCCCCCTCCGGTGTCCTCCCCACAGACTGTCCTGTTGAGAACGCTCATCTTGCCCCAGCCTTTCTGCGCTGGGGGCTGTTCCCTTCTTCAGACCAGAGCTGGAGTATCACTTCTCAGAGAGGCAACCTGTCGCTCACACTGGCTTCTTCAGAGCACTTCCTGTAGGAGACGTTCCTGTTTATTCTTCGGTCTCCCTTGCACTTGAAATTCCGTCTGCTCTGAGAGCAGGGACCAGAGCGGCCAGGCTCGCGGTGCCCAGCAGTGCCCAGCAGTGCCTGCCATGGATCTGGGCCACGGCCTCCGGTGACAGTGGTGAAGGCAACCACGTCCTTGCAATCTGGGCCTTCCCCTTGTAATGACGGAGCACACAGCGGGTGTGACCCCGGAAATCACTGGGTCGTGATGGCTGAAGGCAGATGTGAAACTTTCTGAAAACTGCAAATGTCAGTTATCTGTCCCATCTGTGAGCTCTGGTCTTGGATCCCCTCTTCAGGAAGAATAAAGAGCAGTAATTTTCAAAACTTAGTAAACTTGTACAAACATGTGGTAAAAGTATATGTTTTATATTTTGAAATCATTACCTAGGTGATGAACAGAACTCAAGTCAGAAAGGTTAAACAAGATATACTTTGTATTTTCCACTCTTTTTATATGAACTTTTTTTTAAGTAGGCTCCACGCCCAACATGAGGCTTGAACTCACAACCCCAAGACCAAGGGTCACATGCTCTACGCCTGGGCTGGCCAGGCGCCTCCTTTTATATGAACTTTGAAATTGAAGTTGATTGGGGGGGTGAAAAGACCTTGCCGCATGAACACTGAAACCTTACATGTAATTTAGACTTTTGGAGCGTGCTTTGCAGTTCACAAAGAGCTTTCTCACTCCCACCCCCTTTGCTGCTCACCACTGACCTGGGAGGGAGGTAGTGCTGGGCGGAGTATCACTGACAGGGCAGGGGATTTGATCTTTATACGCCAGGCACTTTCATACCTCCTAAAAACCCCAGCACAGGTAAGAATATCCCCATCTCTGCAAAGGAGGAAACAGGCTCAGCACTTGCTCTGCATGGGGTCACACTACTGAGTGGTAGGACAGTCCTCTTACTCCACCTCTCAGCCATTTTCCATCCAGTGGAGCAGTTTCTCCTTTCAGAAGAGCTTTTAACTGGCTTTATGGACATCCAATCTCTCGGTGTTCCTTTTATTCAACGGCCACTTCTTCCCAGTCTCCTTTGCTGGATTTTCCTTCTTTCCTCCCCCTTAAAATGCTGGGGTTGGATCCTTCCACTCTATCTACACTCTCCTCCTGAATACATTTATTTAAGTCCACGGTTTTAACTACCAACTAGACAATGTTGCTTCCTAAATTAAGTGCTCCAGCTCGAACTCCAGGCTTAAATGTCCAATTTTCCGCTCAACACCACCACTAGTGTTTGACTAGTCTTAGTGCAATTAAAACTTAAGGTGCTCCAAACCAAACCTCTTGCCGAAGTTGATCCTCAGGCAGTGCTCCCCATCTCAGTACATGGCACCACCACCCTTTCACTCACTCCACATCACACAGGCAAGTCCTGGTGGTTTTATCTTCAAATGAGATCCCCAACCCTACTCCTTCCCACCACCTCACTCTGGTCTAACCCACCATCACCTCTGGCCCAGCAACAGCCTCCTCACCGTGCTCTCTGCTTCCGTTCTTGCCCCCCGACAGTCCATTCACACACAGCACCTTGAGTACTCCTGGTAAAACTTAAGAGGGGCCTCCTTACTCTTCCCAGGGCTTCTGGATTCATTTGTAGAATTCCAGGATCTACAAAGCCCTGCCTGATCTGGCCCCTGGCTGTCTCCTACTATTCTTTTTTCTAGCTCATCTCACCTTAGTCACACTGCATTTTTTTTTTTTTTTTTTAAAGTAGGGGCGTTTTTACGCAGGGCTGGAACTCACGACCCTGAGTCAAGGATGCTTAACGGACTGAGCCACCCAGAGGCCCCTAGCACACTGGCATCTTATTCACGACCTCCAATCGCCTTCTGCCCGGTCTCTCTGCTTCCACCCTTACAACTACCCCCTGGACTGTTCACAGTCAGCAGCCAGAGGGATCCCGTGAACACTTCAGACATATCCTTTCACCCCTCTAGTATCTTTCAACCGCTTCCCACTTTTCTTAGAATAAAAGCCAGCAGGGCTTAGGCCACGACTCCCTCTGTCCTCCTGCAGCACACGGGGTTCCACGGAGCGTCCAGCCCTGGGGCCTGTGCCGATGTGGTTCCCTCCCGCGGGACAGCGCTTCCTCGGTGCCTTCCGCCCCACCACTCTGGCTAAGACAGTATTCCGTCTCCCCGATCTCTGAGCACCCCTTCCGCACGCTTCCTGCCACCCGCAGGGCCCTCCCTGCACGCGGGCCGGCTCCCTCCCGCTCCGCTCCGGAGCGCGGGCTCCAAGAGCGTGCCGCCGCGTCCCCGCTCCCGCACGGTGCAGGCACCCGGCGGGAAGCCCCGCTCTCGGCCCTCGGCAGCACCGCCCCGCCGGCCGCCCTTCGGCGCGCGGCATCTCGGGGCTTGTAGTCCGGCGCCGGAAGGGCGGCCGCCCGCCACCGCGGCCGCGCCTCCCCGACACTACAACTCCCACGGGGCAGCGGGACACCGCTCCCGCACCCTCCAGGCCGGCAGGCCGCCTGCCTCGCGGCGGGTCCGCCGGCCGCCGCGGGGCGGGGCGCGAAGATGGCGGACGCGGTCGCGGGCAGAGACAAGTGCGGGGAGCCGCGGCTCGTGTCGCTGCCCCTGTCCCGCATCCGGGTCATCATGAAGAGCTCCCCCGAGGTGTCCAGCATCAACCAGGAGGCGCTGGTGCTCACGGCCAAGGCCACGGTGAGGCGGGCCGCGCGGGGAGGACGGAGGGGCAGGGGGCCGCCCGGAACCGTCGCGTCCTGCCCCGCCCACCGAGCTCCGCCACGCCGCCGGTGTCCCCCTCGGCTCGCGCGCCGCCGCCTCCTCGTCGCGGGCTCGCGCTGCGCGCGCCCGCCGCGACTTGCCCGGTCCCTTCCCTCGCTGCGCGCGCCCCCCGCCCCGCCCCCCTCGCCGCTCCCGTCCTCCCTCGCGCGCCTTTTGCCCACCCACTCGTCTTTTCTCGCTGCGCCGCGCGCGCCCCGCGTCCTCCCCTGCGCGCCTTCCGCCCCGCCCGCCGGACGCCGCTCCCGCCCTCCCCCGCGCGCCCTCCGCCCCGCCCACCGCGCCGCTCCCGTCTGCCTTCGCGCGCCTTTCGCCTACTTGTCTCTCGTTGTTGCTCCGCGCTAGCCCCGCGCAGCTCCCGTCCTCCATTGCGCGCCCTCCGCCCCGCCCACCGCGCCGTTCCCGCCCTCCCTCGCGTGAGGCCCAGCTGGCGGCGCGGCCTGACGCCGGGCTCCTGCCGCGTCTCCTCCACGCGCGTCACCGAACCCTGGGCCGCAGAGCCTTCCTTTCCTCGCTTCCGGCTTGTTTCCAGCGGCTCAGGGTTCCGTGAGAGGGCTTCGGGAGGTACCGCCCGACCCCGCCTCTCGCGCACCCCTCCCCGCAGCCGGGCGGTGCATGCTCCGGCTAGAAGCGACGTTAGTCCTACGGCCCGGGGTACGTGCGCCCTCCGAGGTGCGCAGTACAGGGCTGGCCGGTTTGATTCGGTCGTGGTGGGGGGAGGCCAGAACCCCTCCGGGCCGTGTTTAAGCTGCAGTCGTAACCGCCTGAACTGCCCTTGGGCTCTGCCCCCCACCGCTGGGGTTTCAATGCAGTGTCCCTGCCCTAGGGTGGACCCGGGGTCTGGCCTGTTTCAGCCCAGAGCCATGTTATTTTATTTTTATTTTTTATTACATTAAGGGTGGAACTTAGTGATTCATCAGTTGCATATAACACCCAGTACTCCTTAAGTCAGGTGCCCTCCTTAACGCCCATCACCTGTGTACCTGAGAGCCCCATTCAGCATGTGGTCTTGGGATGTTCAGGTTTCCTTGTGCACGTTCGTTCTCCGAGGATAAGGACGTAAGGCACAGGCAGGCACTTCATTCCCTACTAACCAAACTAGAGGGAGTTCAAGTTAAAGACAGTGAGGGAGAGGCACAGTTCAGGTTGTTGCTTTAGGTAAGGTGTTTGGGCAAAATGGGAAGCGTGGTCAGTTTTCAGCTTCAGGTTGTTGACTATTGTAGGCAACCGCCTTAGACACGATGTATTTAAATAGAAGGTTGAAAATGTGTTCCTGAGTCAAGTAGAATTTTTGAATGGTCTTTTACTCCTAAAAAAAACAAAAAACAAAAACTGTAGTTTTTAAACATTTATAATCCATTGTTGAATTACTTTTAAATATCTTCCCTAAGTTAGAAATCTAAAATAACTTTAGGGAAATGCCTGCTTCCCTGCCAACTTTGATAGAGCCTTGCTTTCTTTTTAACCTCCTATTTCTCCTTTCCCCACTGATTTCCTGTAATTTGAGAAACCACAATAATCTGCAGTCACGTCATCTAAACCTAACGTAATTTTAAAAATTAAGTTCTGGGGTAAGTTTTCAAAGCATACCTTTCATTTTACTTTTTCATTTTGTTTTAGGAACTCTTTGTTCAATATCTAGCCACCTATTCCTACAGACATGGCAGTGGAAAAGAAAAGAAAGCACTCACTTACAGTGATTTATCAAATACTGCAGAGGAATCGGAAACTTTTCAGTTTCTTGCAGGTACTCAGCCTTTGAAACATTCTGGTTAAAACGTGCGTGGTAATTTACAGCTTTTTCCCCCTGCTTTCACTGAAATAGACTTTTTTTTTTTTTTTTGGCTGCTTTCTCTGGGTGCATGACCTGGCACAGGAAGATATTTTTAGTTTTGCCAGAGTGTTTGTAGTGTGGTTCACCTAGAATGATCATGAACTCAACAACCTGCACAAGGGTGTTTGGGTGGCTGGCTGGCTGGTTGGGTGAGCCGGGCAAACGCACCCCCTAGACTCCTTATCACTGACGGGAAAACTCTGGGCTGGTCTGCTTGGCCCCAGAAACAAATTAATAGTTGTTGTGGAAAAGCTGTGTGGGCCACAGCTAAAAAGAGCTTAAATCTGTCCCCGGAGCCAGCCGGCTTGTCTCGGGTAGGTCGAGCACACTTGCTCAGTCAACACCAGCACATACAGGAGCACATGATTTGTAGTCCGTGGAGTGGAAACAGGTCTTTAGCATCAGTCAGGAGGTAGTGCTGGTTTCCTGGTGTTTCACCCAGAGGTGTAGTCAGAATTTTGTCTTGTTTTGGAACCTATTAAAGAGTTCAAAGCAGGAACTAGCACATTTTGAAATCTGCATTGCTGTGTTCATGGTCTGCCAAAACCAATTGCTGATGTTAGCTTTATATTTTTAAGATATATTACCAAAGAAGATTTTAGCTAGTAAATACCTGAAAATGCTTAAAGAGAAGAGGGACGAGGACGAGGAGGAGAATGACAGCGATGATGGGAGTGCTGGGGACGAAGCAGAATCCTAGACCAAACAGGAAGTGCCTTAGAAATCAGCCTGCCGAGGACCCTCCTGGATTAGCAGCATTGCTTGGAAGTAAGCACAACACTGTGTGACTTCAGACTCCTCACTTTTCAGAGATTCAAGTGCATTGGATTCCTTCCTGGCTAAGATAGAGCACCTGATGTGCCCACACCATAGATGGCCAGAAGGCAAGTGACCCAGACAGCAGCCTCTCTCTGAGGGGCCCACGTTGCAGTGCGGGGGGGACACGGGGGCACCGAGAGAACTGCCTGTACACTCAGGCCCTGACTGTTGATCTGCGGCTGTAAGCTGTAGAGACGGACAACTTTGCTTCACTTTTTAATTTACAGATAGATTTTGAAGAGCTTCTAAAGAACAGTTGTGTAAATTCATAGATGTGTATTTGGAAATTAGTTCTTGTAAACAACTAGATGTAGTTTGAGCTAAATATATAGTTTGTGGGTAGTATGTTACATGTGAAAATTTGACGATTTGTCCAAATACTGCGATTTTATTAACTGTAAAATAAATTTCTTTATTAGAAGCTGTATGTAGTTTTATAGTAAATGCTTTGTGGAATTAGTTTTAGAGCTCTCTGTTGTTCTAATGTCTTGCTTATTACCTGAGACTTCTGCAAAATTTAAAAATAAGCATTTCTAGGGTGCCTGGGTGGCTCAGTTGTTAAGCGTCTGCCTTTGGCTCAGGTCATGATCCCAGGGTCCTGGGATCAAGCCCCACATCGGGCTCCCTGCTCAACGGGGAACCTGCTTCTCCCTCTCCCACTCCTCCTGCTTGTGTTCCCTCTCTCGCTGTGTCTCTCTCTGTCAAATAAATAAATAAAATCTTAAAAAAAAAAAATTTGTATATTGAAAATCTCTCGGGGCACCTGGGTGGCTAAGTCAGTTAAGCGTCTGCCTTCAGCTCAGGTCGTGATCCCGGAGTCCTGGGATCGAGCCCCTTATTGGGCTCCCTGCTCAATTGGGAGTCTGCTTCTTCCTCCCCCTCTCCCTCTGCCCCTGCTCTCTCTCAAGTAAATAAGTAATGTAAAAAAAAAAAAAAATCTCTCATTTTACTGTTCCTTTCTTTACAACCAAAGTAATTGTTTTTACTGTTCACAAGAGAAAACTATAAGCCCTATTTTTTTTCCCCACGTAGAGTAAATTTTTGGCTCTTGTCTGTTTAGTCTCTTTTTAAAAAAATTGAGTTATAATTTACATCTAGTAAAATCATCCTTTAGTGTCCGATCTGTTGGTTATGTATCAATATATGGGACAGTTCCATCACCCCAAATACTCCACTGTATCCCCGGAGTCCCTTCCCTTATCCCCAGGCAACTGCTGTTGTTTCTGTTCCTCTTGTTTCTAAAATTTTAAATTTTTAAAAAAATCCCCGTTTTGATACAGTTTTGAGCTTTGACAAATGCAGAGTTGTGTAACCACCACAAGATTCAACACTGGTATCGCCTTCCCCCAAATTCCCTCCTGGTTAAATCCATTCCAGCCGTTTACCTTGGCAACCACTGCGCTATTCGTTACCCATATAGAAGTTCACAGACTTTTTCTGGAAAGGGCCACATAGAAAACATTTTAAGATCTGTGGGCTATATAACCTGTCACAGCTGCTGAGCTGTGCCATTGTAATAGAAAAGCTGCCATAGATGGTACAGAAAGGAATGAATATGGCTTATTTCAGTGAAGCTTCAGTTCTGGACACTGAAATTTGAATTGTGTAATTTTCATGGGTCATGAAATAGTCTTGTGATCGTCTTGAAACATTTAAGAATGTAAAAGCCAGGGCGCCTGGGCTCAGTTGGTTAAGCGACTGCCTTCAGCTCAGGTCATGATCCTGGAGTCCCGGGATCGAGTCCCACATCAGGCTCCCTGCTCAGCGGGGGGTCTGCTTCTCCCTCTGACCCTCCCCCTCTCATGCTGTCTCTCATTCTCTCTCTCAAATAAATAAAATCTTAAAAAAAAAAAAAAAACATAAAAGCCATTCTTAAGCTTATAGTCCGTACAGAAACGCAATGGGCTGGCTTTGGCTTGCAGACCGTGGTTTGCTGACCTGCCTTTCCCATGTCACATAAATGGAACTCTACGGTACAGAGCCTGTGTGTGAAGCTTTGTTTGGTGACGCGTAACGCACAGGAGAGTCACGTTACTGCGGGTCACACTCCTTATTGCTGAGTAGGCTCCCGTGGTATGGATATATAGTAGTGTTTCTCCGTTCCCCAGGTCAACAGATAATTCCCAATTTGGGTTGTTTCCAGTGTTGATGATTACAAATAAAGCCCTAGAAACATTTGTGTACAGGTTTTGTGTGAACATAGGATGTCCACTTGAGTGAACATACTTGAGTATATACTTAGGAGTGGAATTGTGTATTTAAGTTCATGAACTGCCAGACTTATAAAGTGGCTGTACCATTTTGCATTACCACCAGCAGTAAATGAATTTCAGTTGCTCTGCATCCTCTGCAAAACTTGGTAGTTTTTTTTTTTTAATTTTAGCCATTTTCATGGGTGTAGGCTTTAATTTGCATTTCTGCAATGACAAATGTAGAGCATCTTTTTATTTGCTTATTTACCATATTTTCTTTGGTGAAGTGTCCAAATCTTTTGTCCATCTTTTTATTGGGTTTTCTTTTTGTTGAGTTTTGAGAATTTTATGTATTCTGAATATAATCCCTTTGCTAGATTATGGGATTTGCAAATATTTTCTCCCAGTCTGTAGCTTGTCTTTTCCTTCTCTTGACAGCATCTTTCAAAGAGCAGAAATTATTTCTCTTTGAGAAGTTCTTAATTTTGAGGAAGTCCAGTATGTCAGTTTTTTTCTCTGGGGATCATGCTTTTCTTGTATCTAAAAACTTGTCATCAAACCCAGTCACAAAGATCTTCTCTGTGTATCTTTTTTTTTTTTGCGTGGAGCCCAACATGGGGCTTGAACTCCAACCCTAAGATTAAAACCTGAACTGAGATCAAGAGTCGGACAGTCAACTGACTGAGCCACCCAGGTGCCCTGTGTATCTTTTTATTTTTTATTGTTTTTATTTAAACAATTATCTTTTTAAAATGCCATGCATGGCCCCTAGTATCTATGCCCCCAGTAACATGTTGCTGTTTAAGAAATCCCCAGGAAGAATAACCAGCTGAAACATTCTTACCACATCCTAAGCACTTCAGATCCAGTTATTTAGGGAGCCCCGCTCCTTGGATTCTCCTTGAGCTGCACACCCGTCTGTTACACTAGCGTCCTCATCATCTCTAGAGCCTCTCTTCTATATTTGTATCAGGTTACCAAAACAGTTGATGAAGATTAATCTTTCCTAGTCAGAAATGTTAAAAATAGCTGATATTAAAGTGGCTACTGGGGGCCACACCTCTTCTACTATTGTGTACCTGTTCATTTAATCCTCCCATAACTTGTAAAGTGTCCATGTTTTACAAAGAAGGGGATGGAAGCTCGGGCTAAGGAACTCGTCCAGGACACACCTAGGAGGTGGTGGAATTGGGATTCAAATCGCAGACCACATTCTTCACTGGACCACGCAGCTTAAAAAAAAAAAAACCACTTTCTCCCCACTCTGTGTGGGGTACATTCTTAACTTGGCCATTAAGAACCTTCACACTGATCTTACTCTACTTTGTATCCTATAGCTTTCCTAGGGGAACCTTCCATTCCTCCTGGTATGAGCTCCTCATCCTCTATGGAGCATAAACACCCTCTAGTCAAGCGGCTTTCTCTTCTGAAGTTTTTTCCTAATTCATGTAACACCATCATACAGGTTTTTTTTTCTTATTTATTTTAGAGCGTACAAGCAGGGGGAGGGGCAGAGGGAGAGAGAAACCCAAGCAGACGCCATGCTGAGCGAGGAGCCCGTCTCAGGGCTCAGTCTCAGCACCCTGAGAGCACGACCTGAGCTGAACCCAAGCGTCGAATGCCTAACCGACCGAGCCACCCAGGCGCCCCACCGTCATACAGCTTCATGTAATTAAACAGCAAGAATGTCACAGGGTGAGCCTGTATGTGTTAAGTAAAGAGATTAGAGATCTCTCATCATTTTCTTCTCTCCTCCAGCTTCAGCTAGTGTGTCCCAGGGCCAATGGCACAGAGGTGCTATCTGGTTTTAGATACTAAGTAAGCGAGAAGTACAGGGTCCTGGATGTCTAAGCGAGGGGTGGGGTGGGGTGAACTTCATCTTGATTTTGTTAGAAAAAACAAAACAAGACTAGAACAAAATATACCAGAAGTTTTAAGAATAATTACCTATCAGTGTTGTGATTATAAATAATTTAAAATTTCATCTTCATGTTCATCTGAATTGTCAACACTCTCCATAATTAATACATATTCTTAAAAATAAAAAAATAGCTTTCAGCAAGAACAAAGTCTTGGCCTGCTCTAGCGACAATGTCCATTTGGCATCCTAGGATTTTCAGCCATTTTTTGGCTCCCTTAGGTCCAACCCTTCTTTCCCAACAAGCACGTACTCTGTACAGTGCAGACAGTGAGGTCATGGACAGCCCAGAGCGGGGCCGCCAGGGTTGCAGAGCGGTAGCAGCACGTGTAACCCCAGCCCGGGCAGAGGGAGTCGCGACCCACCAGGACGCGAACCCTGGATGTGGTCAGCTCGGACTCCTCCCGCACAACACGGACCTCGGCAGGGCTCGCACTGCTCTTGACTGGGGCTTCGCTGAATAGCTTTTTACTTCCTCCTTTCTCGTGGCTGCTAGAGTAGAAACACTCCACTCCTCCTAGATACCAGTTTTATTTTTCCGAGTCGTTCCTGTGGTTTTCATCCCCAAACCCGAGTTCTCAGGGAATAGTGCCCACCTCTTCTGAATACACTGTTCAAGGAATAGGTCCAATACTGCAGACTAGGCCTCTAGACATCCGTCATGGAAGGCAGGCTCCCCCCTCGGAAACCTGGAATCTTAACTTGTGCAGAAGGAAGTGCCCAAATCTGCGAGTAATTGAAGATCTTTGGGAGAGGCAGCTGTAAATATGAGGAATTTTATTTTATTTTTTGCTGACATACTATGAGGCAAAACAAAATTGACACCATACAAAATAACTTTATAAAATATCATTCACATCATATTTTATCAGATTTACAGCATTCTGTGCATGTTAAGGGTTATGTAAGGAGGTGAAAAAACACTATGCCAAACTTTTAGTATTAGTTTATATACACACAGTAAGAAACAAAACAAGTTAACTGTTAGGTTTTCCATGAATTTATTGCAAAAATAGTGCAAACTACGTAACCTAGTAAGCTGTAAAACAAACTCGAAAGGACCCAGCTAAGCTTAAACACGACAATAGATGCTCAGTGTCTCAGCCTTTAGCTCTCTTCACCAGTTTATCTTTTGTCAATCCAGACCACTCCCCATCTGCTGGGTGAGGGTGAGTGCTGGGGATGGAGAAACGCGAAGACTGGCTCTTCAGAGACCAGAGCCGTCCGGCTGCCTGAGGCCAGGGATTCCTTTAGGATCATGCTACTTACTCAATGGCAATTCTGTGAGGTCTGTGTTGAAAACATTCAGATGCCATCATGTCTAAGTCCGACCTTAGGAGGAAGTTCTCCAAACCTCTTGATGACATGGAGAAAAGAATTAAGAAAGCAGCATGAACAGAAAGGACTGGGAACATTATTGTCTGCTTGCACACACGGTACCCTTTTTCTCAGGTATATTTGGGTAAAGTAGTATTCTACTGGTGGGCAACCTTTGAACCAGATACTGGAGTTAAAAAGACAAAAACAAAGGATACTGTGTCCCGACAAGAGTAACTTTAAAATTTCTTTCAACAGTCTATTGGGGTCCAAAAACCATAGATCTAAAAACAAAATAATAAGAGCAAAACAATGCTACATATAAAAGCTAAAGAAACAAAATGCAGCATATTCAGGTTCTTTTTCTTGAGGTACCTATATAAATTTAATCACCTGCCCCAAAGTACTCTTGTTAGGTCAAAGAACAAAATGCTGACTGGTGAGCCGATTGCGGGGCACTCATCACTACTGAGAAAGTGCAACAATGCTGATCTCTATATGCAGCATACTAACTGGGGAGCGACTCTTTTTTACAAAACAGCTGAAGTACTGACCTGATGGACGCTTAACAATGAGAACACTTAACTAGAATCATCCCATTTTGTTTCGAGATCCTGCAGCAAAAAGCCTCCCAAATCAACTTTCAAAAGTTTTGCCACTAAGGAATGTTGGTCCTCTTGTAAAATTCAGAGATCTCTTTAAAATAGTAAAACTATATACTACAGGAAAGAGCCCTACTTTTTATTTCTTATTGGTATAAAATCAAATTCTTAAGACTCCAAAATATTGTGTTACCTCCAAAGAATTAAGTTAAAAAAGATCACCATAGTAGGAAAAGTCTAGAATTGTAAACTGCCAAATATAAAAGCATGGAAAATCATCAATGTCCTACCTTAGTTTCTCACCTGCCAGAAAGCTTGCCTAACTCATGGCGACCCCGGGCCTGCTGCTGAGCGCAGGCGTGCGGCCCCCTCCAGCGGCCCCCCGCACCCCCCTTCCCCCAGCTGCCCGTGGGCGCAGCACCTGCACCAGGATGGACAACAGTCCACTGGCTGCACGGGAAACACAATATGCCAGAGGAGCAGGGGGCGTGGATGGCCACACAAGCCACGGAGGAGCGCGCATGAGCTGTTCGTGGCTGCCTCTTCATTGGCACAGAAAATGAAGAGAGAGCTGTCGGTATATGCATAGAAGAGTTTGGAATTTGTTTGTAAAATGTTAATTTGCTCTTGGACATTTTTTTCTTTTCTTTTCACAAGGGGGCAGTTGGGATTTCAATAGACGTGACTATTGAAGATAGTTGGCTGGGGGTAATCTATCAAATTCCATGGCCAATTGGGCTTTTCTCCCCACCTGCAATAGAAAACACTCCATTTCATATGGATTTTTTTCAATGCATTAGGATTCAACACAAAAGGCACAAAATAAATAAAAATTTATTAAATAAACGGAAATTATGGTTTCAAGCTTTGTGTGGAGTTATATCTTGCTGTTTGGTTACTTTTTCCAATTTAATTTGACAGACTTAGTAAATAGCACCCAACTGTTTAACTGAGGTAGATCCACATTGTAAAGAAAGCTGGGTCCCCTCCATTTTATGTCTAAATTTAAGATGCTTTTACAAAAACAAAAATCCATATAATCCTATGCAGAAGCGATGGCAGGTGGCACCACCTGAAGAAAGCTTAGAACGTGAGCAGGTTAGCAAGTAAGACTGATGCCCAAATCATACTCTCCATCAGCCATAAATAAATCTCAGACTGGAGGGAAAAAAACCAAACCTTTAAAAGTAACCCTGAAAAAGTCTCTAGACTTTCAGAATAGGTCTTCTTGACTGACTGCCACCGAAATGCACAATGGTCCATTTTCATCAAGCAATGGCAACAGCCCAGCCAGACCAGAAAGAGCGAGCGAGCGAGCGAGAGCGAGAGATCTGGATCACTGAAAGTTTCCCTTTGTAACTCTGGAGAAAAGACTGGTTGGATTATGATATAGCATCTTGATCTGAACAGTTTAAACTCACTGCCTAATATTTTTGCATACTCTGAAACTTACAATTTAACATCTGATTAAGGCTTGAGTTACAGTGGCATTACCACCTAGCATCATGCAAGCATCGGACATCCTCAACACACAGGGACTGGCATGAAACGAGAGACAAGGACGTGAAGCCTCAGAAGTGTATTTAGCAGGTACTATAATTTTATAACGAATTTTACAATTCATGTAGCAAATGAGAAATTATACAGACAGACCAATGTATATAAATACTAGTTTATACAGGAACTTTGAATTTACAAAACAGCACTGCACGGTTTCTCTACTATAAGCACAAGACGCCGTCGCAAGAGACCGGCCGCACAGCTAGGAACGGGCTGCAGACGGTACGCACAGGACCGCCCGACGGGCGCCCCGGAGCTGCTCAGCTTCTTAGAAAACAGTAAACTTCCAATGGTCACAATACAGTTCGATTCAAAATATCTTCTAAAATGTTTTATTGTGGGGGAAATTAAGAAGGGGCAAGCAAGATCCACCCATGGAACTTCTGAATTCATTTTTGGTTCTTTTTCAATTATTTTATAAAAATAAAATAAAACTAGAAAAGTTGATAAAACTCAGGGTTAAAAGCCCTCCCTACGTATTGGGTAAGTAAGCCGCAGTGTCCCAGAGGTAAGACAAATCTGCGTGGAGACGCTACATTCTTCTCTTGTAGTTAACGAGCTCGCCACCCTGCTGCACGGAAACTTACAATTATGCTCTTAAAACTTTTTAAAAAGTAAAAACTCACTTGCCTCTACGGTTATAAAATATGAATTCATACCTTCAACAACTACATTAAAATCCACTATCAAACTCAGGACTCAAATTTCAATTTAGTGCTAAAACTACATACTTTCAGGATTTCGGTCACATGTATATTTGGCTTTGAAGAGGAACCCAAAATCAGTAACATATCCTCCCCTCTGCAGCCGGCGCCTCTGCCGAGGGAAAGACCTTTGTCTTTCAAAATGGACAGCTCAGTAGAACGAAGGGCCAAGGGGAGCCGCCAAGAATGAGTTTCTATGCATTTTAAAAATAAGTAACATTGGATTATTTCCCCCACTTAAAAGCAATAAAATCATCCCTTGACAGGGTAAGGTGGTTTTTGTTTTTGTTTTTGTTTTTAATTAGACCATCAGCCAAGAAACTGCTCAGTACCTGGCTTGGAAAAGTTGAGATAAAAAATGCATTTTAGGCATGTCAAAACTGGGAGTCCTCTATGCACAGCTCAGCCAAGTGAGCAGCTTCCCCGCACACCACGGAACAGAGCGACACGAACAGAAAGCATCCCCGAATAAGGACAATAGGACTGAATAGCACCTTATGTCTGAGGACTTCACACGCAATTCACAGAGACACGATTCCAATTCCTCTTCTAAAAACCTAGTTCCAGGACACTAAATATTTAGCTTGGTGAATGACTCTGAGGACAAAGCCACCAGGTTCTGCCGATGGCCACCGTCAATGCCTGACTAAGAGATGGATCTTACGCGGATTTCCCGGAATCCCAGTGGACGTGGACTTGGGAAGGAAGTCCTGCGACTACGAGAACCTCACGTTTTCCGACACGAGGCAGTGTGCGCGGGCATCACAGTTTACCGAGTCAGGAGCTGAGGAGCAGACACAGCTTCAAAGGCAGAAGGTCAATGACTGACTTGTGGAATGGTACAGGCTTACTTCCCAATAAAAACCCAGCCCCAACATGATTCCAAAAGGACACTGAGGACCAGACTTTAAAGGCACAGAGGCTGAGACTGGGTCTTCCAGAACACGCTCAGTCTGGTACTGATGGAGACCAGAGGAAGGCCTGGTGCCGCCTGCTCCCAGGGTCTGAGGGACCTGCCCTCTCCCCCCGCCCCGAGATCGTTCCCACAGTCTCTCTAGAGTTCCAAGGAGCCTCGGCTCCCCAACGCGAGCACCTCGTTCTGCCAAGTGGTGCCAAGGAGCCAAGCAGTCCGCCTGCATCGCACCCCCGACCCGACTGTGTGGGGGTGTTCTTGGGATCAACTCATGGTTTTAAGGACCTTGATTCAGAAGGTACTTAATGGAGGGCGGCCTCAACATCTAGGTTCCTGGAGACACTTGGGGGGGAAGAGTTAATATTTGGTGTTTTAGCTTTAACTCTGAACTACTTAAATCCAAGGAGGTTGTAAATAGAAGATAATTCAGCCTCCTCCCACCCCCCAAAAAGGGAATGGGAGTGAGGTGAGGATTCAACTCTTCAGTCATACCACCAAGGGCATTTAAAGATGCTAACACATCTAAATGTTTCACATCGACCAATAAGAGAAAAGTGTTAACAAAAGCACCAGTAATCTTCAGTTCCCTCTTTTCAAATAATTTCTCATGAATGCAAAGATGGTGGGAGAGGCCCACCCCGGGATTCTGGAGACATGTATGCAAAAAGCTGAGGGGTAGGTCTGAGTTCAACAGTTCACATTACGGAATCAAGGAGAGGGCCACTGTGCAGTGTCCCCCGAAACACCCTGAATGGGATTCTGGTTGAAAATGAGGCCAACCCAGAGCACCCAAGCAGTTCCAGAAGCAGGTCAGCAGATGTTGTGGCTACCCACCCAAAACATCCATGCATCTTGGGGTGGGCTGTATCTACAAAACAGTGTAATCGCAGAAGTACAAAACATTCTTAGAAAGACTGCAAAGGACACTTAGCTCTTTCAGAATTAAAGCACGCCATGGGGCATGAAAAGCATCAAAACCCGAAACAACAGTGCTAACGGCAAAGCCTTCCCGGTAACGTCATACTTGGAACGTCTCTGGGCCAACGTCAGTGTCTGATGAACGTCCAGTGAGGGAGCAGAGCAACCTCCACGCACCCAGATGTCTGGGACTGCAAAACCACCTGCCTGCCCCTCAAGAATTTAAGCGCGAACCAATGGAGGTGTTTTGGAGCGAGTTTGAACCCTCCAAAGACGAGAGAACGTAGAGAACCTAAAGACGAGATGTGAAGGAGGCAGAGGGTGACACCGACGGACCCACACACAGTGCGTGGGCAAAGGACATTCTGACAGCAAAGTGGCTGATCACAAGGAGGGGTACCCCGAGCCCGAGCAATCTCTCTCGGGGCAGACTGCCTGTAAGTTAGCATCAGAGGACCCAGGGTGCCGGCAGCGGGAGCTCCTACTTCAATGCTGGCTGTGGACCCCGCGTTCCTCTCCAACAAAGGGCCTTGGACTCGAACAGAACATTTTGCTTTTAAACCGCAGATCATGTTTAAGTAGGAAGTGATGGTAACTCAAGGTTCCAAAGTCAAAGATCAACTATAACTGCGTGTTTTTTTGAAACCATACAGCCACTTTAGATGCATTATTTAGAGAGTTGGTGTTCCAGCACCTTCGTGATTTTACAGGGTGTATAGAAAGGGAGAAGAGTGCAGAGGGAGACATTTCCAACCCATTCATGAGTAAAACAGAGAAGAAAGTGCTTTCTTACAGCAAACAGGAAAGTGAAAAGCCAGGACAGCAGGCCGTTTCAAGGCTCCCCCACCCCTGGCCCTGCGTGGAGATGCCCCCGCCAGCCTGTGAGGACGGCGCGGGAAGCTTTTCCATTTTCTGCCCGCTGGCTGCCTAGAACCCTACATTATTGAGCTGGGCAGCCCTGAGGAGTCCCCGGTCCGCCTCTGATACCCCCGAGGGCGAGAAGGGGACTGCCCACGGGTCACAGTATGGCACACACATTTTCAAGCCAGAACTGAAGAGAGAGAGATGTTCGCCATTCAGTTTATTCAGGCAACATTTTGGCTATTTTCAGTGTGAACAGCTACGCTTAAGAACAAGCATGAACCTATTGAGAATTCAGAGGTAGCCTTTATCTGCATTTATTTCTTTTTAAACTAAAAGGTATTTAGAAACCACCTTCTGTAGTGATTTGGCTAAGCCAATACATTCACTTTAGACAATAAAATGGCAAAACGTAACCAACAAAGCATTAGGGAGGGCACCGCGATGGCATCGAACACACACTCATGACCGGTTCGGGTCTAAAAGCTCCTGTGTGTGTCCGATTCTGGGTAGCCTGACCACAAACAATTACACACTGTGGGCTGGAGCACGTACTTCTAATCTAGCAATATCACAAGGCATAAAGGAACAGCACTGTTTCAGGTCTCTCTAGCATCTATCTATGTATGGGATAAGCCGCAAATGACACTTTTGACACCACGGTGATCTCATGTCTTCAGAACGGTGGCTGACCAGAGAGAAGCGAGGGGGGCCTCTCGCTAGCCGTCTGTTCACACTGGCCACGCAGGGGCTTCCTATCCAGACGGTCAGATGCTGGATGGGACCGGAAGAAAATGCGTCAAGGAGCCATGGGAAAACAAAAAGGAATTAAACAGACCCAAAAGTGTTCAAAGGATTTATAATGAATCCTTTTAAAATCAACTCTTCAGACCTCAAGGGGAGAGCGGACTCTCCTTTCAACAGACTGCAAACTTCCTTTCTGTGAAACAAGAACACGAGGCTCGTTTGTCCTTCATGAATGGTCAACAGACACGCGGTTACGGAGGCAGAGCGGAGCCCACGCGGCTCTAACACATAATACTGGAAACGTGGCCGTCCCTACAACAGAGCGACGTGTTGTGTTCATATCATTTTTGCTAACCTAA
This sequence comes from Halichoerus grypus, assembly GCF_964656455.1. Lineage (NCBI taxonomy): Eukaryota > Metazoa > Chordata > Mammalia > Carnivora > Phocidae > Halichoerus > Halichoerus grypus. Next base: position 3,395,022 of record NC_135716.1, on the reverse strand, counting down.
ATCTATTTACAATCGTTTCAAACAAGTACAGCAGATGCAAAGTTGGACATAATAAAAAGGAAGTTGTCAAAAAATCAGTGCAATTATTTTGAGTTGAAAATTTTCCTTACAAAAGAGTCAGCATGTGTGTGTCACAGGGAGTTACACGTGCACCGTGTCTACACTGAACACACGTCACCGCAGCCGAGCCTGCAGGCAGGGCGGCTAGAGAGATTCTTCTCGGTTACTTTGGGGAAGGGTTTAAAATATAAATAAAATATTTGCATTCTGAAAGTGAGGCGCACAAACACTGAGGAAGTTTCTGTTTATTGTACATTCCTTTCTCATGAGCGTGAGAGATGAGTCAAAGAGAGGTCACAGGGAGATTTCTATGGCTTGTCTGGGCCACTGGGATTGTCCACTGTCTGGATTATGTCAACTTCTAAAGCTCCTCCTAATGGAACTGCCTTAAGCGTGGAAAATGCCCATGAAAAATCCTTTTAACTGTCCACCAGATCAAAGTCCCGTTGAAGGAGTACATCCAGATCCTGACGGCTCCACGAAACAAGCCAAGTGCTTCCATGACAACGAGCAACCGAGAGAAGCCGTCCCAGCCCCCCAGGCCCCCCAGAGACAGTCTGGGTCCCAACTACTGCAGGACGCTTGGCTGGTCTACCCTTAACATATTGTATCAAATATATAATTTGACTGAAAAACTGCCTTGTAAAAATAAAATTTAAATCACCCTGCAGATCAATGCAAAATTACATTGCTGCATATATAAGAAAAACAATTCATTCAGAAAAATTACATTTGTGGCTTTCAAAAATAAATTCATCCGGCAAACTTGCAGGTAAACATTAGGCAATTTATAAAAGTTGGGGAAAATAATTTCTATCATAGCCATCAGGTACCACATGCACTGGGATATCCACATCGGCCAAATCGAACCAGAGCAGAAAGAAAAAAATAAATAGCAACATTTGCATTTAACAACAATAAAAATAACATATAATATAACATCAGTAAAAGCAACCCCCCCCCTCCCCCCCCCCGCTGTAGGAACTGAACTCCAACTGTCTTTTCCAACGAGCACTCCGTGACCAGGGGTAAACATCAGTAATAGCAGTGACCGCGGCCAACCTCCCAGAGCACGGACATCACTCCGCTCCTGCCGCGTCCCTCTCGGGCCAGCCCGCTCAGTGGCCAGGGGTCGCCTGTGTCTCTAGAGAGCAAACATTCATCCAAGGGAGTGTGAGAACACTACCGAAAAGCAACGTCACCTTAAAAAGCAAAAGCAGACCCTACGATGTTGTATCAAAAGTGTATATGGGAAGACTTCTCAAAACCAAAACCAAAACCAAACAATCCCTGTCTAAAAGCACAGGTGTGCCCAGTTTTACAAAAATGTATCAGAACTAGGGAAATCTGAGCTTGGAGAACACAGGCAGGGTGGAATCTCAGCATCACCAAAGGGCACTTCCATGACGCGGCGGCCGTCCTCGGCTCCCCTGGGCTTCCTTCATTGCTCTGTCACTAGGGTGATGGGAGGGCGGACAGAATGGACAGTGGTGAAGGGGTGGGAACGGTCATTCTTCTTAAAGTGAACATTTTAAAATCTACTAGGAAGAGTACCAGTAAAAGAATCTGATCGGGAGACCTCTTTTAAAGAGACGAGATAAATCCCAGTTTTTCTTTTAAATGAATCCAGATTTCTACATCATAATTTTCACATTCAGTTTGCTTAAAGCAAGGCACACCTTACTTAACAGTGGGGTAGGGCAAAGCCAGCGCGCAGACGCCTCTCAAATCTGCAAGGGCCCCAGGCCTCAGGCGACCAAGCGCAGGCAGAGGACGGAGCCACCCTGGGAGCCTGAGCCCTCTTGGGGCCACGCAGGCCGAGGCAGCCCTTGGGGTGGGAGCAAGCGCAGTTAGAGACGGGCAAGGGCCCCTTTTGGCTTCCACGGGAACTGGGCTCAGACTTAGTCTACTGCACTTTGAGGTTTTACGCTATCTCAAAATTTATCCTAATAATGGGGGCACCGGTAGAAATTTGGGAAAACAATTATTTACCTGAGAAATTGTAACTACAGCCATTTGAATTCTGAATCATCAGATGCGTACAAAGGTGTGCAGCTAAGCTAGCTGGAGACGTTTGGTCTATTAATGCTTTTAGTATTAAAAGTTTTATAAAACAAGCACAGGGCTACAAAAAGAACCCTTCTCAAAGTACTCTGGCCCATTAAAATTAAAACCTTTCCTTCAAAATGATAAAAAAAATTTCAGATCTAATTTTCTGCCAGCGTGCGATCTCTCCTGGGTGTTGCCTTCACGAGCATCTGCCTGTGCTGCCGAACGGCCCCTCCCCACTGGGCCCTCGTGCTCGGGGGAGAGGGCTCCTCAGAAAGCTCTGGATCAGGGGTCCTCAGACTCGAGGCAGCCCTGGAGCCCCAGCTGATGGTATCAAATACAGACGTCCAGCCCCGGCCCCAGAGACCCGGGGTCAGGAGTCTGCATTTTTACCAAGCACCACCACCAGCCCGACCACCCGGACCCTGTTGCGGGGAGTAAAAACACACCTTTGAGACACATGGTTCTAGATGATCCTAAAAATGGCTGAAAACTAACCTAATTTTAGATTTCAAAAGTGTATTAGTGAAAAGACTCCCCCCTTAGCTGGAATGCTCCCGGTAATTTAAGCCAAGAGTGTATTGGTGTCCTTCTGAAAGAGGAGAAAGTGCCGCTTGCCAATAAAACAACAGGGAATTGCAACATTTCTTAGAGCAGAGGCTTCTGTTCGTTTAAAAAGACCAAAAAAAAGAAAAAGAAAAAGAAAAAAAAAAAAACAACCAAACAAAAAAACAAACCCAGAAACAAAAGATACAGCAAGAAGAGGCTAATGCCATTAATAAGACACCCACATGCACACACAGACACACACGCACACATCACTCTGAGTATATATCTTCACAAATAATAGTCACCCCTTTGTCATCGCCACCCAAATCTCGGCCGAGTGTCCACCACAGCTCCGCCCGCGGTTCCCTGCCCCTCCCGCGCCCCAGAGCCGGCAGACAAGAAGACAGGGTGGGCGCGATCTCCAGCACGAGGCGCCCCGTCGGGACCCTCGCCCCACCGCAGTGCCAGAGGTAAATGTCAGGCTGGGCTTGGGGGGGGCCGTCAGCAGGGAGAGGGAAACCGACAGAGCACAAAGCAGCACTAGGGGAAGGCGCGTCTCCTTCCCGGAATCTCTACATTGAACGTGGATTTGATTTTTTTTTTTTTTTTTAATTGTCTACAAGGACAAACAGCCCACTTAGCACAAACAGAGTTGTCCGCTGTTACCCCTTTTCAAGTTGTCCATGGTATCACGCTTAGTGCCACGGCTTCTAGATGGGCAAACCCACGTCTGGGGCCCCGAACGCGAATCCCTTCTGCCGGCCTCGCAGCGCGCCACCTCCGAGGGCCGGGGCTCGCCGCGGGCCGCCGGCTCTCCGCGCGTTTCAGTGCATAGATCCTACGGAACTCGTCTAACAGAACCACACGCAGAGAGAGGTACACTCTGACACATGGACTTGTTTCCCAGGAATGGAAGAATAAATACATTCCGTTTGTGCTTAATCGGCTGAGCAACACGCGGGGACAGGAGGCGGGGCGGCGGCGGCGCGGGGTCGCCGTGCCCGCGCCTCCTCAAGGTACAGGCTACGCAGTCTACGCGGGGGAAGGCGGGTGGCGGTCACATTGACTCAAGTGCATACTCCTGCACGTCAGCACTGAGAACCACAGGAGGTGGTCCAGTCACCAGGCTCCCAAACACTCGTGATATGCTAAACAGATCACAATAAGCACCCCGGAGTCAATAAAATGAAAAACAGCATCTATCTATCACATTAATACTGCAAACCAGATATATATATTTTTTCTCTTACATTAAAGACATAACAGTGAAAAAGGATTGTACTGTATTTATCACCACAGACCCGTATTCTTTAGAAACTTTGGAAAATAAATGTCACAGTCCTATAGGACAAATCTTATGATTAGACTGTCGGCATATTGTCTTTTTTCTTTTTTTAAATAAATTTTTATTAAAATGGCACTTGTCTGCCAATCGCTCTGGACCTATAAATGTTGTAAACACACACGGCCCATCTTCTGCCCCCGCTCCTTATTTCGAGCTGAGTGAGAGGCGGGCAGTGGCGGTTCCAGACGCCGGTGGGCGCCTCGGCGGGCCACCTGCCCTCGGTCCCGAAGAGCTGGCGCCAGCCCCGTCAGGGGCACGCTAGTACCACTCTGACATAAACTTTAGTGACCACCTCAGAATGCTCAAGGCTTTAAAACCACAGCTGTGCTCTGTGTTGCTTTCACTCTCTGAGAACGTTCACAGCTAGTTTGAGCCCACCAATTCCATAGAGAATCATGTGTTAAAAACAAGTAAATTGAATGACCAAATAAATTAAAAATGTTTTAAAGCCCTGAGTTCATAGACTGGTTTTAGGAGATTTTTAGGAAACACGGGACTCTATTTTAATAAGCAGCTTATAGATTTTGGCAAACCATATTTCCTACGACAATGGGGTCTCATACAGGTCTGCAGTTCAAAATCCAAGTTTGAAATCTGGGACGGAAGGCATTCTGGAAAATGGAGAATCTACTAAAATCAATGACGTCTCATGTTCGATGCTGGCTGTCACGGAAGGGCTGGGCATCTGTTGGTCTGAGTGTAGCTGGTCTCATGTGAATCCAACTCGGTACACAATCGTAAACACTAAAACATGTCAAGCAAAGTACATGGTGCGCAGGGTGTCCTGATGAACCTGGACTGCCTTTGCCAACGCTTGGTGGTCTCGTCCATTACTCTGCCCGGAGGTATGGCTTCCTTCAGCACTGCGGGGACGGGAGGACAGAGAGAGAGTGCAGCCTTTAATGCACCACGAGGCAGTGCACTGATAACAAGTTAAGACGAGGCAGCAGCTATCTGGGGAGGTGGCCACGCAGCGATCAGGCGGCGGGGAAGAGGCGGGCACCTGGGCGTCTGTGTCACGCTCGGCTCCAGCCAACGGGGCCCCCCTGCTTCCCACTCTGAAAGCGCAGCTGCCAAAGCCGGTCTCAGAAGCGACCCCTGCCGTGCCCCCAGCCGGGAAAGGCACACCACCCACCTGTCATGTTCTTTGTCCACCAGGTGGTACCTGGCCCGGAAAGCCACCAGGTGGGCGTAGTATGCTGGCGCCGGGATGGACACGGATCGCGTGCAGCGCACGTAGGTGTGACACAGCTGGTAGGTGAGAATCTGCAGCTCGTCGGAAGAGAAACGATTGTCATCCCAAAGCACGTGATAGTGGGAAGGCCTGCTTGTTCCCTAAAAGCAGATCAGAGGGTCAGAGAAGTGAACGTGCGAGAAGTCCAGAACTCACCTACACGAGGGCACTGCTGATAAGCCACGCTTCCGTCACCCTCCGCATGGAGGACTCAGTGGGAGAACGCTTAGGGGCAAAAACCTGTGGGCCCCTTCACCGGTGGGCAGAGGCCAGCAGTCTTGAGGTGACGATGGGGCACATGGTGACCTTCCCTGTACGTCCTGCAACGTGTGTGGCGGGAGACAAGGCCGAACCCCGCTACGTGGGCAGGAGCGGATTCTGAGCACGTCCGTTACCTGCCGCCCTTCCCGCGGCCTTCTCACCACTCCGACCTCAGCTCGTTTGCTAAGCTCCGGGTGCACGGGACACCCCGGACCCCACCGGTGCCCCTGGCCGTTGCACCCACTACTTGCGCCTGTCCTCATCTCACCTAAAATGGGAACCCTGACCACAGCACGCCAGTGGGTCCTTCCTCCCCAGCACCCCACGCCCCCCACCCTTACCTGTCCCTGGCTACCCGCCCAACTCCCCTACGCGCCCACCGGGGTGCTTGCAGGAGGCTCGTGCTCCGTGTTTGCGGGACATGTGGCCCGCGTCACGGGGACACCGAGACTGGGCAGCGGGGGCCTGTCCTTACCTGGATGCCGGCGTGACTACACAGGTAGAAGTCAAACTCGGTCGGGTGCGTGATTTTCGTGTCCACAGTTGTGCCTGCTGGAATGTTTCCACTTTTCCCAACCTTCGGCAATACAGGAACCCGTCAGATGTGTCCAGGGACCACAACGGAAAGCAAGCAAGCACGTCAGCCTCGCTCACACCGCCTTCGGACGCTGGGCCTTCCTGACCACAGGCGGCCCTATCTCGGCGTCTTTAAGTTGGCTAACTAACACATCGGCTCGGCGCGACGGCATTAAAAGAGAACCTAACCGATACTAACCCCTAGAGGTAAGTAAGTTCCTGTCCTATGAGGGCTGGGTTTTCTCCCCCCAGGTCTCGTAAAGGGAGAGAAGTGCAGCTGTCTTTCTTTCACTGAAGAATCTGCATGTAACGCTCGAAGGGCTCTTCATTCCCGTGGAGGTCACCGACATACAAATCTAAAACCGTGCACGATGGGCACCTGACGGGCCATCATCCACGCACAAACACACCCAATACTCAAGGCAGAAGAGCGAGAACACCCTTCAGGAGCATCTGCACTTGGTCGGTGGCTCAATCACCACCACCCAAGAGGGCATGCTGGTCCCCCCGAGACCGTCCGAGAAGCAGAGGGATGGATTGGGCTACACATGATATCAAACCACTTAACTCTAAGTTTACATTCTAGGATCACAAAGTCACTGAACACCCAGCTACTGCTACTGGGCCAGCAATGCCGCCAAAGCTCTAGGACCCAACCCATGATCAGTAAGTCACTGACCTTTCAGTTCTGCAATTTTCAAATACACACACGCACGCACGAATCCCCAGTGTAACTCCTGAGCACCTTCAGATATGTATTTTACTTCTTGCCAACTTTTTTCACACCTTCCTATTTTTAAAAGTAAAATATTTGAAACTAGTGCCCCCCCCTTTGCTTCCTTCCACGTAGCAGTCTCAGATTTAGCCTTTGTCATTCCTACATGTACTTTTATTTTTCCCTACACATTTAAGTCTCCATCAGCACTATACTGTGTTACTTCACAGGTTTTCAAACTGTGCATGGGTATCATATATATTCTGCTACTTGCTGTTTTTGTTCAATATTTACGATTTGGAGATGTATTCATGGGATACACAGAGTCTATCCTATTCACCGCTGGGCAGTGTGCCAGCATAGGAATACACCACGACCCTTCCTCCTGTTAGTAGACAAAGTTTTTGCTATCAGAAACAACGCTGCAATAAATATTCTTATACTTGTCTCCTTATACACATGCAAGTGGGTTTCTCAAGGGCTAGAATTACCAAACTGCATCCAAGTTGGCTTATCAGTCTGCACTCCCATCGAAAGCATAGGAGAGTCTTCATATAATGCACTTACTCTGTGCCAAGGATGATGCAAAGTGCTTAGTGTGTTAGCTCAGCTCACCTTCCCAGCATCCTTAGGAAGGTGCGACAGGGAGGCTGACACCCATGATGATGCAGCCCAGGTGCTGAGGGGTGGGCTATAGCCAGGCTGTCCGGCTCCAGACCCAAGCTCCTGACCATGGCCCAGCACCCACATCCTTGCCGACACTTTGCTATTATCAGGATAACTTCATGAGTCCCCCCAACGTTTCCCATTCTCTGAAAAATTTTGTATAAGATTATTCTTTGATGGTTTGGTAAAACTTGCCTATAAAAAATCTGCATAAACTTCACAAAATAAGATAAGTACTTTCTCCTTTTTTCCTATTCTCTGCCACACTTTAAGATCATCCATTCTTGAAGGTTTGGTAAAGCTTGCCTGTAAGACTCTCTGGGCCTGATGCCTTTTGGAAATGAGGATTAGATTATCCTCCAGAACTGATTTCAGTAATTTATGTGATTCCACAAACAACTCTTTGTATCTATTTCTTCTCACTCTTCTAATGTATCTATCAGCATAAAGCTGTTACTATCCCATGATGATTTCAGTAACACATCCCCCTTCTGGGTCATAGTCCTCTTTTTGCTCTTAATATTGTTACAAATATCCTTTTTTCCTCGTTGAGTCTTGCTAGGTTTACCCATCTTCAAAGAAGCAGGTTTTGTTTGTGTTCATCTGCTCTGTCTTCTTCATATTCTCCTTCATTATCTCCCATTCTGAGAGGGGCTGGGGGTAGGAACAAGCCAACTTGGAGCCCCCGTGACTCATAGCAGGGGCAGGTTACAGGCGGAGGAGGGAGGGAGCCCACGCACACCGGCTCCTCAGCCTTCCCTCCGCGCCCGGGACCGGCAGCTCTTCTGTCCTTCCCGTACCTTCAGCCTCACTGGGTGGTTCTTCTTATTTTCCGACAGATGTATCGAAGTCTAGCCTCTTCTCTCCAAGAACTGCTTCAGCTGCACTGCATAAAGTCTGACATGAAATTCTCTTTTTATTCAGTTCTGATTACTTTGTAATTTTTATTCCCTTTGCATGTTTAATGTGTGTGCTACTTAGAAGTGAATTTAAAATTAGAGTTTTTCTTAAATGTCTTTCTAGTTCTACTGCTGATTTAAAATTTAATTGTATGATTAAAAAAAAAAAAATGTGGGTTGCCCAATACTGAGGTTTGGAAATCTCCTGAGATCTCCTCGTGACCGGGTACAAGGCAACTTTCATAAGCCTTCCACGTGAACTCGACTGTCAACGGCTGCACGCTAACCGTGAGACCTGGCCTGGTCATCCCACCCTGCCAGTCTCTAGCTTTTACCCATCTGTGGCTGCCCCAGCGTCTGACACTGGGCGGTTAAACTTGCCCTCTCTGACGGTGGGTTTGTCAGCTTCTCCTGGGAATTCTGTCAGTTTTTTGCTACACTGTATTTTTTTCCCTTTATACATATTTTTAGGTCACTGCGTTAGGTACGTCCAAGCTCGCAGTTGTTCTATCTTCTTGGTGGCTCATCCCTGTGACTGTGACAAAGTGTCCCTGTCTCTCACTAGCGATCTGTACTTTGTCTTTCGCTGAGACAACGAGCATTTCTCCCTTGCTGTGCCTTCTCTGGCCAGATGCGAAGCAGCTGCAGGGCTGCTGGCTCTCACTACGGTGTCTCCTTCCCTCAGGGGATGTCCCTTTTCTCAGGCAGCTACCTGATGCTGTGTGGTTTAGGACAATAGTCTATGTGCAGGATTATTTTTATTTCTCCTGGTGGAAACATGGAAAATACTTAACAGGAAGTAACAGGAAGATCCCTACCTTTCTTCAACTGTCAGATCTCTCAGCTGTTGTATCTAGAAACGCTGCTTCTCCCTCATGCTCATTACTCTTATTCTGGAACGGCCGGGAGGTGCACCCGAGAACGGGCTCCCCCGGAGCCGCCTTCAGCACTCCAACCTGCCCCCAGGGTCCCCAGTTTGCGGTACCCCACCTACTCTGCCCATTGCCACGGCTGCCACAGCCTTTTTCAGAGCCAGCTCTCTGGTAATTTCTTTACTGGACAAGTGATATCTCCTGCCCGCTCCTGTCCCAGGCCCGTGGGATTTACGGGTCCAAACGTCTCACCAGACCGAGGAGAGCCCTTCTCCAGCGCCGAAGGCTGGGTCTCCGTGAAGCCCCTCTGCAGCGTGGCTCTGGGCGAGGGCTGAGCAGAGACCCGTGTCCCTCACGGCCCCACAGCCCAGGGCCAACCTCGGGCCGCTCCTTCAGCCCCAGAGCCTCACCCTCTCGTTCTTGTCGGTGCAGAAGAGCCGCGTGTGGTGCCTTTTCTGTACCACTATGAAGGTGATCCCCGGCTGGTAGTCCTTTTCTAACTTGATGCACGCCTCGCGGATGGCCAGCAACTCGTGGTGGAGAACCTGAGGGGAAGAAAGGACGTTTAAGGATGATTCTCTTTTTACAGCCTCTCTCTACCTTAGAGTAAATCCCTTAATGACACGCACTATCTGACAAATACGTGCAGTTCCAGGGTTCGGGCTCCCCTGGCTCGGGATTAGCAGCGCGACTTTGCCTTTCTGCTTTCGGTTTGTTTTTTTTTTCATTTATATAATTGAGCAAATGAGACCCAGGTTTCATAGCTAAATGGTTTAAATTAGATAATGCATAAAACTGCTCAGCACGGTTTCTGGAATGTTCTAAGTGCCCCATAAATGGCACCCACCATGGGCAGGAGTAACGGGGCACAAAGGGAGACACACACAGGAACAAATCAACAACTCGTTTTCTCTGCGGGAGAGGAGGAACGCACACTGGCTCAGGAGTTAGACCTGAGTTCAAACCCTAGCCCTACCGCCAAGTAGCTGTGTGGCTCCGGGAAAGCCACCGATCCTCTCCGATGCCCAGTTGTTTTCACTTTTAAAATGGGAACATCCTACCTCGCAGGCTTGCTGCGGAGACTGAAGTAAGTACAAAGCGCTTGCATGTAAGCACCCGGGAGACAGGGTTCAAAGACACTAAGACACTGTCCTCACCATCTGGGTCAGAGATAAACAGGCAAACAACCTATCACGCTGTGATGAGGCCATTACAGGGACACACACCTCAGATTTTTAAACACTGCCCGAACTAAAATCGCGTTACGATGTTTCCAATGTGTCTTGGGTTCCGCGCTGAGAACCCGAGCTGTGGGGATTCCGTAAGGCGTGGGCTATGTTCACAGAGTGATAAACTCAGGAGGCACAGACCCCTCTCCAGCAGGAATGGCTGTGGCAGGGGCGGGGGGCTGGGGCACAGAACAGGGGAACAGTCCCAGCCAAGGGAACCCAAGAGGTCTGGCACAAGAGGTGCCTTCAGGGTCAGCCGGCACACACCAGACTCTGGACCTGAGCGGGGGACAACGCAGGAGCTCCCAGCCCTGCTTCTGCAGAAGCTCTCTGAGGCCCGGCCAGAGTGTCAGTTCCATCCTTCCCGCCGACCGAGGGCCTGAGGGGGACGAGCTGCAGCTCCCCTCTGGAGCAGGAAGGTCCAGCCGATCCTGCTTATGCCCAGTCGGGCGGCCTGCGGCCTCTGAAACACACGAGCGCAGCCCTCGGGACGCCTTCCCGTCTGGGCGGGTCTCCCACAGGATGGGACACAGACCCCCGTCCCTTCTGCCTTCCCTAACATCCCCCGGTGAGGCATGTGCCGGGACGGGGTACGGGGTGGGTGGAGGTGTAATTAGCGTGGACCGATGTGGAGGAGACACAGCCCGGGCATCAATCTCCCGAGCTCTGGGTGAGGACGGACTCGCTGCCGACCACAGGTCACGGTGACAGGGACGTAAGGCAGGTGCTTGGAAGCAGAGCACGGCAACAAGCTCCCCACAGCCGCTCCCTTGCCTCTTCACTCCCCCGGTCTGATGGCACCCCTGCCTTCTGGACAGCCCGTCACCCAGGATCACATCCGGATGGTGGCCAGTCCTGTGAGCCCTCCTTCCAAAGGGGCCCCCGCCCAGCCGTTCTCCTAGCCCCTGCCAGAGTTGTCACCATGCCTCTGTGGCCTCCACCCTGCAGCCTGCCTTTCCTGCCGCACACGGAGGTGACCCCCAGGCACAACGGTGTCCCCACCTACAGACTCCCCACCGCCAAGCCTCTGGAAGGGCACGCGGCCCCAGCCTGCACGGCTGAGCTGACCCAGACTCGACCTCCCCGCGGCTCCTCGTCCCTCCCGTCCTGCCTCGTCCCTCCCGTCCTGCCTCGTCCCTGTCGGCCTGGTGGCCTCTGCCCCAGCCCGCCTCCCACGCGCGGCCACATGAGCCGCGGGGCAGAATGGACGCCACGTCACTATGTCCATCGGGGAGCCCGGGAGGCCACTGTGCAGGACGGATGGGTGACTCTCGGGCATTCTGAGACCCCAGACAGAGCAAACCGCGAGGCGCCCACCTGCTGGAACTGGCCCTCGGAGACGCCGTCGCGGTAGAAGATGATGCGCGTGGGCTTGAAGCGCGTGGACTTGTAGAACTGGATGAGGAGCTCGCGGACCATGGTGGCCAGGTCCTGGATGATCTCCTGCCGGTGCTGCTGAACCCGCACGGTGGCGCAGTAGCGGTTGGGGTGCGCGTCCATGCTGCCCACGACCTGCCGGGACGAGGAGGAGCGCTGCTCTGGCTGCACCCCGGGAGGCGCGGGCAGGGACACGTGTCGCCACCCCAACCTCACGGCGCGGTGAAGGGACAGTGGCCTGTCAGAGGCGAACCTGCTGCCTCTGTGGGTTTTTTTGGAACGTGGGCAGTAACGTTTATAAACACAGGACAAAGAGTAACAGCTGCTGAGAGTGTCTAATAAAAAGTGGGCAATTATTCTGATCCTTTACTCTGCCTGGGACCCGAGGTGGCTGAGCTCAAGCAGCCCCCAGAAAGCAATGCGAGCAATCCCCAGTTTTTTCAAAGCACCTTGCTCACCCAGAGAAGCTGTTTGCCGATCAGTGCACATCCCTCACCCCCTGAAATGGCAGACCGGCCCAAAGGCTGGCCCACAGGTAGGTGCCTGAAGGGGCCACGCCGAAGGTGCCCAGAGTACAAGGGACACAACTACGCCCCGCGCTCTGCTCATCAACGAGGAAGGGCTGAGAAATACCTAACAAGGTAAAAACCGCACTCCAGGTCGGAAGTGGAGGTAATCTGGATTGCTGAGCCGGGCGGCGGATTCACGTTACAGAATGCTAACCTGACAGAGGAACGCAGCCCCTGAACCACACCAGACACGCCCTGTGTGCCGGGGGCCTGCAGCGGACCCGGGGGAAGCCTGCACCTCCTGGGGACCCCAGCCTCCCTGGCTGGGGATCGGACGCACCTCAGGATCCCATGCGGCTCAGAGGGAAGCCCCGGGTGGCCAGAGGGTGGCTGGCACTGCTCACCTGTGACTGCTCCAGACAGGGCTGCTGTGAGGGAGGGAATGAGCACAGAGCCCCATGTGCAGGGGCCTGGCGGGCACGGCGGCCCCTAACACCCCGCACAGCGCACGCCCCAGCCCTAAGCCTCGCAGTCGTTAGCTCTGTTTTCTACTGTTTGTCTTGAGCAACGGAGCTTGGCCTTTCTGGACTTCATGTGTCAACTGAGGAAACTAACAGTGACCCCACGCGATTATGGCTCTGTAGTTACGCAGCCAGCCCGGACCCTGGCATGTAGCAGGTGCTCAGAAAATGCCAGTATTCTCTAATGAGCCTGGAGAGTGTGACACGCGTCCCTAGGTGGTGTCAGGCACGGGACAGAATGCACAGCAGCCCTGGGGGTGCTGGGGACACAAACCTTGAGCCTCACGCTTCCTTCCCTCCACTTGGCTGCCCGGATGCAGAACCCTGGGGTGTCCAGTCAAACAGCCCCGAGGGAGCGCCCTCGGCCCTGCATCCCACATTTCAAGTCCACACTCTTCTGAGTACATGCTCGTCTGGTCCTCTTGAACCAAAGGCCGTTAGCTGCCCCTCCCGGGCACCATCAGCTCGGGGCACAGAGCGGGGGCCCAGCTCAGCCTCCGAGGGCAGGAGACAGCCAGCGAACATGTGTGGAGCACAGGCGTGCAGGGCCTGGGAGGCAAAGCCCCCGGAGGCCCAGACGGAACTCACGGGTAGAACGAGGGCAAGGCCTCCATTGAACCCTGGACTGTGTACGTAACTACTTTATATTTAGTGTTTTATAATAAAAGATAGGAAATGTTTAGAAGGAGTGCAGCATAAAGAAGGTGGGTACACGAATCCTGCGCAGTATCTGCCCCAGTGGGCAGAGAGCCCCCAGGCCCCCCAGGACAGGAGCCACCCCACAGCCGGCCTCCCCTGCAGCCAGAGCTGGTCCGCTTGGGCTGGGCCTCCGGGGAGCGCGACCTCATCGCTTCTCAGATACATTTAGCCACGTGCAGAGTCCCCTCCAAATACCTATTTTTCAGGAGACTCTGTTTCACCAACTGCTCCGTAAACCACAAAGGTTGTTAGGAAGACGCTCTGGCCCCACGCTGCCATGGCACCGCGCGCCCTCCCACCGGCAGCCTGGCGAGGGCGTGGGTCCCACGAACGGTAGGACGTCACCCACCGCGGCCCAGCGGTGGGCTCGGATACTCACGGCAGCGATGGAAGGCTTCTTCCCGTCCCCAGCGGGTGGGTGAGTGACGTCGGCCCCCAGAAAGATGACGGGCTGCTGGAACACGGGCGGCCTGCAGAGGGAAGCCGGACCATCTGAGGCCTGTGCCCCTGAAGAGCGTCACTTGTGTGGCAAAGGCACTGTGGTTGTGTTTGTAAAGAAACCTTATATCTTTTAATGGTCCCTACAGAGAGCCTGGCTGATAAAGCCACACCAGGTCTGAGATCTGCTTCCAAACAACCCGGTGCCGGGATCAGGGGCAGGAGGAGCAGGGGCTACCAAGACTGGTCAGGTGCAGACGGCGTTGAGGCTGGGCCAGGGAGGGTCCTACTCTGTGTACGCCCGGAAGTTTCCACAGTCACCACACCCACTGAAACTCTCTATATACACAGGTTGTGTGTTTATAAACAGTGATTCTCTACGCAAGACCCCACGCACGTAGGAGTCCCGTACTGGGTTCCAGCCTCGGCCCTGCAGCCACACCCCCAGCGTCTCCCCCACGGCACAGCGGCAGCTTCCGGCTGGGCTCTCCCCGCCCCCCCGCAGGGTGCTGAGCAGCACCCCTGCTCTCTGCCCACGACGTGCCCGGGCACTCCCCCAGGTGAGAAGCACAACACGGGCTTCTTCTCCTCATCTTTTAAATGCTGTGTTCCAGAACTTTCCTGGAGAGGACGTGTGCACGGAGGGTGGGAGCATGGGGTCACCTGCTAGCTTTGCGTTCTGGAGCTTACCCTCTCTACAGCTTACTTTTCTCTTCTGGAAAATGGAGACAATACGCACAGTTACACGAGCACGTGCAAGTGCAAGCCAAGTGCTTTCAGAGGGCCTGGCCCGCCACACTCCCTAGGAGCTGCTGCCGTTCGGGCCCCTTGCTGCTCAGTGGTGAGCGGTGCCGTGAGCTTGCCAGCCCAGCCAGGAGCTGAACTCCCTGGGGAATGATCCCAGGGGGACTCCCGCTGGACGGAGCCCCTCCACCCGGAGCCCAGAGGTAGGGGGAAGGGCTTCGAGTGTGTATGCCACGTATCAGTGTCCACAAAACGTGGACCAGCTTCCCCCTTCAAGCCCCAGTGTGCTTCCAACTACACCTGGGGGGGGTTCTTCTCCTGGGGGTCCCGGGACATGGAAGCAGGGCTCACGGGCACTCCCTGCATGGGGGAAGATGCTGCCCATGGCCACGCTGATGGCCCTGCCTCTGGGCCCTGGCGTGGACGGTGGCCCTTCTCTGTAAGCCTCTAGGGCCCAGCCCCGGCCGTGTTCTCCCCAGCACCGCACAGCCCACTCGACACTGCGCCCCGCCTCCCGACTCTCTTACGCCTGGAGCATCTGCACCCGCCGTTGTGACTCACACCTTCAACCAGGAAAACCACACCTGCCTGCAGACTCCTCTCCCTGACACGCTCCCCCCGCCATGCTCCCTCAGTTCCCTGGCTCCGCCCTGTGACTAAGCTCCTAATTAGGTGAACCCATTCACCATCTCCTGAGCAGCCTTGGGCCCCTCCCACCAGGCTTCCTGCTGCCATGGCAACAAGACTCCCTTCACAAGGTCCCCCACCCCCGCATGGCAGAGACTCAGACCTCCTCACTAGGCCTGTCCACACCATGTGACACAAGACGCAGTGCCCTTGGGGTCCAGGACCCGCCTGGCTCTCCTCCCCTCCCTTCTGGGGCTCCACTGCTGGCTCCCCATCTCCACGACCTTTTACCCCTGAACTCCCCAGGGCAGCAGGCTTGGCACCCATCCTTTCTACACCCTGCCCTGGGGGATGTGGAATCGCAGGGACCTTGTGGCTTTCAATGCCACCTCTCTGCTGGGAACTCCTGAACACACAACCCTGATACCAGATCCCTGTTTCCGCTCACCCACCCGTGATGCCCCTCCAGCCGGACCCTGCAGGCCCCACCTCTAGAGCGGGCCCTGCAGCCCCATCTTCCAAACACCATCTCTGGGCACCCACCCCACCCCCACCGCCAGCATCCCTCCCGAGACAACACAGGTGCCTCCTGGTCCCATTCCACCCGGAGCTGGAGCGGCCTTCTAGAACAGGAACCTCCAGGGGCTGTGTCCTGCCCGGAGGGAGCCCCAGGCCCCTCCAGCCCTCGGTCCTTTGCTAGAACAATCCCCAGCCGTCCCCGCAGGCTCCCACCCAGGGCCCTTGCCCAAACCGTGCCCTGGGGCTGGAACACCCTTCTCCCAGGCATCCCCACACACCTGCGACCTTGGCCCCTGCCGTCTGCTCAGTGCCACCTTCTCCACGAGATGGTCGCCATAGAAACCCCAGCTCCTTACCCTCCTGAACTCCTGTCCCTGCCATGATGTCACTGCTGCTCGCCTGTCAAGCCCCAAGTGTGTGGGTCCCTGCACCAGAGGGCTGGGACTCTGGGTGCTGTGCTCACTGCTGTGGCCCGAACTCCTGGTACACAGTAGGCGCCCACTAAACACAGAACCTGCTGACTCGGTGAACAGCACTTCGAGCTCACCACCTGCTCCTGATAGCTCCTCACTTCCTCCCAGGACCTTACCGTGAGGAACCAGTCTTCGGGTTCACGCGTATCAGGCTCTACCGCCCACTAACTCCACCCAACGGCGGGAGCCGGAGTTCGGGAGGTGTGGCCCCCCGCGGCATCGCGTGTGGACTCGCTAGCAATGTGCACACTTGGGTCCCAGTCCAGATGTGCTGGTCAGAACCTCTGCTTTAACGAGGCCCGAAGTGGGTTCGGACGCTGGCCCAGCCGTGCCCACGCGGGGCGCCTGGGGGCAGGCTGTTGCGTCCTGCACACACGGCCGCCTCTCCCCCAAGCACACAGAAGCAGCCAGACCGCCTCCTGTCCTCACAACTGCCCCTTCCACCTGCAGGGCGAGTGTGGCAAGCAATCCGCGTTTCCCCACGTCTGCCATTCAAACGCGAACCCAAACGCCCGAGGCTCCAGCAGGAACCGCCCCCCACACAGTACCTGTCTCTCCTGGCTGCAGCAGACGAAAGCTAACCTCCCCCGGGGCACCCAGGGCCCCACGCCGGGCCAAGAGGTACCAGGGGACCCCAGAGCCCTGCCCACCGCTCCCCTGCCAGCCCCGGACCCCGGCCCAGGGTCCGCCAACAGCACGCTCTGCCGTGGAGCCTCGCAGTTCCCAGGGCTCGGTTCCAGCACCGATGGCATCGGGCGGCGACCTGTGTCCCTCCATCGAGGCTCGTGTCCTAGCTGTTCCAGGTGAGCTCTGGCGCTGACCTGCTCACTCCTTTCATGGCGCGGCTGCCGCGGACCCGTTCCAGGACCCCTGCGCCCCTCTCTGGCCCCAGCTCGCTCAGGGAAGCTGGCCACGGCACTCCAGGCCCCCCTTGTTCCCCAGACTCTGGGCACCTCCTGCGTCTGCGGCATCCAGGACAGTGCTTGGTGCCGGGACCCGACGTGGCGCCGCTGTGCACTGCCCCGACCCCACTGGGAATCGTGCCGTTAGCCGCTGCGCACGCGGGGAAGGGCCGGCTTACCTCCCCTGGGGCAGCAGGATGTTGTTCACGCCTCCCAGTTTGACGTTGATCTTCAAGCAGAGGTTGGACAGGGTCTGCGGCGTGGTCCTCTGCACATTCTTCATCTGCACACACTGCGTGGCCATCCCCAGCACCGTGTCTCCCACGCGCTTGACCTCGGCTGTGGGGCAGGAAGATGCACACGTTGGCGGCTCTCACCGGCCCCTCTTCATAGCCCCCCACCCCGAAACTGCAGAGGCCCGCACGGAAGCGCCACCACGGCAGCCCCGTGGGCGGCCACACATGTGGAAGAGCAGGTGACCGGCAGGCCCCAGGGCTTGCGTTCTGCTCCGGCAGGAGTGACGACCCTTTCAGGGACTTGCAGGGCTGCAGGGCGGTATGGGCAGAGCCAGGCTGCCACGGGGGCCTTGGCACTCCCGGCTAGGATCGCCGCCTTCTATCATGGTGCGCGGGGTTACGAGCAAAAGCTTGAGTCGTTAAAAAGAAAAACACTGGCGTCCTCGACATCCACAGCACACGCACACCTGACATCGAGGTGCTACTAGGCCCACACCCCTCGGTTTCTGGAATCTTCCATGACGCAACTGTCAGCTGTTCCCCACACAGCCTGTGGAAACCGGGGACTTCTGGACAGAAACACTGATGGTGTCTTCTTTGCTCTTTGGATATGTAGCTTGGAGGGAAAAAGCGTGGCTCTTATGCATCTGATTCTGTCCCTGTCTAGTTGGGGATCTGGTTGGTGACACTACCCGAGCTCAGAGCCCCCCCAGAGCTTCCGACGGCTCTCCAACCAACCGACCCGGCCCACCGCCTGTCCTGGAGTCACCTGTCCGCAACCCCCACTGCCCTGGGGCCTCCTGGATGGGGGGGCTGGGTCTCTGAACCCTCCAGGCCTGGGACATCAGCACAGGCGCTTGCTAAGTGTTGGCTGAATGGACGCGCAACTGCACTTCTGGCGTGGAGACTCTTATGAACTTCCAGAGGGCTCCAAGGTGGGCACAGAGAGGGCACATCGGGGGCAGATGGTGGCCCCCCGCGATCACTGCGCAGGCACCGAGTGAGCGTAACAAAGTAACTACGCAGGGGCTGGCCCCCAGGAAGTGTGGTCTCAGTGCTGATGCGGGATGGCCTCAGCGTGGCAAAAACACCAAGGACCCAGGCCGCAGCAAACCCCCACGGGGATCACGAGAGCAAAGGCTTACCATACACGGGGGTCTTGCCAGGCAGGATGACTACCACCAGCTGAAGGCCAGCGTACGTATTCTTCAGATGCCTGAACATGGGCTCCACGCTATCCGCCCCCTGGGCATATTTACAGAAGCACGGCTGGCCCTGGATCGGCATTCCAGCGTCCCTCGAGATCTTTCTGAGCTGCTCTGTGAAGGATCTGAAGGAGAGGGCTCATCAGACTCGAACGCACGGCGAGTGCCAAAGAATCCACACCAACCAGAGGCCCCAAGTAAAGGGCATGGCCTTAACAGCCCAACCCCAAGTCACTTTTATTGACGTCCAAATCTAAGTTTAAGACCTGGATAGAACCATGGCAACGTGTTAACTCAAAGAGAAGCTACGCGCTGAGCACACACGTCCGTTCCCGCAAAGCCACTCCCAGGGTGCAGGGACAAGTGCCGTCCTGTTGGAGCAACGCACCGAGCCGTGCTGCCCACTCGGCAGGCCTGACCAGCGTCCAGGTTCTGGGACAGAACCCAGGACTCCGTTCAAAGCCAAACACCGTCCGAGGGAGGAAAACCGTGAACGGACTGTCCCCTTGGATTTGCCCCCATTATTCTTGGGTGTACAACTTGGACTTGGACGACACAGCCGTGGGGATGAACAGAACCAACCACAGCAAGAGTCACACCAGCAGCGGCTGCCAATGGGCCTGGTGGAGCCACGGTGGGGGGAGGGGCACAGACCGATCAACAGCTTCTATTTTAAACTTAGGAATAAAAATAACATCGCCTTCTACAGCAAGGTAAGGACACTCGATCCAAGGGAGCCAGCATTCAGCCTCCTATACTTTAGTGCAGCTAAACAGACGTGTGTGTGTGTGTGTGTGTGTGTGTGTGTGTGTGCGCGCGCGTGCGCCCACATTCACACCCACAGGCGGCTTCACCATGGGGCCGTCTAGCTCCAGGCAAAATGAACGAAGGAGGCAAGGCCAGAACTCGGAGGGAGAGAGGCGCCCGGGGTCCACGCCCAAGCGACCTGGTTTCCTAAGCTGCTCTGTGCTCCCAGCTCCATCTGCTAGTGGCGCCCAGGACAAGGAGCCACCGGAGACCTGGACAGAACCAGGCCACTGACGTCCGCGCTCAGGAACTTTCGGAGCCGGCCTCGGCTAGAATGTCAAGCAGCTACACTCCTCAGGCTTGGGGGGAAGTTCCCTCCTGCTTCCACCGGGACAGGCGGGAAGCTAAAGCTTTCTTTCCGCTGTTAGGTCTGTTTGGCACAAAAGCGTGAGAGGCGAAGCTGTGTGTTTATGGTGCTACTTTCAAAGGGTCCGACGCCTGGACCAGGCCAGGACGATCTAGAAATACGAAGCTGAAGTGGCTTTTTTTAAATTAACTTGACTTAACTGAATATAATTTTCTCTTTTGCATCTAATTTTCAAGCTTTTTCATTTACGGTTTTATTTCTTATATAATCTGCGTTACTTCTCCACACGCCCTCCACCAATGAGTCCAAGAAGTTAACAGCAGCCTCAAGGTGGCCCACAAGTCCGGGCAGGTGCTCTCTGCCAGGGGAAGTCTACCAACCCCGCCATCAACACCCGCTGCGCCCCCCAGCTGCCCAGCCCCCCGCCCCCCGGCTGGCCCGCCCAAGGCCGGGTGCGCCTGCCCCTCAAGCAGCCTTACTTAAGGTGGACTTCCGTGCACTGGCGCTGGGGGGCGAAGCACGCGATGGCCCACACCTTGATCTCAATGCCTGTGTGAAATTGCTTGTTCCTCATGTCCCACACGCCCTGGACAGGGGTGGCAATCGCTTTATTCTGCAAATGGCAAGACGTTTAGAGTGAGGAAAAATGGGGAACACATCCCTCTGACCCTGGATTGTGTTACTTTCCTACTGCTGCTGGTCCCCTGATCAGGTGGTGCTCCTGAGGCTGGGAACTGGGCCTTTGTGTAGTCTGCCATCCCTGACTTGCCCAGCCGTGCAAGTGGGCCAGAGACGTCTGCAGAATGGATGGATGGACAGATGAAGAGCTGGACGGGAGATGGGGCATGGAAGGATGGATGGAGGAACAGAGGAGGAAGGAAGGAAGGAAGGATGGAGGGAGGGAGGGGCGGATGAGGGGACAGAAGAAGGATGGATGGAGAGAGGGGCAGATGAGGGGACAGAGGAAGAAAGAAGGATGGATGGAGAGAAGGGCGGATGGGGGGACAGAGGAGGAAGGAAGGATGGATGGAGGGGGGTGGATGAGGGGACAGAAGAGGAAGGATGGATGGAGAGAGGAACAGATGGGGTCAGAAGAGGAAGGATGGATGGAGGGAGGGGTGGATGGGGGGACAGAGGAGGAAGGATGGATGGAGGGAGGGGCAGACGGAGTAATGGAAGGATAGATGGAGGGGTGGATGAGTGGACAGATGGAAGATGGATGGACCGATGAAGGGAGGGGTGGATACAGGCCAGGGAGAGCAGAGAGGCCCAGAATTCCACCCAACCTCAGGGGCAGCCCGGAGGAATGCTACAGGAAGCTTCCTGGTTGGTTCAGAACATGCTCTCACTTACTCTACCTCCTCTCTTATCAGGCCGACAGCCAGGGGGCGGGGGGGGGGGGGGAGAGAAGTCAAGGTGCTTCCTCCCAGTCCTGGCCGGGGAGCAGATGGGCCAGCGAGGACCCCTGCACTGCTCACGCCACCGTCTGCCGTGGTTTAAGGAACGGAAGCTACCCCCTCTGGTAAAGACAGAGCAGGGGACACATCCACCGGGGTTTGTCCTCTCTCAGCCAGAAAGGACCAGGCCTCAGCACCACCAGAGGAATCCCTGGACTCCCTTCCGGGGAGGGCTGGGGCGGGGGGCATGGCTGTCCAGGCCTGTGGGCACTGCCACAGGACGGGCCGCACCTGAGCTCCTGTCACTTGGTTATGGGAGGGTTTCTAGTGGAAAACACTTTTTATTACAACAGTCACACAAGCCTATTGTAAAAAAAAAACATTTTAGAAATGAACTCTTTTCTTTCCGATATTTTTATAACTATTTCCCCGCTGCTACTAGAGACAGGCTTCTGTAAGAGACAGCCCCCCACCAGTCTGGTATTCCAGACTCAGTGCACGCACGTGCACACGCACATGCACACGCCCACACACGCGTGCACGCACACGCGCGTACACGCACACGCACGCACACGCGGGCACACACACACATACATGCACACGCACGCACACGGTTTCAGCAGACATGGGCTCTTAGGACACATGTGATTCTCAGCCTCAGCACCGCTGACATTCGGACTGTCCTATGCACTGCGGATGTTAGCAGTTCTTGTCACCAGATGCCAGCCTCCAGACATCGCTAAACGTCCCCTGGGGGGCATTTAATGTCTTGCTCCAACAATGGACAACAAGTAGGGTAGGTGAAGAAAAGTGTGTGTTCTCATTAAAATGTTTCAGAGATCTGGAAAAATGTGTTCATTTAGAAGCATCAAAAACTTCCCATCCCTACAATTCTAATATTTTTGCAAGATGA
Source organism: Halichoerus grypus (assembly GCF_964656455.1). NCBI lineage: Eukaryota > Metazoa > Chordata > Mammalia > Carnivora > Phocidae > Halichoerus > Halichoerus grypus. Next base: position 3,372,893 of record NC_135716.1, on the reverse strand, counting down.
GGTTACAAGAGCTACTTTGTCTTCCAGACTACTCCTGTATTTCTTGAGTCAGAAAGTCGAAACAGACATAAGCAGACAGATTTGCGGTCTCGATCTGATCACCCAAGGGCCACGTAAATCTCTATTTCTAGCCATCTCTCCACTTACTTGTGAAAGGGCATCACACACTCTTCCTCCTAGGGTTTTAAGAAGGGCTCAGAAAGGTGCTATGTCTGCGCGCGTCTGGACATAGCAGGTGCACAAGTGAGCTCAGAGCCCGGAAGCCTTGCTCCGAAGTCTCCTTCGGAGGGCGGGCACCAGGATGGGGGCCCCCACACACAACACCGTGCAGTGAGAGTCCAAAAGAACAAGCCACACGTCACGTACATGTGGAACCATCCCCAAGACCTCTATGGGCCCTAAGAGAAAGTTTCAAGTAAAAAGAAGCGTATTTACTGTCACTAATTGCACCAAAAGGGATGAAAACTCATGTGAATAATCCCTGGGCAGCTTTACAAGAGAAAACACCCATCACTTCCTGGGAGAGCAAGTGAGACCTGGGGAAAGAGTCTTCTTCCTATAATGCTTTGTTTTGCTATGTTGTGCTTTGTAAGTAGGCTCCAGGCTCAACGTGGGGCTCAAACCCACGACCCTGGGATCAAGACTTGCAGGCTCTTCCCCCTGAGCCGGCCAGGTGCCCCCCTCCTGTAGTTCTTTGTGCCTTTTGAACTTTGGAACATTATAAAAAGCAGAACTTAACGTTTTACACTAAGAAAGGGGAAAACCCTACAAACAAAACCAGGCCTTGCTATGGGTCCTGAGGACGAGGGTAAAAGGCAGAGTCACTCCAATCTTCCATCAGAGCTTGTGGGTGAGCAGCCCGCGATGAGTGAGGCTGAGGCCCCCGGGCCCCGCCGCCCACCCGGTAAAGCCGTGCTCCGCGTCTGGGGGCCCGGCCCTGAGGAAGTGCATGAAGACCCTTCCATGAGCTCTGCAGGGCTCAATGGACAGGATCGCTTTATGACGTGCTGATGAAGCCAGGCATTACACCAGCAAAAACAAACAAAACCTGAGTCACTAACAGCTCTGTTTGTCACCAAAGACCTCCAACACCGAAGTTAGAAAAACAGAAAAGAAGTCTAAGTTTCTGGAAAATAATTCATCAGTGGCAGAGTGCCCAAAGAACAATGCTTTCCAGATTTCAATGGGGTAATAAAAATCACCTTTTGAAAAAATAAAAGTTATTCTGAAAATCCTCAGAAAGGGTCCAGCAACTCAGTCCTTCCTGAGGCCCCGTAACGTGCACTGGCTTGGACTAGAGTGGCAAGAATTCCTTACCTTGGCCACGGTCTACACCTCTGGCATGGTTCTGACCCGAGGGGGTCAAAAGTTCCTGCTCCACCATCACCTGCCAGACACACGGCGCGTCCCCCGAGCCCCGCCCCCACGTACCCTGCCCCCGTAGAGGATGGAGGGCGGCTGGAGGACCCGCCCGGTCACGTCTGTCATCTCGTCCTTGACCATGATTCCAAATTCACGAACATACGGATCTGTATTAAAACTTGCACTTCGCATCTTGAAAAGGAAAAAAGAAATAAGCCGTGTCTGTCCCAAGCACCAGGGGCTCCCTTGCCCGGCGCCACGTACCACAGTCCCCATGGTGTCCCCACCCCCCGGCTGGCCCCGGGAACGTGACGCTCACCAGCTTGCTAATCTCTTCTTGCCGATCCGGCGCTGACCTGGCGGTCGCTCTGATCATGGTTGAGGTCTGATTGTCGGTCAGTTTTTTGATACATCTCTGTCCTGCCACTATGTTACAGACCTACAAAGAAGAGACAGGGCGTTGGCCCCGGTGCTGGAGGACAGGCGGGGGTCTGGGGCTGAGCGTGGTGCCCTGGCTCAGCCTGTGACACATCGGTCTCTTAGCCACACAGGGCGAGGCGCCCCGCACACACCATGGTGGCCGTCCCTGCGACCCTCCAGGATTGGGGCTGCTCAGGGCCCGTGGTCGGCACCAGAGATCCTCCTGGGGGAGCCTGGCCTGGCACCAGCGTGCGCTGGGAACCTCACAACGTAGGAGCATGAAGCTGCGTGCTGATGGGGAGGAGGCCGGCCTTCTGGACCAGGGCCCAGGAAAACCACCTGGATATTTGGGTAGCTGGGCAAGTACAGAGAATTTAAGGCACTAACAGAAAAGAGTTAAAACTTGGGCCTCAGTTTTAGCATTTAATCTTTCCCTGGGCCAGGATTTTTCCAACAGTAAGTGAAGAAATAGTAGCTTTTCTGAGCATCTTCCACCCTGTTCAAGGGGCCTGCTGGGCACAACGGGCATGTCCTGAATGGGCCCACGAATCCTGCGGGAGTCACCACACCGTTTCATTCTCGGGGAGGCAGGCGCGAGGGGCATCACTGGCCTGAGGCCCACAGTTCTCCCACCAGCCCCAGAGCAGCGCGGACAGGAGACGGGACTTGCCTCGAGGGGAAGGTAGGTGTGTTTCTGCTCCTGTCCGACTTGTAAACACGGGAGGTGGGGGTAGCGCAGAACCAGCTTGTGCCTGTCCTTGAAGTACTGGGCCACCGTGCACTCCACCGTCTGCCCGCTCTCCTGCTGGAGCGGGAATCTAGGGAAGCCAAGAAGGGGCTCAGGCAGCAGACCCCACATGAGCCCGCTCCCCCGGTCTGCTTGCTGAGGGCTGGAGAAGGTGGGTGGGGGTTGGGGTGGGGGCAAATGTCCAAAGCACCTTCCAGGGGTCAAAACCAATCATGCCCTTCGGACAGGTAGTTCCTAAACTTCCGTATTATCTCTGAGTTGGGAAATAAAAACCACTGACATGCATGTAACATGCAATGATCACAGATCCCAGAGATCTACAGTGTAAGGAAGGAAGTAGCCACGCCTCTGGCGGGGGGGGGGGGGCGCCTACTGATCCCCGCTAGCTCCCAGCACCGGCTCAGCACTGAGGACGGGAAAACAAACAAAAATGACCCTCTCTCGCCTGTAAAATTCAAGAGGGAAAATCAACAAGGAGCCACCAACCCCTTCCCACCCCGTACGGTGCAATTTCATGATTTCATCTCATTGGATGCAGTTTGGTTCTACTGAGGCAAACGCATGGTTCCAGAATTCTGAACTAGAAGGAGATGATCCTTCCTGGGAGGGTCACTGCTCTGGAGCTGGGCCATCAGAGGGACCACGGAGAGTGGGTCCGGGAGGGGGGGGGGGGTTAAGGCCATTTACGTCTGGTGGCTGGCGGGCCGCCGGGTCACGTTGCACACACGGTATTTCCTCTTCATCTGCCCACAGTGCGTTATCTCCACCTTTAGACCTGGCAACACAGAGCAGCCCGGCCTCACAGTCAAGCCCCGGCCCGGCCCGGAGCGTGGGCCCCACTTCCCGAGCACCGGCTGTCCCCGGAGCCCACAGACCCCAGGGGAGGGTGTTCCGCAGCAGCTGCAGGGCCGCACTTGCCCTGAGGGCGGGGACCGGTGCGCAGGGCCCGGCTCACCCACGGGGATGCCTTCTGCCCCAGAAATGCCAAGGCCAGAGGCTGGACACAGTTCTTAAAGATAAAAGAGACGATGTTGGCTCAGCGAGACTTTGTGCTTCCTCCAGGACTATTTTTAGCAGCGGGTACTTCTGATGGCCTTTAGAAAGCCCTGAGGAGGACAGGTGCGGAGGGGCGTGGGCGACAGGCGCTGGCCGACTCTCCGCGGCTGGGCCAAAGGGCCCGAGCCAGGCCACTGCACTCGGGCCGTGTGTCCCTGAGTGGAAAGCAGGCTTGGTGGGTCAGTGCCCAGGACAAGGCCTGAAAGCGTGCTCCCCGTTCCAGAAGAGCATGACGTACCGGTGACAACCACACGCTGCTCTTGGCTCCGAGAGCCCAGTGACTTGCACGCACTGGTCGCTGACCCCGCGGAAAGCCGTTTCCTGAGAACATCACTATTCCCGCGCTGTGAAATGGGCTTAGTTCAAATCTGTGCTAATTCTCGGGCTGGCTAATCACTCTCGCCGCCTTCATCCCCTTAGGAGCTCAGGAAGTGCGGCGAGGGGGAGTCAGGGCCTCCCACGCAAGGCAGCAACCCACCTTTGATTTCTTTGGTAAACTTTACCCTTTGGGAATCTGTCAGAGGTTTCTGTTGTTCTTCAATACTTTTAAAATCCAAAACTTCACAAACAAACTCAATTACTGGCTGTGCCTTATAAAATGCAGTTGCTGAGACTGTAGGTGGAAAAAGAGAAAAGTAAAAGCTGATGTGAGATGTGCCCAATGGTGCCCCTTGCAGGCCGGCCACCTGGCTCTGTTCCCCATCCCCGGGCCCACCTCTGGGCCTTAGGGTGGACAGAGCCAGAGGGGGCTGCCCCATACTCCCTCTGCTCAGGGCCCAAAGATAAAGTCACCATCTGAGAATAAAACCAGGTTTAAAATGAAACCCCACCAGATCGCAACAGCCATGACTGTGGATTTTCTGACTGTCTCCTGGTGCAGATCTCTCTGAAGCGTACTGTTCCTTGCGTGATCCAACCCTGAGTCTCCCGAGAGGGCAGGGCACCCTAAACCCGGAGGAGACCAGCCGGAAGGCAACAGACCAGGCAGGCCCCTAGCCAGCTATCCCGCACTCCTACCAACCAGGCTGCATAAGGAAAAGGCGAGATGGTGGGCGGCCTAGTGGTGGGAGGTCAGTTCACACCCCCCAGCAACACTGGCCCTGCCTGGTGGACATAGGCAGCAGCATCTGGGAACGAGTCGGGGACGCAGGCCCGTCTCAGCGCCCCGAACCTCAGTCTCGGGAGTGGGCCCTGCGGGTGGTTCTGAGGATCACGTCTCACAAGCAGGTGAGGAAGGCCAGGTGTGGCAGCATCTGAGGCTCGGGCGGAGGCCACGTCTGGAACTGGCCACACAGGCGCTGGCTCCCCCAGGTCTCGGCCCCTCGGGAACACTCCAACCCCACCCCATGACAAAGACTGGGGCTTTGCTTACCATCGATATTTAACATCATTTTCCAAAGGGAAGGTCGGACGGACTGATGGAAGCCAAACCACACTTCCCGGCCCCCGCCAAGGGGGTTGGAGCAGCCCTCGGACGCTGTAAAGAAGGAGCGGCCCACAGGGGTGTACCTGAAACAAGAGACCCCCTGTCTGATCAGAAAGAACAGGCTGACGCCAAGTTTGCTGCTCATCGTGACAAGCAAGCAGGCAAACACTCACACGTGCCAACGGTTCCGCCGCTTTTACCGAACTGCACTTTGCAGGCGTCCGTGGCTGATGCTGAGGAGCACTGTTTAAGGCACAGCCTCGGGGACGCAGGGCCTCGGCACGCAGGGCGCAGGGGAGCAGCTGGTCTCCCACCCACCGGGCTTCTGGATCCCCGACGCGGGCTCTGGCTGTGCGGGGCCCAGGGCGCACAGGGTGTCCCTGGCTTCATCCGTGTTTCTGACCCTCCCCACCCCCCACCCCGTACTTTAATGCTCATCCTCTAGGGCTTAGCTGTGCGCAGTGCTTCACATCTTTCTAGGACAGCGCGGTGCTGCGTGTGCAGGGACGGGTGGAAGGAGCGTCTGCCGAGTGGCCGCCGCAATCAGGCCAAGGCGGCTGGACTGAAGCAGCCCCGGGCCGGGGGGAGCCTGGCTACTTTGCCCAGGACCATGTTGGGACATAGAACCCAGCATCCATTCCCCGCTCCACGCAGCTCCTCTGCAGGGGAGGCTCTCAATATGGGGCGGGGGGGGGGGGAGCTCGGCCTCCCAGGCGGGATGGTAAGGTGGATGTGTGCGAAGACCCGCACGCCGTCCAGGGCCCGGCTGCCCACGGTGCGCAGAGGGCAGGAAGCCGCCTGCGTGAGGCGCACACCGAGCAGCTGCACCAATGCGCCTGGTCCCCCAGGACACGTCCTCACCAAGGATCCAAAAGGAAGATGCTTCTTTTAGGGGTTGTATTATCCACCTATAGGCTGCACTATTAACCGGATGGTGGGGATGGTCCTCTCTCTCCCCCACTGACCCATGTTAATCCTGCCACTTTTTCTATTATTTTTCCAAAATGAAAAGAGACTTTCCTCCTGATTGTAAAAGTAACATGGTAATTAATTCAAAACTCAGAAAACAAAAATCACAGTAATTTCCGCCACTCATTTGAAAAATGTATTCAACGTTTTGGCAACTGCCTTTCTAGATTTTTTTTTTTGCACCCACCTGCCTTCCTGCCAACAGAAGTTCCAAGCAGTAGCAGATTACACCCGGGGGCCAGGGGGAGGATCCCTGCTAGGAGTAACACCTGCCCTGTATCTGGTTGCCCCCCGCCAAGTCTGGAGACTGAGAACATCAGGGTCCCCTTAAAATCCAACGAGGCACTCCAGAGCACCTTCTCTCACCCCTACAAAGGGACAAAGGGAGCCCCACTCCCTCCTCAAATCTTAGAGCTTTGTCAGTACAAGGAGAGGTCAGCATGGAGGCTCATTTCTCCTCTCACTGGTTCATTCAAACAGTTCCCGAGGCCCCGGCAGGTGCTGCACACATGGGAAGAGCAGGTGGTCCCAGACCAGAACCCCGAGGTCTGCGTGTGGCAAAGTGGCCTGGCTCATACGAGGCTGAGACACAGGGAAACAGTGCAGCCCTGCCACCTGGCAGAGTATGAGCCATTCAAGTGTCCATGCACCCTCTGTCCCAGGAAGTTCAAGTGCGGCGATTTGTGGAATAAACCAACGGTCCGAAGCATCGTGTCGCCTGCGGTCTCAGCGTCCTTCATACTGTGGGTGCTCCATCAAGCAGGATACCGGGAGTATCACCCTACTATTACAGGTCCTACCCGTGAAGGCCACAGACACGGAACACGCTCATAGTATCAGGCAAGTGAGAAATCATGCCCACTGTGCACAAAGACGGGCAGACCATCTTTTTGTTCTAGGTTGAGAATTCCAGTGATTTCCTTTTTTTTAAAGTAATCTCTGCCCAACACGGGGCTCGAACTCACAACCCTGACATCGAGAGTCACGTGCTCTACTGACTGAGCCAGCCAGGGGCCCCTGGTGATTTATTTTTATATTAAAAATGTTTCATGTTAGTATTGCTATAATTTCCATCATAGAAATCCATGGCCATCACCACCCCGACTCCAACACCTCACTCATCCTTGCACAGAGATTTCATAATCTCCAGGTAATGCTCAGGGTCAGAAGCAGATGCTCCCGCTTCCTTGGTCCTCACCTCATGGATGGCAAATGCCTCATGACCACATCCAGGGCCTGGATCGTCTCAAAGGGGACGCTGGGCAGCCGCCCCGAAAGTGCATCGTGTAACGCCTGTAAGCTCACGCAGGACACCCACTTGATGGACACCTTGAAGATGCGGTCTTTCCCTTCTCCAGGCAACGTGACCTCCAGCTCCACCTGTGAGGAGATCCAGAGCACGCGGTTACTCACACTTGCCCCTTAAGAAGCTACTGGGAGGGTGAAGGTGGTGCAACAGCCCTGGGTTGGGAAATTCTAGCTCATCCTTTATCCCACCAGGCACACATGGGCACGGGCACCGTGACTGACACGGGACCCAGGATTTCTGCCTGGCCCTGGACACAGAGGCAGCTTGGAGAGGCAAGCAGCGAGAGACGGTATCGTGAGGAGGCTCCGCCAGAGCGGGGCGGGGAGACACAGGCAGGGGGCCTGGGAGCCAGCTGAGGGTCCTGGAGAGTTATTTCCCAGGGGAACTGAAAATGCTGCAATGGGTCTGGGGATTCCCATTTTCTGGGTCCCTTAGGAGTCCACAAACTAGGTTTGCAGTGAATAAACCATGAACAAAAAGCCTTCCTAGGACAGATGTGTGGTAAAACAAACAGGCAAATGCTAACCACTGCAGATTCTGGACGGGTGGGCACCCGCCTACAATGCGTCCACCTTTCCTCTGACTAAACAGGTTCACGATGAAATGTGGGAAGATCAGAGAATGTGGTGGTGGGGACTCGCACCGGGCTCTTCCCCACCGTTTCCAGAAGCTGTTCTACGGGACAGTCTGCGACCCAAGGGCACCTGCGCCTCCACATACAGAACATGCAGAGAAAATAGCTTCCACTACGAGACCCCATCACAATCTCCCGGGAAGAAATTAAAATTCTTAGCCAAACTTCAGAATATTTGCCACAATAGTGCTCAGCGGTCTCCAACAGCTCCGTCCAACAGGATTTTCTGTGATAACGGAAACAGTCTCTTCCTGCGCTGCCCAGGACGCCAGCCACCGGCCCAATGTGGCCGCTGAGCACTTGCAATGTGAACAGTGTGGCCGAGGGACTGAATTTTCAGCTTTGTTAACTTTTCATGAATCCACATTGACACGGTCGCGTGCGGCCAGCGGCTGGCGTCCTGGACAGTGGTCGGGAGCGTGGCCCCGTGGCTCACTCCCTGAAGCAGACAGTCTCCTCCCGGCTGTGAGGCGCCCCTCGCCCACACGCCTGGCTCCTCCGGGCGCCCAGACCCACCTTTACCCCATCACTGCACTGCACCACTTAGGGTTCCGCAGCTCCGTGGCTGGTAACTGAGGAGTACATCCCGAACACAGGGCCCACACAGACCCCACTCAGGTGGTGACTGGAACATGCCATAAACATCGAAGCCAATATTTGTGAAGTGTCTAATGTGACAGGTCACGGATTATACATATTTTATCCTTAAACATCCAAAGATCCCAGGAAGGAAGACTTTATTCACTACTTTTTATATATAAAAATACAGATGTTCAGGGCGCCTGGGTGGCTCAGTTGGTTAAGCGACTGCCTTCGGCTCAGGTCATGATCCTGGAGTCCCTGGATCGAGTCCCGCATCGGGCTCCCTGCTCAGCAGGGAGCCTGCTTCTCCCTCTGACCCTCCCCCCTCTCATGTGCTCTCTCTCTCTCTCTCATTCTCTCTGTCTCAAATAAATAAATAAAACCTTTAAAAAAAAAAAAAATACAGATGTTCAGACTAGAGGTCCAGCCCACTCCCCACCTGTCACCGGGGGGCCGTCACCCTCAGGGCAGCACAACACAGATGTGCCCCCCCAAGCCTGCGAGTCCCGGGAGGAAGAGGGTTCCACGCCGCTGCCTGTGCGCCTGGAACGCCCTCCCCCAGCAGGTGCCCGGCAAAGTCCGGGGCGGGAGTCACGTCCCAGGTCAAGCGTTGCGGCTGCATCAGGCTCCTCCCTGCCCTCCTCACTCCCTGCTCACGCAGCAGGCCTGCAGGCCACTCTCCGCTCCTGAAGCACACCTTCCCTCACGCACTCACCACACCACGTTCAACCGTCATGAGAGCTACAAGCCGACCGCATGCACCGAAGTCACCCGCACGCCTGTGTCCTGGAGGACACCTGCCCAGCAGCCCTCAGGCCACCGCCACGCCTGGCAGCCACTAACGGCCCATGGCCCAAGGCCCAGCGCGGAGACGGCAGTGAGAGAGAACAGACACTTCCAGGCGCACGGACCTCAGGATGGAAGAGCGAGCGGCACCGAGCCACAGGACAAGGTCCCTTCTGGAAGGAAATGACAGATGTTATGGTTGCACACACAGCTGCTAAAACCAGGAAGACCAGAACCACAGTGAGCCGTCCCCTCACACCTGTCTGAAAGGCTAGGATCAAAAGACGACCAGTACAGAGTGTCGGCGGGGACGCAGCCCCCGTGGCAGACAGTACAGAGGGTCCGCAAAAAGCGAACAGCAGGCGCACCACACGGTCCGATCCAGTAATGCCACTACTAGAGATCTACCTGCAGAAAATGAGAACACTAATCTGAAAAAGACATGCGTCCCTGTGCGGATCGCAGCCTTATCTTCGATGGTCAAGACAGGAAAGCAGCCCAGGTGCTGACCAGCGAGTGGATGAGGAGGTGCTATCCACGCATAATGGAATACTGCTCGGCCATCAAAAAGGGGGGTCTCTGGCCATTTGCAACAACATGGATGGATCTGGGGGATATTATGCTAAGTGAAACACACAGAGAACAACGAACACCATAGGACTGCATTTATATCTGGAATTTAAAAAACAAAACAAATGAACCAGGAGAAAAACGGAAACAGACTTGTAAATATGGAGAACAGACTAGTGGTCACGAGAGGGGCGGGGCGGGAGGCTGGGTGAAGTACGTGGAGGGGATGAAGAGGTACACACTTCTGGGTATAAAATAAATAAGTCACAGGGATGATCAGTGCAGCTCAGGGAATATGGCCAATACCGTCATGACCTGGTGTGGCGACAGGTGGTGACCACACTCATCATGGGGAACATTTTGTAATGGACAGAATTGTTGAATCACTATGTTGTATACCTGAAACCAATACAGTGCTGCATGTCCACTATACTCCAGTTAAAAGTCTGAAGATGCCCCCCCCACCCCGATCCTGCGTGACTATGGCCGGCAGCCTCTGTGGGAAGGGCTGCACTGGGGCTCAGGCACGCGGAGAACCTGTCCTTAAGGAGATTAGAGTCTGGCCTTGAGCACAAATGATGTTTTTATGAAGTAATGAGGCATTCAGATAAACAAACCAAACTTTTCTTTGCAAGAAAAGCACTGCCATACCATTTTGCCACGTCAATTAAGAAAATGTGAAAAAAGTTAAAAAGTGGTAATTACAGGAGGTGATGGATGTGTTAACTTAATTGTGGTGATCATTCCACAACGTACACATATATCAAGTCATCATGCACACTTTAAATATATGCAATTTTATGTGTCAATTATACCTCTGTAAAGCTGGGGGAAACGCCTCCACAAGCAAACTAAGGGGAGTGTGGAGGGGGTGTATTTTCCTTCAGCAAAAGATACTCCTACCCATGTTTAAGGGGGTTCCGGCCCAGCCTCCTCGTGGCCCCACACAAAGGAAGCAGAACCAGCTCCAGGCCCCACGAGTCTGCCACACACAGGGTGCCTCGAGGGGCTGCCTGGCACGCCTATCCGACAGCTTCGGGACGTGGCACCTTCAGAAGAAATGCCCCACCACGGGGCGGGGCGGCGCCGGCCTTCGGCTGTGACGCCAGCCTGAGGACACCCTCATGTCGGTCTGGGCCCCGGCCAGCAGAGTCTGTCCACACACCAAGATACCTCAATTTCTCACCAACCTGCCGCTCTCGGTCCCAACAACGCAGCAGCCCAAGGCCGCTGACTGGAGGTGGTGGGGCAGGGGCTGCCGGCTACCCCCCGGCCCGGAGAAGTGAGAGTCAAGCTCTCCAGACAGACCAAAGCCCCACACTCAGAGTCTCCAGAGCTGCCCCGGGGGGAGCCCCACGGGGACACCTACCCCGCGAGGAGCAGGAGAAGAGCACCGTCAGCGACCGAGAAACCGTGGACGGAGGAGGCAGGGGTGTTTCCACCGGGTTCTCTTGTCTACAACCGGGCTGTTGTGCGGCCGAGGCCCCGGGAACTCACTGCCACCTGTTCCGGGGAACGAGCGGCAGCATGGGCAGGGCCCGGGGCCACCCCCACCGAGCCTTCCCGAGCGGGCCGTGCAGGTCCCGTCACGGGCGAGATGTGTGCAGGGCGCTGATATGAAAGGCCATCTGTCGCTGCTCGGCAACCAGCCTCTTCAGAAGCCAACTGTCGTCCCTCCAAATCACTTTGGACAAAACCACAGTCCTTCCTCGTACGTCTGCGAGGGGCATGGGGACTCAGTCACCCTCATCGGTGCGACCCACAGGTACCAGCCAGTGGCGGCTCTGCCAGTGAGAGCCACACCTGCCGAGCACCTCTGACCCGGGCCGGCTGGCTTCAAGGCACTTGGACGAACGCTGTGGCTCCCGGAGGGACCCTCAGTGCTGAGAGGCAGCAGAATAGCCCCAAAGAGCACACAAGGCTGAGCAGACCCTTTACCTGGATGCTGCCCAAGGAAGGCACCTGACGGGTGGTTCCCTGCCCCCACGGCCTCTGCCCTCCCCTCCTGCCTGCCCTCAAACCTCCTGGCCCTCGGAGCCAGCGCGGAAGCCTCTCTGCCCTGCCCAGAACCCCCATCACCTGCTCAAGTCAGCAGTCGGCGGGCTTGCGCTCACGGCCCCGGCCTGATGTGCGGCACAGAGCCGAACAGGCGGGAGTGCCAAGCCGTGTATTTGTGCAGACATGTCCTCCCTTCCACGCGGGGTCTCTTACCGATTCGAGTTGTGCCCCTGGCCTGACATGTGACTGCCTTCTAGAAGGAGACACTCATGCCTCCCCTGAATAAGCAGAGAGACACTGTAGCTACAAGAAGCTGAAGACCCAAAGAGGGGTCCCAAGGCTGGACCCAGTGCCAGGAGCAACAAACGACATACATTCTGATCTCGCAAATCACATTATGTCACTGGGAAGAGGGCCTGGGAGTTAAACCCCAAATGGTGATCAACTCCTACAGCTTCCTCAGTCTCAGATTCTGGAACGTGAGGGCCTGGCCTGGGCCACAGCATCTCTCAGCCCAACCAGGGTGCCTGGCCTCCCACACAGGGGCTGGACTTAAAGTGCGTGGGCTACTTAGCAGGAGAAAGGGTAAATTACAAGCGCTGCCTTCCGTGAGTAAGGGCCATAGGCCACGGGCCACGTTTTGTGTGCAGACCTGGACGAGAGCCCCCTGCAGCCCCCATCCAGCCACCAGCACACACACGTGAAGGGGACAGTAAAGGATTTTCTCGGGCTACAGAAGTGCCCATCACACAAAGAAAAGTACTTTACAAAAAAAAAAAAAGTAAAAGAAAACAACAGCAAGAGACGATTTGCCACAAGAGGTGAGTATCTGGGAGCAGGAAAGGGGCCACATCATATCAGCTCAAACTGAAGAGATTAACATCTGCATATCGCAACTGTTTGACAGAAACTGAAAAATGATGGGAAGCAGCGGTCTGGGGCAGGCTCTCCATGCTCATCTGCAGAACGCACAAAAAGGGGGGGGTGGAACTTGAGAGCATGGAGGGCACATCCTGACCTCTCAGACCACTAACCACACCCAGCAGCCTCTGCTGGCCGTGTTGTAATTAAGTACTTGAAACCCTGACGACTCTAAGTATGATTTGGGACCCGCAGTGTGGGCATCACCTGGGAGCTGCGTCGTAGAAATGCAGACCCCCTTCCCCCAGGCCCTGCATCAGGGGCACATGCAGCTCATCACTGGTGGAGATCCTCTCCCTGGGGGGGATTCATTCGGTTTTCACAAGAACCCTGGGAGGTGGCTTCTGTACACTGCCACCCCCCCCCCGCCCTGCTTTTATAGATGTGGCACTTGGGGCTTTAAGACGGCTTCCTCCAGGTCCCACCCCAGGGGAGGGCAACGCAAGCACCTGAATCAGGTCCTGGTTTACCCCAGAGCCTGGTTACCTTCTGTAAGGACAAGTTTCAAATCTGAACACTGGATCGACTCCCCCACTCCTTCCGAAGGAAAATGCTCCTATGCCCCGCCTAGTGTCTGATGACACATGTGGACAGATACACTGGGAATAAACTCCTTATGCTTTTTTTTCTTACACAAGTTTAAACAAAAACAAATGTGCAAATTAAAAACTTCATAATCAATAAATTTCAAATGCACCAGCATGTTTCTTTGCAAGGCATGATCCCAGCTCAGTGGACAGGCAGAGGGTCCCGGGACTCCCTCTAAGTCAGAATGCCAATGTCAGTCACCCCCACCCAGCCCCGTCATGCACCACTGTTATCTCGGGATCCCCTTGAGACCAGCTGGTAAGGAGCCCTTATCACGGCGTGGCCTTGCCTCGGCCATAACGTACTCTGTTATCGGAGCACGGCCAAGTCCGAGCTGTGCCACCCAGCACCAAAACCGCCTGGTCTCCTGGCGATTCAGACGAGCATAAGGAACTTAGTCATGTTGAGGTTATAAAAAAACGGAAAAGCGAAAACATTTCATGGCTGCGGAGAACCTGCATCTTGCTGGCCAGCAGCGTGAGACTCTGTAAGCACCAAGCTGCACTCCTTCCCAGGGACCCAGGGGCTTAAGAAGTTAATTGGGTAGTGGGTAGATCATTCTCAAACGGAATCAACTTCACTGCTCTCACTGGGACACTCGTGAAGTTACTTATTTCTCTGCTGTGTTTTTGTTTTTAAAGTTTGTGTGAAGATTATTTCTGAGCTGAGCTTTGCTCTTCTCCTATTAATAAACCATCCTGGATCAGCCCATTTGTTGGAAGATGTGCCAAGAAGTGACAACTTCTAGGCAGAAATTGTATTACTCTTTAAGTAAAGCCATGACAACAAAAACAATAAGAAAAGGCAACATTTTAATATTAGCACTATCCCTGGTGGTTACTGATCAGTGATTATCATTCAGCGGGAACCGTGGCTCAGGCTGGACCTCTGCTGGATCTCACGGCCACCATCACACTCATCCCAGCCCCGCAAACATGCTCTTCCACGGGTCTCTACAGTCCCAGCAGGCTGGGCTCTGGTCTGACGGCGGCGTGCGGCGCAGGCGCTGTGCGTGTGTGTGCACGGGGGGGGGGGGGGGGGGGGGGTGCGGCACGTGCGACGTGTGCTGTCGTTCTGAGAAGCTCTCGGCTCCTGTCTCTGAACCTGGCTGACCCCCCCACCAACACAGGAGAGCACAACACATAGAAGTAGTTTCTACAGATCTCAGGATGAAGCACACAGCACGGGCGCTCTTTCCTCCCAGGTGATTTAGTATGTAACAACACGTTTCAATTTTACCTCATTGCACATCGTCTGATCCAAACGCATCCCTGTAAACTTACCTTATCCCTCCCAATTGGAAGGGGCATCGCTGTGTAGAGATTCTTTCTTCCATCAAACACTGGTTTCCGATCCCCAAAGATCTGTGTTTTAAAGTGCTGGACCATATGTTCCACTATTTCCCTGAAATAGGACAGAATTCAAGCAAAATGTCAATAAAATCAGAGAAATGGCATGCAAGGACATTCTTCTAACACCGGTTTATGAGCCATTTTGTAAGACCTGTGGCTCCTTCTAGTGAGATGACTTTCAACGTCCTTCTCTAAAGACTCAGATCAGAACCTTCAGTGGGCTGACGCTCGCTCGCTCGGTCAAACACGGGAGAGCCTCCCCCACGCCGGGCACCCTGCACCCTACATCCAGCAGACAACACATGCACCCAGAACCTCCTGGGGTTCCTGTTCCCAAAGCTGGAGGATCGGATACCACGTGCTCTGCAGGCTGACTCTGCAGGATCGCCCACCAGAGCAGACACCACCCCTCCCTGGTCGACACTGGGTGCTGGCTCGGCTGTGGCCTTGCTCTGGTCACTGCCAAGTCCAAAGAGGTGACCCACGCCGAGGCTTTCCTGGGGTTTGTGTGTCTGGCTTGGCCTCTTGTGCTCCTGGGATCTGCTGTAAGTATGCACCCTGGGTGCCGCTGCCCTTTCATCTGGGCTCCAGAACAAAGACCCTAAACTTGCCTCAAAGCCCAGGGGCAGCCTGACCCAGCCGGGACGGTCAGGTGACCTGCAGGGCCATGAGCACGAAACAGGATCTCTGTTGTGACAGGCACTGAGATGCTGGTGCTGCGTGTGACCTAGGCATCACAGCGGCAGAAGTCCAACAAACACACAGGAACCCTTCTGTTTCGGGGCTCCGTAGGCAGACTAGACCTGTGCCCCCCCCCTTGCCCACTGTGCCTGCCTGGCCACAGCTCAGCAGGGAGGCGTGCAGGAACACACTCTGAATGGCCAGAGACAGCTCAACTATCCCACTGGCTTAAGGCTCAAGGAAAAGCGATGCCCATCCACCCTCTCTGCCGGTCTGCTCCAAGAGGGCCCCACTTAGCACCTCTGTCAGCATCTCAGGGTGGTTTTGAGGCATTTTGATTTAACTCCCCAAGTACTTGACTCTTCTTACACACAATGCCTCATAAAATACAGACAGGAAAGGCCGTGATACCAGCCTGGCCCCCCGAAGGTCCCTCGTAAGGGAAAAATGCAAAGGATTGATAGTGAATGGACTGGGACAGGCTCCAAATCTCAGTCATTGTCAGCAGCTCATGGGATGTGGGAGCAGGGCAAGTGGGGTGAGGGGAGGGAGAGGACATCTGACAGACCGCCCCCAGCAGGGCAGATCTGAGCTCAGCTTGGTTCTAAGGATCTTTCTCTCTGGTCTAGAGCTTTGGTCATCCTTCAGGAAGCAAGAATTCATTCCCTTCCTTTGCCAGAATATGAGGACAGCTGGCCTATGAAGGCTTTCCTTATTCAAACTGGCTTTGCCCAGTCGACCTTCAACTGTGCTCATCACGGCCGATGAGGCGCTAGGGAGGCAGCCAATCCTGCCCAGACACCCAGTGCCTAAGACACCCCTGGGGCAAACAGAGCCTCTGGGCATCATCTTCTCTGATGGTTCCACCGAGAGCGCACCAGGCCTCTAACACAGTGTGGGGCATCACAGCGCACCCCCAGCCAGCAGCCACAGTGCCGCGTCTCCACACGCTCCTCTGGGCCATCATCAGAGAGAGGCTGTCTCCAGACCACCACTCTCCAAGCTTCAAAGACCCCAGCCTCTCGGTCAAGGTGTCCCTGTCCACTCAAGCTCCAGACAGCTCTATGGAGAGTTCCACCCACACCCAAAGAGCAAGTCATCCAACTGGATGCAAATTTATTCTGGACAGAATAAAGAGGACCATGAGCTAATCTCACTTATAAACACGGATAAAGAAACAGTACAGCTGACCCTGGAACAGGGCAAGGGTGAGGGGCGCCAACCCCCTACACAGTCAAAACCCCACATATAACTTTTGACAGTCCCACAACTTAACTACTAATAGCCTACTACGGACCATCACCAGTATCCGAGTGGATCAACACACATTTTGTATATTGTACGTATTGTATACTGTAGTCTTACAATAAAATAAGCTAGAGAAAAGAAAACGTTATTAAGAAAATCACGAGGAAATAAAAATACATTTACTTTAGTACCGTATTTATTGAAAAAAAATCCACACAAGTGGACCTGAGCAGTTCAAGCCGGGTTGTTCAAGGGTCCACTCACTGTATTAACAAACTGAGTTCAGCAACTCATGAAAAATGACACTGAGTGAATGTTGGGCAGATACCAGGAATGAAAGGCTGGACTTAACTTGACAAAAGTAACCAACACAAAACATATTACAGACATCAAGTAAAATCTACAGCTGCAACGCTTCTGGAAGAAAACACAGGAGAAAAGTCTCTAATGACCCTTGGGATAGACAAAGATTTCTTAGAACACAAACAGTATGAACTGCAAAAATAAAATAATAAATTCAAAAACATCATCAAAATGAAAACTTTTACTCTTTAAAAGCTACGGTTACAAAAAGGAAGACAAGACACCGGAAGCAAATATTCGAGAAACACACACATACATGTCTGACAGAGGACATGCACGCATAGTATGTTTTAAAAATTCTCGTAGCTCAGTAAGACAAACAAGTGAACTGGAAACAATGGGGAAAGGCTAAGAACAGACACACTGGAAAAGCTGCTACAGGAACGGCCAGGAAGCACGCAGAAAGACGCTCCTCGTCGGTCACTGGAACCACGAGGAGACCCCAGCACGCACCCACCGGCTCTGGGAGCATCACAAAGACTGCTCAGGCCGGGTCGGCGAAGGCCAGCAGGGACAACAGATTCACCTGGTGCTGCCGTGAAGTTACAAGAGTACGGCCACTCTATGGGGGAAAGCTGGCCATTTCTGATAAAGGCCAATGGATATTCACCACGTTATCCAGTAACACCCAATAGTTACGTAAGAGAAATGAAAGCACATAACCACATCAACACTTGTATGCAAACGTCTGTCACAGTCCCAAACTGGGAACAGCTCGTACGTCTGTCAACTGGTGAACAGACCGATTAGGGCACAAGTTTACAACGGGACACTTACTCCATCGTGTGGATTGCTAGCACGTGCAAGCCGCTGGCCGCATCTTAGAAATGCGCTCGGAAGGAGGCCAGTACAACAGGGTACGCGCTGCAGGATCCACCTGTAGGGGACTCTCTCAAAGGCCAAAATGAATCCTCAACAAAAGGCTCCTCAGTGGTTGCCTCTGGACAGGGGCGGGGATAGCTGCAAAGGGGCCGGAAGGAGCTTTGGGGGAGTCAGAGTGTTCCACACCCTGATTAAGGTGGTTGTTATATGTGTACACACGGGTTTTTTTTAAAGCTCATTAACTATAAACTAAAAATGGATGCATTTTGTTGTATGTAATTATATCTCAATAAATTTGATTTATATTTTAAAAAACATGTAAAAAAATTTTAAATTACAATTATCTCAAAGATGTAGGAAAAAGCATTTACTAAAATTCAACACCTATTCACAATTTTCTTTTTTTTTTTAAGTTAGCAAACTAGGAACAGGTGGAAATTGTCCTTCATCTGGTAGAGCTCTCCCTCCGAGATTCACAATAAAATAAAGATGCGGCTTTTGCCGCTTGTGTCCAAAGCTGGACTACAGACCACGGGCAGCACGGAAGGATAAGAATGGGAGAAGGACTGTAAAGAGGAAAAACTACCATTACTGGTGGACATTAGTGCTGTATTTGTTGAAAACCCAGGCGAACCTGCAGAAAAGCACAGTCCTTGCCTTTCTACCTGTGTAATTCCAGGGCCCAGTACATCGCGGATACTCCATAAATGCACACATCTCCCCCGAGTACTAAGTCTTTATTTGTTCATTTACTCACTCACTCACTCATTCATTTGTTCGCACTCTCAGGCGGGCGGTGAGGAAGGGGAGGAGCTTGTGGGCGAGGTCAATCATCAAAGAAACCCAGGAAGCCCAGTTTCACGCACGAGTGCAATGAGGGAAGGGACTGGTATCCAGTATTCGCAGCACTAAGCTGGAGCCCATGCCACTTGTCTCTACGAACGCTTACTACCCTGAGTTGAATCCATCGGTTGGCATGACAGTTCCACTCACGTACCAGTGGGCTCTTCTGTGGCAGGAGTCACATCCTACGCACTCAGGAACTGTCAGCACCTGGCAGAATGTGGCACAGCTGGGGCTCAGTAAATATTTGGTGAAAGAAGGAAGCCGTTCAATCACTGCAGGCAGGAGTCACCCCGACGTACTACAAAGCAGCCCTGCTCGGGCGACCAGTCATCCAGAACCCTGGCCGCCACAAGGATGGAGAGAAGACCCCAATTATCACCCATGTTCTCCTCCCATGCCTCAGTGGCTGACTCTCGTGGCAAGGAGGGCGCTGTCACCTTGTACGATCTTGTGCAAAACATAAAAAGGGATCATACCACTTAATTTTTAAGACAGGATGCCCACTAATTCTAAAATATGGAGGTCCCTTCCCTTCATTAACACTGACCGGCTCCCTTTGGCCAGTAACTCACTTACTTTCCTTCCTTCCTTCCTTCCTGCTTCTTGGTGTCTCTCCATTTTAATAGTGGTGCAATAAAGTAACATAAAACTTGCCATTTCAGGGCAACCCTCTCGGGTCGCCTCCCTCTTGGGGAGCTTTGTACTACTGTTCAATATTCCTCAATAAACTTTGCTGCCCACAAAAAACCAAAACAACAACAAAAAAACCCCTCAAAAAATAACTTGCCATTTCACTCACTGTTCCATGTACGGCTCGGCGGCATGAGGTACATTCACACTGCTGTGCAACCATCACCACGGCCCGTCTCCAGGCCTTCCTCGGATTCCTCAGGGGCAGGCCCGCACCCATTAAACAAGAGCCCCAGGGACCTGACTTGACTAGCTGCTCCTTAGCAACTGCTGGGAGACTTCTGACAGCAACTACCTGGGGACGTGTGACTTGCTGGGTCTCTGTGTTTAGTTCTTCCTTCTTACCATGTTTGACCCTGGACTACACGAGTTTGGCTCCCAGGACAAACACCTTTACTAAACATGAACCCCAGGCTACGCTCCTGACTTCACTCAAAAGGCAACAGCGCCCAAAGACTATGGGTGCTCACTCTGCAGACCCCTTCTGGACTCGTCTCTTACAGAATGGTGCTCGTATTAAAATGTCTGCCGGGCTTGTCACACGCACAACACACTCAGTCCCCACAGAGCCTCAGAGGACGCAGAGACACACAAACACATGCTACTAAGGGGAAGCAGCAAGATGCGAAACCGCCTGGCAGTAACCAGAACATGTCTGCTAATCCAAACGGGCTGGCCCGCTCCCTATTTGCTTTGTTTACCCTTTTGCCATAATTCTGGGCAAGTTTTCTCTTTCAAAAAAAAAGGTAGTCTTGGGGCGCCTGGGTGGCTCAGTCAGTTAAGTTTCCGAGTCTTGACTTAGGCTCAGGTCATGATCTCAGGGTCGTGAGAATGAGCCCCAGGCTCAGTGGGGAGCCTGCTTAAAATTCTCTCTCCCTCTCCTTCTGTGTGCTCTCTCTCCCCCTCTAAACAAACAAACCAATAAATAAAATGTAGTCTTTTAATTCCTACCTACAGAGGTTTTGCATTACTACATCTTCACTGTCAACTTCAAATACAGATAATGCTGAAGTCTGCCTAGACCACCTCCTCACCTCAATCCTCTTCTCAGAAGTGATTTGATCATTTTCAAATCTATGCATTTACAAAAATACACAGGTACATAAAAAGAAATACAGTGTATTATGCTTTTTCAAACATATGGCACCAAACCCATGGTTCTGGAGCTTGCTGTTTTCCCTCTAGGTTTCTCTGAGACCTTCCCTTGTCACTAGATACAAAGTGGCCATCAAGTCTAGAAAGAGAGATATTATTGTATCATGTGCCATAACTCATATTAACAGACCACTTAAGACCTAGTTGTCTGTTTCCAGACTTGATGTTCACACTGGAAGCTCCCTTTCACCGTTGTCTACAGTTGCATTGTACTGCACAGAATGTTGACTTAACCATCCCTCCTGACTGACATGGGGATGGTTTCGCTTTTTTCCCATCACAATATTAGACATCCTTGTACATCTCTCTTTGGGATAAATACTTAAAAGGATATAAATACTATTTTAATTTTAACATAATCACTCTTCTAAAAAGCCTTGACCAAATGGACAATCCCTCTAGTGGGCAGTGCCCAAAGTACAGAGCAGGCTGCAAACAACACAGCCGTGCGGCACCACCCACCTCCTGCCATGCCACCCACCTCCTGCCACGCCACCCACCTCCTGCCACGCCACCCCACCTCCTGCCACGCCACCCACCTCCTGCCACGCCACCCCACCTCCTGCCACGCCACCCCACCTCCTGCCACGCCACCCACCTCCTGCCACGCCACCCACCTCCTGCCACGCCACCCCACCTCCTGCCACGCCACCCACCTCCTGCCACACCCACACACAGCCACACCCCGGGCACACGGTGATCACTTCTGCAGTGTTCTCTTAGGGCCACTTGACAGAGCTCGAGAGGAACAAGCAAGCAAGGACGGTCAAAAGACAAGGAGCACGCCTTCTTTTTGTAGGCCATCCTGCGCTCTGAGCAGAGTGCGGCTAATTCTGGCCCACTGCAAAGGTTTCCTAGTGCCGCTGGCAAGGCCCACCCAGCCGAGACCCGCGCCGTGCTCTGGCTACTCCGTGGGACCATCTCCGCACCCACAGTGATAGTGGACGCATCCTGGGACGAGGTACCTTGCCTTATACTGAACCCCTCCTACAGCAGCCATTCGGTGAACAGGGATGGATGGTATGGCCAGGGATGGAGGGTACATGAGGCGAGAACTCACAGCGACGCATCATACAGTATATGGATGGCAGTTTTCACTCAGCTTTGCACAAAGCTTCAGGGTTGAACTTATTAAACATCTACCATGTGCCCTGCACAGGGCTGGGGGGACTCAGAATTAAGACACTGTCCTTACTGTCACAGAGACTGTCGTGTGGAAGGAGAACTAGGCAAGGAGATGGGATGTTAAGGACCATCGCGCCAGTCACTCCCGGGGGACAGAGCACAGCCTCCCTCCAGCAGCGCAGGCTCCGAGTACTACCAGTCGCTGCCAGCAGCACTCCTCCCCACTGGGGCCGTGAACCGCGCCTCTCTCGCCCACACCGCACCCCCATGGTACCCACCTCATGAGTGAGGGTTTCGTAAGTGTGGCTGGTCATGCTGCCAGCAAGGCTGGAAGAGGGAGGATGAAGCAAAGTGCTAGATGTGGGTTTGGGTAACAGGAAAACTTCACTTCCAACATTTTTCCTACACTATTTTGATGGATAACAATTTTGAGATTGGACCTTAGCCAAAGTCCATCAGGAGTCAGAGTAAAATAAAGAATCCTGAAGGCTCACACATTTAACTGGGCCACAATTCTCAGGTTGGCTCAAAACCCAGGGGAGAGCATGGCATGCTAGTAAGTGGGCCGGCCTTGGCCACAAAAATGCAGCCCAAACCCCATCTTTATGACTTACTGTTTGACTTGAGGGAATTTCCAAACACCGGGTAACTTTAGAACCTTGTCGATGTAACTACAACAAGGATGTGGCGGCGCAGTCAGGTAAAGACATCACATTTTACCACCAGCAGCCTTTTTCTGTTGCCAGATGACAAAGCCTTAGTCACCTCTCCTTCATGGGGAAAAAATAACAACAACAACAACAACAAAAACCACCTCATCTTGTATAACGGGGCTGATGGCGTAATAAGAGCCCAACGGCCACCATACCAAGAAAAAGCCCAGAAAGTGCGCATGCTTCTCTGCGCCTCGTCCTCTGGGAGTATACGGAGTCTGTTCCACACAGGTGTTTGCCTCAGGGAAACTCAGCGACAAACAGGGCCGTTCACGGACAGGCTCAAAGCGCTTCAGACTGGAAGGTCGTCCGTAAAGAGAGCTGTTGAAACCAATTGTGCCCAAAGTTTTTCTTCAGAAACACGTGTTTTTTAGTAAGCACGTATCTTAAAGGTTCTCATATAACTGTCAAGGGCTGTCTCTTTGGAGCCATACCTTTGTGGGATAAATACTTAGTGGTACAATTGGTGGATCAAAGGGCATACACTATTTTTATTTTAATATTACACCAAATCACCCTCTCAAGAGCGCGGACTGGGACGCTGGGCTGGCTCAGCCGGTAGAGCAAGCAACTCTCAAACTCAGGATTATGAATTCAAGCCCTACACTGGACATGGAGCCTACTTAAAAAAATTAAAAATAAAGAGCCTGGACCAATGTATATTGGTCACACTGGGCAAATCCAGTTGCTTAGTTTTTTTTTTTAAGATTTTATTTATTTATTTGAGAGAGGATGAGAGGAGAGAGAGAGCACATGAGAGGGGGGAGGGTCAGAGGGAGAAGCAGACTCCCTGCTGAGCAGGGAGCCTGATGCGGGACTCGATCCCTGGACTCCAGGATCATGACCTGAGCCGAAGGCAGTCGCTTAACCAACTGAGCCACCCAGGCGCCCTGCTTAGTTTTTTTTTTTTTTTAAGATAGCAGCTTTTTTTTAAAATTTAAATTCAATTAGCCAACAGATAATATATCATTCGTTTCAGATGTAGTGTTCAATGATTCATTAGTTGTATATAACACCCAGTGCTCATCACATGACGTGCCCTCCTTAATGCCCATCACCCTGTTACCCCATCCCCCCAACCTCCTCCCCTCCAGCAACCCTCAGTTTGTTTCCCAGAGTCAAGAGTCTCCATGGTTTGGTCTCCCTCTCTGATTTCTTCCCATTCAGTTTTCTCTCCCTTCCTCTACGCTATTCCTTACGTTCCACATATGAGTGAAACCATATAATTGTCTTTCTCTGACTGACTTATTTCCCTTAGCATAATACCCTCCAGTCCCATCCATGTCGATGTAAATGGTAGGGATTCACCCGTTCTGATGGCTGAGTAATATTCCATTGTCTATACGGACCACATCTTCTGTATCCATTCATCTGTCAATGGACACCTGGGCTCTTCCCACAGTTTGGCGATTGCGGACATTGCTATGAGCATTGGGGTGCAGGTGCCCCTTTTTTCACTACATCTGTATCTGCAGGGTAAATACCCAGTCCAACCGTTTAGTTTTATAGATAAGGGAACTGAATCCCCAAACATTCTTTCTCTTAAAAAGATTGTAATCAGGAAAAACAATATTCTAGCAAAGAGCACTTCACAAGGCACCAGCCCAAACTGGGCTGCCAACGTGAGTTCTCAAACTGCAACTGAGAATTGTTTCTGACCAGGACAAAGCAATTAGTACTGGACTTACCCTTCCACCTTAACTACAAAACTAGAGAAAATATGAGACGGCTATTTTTGGCAAAATGAAAAACAGGCAGCTTAAGACTGTGATTACTGAGGCAAGGGAAACACATGAGGTAAGCCGCACACCCACTCACCCAGGGGGCAGTTTCCAAACCACAACCCGGGGGAAGGAGCACCGGACAGCAGCAGTCCTGTCGCACTGAGGAGATGGGGAGCAGAGTCTGGGTCTGCAGAAGAGGTAGGAGTTTGTGGGGCAAGGTACCAGAGAAGACAGCAAAAGCCAGCCTCCCTCGATGTAATGTACGTAATGTTCAACAACAACAATTTACTATGTGTGTAAATAAGCAAAAGGGTGGCATGAGTAATCTAAGGAAAAACCTGTCGATGGGAACAGATCTTGAAATGAGTCATATGTTGTAATTAGCAGACAAGGACTGCTCTAATACACATGCTGTTACTGTAAGTACATTCAGGTCATTAAGAAAAAGATGGGGACAATGAGTGAACAGCTGGGGAGTCTCAGCAGAGAAACTATGAAAAAGAACCAAATGCAAAATCTAGAACTGAAAAGTACTGTATCTAAATGAAAAACAATTATTAGACGATTACCACAGAAGATTGGATACGACAAAAAAAAGTGGAGGAGGAAAAGTGATCTTGAAGACAGATCAATAAGGATTATCCAAACTGTAGAAAGAGAGGAAAAAGACTTTTTTAAAAATCACAGGCTCAATGACCTGAAGACAATATAAAAATGGCCTAACAAACACATAATTGCAATCCCATAAAGGAGAAAATGGGGCAGAAAAAATACTTTAAGAAATGACAGCCAGCATTTCACCCAAATTTCATGAAAGATAATCAACATACAAATCCAGAAAAACTCTAATGAACACCAAGAAGGAAAAATACAAAGAAAATCACACTTAGGTACGTCAGAGTCAAACTGCTGAAAAGCAAAATTAAAACAGAAAATATTCACAGGAAAAAATGACAAATTACATACAGGTGAAGTACAATAAGAAAATAAACTGAAAATTCGTCAGAAATAATGATGATTAAAAGGTAATATAATGACAACTTTAAAGTGTTGGGGGGAAAAGGTAAATTTAGAATTCTATATCCAGCAAAAAAAATCTTTCAAAAATAAGAAGGAAATAAACACATTTGTAGATTTCAAAAAGGTGCTAGAAGAATTCATCATGGGCACACTTGCACAAGAAAGGCTAAAGGATATTCTTCAGGCTGAAAGGAAATGGTGCCAGGTGAAAACACTCATCAGCAGAGACTGAGGTATGGTTCATATATGGGTAAACAGACTGTTTTCTTAATCTCCTTAAACTAACAGCATCGTACCATGGAATTTATAATGTATACAGAAGTAAAATACATGACAACAATAGACAGACGGGTAAATAGAATTACACTACTATAAAATTCTTACATTTTATATGAAGTTACAGTATTAACACTAAGTAGACTGGTAAATCAAAGATGCATACTGAAATTTGGAAAGCAATCACTTAAAAAGCAAAAAGAGGTAAAGTTACAAACAAGAAGAGGGAATAAATGGAATAAAGAACGTTTGATGAGCTCAAAAGGAGAAGGGAAAAGAGAAACAAGAATAAAAAAACAGATACAGAAATTTAAAAAAATAGCGAGATGGTAGACTTCAACCACAGATAATTAAATTTAAATTTACATTATATTTAAGCAAATCTAACATACCCATTAAAATCCAGAAATAAGGGGTGCCTGGGTGGCCCAGTTGGTTAAGAAACTGCCTTCGGCTCAGGTCGTGATCCTGGAGTCCCTGGATCGAGTCCCGCATCGGGCTCGCTGCTCAGCGGGGAGTCTGCTTCTCCCTCTGACCCTCCCCCCTCTCATGCTCTATCTCATTCTCTCTCTCAAATAAATAAATAAAATTTAAAAAAAAATTCAGAAATAAAGTAAGTCCCTGTGATATCTACAATGGACATACTTGACATACGCACACACAAACACACACACACACACAGGTTGAGAGCACAAGTATGTACAAAGGTATGTATCAGCTCAACAGTATGCCTAAGAATGGTTGAGACTGTATTGATAATCAGGCAGGAAAGGCTTTTTAAACAAGAAGAGTTACAAAATATGGAGAATACTTCCTAGTGATGAAGAGGTCAATTTACCATGGAAGACAAAAAATTATAAATGTGTCTATCTAGTAACAGAGCTTTGAAACACATGAAATAAAAACAGTACTAAAGGGAGAAATAGACAAATCCACATCACAGTAGGACAAAAACAATGAGAATGGGTATAAAGGATTGGAACAATACTATCAACCAACTCCATCTACTATTCATAAATCTCCAACCCCACCAAAACCAGGATACACATTCTTTTCAAGTGTCTCAATAACACTTAAGATAAATCACAGGCTTAGCCATAAAATAAGTTCCAAAAAATTTCAGAAGACTGAAATCTTACAGAGTATGTTCTCTAATCATAAAGGAATTAAATTAGCAATCAATGACAACAGGGTATCAAACAAACAAACAAACAAACAAAAAACCCCAAAGAGTTAAAATTTGAACACATTTCTAAAAACAAATAAAAAAACATGAGTTAAAGAAGAATACACAGGGAAAATGAGAAAATATTTTGAATGAAAATTAAAATGTATCAAAACCTGTGGGCTATAGCTAAAACCAGGCTCAGAGGGAAATCTACAGCCTCAAACAAAAGGACTGGAGAAGAAGGAAGGTTTAAATTTGATGATCTAACCTCAAAATGAATAGGTTTTAAGAAAGATCAGAGAAAAGAAAACGGAAGGGGGGCATCAACAAAAGAGAAAAATCAGCAAAGTAAAATGCTGTTTCTGTGAAAAGAAGAATATAATTGACAAACCCCTAGCAAAGCGGATGAAGGCAGAGAGAGAAGACACAAACAGGGTCTGCCCTACAAGTCCCACAGACGTTAAAGGGACCCTGTCAACAGTTTTTAGCAAGTCAACTCAACCACGTAGATGAAACAGACTCCTTGAAAGACGCAAACTATCAAACTGACACAAAAAGAGAAAATTCTGAACAGCCCGATCTCTGATAAAGAAATTAAACGGTATGAAGAAAACTCTAGGTCCACGTGATTTCAATGACACATTCAGTCACACATTTAAGAAAGAAATTATACCACTCTTTTACTTTCCTCTTCCATCTGGAAAGGACGGAGCACCTCCCAGCATGCGTGACAATGTCACATACCCCTGCTATCAAAACCTGAGAAGAAAAGTACAGATCAATGTCTCTCGGAAGTAGAGACACAAAAATTGACAACAAAATGCTAATAAATTAAATCTGGCAATATAGAAAATAATTGATCATGACTAAAGATGTGGGTAAAATAATACATCATGACTCGGAAATTCAAGCTAATTTAACATAAAAAAATCAATGCAATACACCTCATTAATAGGAGGTGGGAAGGGGCGTCTGTGGGGCTCAGTCAGTTCAGAGTCTGACTCTTCGTTTCGGCTCAGGTCATGATCTCAGGGTCATGAGATCAAACCCTGCATCAGGCTCTGCACTCAGCACGGAGTCTGCTTGAGACTCTCTCCCTCTGCCCCCCCACCCTCCCTCAAATAAATAAATCTTTAAAAATAAAACAGCACTTGGGGAAAAAAAAGAAGAAAAACTACATGATCACCCCAACAGATGCAGAGAAAGCATTTGACAGAACTCAACACCTAATGATGAGGATATTTCTCAGCAAATTAGGAGAGAATTCCCTCAGCCTGACAAAGAGTCTCCAAGAAAATCCTACAACTAACAGAATATTTTATAGGTGAAGGAATGAATGATTCCCCCATAAGAGTGGAAACAAGGCAAGGATGTCTGTTTTCACCACATATATTCAACATTACTTATACTGGATTTCTTAGCCGCTGCAATAAAGTGAGTAAAAAATAATTAATTAATAAAATGCATTAGAAACTGGAAAGAAATAAAACGATCTTTGTTAAAAAATGAAAAACTCTTCAACATCTTTAAAGTGCACAACTAAATGGTTTTAGTATATTCACAGAGTTGTCCCCCTCAGAGCACCACAGTCTAAGTTTAGAACATTTGTCATCACTCCAAAAAGAAACCCCACACTCGTTAGCAGTCATTCCCTCCTGAAAAACTTCCCTCCTGGACAATGAAATTTCAAAATACAATTTATAATAACATCAAAGAACACAACATACTTAAGAGTAAATAAAATGAAAAACCTCTATGTTGAAAAGTATGAATAAGTTCTGCAAGAAATTAAAGTAGACCTAATCAAGGGGGAGAGCAGCAATGTGTTTGGACCAAAAGATTCAACAGCGTCCACTTTCCCCAAATTGATCTGTAGTTTCAAAGCCACTGCAATAAAACATTCCAGGGGATTTTCTGGTAGCAATGAAAATCAACTGATTCACCCTTGCCCCCAAAGGTGCCCAGGTAAATCAATGGGGAAAGAAAAGTCTTCTCAACAGACCCTTACCTCCCACCACACATAAACATTAATCCAAGATGGATCACAGGCCTAAATAAATATACAGGCCTGGGACACCTGGGTGGCCCACTGGGTTAAGCCACCAACTCTTGGTTTTAGCTCAGGTCAGGATCTCCAAGCTCCGTGTCAGGCCCTGAGCTCAACTCAGAGTCTGGCTGAGATTCTGTCTCTGCTCCTCCCCCGCGCCTGCGCACACTCTTGCACACTCGCGCTCTCTCGCCAATAAATAAATAAATAAAATCTTTAAAAATATATATAGATATATATATATGGGCCCAAACTGTAATTCTGCTTAAAAAAATACCTGTACCCTTCAGATAGACGAAGATTTTCTGAAGAGAACACACAATATGATAACCATTTTCAAAATTTTATAGACTGGATGTCAACAAAATTATAAAAATCTGCTCATTAAGAGACACCACTTAGAAAGTGAAATGCAAAGCCTCAAACCAGGTGAAAACATGCCCAATATAGACTTGCACCTCAAATATATTACAAACTCCCACAAATCAGTAACAAAGAGACAAGACAGGGAAGAGGCTTCAACAGACACTTTATTAGAAATACTATGAGGGGGCACCTGGGTGGCTCAGTCGGTGAAGCATCTGCCTTCGGCTCAGGTCATGATCCCGGGATCCTGGGGATCGAGCCTTGTGTCGGGCTCCCTGCTCAGCGGGGAGTCTGCTCCTCCCTCTGCCCCCCCCACCCCCCGGCTCATGTTCTCTCTCTCTCTCAAATAAACATCTTAAAAAAAAAAAGAAATACTATGTGACATGATACTACGTGATGTGTAAATATAACGGAATTACAGATATGAGCACATGAAAAGGTGCTCAACTCGCTAGCTACCAGGACATGAAAATTAAAACCACAAAGAGAAACTGTGAGACACACTGAAACAGCAAAAATCTCACAGGCTGACCCTCCCACATGCTGAGAAGGACGTGGAACACCCAGAACCTCACACCTCTGACGGGAGAATGAGTCAGCAGCCACTCAGGACAACGACTTCGAGGTTTCTCATGCAGCTAAACCCGCACCTCCCCTATGATACAGCAATTTCACTTCTGAGTTTGTATCTAAGAGAAATGAAAATGCATGTCCACAAAAAAAGACTTGAACAGCTATGTTCACAGCAGCTTTGTTCATGATGGCAAAGCCTAGACAGCCCAAGCATCCAACAAGAATATGAATAAATTATGAAATATTCATATCATGAAATACTCCTCAGCAATAAAAGTAAGAAGCTATTAATACAGTGATACCAGTCAATCTCAAAAACGTCATGCCGAGTCGAAGGAGCAGGTGGGGGGAGACTATCTCACAGGCTGTAAGACTCCTCTGTGTCCCAGCCCCCCTCCCCCAGCAGGACAAATCAATGGTGACACAGGTCAGAGCACCAGCCTTCGCGCTGGGACTGATGAAAAGGCATGAGGCAACGTTTTGAGCTGATGGGTACCCACACATGTTTGTCCAAACTCATGGAGCTACACACTTAACAAATGTATCAAGATACAGTGAAATACACAAAACATTTTTCAAAAAGTAACTACAACAAAAACCCCCAGGGAAGGACCTGCTGGGAATGGAAGCGTTGATTAGTTTAAAATGGTGGGTTTGTGTGCATAGATTATCCACATAAATCAATCAAGATCAATAAAGGATGAAACGACAAAATACCTGTTAACTCTCCTTGGGCATTTCTCTGGCTTGATATCCAATTCATAATGATAGATGTCAATTTTTGGAATGTCCATTTCAAAGAAGTTGGCCTGTAACTTGATTGTTCTCCCGGAGGTCCCGAAGTCGGGTCTAGGCGGAGGCTTGAAGGCATATCCTTGGATGGGTGGCGGCGGCGGCGCGGGAGGTGCGAGCACTAGAACGGCCAAGAGAACGCCCGTTACACGGGGAAACCGCGCCTCTCCTGGAGCACGCTCGTGCGCCTCCTCCCGTGTGTGGCCCGCCCTTCCCAGCCCCCGTGGACCCTCGCTGTCACATGCCCCCCCACACACACACTCGTTCCCTCCTCCTCCTCCCTGTGCTCCCACGTTTCCACGGAAAACCTGAATCCCACGCCCCTACCCCTCTCCAGGTCTGTGTCATCACAGAGACACCCCCCCAACTGCGAGGCTCAAGGGAGGCATGTGACACGGCACCATGCCCTCCTTTTTCAAATTGTTCCTTCCTGGGTCCTCTCCTTGCTCTGCCCAGATCCTGCAAGTGTTGGATGCTCTACCCAGCCCCCTTCGTCTGTTACACAAGCTCACAGACAGTTGAAACTGCACGCCCAATTAAACTGCTTTCCCCCCAGGACATGCCTCCATCCATGAGGCCGTGGTCTCCCCACTATCAAGACCCTTGCCACCCAATCCTCACAGCCAACTGCACAACAGTCCTCCTCATTTTTACCAGCTTCCTCTCGAATTCATCCTTTCCTAACCATCCCTCTCCACCCCAGCTCGGATCCCCATTTCACCCAGGACAGGAAGTGAGGGAAGCCCTCTAACAGGGTCTTGACTTCCAGGCACCCCCACCCCCACTGACCCACTTTCTACACTCCAGGCCAGAGAGTCTGATCTCACCCTGCCCACTTACTTCCGTGGCTGCCCACCACCTGGCTCCAACAATCAGCCTTCCCGTGTGCACGATCTGGCCTCAGCCTTGTCTTCTGCCACTCCAAGACCTTCTCAATCCCAAGGACCAGGCTTCACTTGTCACAGCCCCTTACTTCTGTCTCTAGCTTGCTTTATTCACATTTCCAGGACAAATTTGCTACACTGTGCTGTAATCCCATTTGGCTGTCTCCCCAGCTGGACCTGAGCAACTTGAGGAAGATCTGCCTGCCCTAGGGTCTAAGAGCACCTGATGCACAAGAAGAGCCCAGAAACATCTGGTCAATCTCTTTCCATTTATAACTGTGGAAGCTGAGGCTCAGACACGTAAGGAAAGGCTGCCAAAGTCACTCAGAAAGAGTCCTTTACTCTTTCAGGAAGAAGTCAGGAAGGAAGACGTTCGCAACCTCAAGAGTCAAGAAACCCGAGCCTTCCCGACACCAGCGCTCATATACACACCCTGCCACGCCCCACCCTGAGCACCACTTCCTACACCCCAGCCCCCATTGCAGGGGCTTCAGACAGCTGTGCTCAGGTCAACACGAGCACTCAACTACCCGTGCAATCTCTCCTGCCCCTGGAAACCACAACTCACCTCCTCCTCTGCAGCAGACCAACACCACATTTCCACAAAGGAGGTGCTTCAACATCAAGCCAATTCCTGATTTAAAAATGCACTGTAGTGACTCACTGGTTACATATGTGCTATGTACACTGCTGTTCTTTCTTTGCATACGAGAGACTGGGAAGATGGGACAGTGTGAGTTATCAGAAGAGGAGACAAGATCAAAGGGCTACGATTCACATGTAGTTAAAGGGGCCAAAAACACCAAGGTGGTGGCCCTCCTGCATTCCTAGTTAAGTCATTAATTTAATCAAGGAATGTATTTTTCCCCCCACAGACAGTAGAAAGAAACTTTACCCCAACTCAAATTTTCACTAATTCTAATAAAGTTCAAACTGTGGCTTAGGAAAAAAAAACCGATTAAATATTTTTCCAGTAACAGAATCCTCTTAGTTTTTGCTCACATCTTTTTTTTTTAAATCCTCCTCATTTAAAAAAAAAAAAAAATCCCATGTACTTCAATCCCTACTGACATTTACTGGAAACAAAAGTATGCTACTAAAAATAATTTAAGCTGTTTTTACTGCATTTCTGACCTAGAAAAACTCAGAGTCCTTCAGTTACTTTTTTGTTTTGTTTTCTTTGTACGAGAAAGCGAACATGCTTTAAAGGTTAGGAATCTCACTGAGCTGTCCCATCTGGAACCTTCAGGTCTGTCTCACTAACGTATTATGACCGGAGATGCCGTATTTACAGACTCGCACACAACACACCACCCCTACAACGAGCACACTCGTGTGCCCCTTACGTGCTAGGTCATGTCCAGGACCAAGCATACAAAAATAAATAGTGCTCTCAGGCAGCTCATGTGTCTCCTCCCAGGACACCGTCTGAGTGCACGTCATCTAATGGATTATGCGTGTTTACCCCTCGTAAGCGCAGGTCACACGCGATCCTTCGCACTGCAGATCCTGACCATGCCCAGCAGTGGACTCCACAGCCCACCAGCACGTGGTCCACGCTCTCAGGCACAAGCCTCACCAGCAAGAGGGATCTTGCCAATAGAGAAGCACAGCTGAACCACAGAAGTTACGACTGTGCCCCAGGAAATGTCCAGCCACAGAGACACAGTCCATTTCAGGAACCGGAGCACTATCCACACTGAGTAAGGGCTTTCCAGTTTACAAAGTGCTTTCACAGCTTCTTGACCACGCATCACAGCTGTGAAGCCAAGCTGCCGCCTCTGAAAAGTGAAGCCGTCCGAGGCTCAGACAGGAGCCGCGAGCTGCGGTGCTCACTTCTGAACCGAGGCTTCCTCCCGCCCATCAGCAGCCATCCGTCCCCAGCTAGATTCAGATGAGTTTACCTTCCCCAAATCTAACCACTGGCACAGACACACCTGCGGCCCATTTCTCTGGGTGAGCCTATTTCTCCTGTCTCCACGATACCTATCACTTCTAGAATATTGGCCATGGGAACCAAGGGAAACTGTCCACAGCTTGCGTTACTAATCTGTATTAATAAAAGCAATGGGAAAACACAGTGGTAAATATAATCATGAAATATGTGACTTCACAAGATATTTCTTCCTTGCTTCTGGCTTTTAACAATGAAAATACTGACAGCTCATGGGAAGGTGTGTGGAATATACAATCACAAGTTAAAGCTCTAATAGTTTTCCAAGCAGAGCCGGGAGAGTTCCCAGCAGTGTTATGCCCTCAGGAAGTTCGAAACTCTCCTACCAAAGAGGATAAAGACTCCCGCCCAGCCTCAGTCCTCGGAGAGATCCTGGATTCATTTTTATACTTCACAGGGAGTCAATCCCAAGTGTAAACTCCCAAGACAAGCAGGACTCACGAACCAAGCACCGGAGAGGATCTAGCACAGGCCAAGGTGCACACAAGAGCACGTGCGCGTGAGAAAGGGACAGAATGGTGTGCGGGCGACAGCCACTTTCCTGGGACTGTTAGCTCCTGGCCCCAACAGGTGGATAATGTTCTGAGATGAAAACCAAATCCTGAACAGCACACACACCTTCATCACGGTTAACACAGATGACTCGGAAAATTAATTCCAGTATCGCCCAGAGAGCCAATCTCCGTGAGGCCCATCTCCCCGACCCGTGCTGCAGGAGGAACGGGGAGTCTGACGCACATGTGCCGGGGAGGAACGGGGGAGGTAGGGAGGGCTCCGCACCCCCAGCCACCGCCCACCGGGCAGGGTGCTTGGCAAGCCTGCGCTGCGGAGATGGGGGGCGGTTCTCAACTCAGCCTCCTCCACCATGGGTGCTGTCAACATCTGCTGGATAAGTGACAGCCCAAGAGGAGGAGGATCTGGGAACACTTCACCAGAGAGACGCCCCTGAGCTGCTCAGCGGGGACCTCGCCCCAAAGCCCTACCCCGTGGGAAGACCCCAGCTCCTCTCCAGCTGTGGCCATGCCAGCCAGCCCGAGGCGGGCCAAGCAATCCTCCCCACCTTCCAGGTGCTCCCACCTTCTCCAGCCTTCCCCGAGACATGCATTTTCCATCTGCTTGTGAAAACCATGCCTGACGCCCAGGCCTGCACCTGCCGCCGCCCCCGCCCCAAGCTGCACGCAGCCACCTCTCCCCGCCCGGCCACAGAGCGCACAGTTCTGTTGGGAAGGCGTTTCCCGGGGTGTCTGTGCTGGTCCTACCGCTGCCCTGGGGGGGAAACCCTTGGGAATGGGAAGGCAACCCCTCCTTTTTCATCCAGGAACACTGGATGGTCACAGCTGGGGGAGGGAGACAGCAGGTCCAAGGCCCACACAGCCCCTGAGTCCCCCTCCGCGCGCCGGTGAGTCCGCACCCCCCGACGGGGCGAGTTCCGAGGGCAGGGGAGCCCGAGCCTCTAACCCAGCGTCAGGTGACGTAGGCGATGAGTGTTTGCGGAACCGCAGCTGCTGACTCGGCACACGTGCTTAAAAATTCCATTTTTAGAGCCACATCTCAATCAGTGAAAGGGAAACGTAGTGAATGAGTAATCGACTTCCTGTATATGAGTAACTGGGTCACAGCAACCAGGAAGTTTCGGTGTTTTTCTTACAGACGCCATGGAAAGCGAGCCTGTCACTGCTTCTAAGTGAGGCTTCCGCGGGACGCAGCTGGTCCGCCTCAAGAAATCCACCCCTCGGGGTGTGGACTGTCACTAACTTTTCAGAGGAGGGTCCCGGACCAGGCTGTGTGACACCTGCCCCGTGCATGATCTCCTGGCAGCCCCCTTGCCAGGGTGGGACCCTCGTCCCAGCCCCCCCCCTAAGTAAGGGATGGGCACACAGGACATGAACCTGGGGTGAGCAGAAAAGAAGAGTGAAGGCCTGCGGAGGTTCTCCCACGGGTGGGCACCCTGGGTGGGGGGGGAGGTGCTGTGGCGGTTCACTGCCCATCGACACAGTCCTGCGTGATGACAAAGTGCCAACAGCGACCCTGCTAAGAACCGTCTCTCAGGGCTTTTGCTTACCTCCGACTCCCTCCAGCGTGGCAGGGGACCACAGACTCTAACCCCGGATGTAAAGACAGGCAAGCCGGCACAGAGACCCTGGGGCCCCCAGGTCTCAGGTGGGTCCCCAGGGAGCAATTTGAACAACGCTGGAAGTTCCCTGCCTTCAGCCACCGAAATGCTCCCAGCAGGCAGGCCTAGGGCCAAGAAGCGCCGAGGAGGGCAGCAGGCTCCGGGCTCACAGCCCACCACGGAAGCTGCTGGGGCAGCACCTCCTGGCACCTGACAGACGCAGGGGAACGGCCAGCAGGGCATGTCTGGCCGCGCTGCAGGTGGGCCGGGCCGGGCCACGGCCTACTGTGGAGATCTCATGGTTTCAGCACAAACCAGTTTCAGGCCCGTGTGAGAGGGATGTCCTAACCCTACAGAGAAGCCCATGGCTCGGGCTTAAACCTATAGCTTAAACCCACGCAATCACCTTTCCTCTCTCCCACCTGGAACTGGGAGGTCACAGAACCAAGAATCCAAGTCGATATTCTGACCCGTTCACTATGGGGACGAACACTGCAGCGAGAGCAGAGCACAGGTTCCTGGGGGAGACGGTGTGAGGGGCATGGAGTCACAGGCCGGCTGCACCAGCAGCGGCCCCACGACGGAAGGCAGCCTCATGCACAGCCAAGAGCCCCTCCGAGAGGAGGAAGGCGGCTCCCTTCCAGAAAATCTCACATGCATGGTACCTCGTTCAGGACGTACCAGATACCTGGGAGCTTATGGGTAGGGGCCACTGGGCATGCCCCACTCCTCACCTGCCTTCTTCACTTAACTACAGATCACGGAGCACTTTCTAAAGGGGCACCTGTGGGTGACAGCCCACTGAACCAACGGGTCTGGCTTCCCTGTCTGTAATGAGGGACACTGATTGCTTTCATATAATGTAGATTTTTCTCTGATATCAAAATACACACTTATTACAGAAAATACAGAAAAATACAAAGAAAATAAAAGTTGCCTGAAATGCCATCAGAGATAATCCCTGTTAAAACGTCAGTCTTCTACATACACACATAAAACACAATGTGTGCAACTATGCAGAATTTTTTTTTTTTTAAAGATTTATTTATTTGACACAGAGAGAGAGACAGCGAGAGAGGAAACACAAGCAGGGGCAGTGGAAGAGGGAGAAGCAGGCTTCCCAGCTGAGCAGGGAGCCCGATGCAGGGCTCGATCCCAGGACCCTGGGATCATGACCTGAGCCAAAGGCAGACGCTTAACGACTGAGCCACCCGGGCACCCCTGCAACTATGCAGAT
This sequence comes from Halichoerus grypus, assembly GCF_964656455.1. Taxonomy (NCBI): domain Eukaryota; kingdom Metazoa; phylum Chordata; class Mammalia; order Carnivora; family Phocidae; genus Halichoerus; species Halichoerus grypus. Next base: position 3,336,375 of record NC_135716.1, on the reverse strand, counting down.
TTCTCCCTGGCTGCCTTCATTTAACATTCTATTATGCAATTCTCCACAACGAACCTCTAATGACCGCATTCCTCACTGAGCCATCTCCTGCTGATGCATTTCAGTGGTTTCCAAATTTTCACTTTAAACATTAAATGCTGTGCTGAAGACCCACGTAGGAACATCTCTACCTACATCCGTGGAGAGGAAGCAGGGGGTCAGCCGGAGGGCTCAGTGCGCGGGGGGACCACCCTCCGCAGCACCAGCCCCAGGGCTCCCGTGGCCGCCCACCATCTCTGCCCTCTCCCTGGTGCTCTCCTTGCCCACCCTTCCACCCGCACATTGAAAACACAGCCGTCCAGACCCATCTTCACCCCTCGCTGGCTTGGGCTCCAGGCTCCCAGCCTCCAGAACAATGGACTTGCTGACCAATTAATCTCCTAAATCCGACCCTAAGCTGCAGGCAGCGCCCAGGCCACGCACGGCCCCGGCCCCCAGGGAGCGCAGGGTCTGAGAGAGAGAGAGGCAGGTGTGCACAAACAGGAACAGGACTGGGGTCTTGAGTCCAGATTCCCGGCCTCAAAATCTACAGGACCAGCACCTTCTGTGCCCCCCAGTGCTGCTGCCGAGCCCTGCCCTGCCCGCCCGCCACAGTTCATCTCTGCCCTCCCAGCTACCCTGCCCAACAAGTCGGAGGCCTCCTGGCCACGGGCACACCATCACTTCAAGGCTCAGCTTGGGACCTGTGTTCCTGATGCCCCACATAGCACCAGGCCTTGGGGTGTCCTGGGCTCCTCAACCACCATGCTTTGTTTCAGTCACTTCCTGGTGTCCAGGCGACCACACGATGAGTGCCCTTCCAGGACACATCTCTGTTGGCCTCAGCAGCTAGCCAGGAGCCAGCCAAGTGCCCACCGAAAGAACCCAGGAGACGCGCGTGCGGGAGGCCAGGCCCAACAGGAATGAGGTACTGCTCCTCACTTCTCAGCAGCCCCCGCCCCAGCTCCACTGCTTTCCCTAGTCCTTTACCCCAGCATCCTGTGATTTTTCTCTCTTAGGGACGTCCTGGCTTCCTCGAGAGACACGTGAGCTCCAAGGCCCAGCTCTGCCTCAGGATGAAGCCACACAAACCAGGCATGGCGGGCAAATTCGGAGCCCACGGCGCTGCCACCGGGCAGCACGCACCTGCTTCCGTGGCCTGCCTGCCCCTCTACCATGGCCCACACCCGGGCAGCTGGTCTGGCTTCCCGAGGTACAAGTCCCGCCACCAGCTGTCCCCAGGACCAGTCCTGACCAGGCCAGCGCCCTGGGCCAGCGCCCTGCCCACCATCTGAGGACCAGAGAAGCCCAGCCCTGCGTAGGGAGGCCCAAGGGGAGCATGCACCCCGGAGCCCAGGATCCACGCAGCCAACTCGGAGGGTCTGTGAACTCGGACTGAGCTCTAAGTGAAATGTAGCGCTCCTTTCCACTATGAACAAGGACAACCAACCACATCGGTATGTACCTATGACACAGGAAAAACACAAGGACTCCCCTGTCACACGGCGGCTGTTAACAGGTACCGCAAAGTGGCTTTAAACTCACTGCTACTTTGGGGCACCCGGGTGGCTCAGTGGGGTGGGCATCCGACTCTTGGTTTCAGCTCAGGGCATGATCTCAGGGTCGTGGGGTCGAGCCCAGAGACAGGCTCTGCACTCTACCTGGAGTCGGCTTGGGGTTTCTCCATCCCCCACCCCAGTTCGTGTGCACTCTCTCACCCTCTCCCTCTCCCTCTCTCAAATAAATAAAAAATCTTTAAACTCACTGCTACTTCAAAATCAAACGTGGTAACATTTGTTTTGTTATTTTGTTAAGTGTGTTTCAACATGACCGGCTTTCCTCGTCATCCTATGTATTTTGTTCTGTGCCTTGAATAACATTATTCTGGAAAGGGATCCACCCATAACCTTCACGAGACTGACAAAGGGGTTCATGACCCCAACTACGTGAGAACTGCATGCTCTAAGGAGACGGGGTGGCCTCATCTCTGAGCAGAGAAGACAGTGTCTCAGTTCCCAATAACGTCACAAAACCTCCCCGGTTTGTGGCGGTGTGGAGGGTGGGCGGTGTGCCGGTCCTCGGACAGGCAGGGCCCCGCACACAGCACCACGCCCTGCAGGCCCGAGAACTGGGATTTCCGTCTCCGTGGCTGCCCCTCAAGCGCCTGTCCCTGATGTGATGTGAGCTCATGATTTACTGGCTGCCATGACAACCGGTCTCCAGGCTCATCACACAGGCCGCCTACCAGGCAGGGGCTCAGCGTTGGGAATCAGAAAGCAGACATCCTGCTAAGGCCTGACAGCATGGCCTTGCGTTTAAAGCGTGAGGCCAATCTGTGTCCCAAGACCCAATGTGGACGCGGTCTCAGGACCTCACCGCTCTGTCTATTCACCTAGGAGTAAATTGGGGGAAGAAGTGAGCAGTCGCAAGTTATCTGGCGACCGGCAGAGAAAGCCCGCTGCAGACAAGCGTAATTGTTCAGAGAAGCTCTTCATTTCTGCTGTTTTCTAAATACTGAAGCACATGGAACTGAATTCTTAAAAAACCTTGCGAACCCGTAAGGCCTGGACGCTGGCGGGCAGATGCGGGCTCACCGCGGCCTCGGCCCAGCCCCACGCGGCCAGCCTCCTCCTCCCACCTCCACGGCCCGTCTGCCTCGCAACCAGGACAAACGCAAATGTCTCGGCGCCTGCTTACGCCATCAGGCCAAGATCAACATCCTTGGCCACTGATGACACATAATAAATAGCAGCAGAATTTGGGGCCAGAAGTCACCTTGGAAACCGAGGGGAGAGAATAACTCACCCTTTCCCCCAAAACCTGCTCTGAGTCACAGACTGTGAGCCTGCCTCCAGGCGGGTCTGGGGGCTCTGCCTGGGGGAGGGCGGGGAGAGAGCCCATGGAGAGGGGAGCGTGGGACAACCCCCCCCCACCCCGCCAGTGTTCCTTTCACAACATCTCACTGGAGTCCAGAATCTTCCGAAACAAAAAGACCTGCGTGACTCCTCACCCCTGGGTGACTTAAATGTTCCTCAAGAAAAATCTAGCTCACAGAGTCATTAAATAAACACAGAGTCTGGCTCTCAGTGACTGGCAAGTGAAGCACGTTCCAGGCTCTGTATTAACTGGCTGTGGGGCTGGCACAGGGCATCCCTCCAGGAAGGGAGCCCAGCCCACCAGCACCCGCGTCTCAGCGGGACCAGGATATTCAAAGATTTGCCATTGAACACCATGAAGCTATTGTCAAGCTCCTTCCAGAACCTCGAAGTGAGCATTAGTATTCAATGTCATGTATCCTCCAGTTTCCTTTTAGAACTCTGTTTTCATTATATTGGGTATCACCCAGAAACTATGACAAAACTAAAACAAAAGAAAGTGACAAAAATAGCTCACGGCTATCCAGCCCTGCCATGCCACTATGTGGGCCAAGCCCGCGTCAGCTCCTTTGGGGCTGAGTGACTGGTCAGGGCCCCCAGCGGCGCGGTGGCCGAGCGGGACCACCACCCAGGTCTGTGTGTCTCCTGTACCTTTGCTTTCACCATGGGCTAAAAAAGGACAGGTTCTGACCGCTCCCCAGGGCACAGACCAGAAAGCAGATGCCGTCCGACCCGCACTCTCCTGCTACAAGCAGGACATATGGCTGCCCACTTGGCGAATCCACCTGTTGTTGCCGACACAGGCCGGTCTCGCCTATGGCCACCCAAGCCAACGGAACTACAACAACACAATCACGGCAGCCTTTCTGGTGAACTGAATGGACGCATTCTCAGAATGAAGCGCTAAGAATGCAGACAGAAACATCTGCTCCTGTCAGCTGGAGATAAAACAACTACACGCGCTCTGCAAAACTGCAGTGTTAGACCCGGGCGACCGACTAGCCAACTGTGAGGGGAAAAAAGCAAAAACCCCAAACCAAACCTCGCCCGAGTTCCCAGAGAGATGGGTTTTTGTCTGGTCAAACGCCAAGGCAGGGGGCTTCTGCTCCCACATCCAGTGCAGGCAACACGGCGGAGCAGAGGAGAGCCCAGCTGGGACGCGGTCTGTAACTGCCAGCGCTCAGCCCCAGCCCCAACCTCCACAAGTCCACCTCCGCCTGGGAGCTCCCCAAGCTCGCAAGGGCACACCGAAAGTAAAGTGGGACACGAGGGGGGTCCCAGAGGTGGACTGAGGCTAGCAGGTGTGCATAATCACTGCCTAGGAGGAACTCCACTCTCAGCACACTGGACCCAGGCATCTGTGCTCAGGACGCAGGTGGCCCCGCTAGGGAGCTTCAGTGGGACACTAAATGTGAGCCCCGAGGGCAGGGGCCTCAGAAAACACTCCACGGCCGATGCAGACCATCAGGAGTCCCTTTCTCCAGCAAGAGGACGTGCCCACACCCGAGGGAGGCACTCACTTCCGCCCCTCACCCTTGGCCAGGTTTGCTCCGCACCTCCCACTCTGAATGAGGATGAGGAGAGACAGAAGAACCCAGACAAAACCCTAGGCAGGCTCCCAGGACAAGGTGGGGGAAGGAGAGCCCTGCAGGGAAAGCCAACCATGGAGTCAAAGAGCTGTTCTCTCGAAATGTGTCACCTTCACGCAGGCCACAGTTCCTGTAAGTCTTGTCTTTTCTTTTCTTCCTCTCTTGGTAAAAAAAGAAAAAACCCTCTGGGAAATTCCAATCTGTCACAGCCTGGTTCTTGGCAACACCCAAAGAAATGGCCCTGGGAGGCAACGGGGAAGAGGGAGAAGCCAGTCACTCTGGGGGGGCAGTGGTGAGGGGGCGAGGGGCTGGGCGAAGCAGGTGCTCCCAGGTGAGGGTGCGGTCCTGGCAGGTGCCCAAGGCGGGGAGGGGAGGGGTGCGGGGGGGGGGGGGGAGGCAAGCCAAGTCGGCAGGAAGATTGCTACTCAACTGCCTCACTCAACTTTTGTGCTTGAATGAGTAATACTCCAAAAATATTTTAACCTCATTTTAGTGAGCAATACAGCACGCATAAGAATATATGACACATACATACAGTTTAGGATTAATTATAAAACAAACATCCAACTACCCTCATGCCAGGGACTAACAAGATTATTCTTTATCTTCGTTGCAAACTCAAAGAACTTCACCCACAAAGAATTTTTAAATAGGCTTTTGTGAACCTCCAACCATCATTTAAAACACTATTTCTTTGAGAAATGGTCCCCAAAGTCACCCCTGTGATCTGTAAAAAGAAAAATTTCCCATAAAAATTGTTGTAATAAACTTCCCCCCATGTCAAAGATATCCCCTCTGACCTAATCCCATCTGTCTTTAGTGAACAATATTACAAATACTGTAATAAAAATAAGGAGGAATTAAAGAAATACTTATAAAACATAAATTATCTCCCACTGAAACGTCCCCCAAACGGCTGGTGTGAGCCCCACCCGCAGCTGTCCTGCTCTGTGGACCAATGGTTCTTTCACGCACTTGTCAGAAAACTTAGCCATGCGAAGTAAGCACTTTACAAAAGCTCGGTGAATACACGAGACTATCCTATAGCGCATTGCCCTCACACTTCTCCACAGCACTTACCAGTTTTGACTTCCTATTTATTTTGTGATTCTCTGACTAGTAATTGCCTCTCCCACTAGAATGTAAGCATCATCAGGGCAGGGATTACGCCTGGTTTTGTACAACTGCTGAATGAATGAATGAACTGATGAATAAAAGAATACCTCAATGCCACACTCACTCTCTGTAGAAACGATTTGTCACTCAATGCCAAGCATTTTATGGCAAAAACATGAAGCATTTATGCAAAGACTATTATTCCATCTTCTGCAAGCTGTCTCTACCATTTCGACTCAAGAAGCTGCATTTATCAAGCACCTACTACACTCGGGGTGCACTCCAGACACCTCCTCACCTACCCTTGCATCCACCCTCCTGGATGCGAGCTATCTTCACTTCACAGACAGGAACCAGGGTTCCCTGGAGGGTGACTCGGTGCCAGGTCAGCAGACCGCAGAGCAAAGACTGTGTCCAGCTGAGCCCTCTGCCTACATGGCCCGTGGAATCAACCAACCTCCCTCACAGAAGAGTTCTCAGGACATCTCTCATACTTCAGGAACGTCTTTTTCCCCAAAGAACCTAAATCCTTCTTTTTATCACCCCAAACGTACAAGAATCTAACCTACCACCCTTCTGTTGCCATCCCTCTCAAGCAGAAAGTTCAGTATTTTATACTCTTTGACAGTAACAAATCCATCCCAGTTACCAAGGACATCTCTCAACACCAACAGAAAACGTGTAACTACCGTTTCTAGTGCGTGTATTAGTTTAAGCTCTCCCCCGAGACCTTAGGAAGAAATGGGACTCCCGGTGCACCATGCACGCTGCAGAAACCTCCACGTGCACCTTCTCGTCTACTCCTCACCCCGGGTCAGGCACGAGGGACCCCCGGTTTACAGACGAGACGCTGGGAAGGCTACTGACAGCAGAGCTGGGCTCGGCGCAGGTCCTGTTGCTAGTAGAGCACGTGAGCTCTGCGGCCAGGCCGAGTCTGCCTGAAGTCCTTTGGAGATAGTGGGTATATTGAAATCAAATGAATTCTTTAAAAGAGACGGATCACCTAACAGTGCATAATAATGTAGGTCCCCCAAATTCGTTCAATTAGCACTCGGCGCCACGTAACTGAGGTCTGACTGTGTGCCCGGCCCCGTACCAAGCATTTCATATACACCAACTCTGTCTGATTCCACTCGTGCAACATTTCCTGAGCGCCTACTGCGTCCCTGTCCTCAGGGCGCTCACCTCCGAAGATGGCAGGCAGAGAATCACGAGGGACGGCAGGAGCGGCCGTGAGGACAGTGCGGGGTGGGCTGAGACGGCGTTTCAATCGTGGGATGGGAGAGAAGGAAAGCTGACACAACTCTGAATATCTCAGGGGAAAGTTAAGGTGAGCTCCCTCACATCTTATTACAAAACAAACTCCAAATGGATACAAATTGTAATAGCTAACATTTCTAAGTGAAACAAAGACATCCAAAGAAATACTTCAAAATTTAATAACGTATCATTTGGGAGTCAGAATGCTTGCTTTCTTGGAGCCAAAATGCAGGGCTCACAAAAGATGAGTCTGACTACATAAGATTTTTAAAGCTTCTCTGATTGCCCAACAAATTCAGAAAATTTTGTGACAATAAATTCACAAACCTGAAAATGTAAACCTGGATATACAGAGTTTCTATAAATTACTAAGGATTTGGGACGCCTGGGGGGCTCAGTCGGTTAAGCGACTGCCTTCGGCTCAGGTCGTGATCCTGGAGTCCTGGGATCGAGTCCCGCATCGGGCTCCCTGCTCAGCGGGGAGTCTGCTTCTCCCTCTGACCCTCCCCCCTCTCATGCTCTATCTCTCTCTCATTCTCTCTCTTCCAAATAAATAAATAAAATCTTTAAAAAAAAAAATAAATATCCACAGTGATTATTCCCAAGTGCTCACATTCCAACTGATCTTCCTACTCTTCTTGCTGCCTCTATTTTTTTAAGTGGGCACATTATATTTATTATTAGAAAAATAATAATAAAGCTACCTTTTAAAAACTGACAAAAGCAACTACGAACAAATTCTGGGAGGAGGATAAATGGGTGTTTACTATTCCGTTTTTCTCTGTTCGATATTTTCCAAAGTTAAATAAAAACGAAGAGGTAAACATAGTCAGTAGCTCACTTAACAGACATCCAGAGAGATTTAAAAACTTGCCCAATTCAAGATTTGAGGCGGGTCTGTTATGATTCCCATGTATATTTGAAGCCCCAGGGACGCAAACACGTGGAGTGGCTGGCGCCCGGCTTGGCAGAGACGCTCCATCATCGGTAAGATGGGCGGCCATGTGCCACCTGCAAGTGCCGCCAAGGGCAGCATCTGACCCCGGCCCCACGCTGCAGCCACGAGGCCCTGTCCCAGGGAACCCCTTGGTGCCTGCCAGTCCCTGGGACTTGCCCAAGGGCACCCCACAGGGCAGGATATAAACCCACACATCCTTGCCCCAAAACTCCTCATGCTCTTCTTCCTGACCGCAAGCTAGCATGTTACTTCAAGTACAAGATTAAAGCCATGATTTGGATTTTCTATCCCAGATAAAGGGAACCCATACTGAAAGTGCATAAAAGAAAAAAAACTCAGAAGACCTATTTCCACTCATTTATAAATGTGCCCCACGGCCCTACCTCAGCAGGAACCCCACTACTTTGCACAGCTGTCTGACTCGGGATGGGGGGATCCCCTGTCTCCCTCCCTTCACTTACATGGTTCAGTTTCTGAGGCGGCCAGAAACCACCTCATTTACCTACACCCTTTCCAGCACGCACACGCCGAGGGTCTCGATGCCGAGCGCACACTGCCATTCCCCACGAGGCTGCACCATTAGTCCTGGGGAGTGTGGCACTGGTACTCGGGCAGGGTGGGGCCGGCCCAAGCAGCCCCCCAAACCACCGAATGCAGGTAGCCACCAGCGTTTTATTTATTATTATTATTTTTTAATGGAAAAGAAAACAGAATGCAGAGAGCACGTGTCGCCTCAGGGCAAGCACCTTCCGTGAACGTGCATGGGTACCACAGCTTTCCCCCTGCTCTCTTGGCAAGCAAGGCGGGGCCACCGAGCGGCTTCTGGGGCCAGGGCCCCTCTTTCCACGGGGGCTCACTCCTGACTTCAAGCCTTAACGTGGGTAATGGCCTCAGAGTAAGCATCCGGGTATCTCCAGCGAACGCAAACCCACCAAAACCAGATCCATCAGTATTAGCTCGTGAGGCCCGATGAATTTTAAGAGAGAGAATAGGAATCAGGAAGAAGAAAATGATAGCAAAAATGAAAAACCACAACTTCAGTCCTGTCCCACGGGGCTACTGAGTGAAGTCTTAACTTTTTGCCAGTCTTGAAAAGAATAAACATCTATTTTTACCAGCAAGGCATCTCCCCGTCATCTGCTAACACACAACCGTGTCATCTGCCCGCCTGGGGAACTGACAGGTGACAATGGGTGCCCAGGCTGCAGGGCACCTGTCCCCCATCAAGTGAGTAATTCTATGTGGTCCAACACAGAAGGAAAAGAAGGAGGAGGAATGAGGCCAGACAGCACAAAGGGCTGAGGGCCCCACAAAGCAGCTCAGCCGCTCAATAAGGCGACACGGGCAGGAAAGGGACGTACACAAGAGCTCCCACAAGCCTTATGGAGGACAAAGTCAGGCGCTTCGTCAGACATTTTGAAGCCATCACACCCAGAAGAAGTATCTCAGACCAAGGCAGCAGGACCCAGCAGGATCCGCCGCTTCAGGGTCACTTATCTGAGGTATGACATCACAAAGCAGCTCCTTCTGACCCACTGCCAAACCTAGAAGACCAAACCCGGCTTAAATCCTGACCTGCTGTGATGTTACATTTCTTCCTGTTTAGCCCAATCACTTCCACAGAACCTTATCCAGGACAATCCCCTGCCCTTCCCCATTCCCTGCCAGGCCTGACGGCTCCCCAGGAGAACACCCCCATCTCCCCATTCAAATGAGCCCGCCAGGTGGCAGGACCCCCAGCGACTCTGGGCTCTCTGTGCACAGGTCACCCTGCATGCTGCAGCAAGCCCCCAACTCAGCTTCCACCTGCCCTCTCCATGACCTGCCCCTCCCTTCCTCCCCTAAAAACCAGAGCTACCGCTGACGTCATCTCTCCTGGAAACCCCGCAGGGCCCAGAGCCAACTGGAGCGCCTGCCACCTCTGGCGGGACAATCCTTCCGACATGGCGGTTCACAAGACCCACCTCACTGGCTACTTCTCTGGCTCTACGCTCTTGTTCAGTCTGTTCAACCACAGCAACATGATAATAACACACCACGTTCTCCAACTCACCCCCTCCTCTGTGACGCCTTATCACACATGTAGCTGCCGACGCCAGCTCGACCTTGGATTTCAGATGTTTGTGGCCGAGCTGCAGGTCTTCCCACAGAGCCCGAGGCTGAGCTGTGGGGCCCACCCTGTGGAGCTGTGGGGCCAGCTGGGGGCTGCGCCTCTGCCACGAGAACCCGTGGTGAGGGGGCCCCTCATTCACAGGATGTGCATTCACACCCCCTCTAAGGTACGGGCAGCCCTCCAGCTGAGAGCGTCCCACACACCCGACAGGGGCCCAGCCCAACGTTCCTTACACTGTCTGAAAGTAAGACCCTCTCACGGTTTAGACAACGAGAGAAAACCCAGCAGACAAACCTGGCAACTTCAAAGGGACTTCTTGGACCTAATAAAGGTTATCCAATAAAAACCTCCTGAAAACAGCACTCCCACTAAAGCAGCATTAGACGGATTTCTTTTGAGGTCAGAACCAAACAGTGAGGCTTGGAATCACCACTTCAACAGACGTTAGCAAGTGCAGTAACAAAAGAAACAACATGCCGTGAAACAAGACCGCGAAACCGCCACAGGTAGATGACACGATCTCCTGTATAAAATTAAGATAAAATTCACAGAATGGTTAGAACTAAAAAGAATTCAACAAGCTTGCTAAAAACAAGACTCTAAAAATCCATTGCATTCCTACACCTGAACAACTACTAATTAGGAAAATTACTTTTACAAAGATGCCATTTACAAACAACAAAAACCACAGGTACAAAGGAGGGACAAGGACTGAATGTGCTTGAAAGATATCTCAATTAATTAGTCTTGTGCTCAGTGATCGCCTCTGCCATCTGGCCTCGTGGTGATGTATGTTCTCTGTTCAGACCACTGCCGCACATGATAAGTCAGCATCACAGGGGGCTTAAAGATCCAAGAAATGTTCGCTTGTTCGTAGAAAAAGGAAGTCGGAGGGACGCCTGGTGGCTCAGTCAGTTAAGCGTCCAGCTCTTGATTTTGGCTCAGGTCATGGTCTCGGGGTCGCGAGACTGAGCCCTCCATTGGGCTCTGCACTGGGGTGGAGCCTGCTTGAGATTCTCTCTCTCTCTTAAAAAAAAAAAGAAAAAAAAAAAGGAAGCCAGATTCTGGGTGGTTACTTCCTACCAGAATTGAGAAGGTGCGATGTTTAACTCTATTAGTGATATTGCTGAATTAGATAAGGATACTCCCCAGCAACGCCTCCCAATTATTATAATCTAAGTGCCAGGTGTCCCAAATGGCACCTCACCTTTTCTGTAATGTTGGCAACACATCTGGCAAGGCAGGGATTTTCACCAATTTGCAGAAGAGACACAGATGGACACAGGTGAAGTGACTCGCCTGAGGTCACGCGGATCCATGGTGGCAGGGCTAGGACCTGGACTCAGGCACCTCTGATTCCAAAGTCTGGGCTCTTCCGGGAGCCACAAGGCCTCCTCTGGCCACCTGGCTGGATCAGGATGGACTGGAAGGGTAAGGAGCTCGTAGCCGCTGTGGGATGGCAGAAGCTGAAAGCGCTCACACAGATTCAGGCTTTCCTGTGCACGGTCGGTCAAGAACAGCAGGCATCTGACGTCCATCCTGAGCCGCCCAGCCAGGTATGAGGCTCTGCCTCGGAACGTGATGTAGGACCTAACTGAGTGTTTTGAAAGGACAATACAGCAGCGGTTTTAAAGCAGCCCAAGCCCTTTGCCATTGAGAGCTGGGGTCCACGTCCCCTCCCCTTGAGTCTGGGCAGGGTAGAAATGGAAACGATGGGGATCTGGGAGGCTGGGTCAGAAGAGGCCACGCAGCTTCCTCCCGCTCCCTGGGAACGTCTGCGTTCCAGATACTTCCTCCTGACACGCTTCCTTGAAGAACTCAGCCCAAGCCACACAGAGAGCCCGCACGGGCACTCTGGCCAACAGCCCCACTGAAACCAGCCTTGGCGTCAACCCAGCCCGGGTGTCAGACGTGTGGGTGGAGAGGTCTCCAGATGGTCCCAGCCCTGAGCCACCCCCTCCCTCCCTCCCGGCTGAGGCAGGCTGGAGCAGAGAAGCAGCGTCTCCCGTCTGTGTCCGGCCCACGTCTCTGACCCACAGAGTCCGTGAGCAAAACAGCTGCTGATTCAGGCCGCTCGGTCTGGATGGCTTTTCCCACAGCAACAGGTAACGGAAGCAAACACCCGAGTTTCTGCGGCGCCCCATCAGCTAGATCTTCCTGGCCGAAGTGCTGCTCCCTGCAAGGGCCCCCATTCAGTACAGTTTAGATGTCCAACTGCCACTCAGTCCTGTGACAACAAAGAAGGCCATACGAGCACATCTTAAATACCCATGCTGTCGAGGAAGGAGACCTCTGCCAATCACGTCCTCACCCGAGGAAATGGGGGACACTACCAACAGGCCTGGAAAAGCTGGGTCTCGGGCTGCCAACAGCACACAGCCCAACACAGGGAAGGGACATCCCGCTGCAAAGCGCCCGGAAGAATCGGGCTTTTGGATGCGCTGCAGGGCTCACAGGGACACCTCTATGGGCAGAAAGAAAACACGAGAAGCTGGTCAGCTGAGCACAGGCGGACTCCCCAGGGATCCAGGGTTGATGCAATGCTGGTCTGAACCTGGGCCCCACGTGACACCGACACCGTGCTGCCGATTGCCCCCACGCTTCCGTAGAGACCGCCAGTCTCCCGTGACCCCACCAGCAGCCTGTCCGATCCAGGCCAAACGTCCCGCACCTCCTTCCCGCACCCTCCCCTCAGCTTCGGACTCACGGACGGCTTCACAGAGGGCATCACAGCCCCCAGAAGAGCCGCCCCCCCCAGGCCCCCACCTCCGTGAGCCTCTGTCGTCGGGAAGAACTATGGTGTCCTCGCCGGGCCCAGCCCCCCACCTGCAGATCGGTGCCTGAAGTCAGGGACACGGCTCCAGCAACCCCTCCTTCTCTCTGTCATAACCCTCCCCTCCCAAGAGGGCTATTCCCAACAGGAGCCCAACACGCTGCACTTACTTCCACTTTAAACAAAATGAGACAAAGACCGAGAAAAGATGTTCTAAGGCATGAGAAAGAAAAACACAGATCAGCTATAAAGCAACCCTGATTGGACAGAAGCTGACTTCAAAACTGCCCCAAAACCAGAGTAATATTGCCGAAGTGTGAAAAGAAAGTAACTCTCAACCTGGGAGTGTCTTCTTGGAGAAACTCTACAGAACGAGCACAAAGATGTTCACAGGTAAAAAGTGAACCCCAACAGACTCCAGGAGCAAAACAATCTTTGGCTCCCACTCTCCCCCAACCATCAATCCACTGGTTGTGTTCAGTCGCTTCCTAATTCTTCCGCAGCTCTTCAGGCGGACCGGTGTCCCCCCCCACACGGATGGAGCTGCTCCTGCAAGGTCACCACATCACATGGTCAACCCTCCGCCCCCCTGTGCCATCGGCAGCCCGACGGTAAGCGAGTCGCTCCTTCTCTGTCCAGTGTTGGCTGCATCCAGCTGCTCCTGGTTCCTCCTGCCTTCCTGCCTCTTAGTCCTGGACCCTGCTCACTAGCTCTGCCCCAGCCACCCACCCACCCATGCACCATCCACAGCAGGCCCTTGGTGATCTCACCTAGTCAAATGGCTTCCAGCACTCTCTATATCCTGACCACCACTGGGTGCCTCTCTTGTCCCCATGCCCCCAGGAACCTCCTGCTGCCCTCCAGCTGAGGTCCAGTAGACGCCACAGACTCTACGTGTCCCAGATCAACTCCTGCCGTCCCTCAGACCTGCTCCCCATGACTGCCCCTGCTCACACCCACTCCCTTGCCCTCCCTCTCTCCCAATTCTGACGTGGTCACACTAGGTGGCTCCACATCCTATCCTCCCATTTTCTCTGCCCCTCCCCAAACCAGGCAGATCCCCCTGACTCCTCCAAGCCCACCTGACAGAGTCACCAAGACCCTGTGTTCTCTCTCTCTCTCTCTCTCTCTCACACACACACACACACACACACACACACACACACACACACACACACACCGTGTCTTCATCTCAATCATGAGGCCACTGCTCAGGGCCACAATGTTGTCACCCCTGACTTTCCCTCACGTCTAGACCACGTCTAAATCTTCCTGCCTCCACCTTTAAGACACATACCACAGACCTAGAATCCACCAGCGTCCCCCTATCCACTGCGAGAACACAGGTCCGAACCCTCACTACCTTCCAGGGGATTATTCCGAGATTCCTAACTGGTCCTCTCTCCACGCCCACCCCCACCCCCGTGTCTACACAGCAGCCAGGAGCTGGAGGGCAGACTCTGCTCAAACCCTCCCGCGGCCTCCTGTCTCAGCGGAGGAGCGGCGGGCCCCGGCCTCCCCGCATCTCCTGCTCTCCCCTTGCGCACCCCCCCCCCCGCTTCTGCCGGGGCCTTTCTCCCCCAGATGCCCTGCGGCTCGCTCGCTCACTCCCAGGTCTGTGTTCAAGTGGCGCCTTCTCAGAGAGCCCTCCTTGTGCCATCGCCCCCCCCCCATCTCCGGCTCTGCCCGTCTCCATGGCCCTGCAGTGGGCACCGCGTGGGCAGGTCCTCCCCAGCCCCGGCCCCGGCAGTGGTGCCCGCGAGCGGCAGGCTGGCAGGCTCCCGTTTCCTCCCTGTCCCCCACCCCCCTCCCCCCGTTGGCTGCAGCGGGGCGGCCAGGCCCGAACACCCAGGGAGACTCTCGGGGACTTTGTGCACCCCAACGACTCCGTCCCTCTGTAGCCAGTGTTTTCTACAATGAACACAGAAGAATCCCTCCTCTTTTTTTTTTTTTTAAAGATTTTATTTATTTATTTGAGAGAGAGAGAATGAGAGAGAGAGAGAGAGCATGAGAGGGGGGAAGGTCAGAGGGGAGAAGCAGACTCCCCGCCGAGGAGGGAGTCCGATGCGGGACTTGATCCAGGGACTCCAGGATCATGACCTGAGCCGAAGGCAGTCACTTAACCAACTGAGCCACCCAGATGCCCTCCCCCCTCCTCTTTTTAAGGATTTTATTTATTTATTTGAGAGAGAGAAAGCACCCGCGGGAGCAGAGAGGAGGGGCAGAGGGAGAAGCAGGCTTCCGCTGAGCAGGGAGCCCAATTTGATCCCAGGACCCTGCGATCATGACCCGAGCCGAAGGCAGACGCTTCACCGACTGAGCCACCCAGGCGCCCCAGTCCTTTTTTTAACGAGAGTGTGAGAGGTTAAAAAATCAATACTATGAACGGAAAACTTCAGCTTCTGTTTATATCTTTTTTGTGATAAACATGGATTCTTTTTACACATCACAATCTTCCCGGGCTGGGTACCTGTGGGGTCCCATCCGCTAGGCTGCCACCGACAAAGGAAAATAAAAATATTTCCTCTCCTCAGCAATATATTTAGCAATCAAGCATTTCAACTCAGACTTCAGTGTAAGAATACTCCCATGTTTATTTTCAATTACAATCCCTCTATTTTGTGAAAAGTAGTGTTATTTTAATGTTAACAAAACAAGGCACACATTCAATAGTAAATATCATGGTGCTATTACCAAAACAAACAAACAAATCCCAGAATGTTCCTTATCCCAAGAAAAGCATCTGAAAAGATTAAGTAACAGAAGCTTTAGCTTTGTTTTGAGTCAAATTTCCCTGCGTGCTTCAGCAAGGCTCCTGCTCAGATACTGGCTCAATCCAATCGGAGGGAGTGCTAATTCGACGGTAATCCCCTCACTTGGAATGAGTACAACTCCCTGAGGGGACACTTAAAAGCAAATTTACCAAACGACAGACATCAGAAAATTCTCTCAATTTGTACAGCTAGATATTTGAAATGTCACTTCTAAATACCGGCATCCTGTAGAGGTACAATTTTTTTTTTTGAGTTGGAATAATTAATTAGGAGTAAATTTGTTGAAAATCAAGCAGATAAAATCCCCAGGACTGTTGGGCCTCTTTAATCAATTCTTCCATAAGAGAGACAAGCCCACAATTTAACATAAATAGACATGTACTCTGCGTTCTTCAAAAGACTGAAAAGAAATTAGTGATACTTGCACATATCTTAGATGATGGACTGCACCAGATGCAGGACCCTGCACAATTATGGCATTTTTCCATCCACATCAGGCTCCAGCCACTACCTAGATCTTGACTCATCTGACACCTGTGAGGCAGGGGGAGGGGGCCGCTTTCCCCGGCACCCCCTGCAGCTGGTGAAAACTAGAGTTGAGGTCTCCTGTGTCCTGGCGGACCCCGTTTAACATAAGGTGGGATCCCGACGTCACTTTTGGCTGGTCATGAGCCAATCAAAAATGCACACCTTAACATGAAGTATGCTGGTACCTTCAAAGCTCACAGCTGAGCTTGGAAATCTGGATTCAGGAATGTACATAAAATGACCCAGGGTCAGTTTTTTGAAATCATACTAGACTTCACAGAGCATAAAACGGACCATCTTAACCATCTTACAGTGGACAATCCAGTGGCTTTGGTGCCTTCACGACGCTGTGTGGCCGCCACCACGGTCTGCTTCCAGGACATTTTCACCACCCCCAAAAGAAACCACACACTTCCTTCCCATTCCCTCCTATCCTCAGCCCCTGGCAACCACTGATCTGCTTTCCCGTCCCTGTGGATTTACTTACTCCGGGCGTCTCACATAAACGGACTCGTATACGTGGCTTCTTTCACCGAACACAGTGTTTTTGACGTTCATCTACGTGGTAGCTTTCCCAGACTCCCCGTGAGGAGCTCGCTCCAGGAACCAGCTCGTGGTCACACAGCCCACTGTCCACCTGCCTGCCCCGGCCAACAACCAGGAGCGAGTATCTGGGGCTGCCCGGGGCTTTCGGAAGAGCTGTGCGTTGCACTCACTCCTGTAGGATCCCTGCCTTGGGGGGAGGAGACAGCCTGGAGCCGCTGAGGGGGCCCCCGGCGTCAGACCCACGAGAGCACCTGGCCCCGCCAGCCCACGGCGGCCCACGGCAGAGGCTGTCTGAAGCTACAGTTTGGGGGGCACTAAGTAGATGATGCAGTGAAAGACACGCGTCCCTAAAACCACCGGGTGACCAACACATGCTCTGCACTGTGGGGAACGTCGGAAGCAGACACGGCCCCGTGGGCAGCAGCCCCTAGCCAGGAGTTAACATCCGCGGAAATGACAATGACACAGCAGCCACGTTCAGGTGCGCTGGAATTCTTGGCTGCCCGTGCGCACCGACACTAATTCAAACACACCAGCAATAAAAGAGCAATTCTGAGGCAAGCGGGAACCCGGGGCACTGACCATCTATGTGATGCTAAGGGGCAGCCTTAGGGACGCACACTCTCGGGCGTCCGGGCCGGTGATTCCACGGTTGTTGGCGACCACACTGAGGGATGTGTGGATAAAGGATGACGGGCAGGATTTCCTTCAAACTGTTCCCGTAAGGAAATAAAACTGGCCATGTGTTAATGCTGCTTGAGCTGAGAGATGAGTGCTTCAGGGGCCATCAGACTTTGGGCTTGCACACGTTAGGAAGTCAGAAGCACCGCGGAAAGTCTGAAAGACGTAACAGCACAGGAGTGGATGCTCAGGGCGGCGGGACTAGCCGGACTCGACGACCGCCCGGGCTCTTCACGGGCTGCGGGCAGGGCACACGTGTGGCCGCAGTGGGCGGTGTGGATGAGCACGCGTGCATCTTTTGAGGATGGGGTGGGGGGTGGGGCAGCTGGGGCTGTCCCCAGGGGTTCGGGCTGCTCAGAATGTGGTGGCCAGCTTTGCCCCCACCGTGGCGCGAGGGGCCACCTCCCCCCGGACTGTAGACTTGAGCAGGAACACGAGTGGTGACACACTCGGCTGCCGAAGCTGAAAGGGGCCTTGCAAGCGAGGGGGAAAGCGAGCAGCCTGCTCGGAGGCCTCCACGGCGGCCTGAGAGCGAAGCGAGAATGGGACACCTCGTGGCTCCCGTGCACGGGAAGCCGGCAGGGGAGGCTCACCGAGGACGTCAGTACAGGGGCAGGCCAGTGAACTCCCGCGCGGTGACGCAGTGTCAGAAATAACGGTCTGCCCCACTCTGCTATTAATATTCCCTGCCTCCAAGTCTGCAAATATACTAAATACGGCCAATACGACAAGTTATGCAGAATGTCCTTTTTTTATGATTATAAATTGTTATGTTCACAGTAGAAATTTACAACTCAGGCTTCCTAAAAATACGGTAAGATTTTCCCACAGTCACATACACAGTGAAAAAACATCAATGCACAATGTCCTTCCGAACATCATCTACACTTCGATTTGCCTAAAGGAAGCAGGCAGATTCCAAACTCTCGACGGGGGCTCAGTGAGATCCCTCAGCAGACCGCTGCCAACACGAGGGGGCTCACACACGGGCGCCTGCAGCTCTCACCGCCCCTCGCCCTTCCCACAAAGCGAATGTGGACCAACTCTAACACCATCCAGAAGCCGATGCTCCCAGCACAGCATGGAAAAAATAGGAAAACTGCCCTGTATGTCCCCTGATAAAACTGTCACACACATTTATAATTTTGGCAAAGCTTTAAAGCACAGAAAATTAAGAAATTTATAATTAAAATATACAATAATTGGAAACAACCCCAAATGTCTTGTCAAATGAATGGATAAAACAGAATGTGGTATATCCATGCAATGGAATAGGCTTCAGCCATTAAAAGCAAGAAAGTACTGATAACCTGCTCCAACACAGAGGAGCCTTGAAGATACTCTTAGGTGACACCAGAGGCACGAAAGTCCACATGCTGTAGGATTCTATTTGCATGAAATGTCCAGAATGGGCAACTACATTGAGCAGAAAGCAGACTAGCAGTTGCCAGCAGCCGGGGGAGCGGAGACGAGAGAGGCAGCCAATGGGTACGGGGTCTCTGTTCGGGGGGATGACAAGGTTTGGTGGTCACAAACACCGTGAACGTACTTAAGGCCACTGATGGCGTGCTATAAAATGGTGAATTTTAGGTTCTATGCACGTTACACGCCCTGGCCTAGTGTTTAATCGTTGTGTGCTCTCGGCACTGAGCACCTTGACGCCCTTGGACAGGAACCAGCACCTTCCTCGGCTGCAGCAGGGAGTAGGCCTGCCCGACTGACTTATCAGCACCAACACATCCTGCACATCTCTAACCACAACACACAAAAATACAGTGGCAATTTGGGGCTTCGTGAGCTAGATCTTGAAAAAATAAAGCTGTTGTTTTTTTGAGTGTTCGTGTTACACAAGGCAGGGCTAAGCTTCCGAACGTGGGTTTTGGCCTGTTCTTTCCCTCCGTGAACACGCCTCCTTTCTGCCGCTCGACACACACTCCGGGGGTGCCCCCGCTGCATTCCAGGGTCAGAACACTGGCCCTGCACCAACCACCGGCCCCAGCAGCCTACGCTCCTCCTCCCATCACCAGTGGAGGCCCCGCCAGAGTCTCTGGGCCCTCCTCCCGCGGCCCCTCCGGCCCGAAGGCTGCCTGCAGGCAGGGACACGGCGGAGGGCCCAAGCCGACGGCACTTGCCGAAACCCCAAGGAGCAGTCGTGGGCTGAGGGAACCTCGCCCAGAGTGGCTCGCTTGCTCCAGGAAAACCACGGAGTCCTCTGCTCGGCCGGCAGAGCGCCTGTGGTCTGGGGCCACTGATCTACCATTCCTGAAACACCCAGAAGTCCTAAACGCTCAGGGAGCCAGACGAGAGCGGTAAGGGACGGACTTCTCTGCGGATTTATTACTTTCCAAATGCTCCTAAGAGTGATACTGGGGTCATCTGCTGGGTCACAGAGCAGAATGTTCTGAATGCCCAAATGGTCCCACGGGCAGTCAGAGTGACCTCGGGAGGAGTCCTCCCATGCAGGACTAGCACAGCTGAACAGAGGCGGCGACCAGGAAGCCCTCATCCGTCCATCCGTCCATCTGTCCATCCACAGTATCCAGTGCTCCTCCTTCTCACTGGCGCCTCTCCCTGTACCGTGACCTCTCTCTGTGCCCACCAGGTGGGACCTGCTGACATCACCTCCCAGGGACCCCAGCCGCCGCTGGCTGGTGCCATGAATGCTGACCGTGGGCTCCAGCAGCGCAGGCGTCAGGGAGGTGGGGTCAGGCTGTCCTGGGGAATGAGATAAGCTTCTGACTGGACAAAAGACCAAGGCACTCTTACTTAGCTATTTGGCAAGGCTTCATGAGAAACCCACTTTGAGCAGATCCTGGAAAGAAGGAATTCCCATCAGCAGGATATGCGTGCACAGGACGGGCACCCGGCCAGGGACCCCCAGGCAACACAACCAGAAGCACAAAGGGCGTGAGGGCAGAAGCGCGAGAGGCTGGTATGGGCCTGGGGAGGTCATACTGGGTCGTGACGCCAGGCTCCAGGGGCTTACAGTGTGTTCTATAAATAGCTGGCAGCCTCTGCAAATGGCCAAGTAGGCAGAGTGACCACAGCAGGGCACGGTGGCCCCCGGCGCACTACCTCTGCCCTCCGGCCGCAGCTCCGGCCACATGGGGTTTGGAGTGCTCTGCCTGCCCTGTGGTCCCCACGGCGCCCGGCTCTGCTGTCCAACACCACCTCCCGAACCACCCGAACCACAGACTCCGTGCACCAGACGCGTTACCTATCTGTCCCCCAGCTGTTCGTCCCCCGCCCAGGTCACAGGCTCCTCGAGAGCAGAAGCCCTCTGTGTGGGTCTGCCTCTCCTCAGCGTCTAGCACAGGGCTCAGCACATGGCAGGTGATCCAAACACCGAGGAAGGAAGGCACAGGGACAGACTGCAGAGACACAGGTCGGGAGCACGGGGGGCCGTGAGGGGAGGGCCCTGCACTAGTCCTGGCAACAGACAGCAAGGTTTCTGTCCTGTCCTGGGGCCGGGGCTATGACAAGGCGGCCCATCAGTTAGCAAGCTCTCTTCCAACAGTTTTCGAACGCGCAGAGGTGAATGCTTGCTGGTTAAGAATCAATTAGAACACTTTCCTCTATGTGGGTCACACCATTCACTCATCTTTTTTCTAGAGCAGGTCAGAAGCTACTAGCAAAAGCACATACACACCATCCTAAACTGCTGCCACAGAGACCAAGCTTTACCTGAGCATACCCTCCAACAAATCCCCGAGTGGGCTTCTGGCCGTCCCTTGGGAGAAGGGGAGAAGACACTATGTTTAAATACAGTGGCAACAAGGAACCAGCAGGGTAGGTGGCAGGGAAGGGGGTCTCTTTCCATGCCCCAGGAAAATGTTTTTAACTAATTTTGGGTATTAGCCCGGAATGGAAGCCATTTCCAGACTGCTAGCCTCTCTCAGATGAACCCCCAACTCCATGTGTACTTAAATAACTAGGAAAACCCATCTGCATCAGCTGGTAAAGACAGAAGATCTCTCAACAGAACAATTTTACAAGCACTTCCACAAAAAGCACAAATAGAATTCGCCAAACTAAAGACACCACTCAGTGAAGCTGCCTCTTTTCAAAAAGAAGTCTGTGAGACCTGAGGGGAGCCCAGCTCCTTCACCAACAACCCAAAAGAAAACACCCACCCAGCCCGATGGGCCCTATTTCCTTCCGCACCAGAGACGGGGAGCCCTCTTCCTAACCACTCTCACCTGCTCCGAGGAGCGGGCCTCCCAGAGACCTGGCAGACACAAGCGCAGCCCCAAACCTCTCCGGCCGTCACTTTGCCAGGCCGCACACACAGGAACCCACACTCCAAAGCTGACCCCCTCCTGGGACAGTTTCATTAAAACGTGTTTGTAAGGCAGGATGCAGCTTAATGTAAGTGGACTTTCTAACAGTCTGCTATTAGATATTCACACAGATGACTCGACAGAGGGAGAGAGAACAGAATTTAGGATTCTCGTAACTCAGCAATTCTCAGAGTGGCCCCAGGAATTCCTGGGGGGGCCCCAGGAGCCGCTAAGGGGGTTTCCCAAGGCCAGAAGTATTTTTGTCCTGATACGTAGTGCTCTCTGTACACGGAAGGCTCGAGGGCAGAACCTGCAGGTGCCGGCTCCCATCGAGGCAGCAGCTCAGCCCCAGAACAGCTCTGCCGCGGAGGGGGGCCAGCTTACCTAGAAATGTTCTTCCTGAAGCAGGGAAAAGCATTCATTTTATGAAACTCTGACTCTTCAGCCTCCTCGTATCTGTGTGAGGAAACAGGAAGTGTGCGTCACCCTAACTGTGGTGGCCGTCTCGCCGTCTGGAGGAAAAGTACTGGGGTGAGTGTCAGGCCGGGAGCTGAGCTTCCTTTCCCGGGGAAGACGGCTCGGGTGGTGGACAGACTTCCTCAGCACCGGCCCAGGGGGTCGCCGCTCCCGGAAAACAGCCCCAGCGTCTGCTGCAATGATGCAATTCAAGCCTGCATGCGCAAGTGCGAACGGTGGGAGACTTGTCGTCACCACCATGAGCTTCAGGATTCCAGATCCTGAAAGACTTCTGCTAAGATGCACGGTGACATCCATGAACTGGACGTGTGTCTGTGCGCAACGACACAGCCAGTGTCGGGAAAACCCGCACAACTCAGGAAAGCAATGCTGTCCAATGATGCTGCGTGACCTCAGGGATCACACCCAGCTAAGCATCCATCCACGCCACATCCCGCGTGGTCTCAGACCCCGCACTGCCACCAGCTTGTACGAAACTGCGACCGGGCGCAGGGCGCCCGGGTGGCGCAGTCGGTGAGCGTCCGACTCTGGATTTCGGCTCAGGTCGTGATCTCAGGGTCGTGGGATCAAACCCCTTGTCGGGCTCTGTGCTCAGCAGGAGTCGGCTTCTCCCTCTCCCTCTGCCCCTCCCGGCAGCTTGCACCCACTCCTGCGCTTTCTAAGGAACAAAGAAACGAAGAAACAAACTACTACTGGTCGAGTTTTGGTGTGGTAGCAAAGAAAAATATCCACAATTATCTGAAAAGGCTACTAAAATACTCCTCCCTTTCAGCTACAAATCTGTGTGAGGCCAGATTTTTTTTCTTATACTTCAACAAAAACAACAAATTCCAGTAGACTCAGTGGGAAGCCAACTGCTGCTTGTATTTGGCCCAACCTTAAGGAGATTTACAAGAAGTGTGAAACAATATTGCTCCTCACTACATTTTTTTTTTTGGTTTTAAAAAATTATCTTTCATAAAAATACAATCTAGTAAAACACATCAGATTTCTCATTGTCTTTATGGCACATTATTTTTTAGACTCCTTGGTTTAAATTTCTAATACAATGAGCATCAACAGAACCCACATAAACAAAGGGTCTTTGGGGCCCTTGATCATCTGAGACCACGCAGAGGTCCTGAGGCAGAAAGCTTCCAGAACCACCGCCTGCACTTCTCATTTTGTGGCGCGGGCTGTCATGCAGACTGTCTTCTGAAAACCCGGTGGCTCTGCTCAGGTCTCTCCGGAACGATGGCAACAGCTGCAACTCTCACGGGCACGCCAAAAACCCCAACTGCAGAGGGGCTGCAGACGTGGGGGCCGGGCTTCCGCCAGACGGCAATAGCAGCGACATGGGTTCGCTGGCAGAGGCCTGGCGGGCGCGCCCTGTCCCGGGCAGCAGAGCTCGGAGCCCGACTCCCGCCCAGCTCCCGCCCGGCTGCCGCCGAGCTCCCACGCCGTGCCGCGTCCCGCTGACTCGGGCGGGGAGAAGGCCAGGCTGCACCAGATAGTCCCCTCTCTCTAGGAAACTGCCAACCAGAAGAGGGAAACAGGCACACGGAAAGTGTCGAGAGAACAAACACAGAGTTAATCATTAATAAACGTGGAAATGGTCCATGCTTGTTCCAAAGCAAGTGGAAAGGACCCACGGTACACCTCAGTGCATGAAGTTCATTTACAAATGTCTTTGGATTCACTGGGTTAGTATTCGCCTCCGACAGACACCACCCAGAATGGAGAGGGAGGCGAGCACGCAGTCTGTGTGAACAGTGACCTTTCCGAGCCCAGTAATATAGGGACCGGTGCACAGTTCTGATACCATTTTTTGGAGGGGGTAGGGGACGCTTTGGCAAATCATCACATTACCTCCAAGTTTATTCAGTTACTCCAGCTTAAACAACTATTCATCAAGTGCTCAACTCAAAAGCAGCAAACATCATTCACTTCAAAATACATAAAATTTCACCAGGGAAAAGATTTGCGCAAACAGGTGCTCTTCACCACTTCCAGTGAGCAAACAGCTTTCTCGCCCAGCTCCTAAGCTGGAGGATTATAGGCCTGATGACTGGTCCTCACCAGCCCTGGGGGCTCGGTCGGCGGTGATCCCAGCAAGAGGGGAGAGGAAATCATCTGCAGGCTTTTGGAAATGCTAAGAAGTCTGCCTTCCTCCTATTTTATAGCTCAATCTTAAAACAACCCGCCACCGAATTCAGGTCCCCTTGTGCCCCTGCACTAACGTGCCAGCTGCACGCACGGACGGCAATGCGACCGGCCCACAGCGGAAACAGAGCGCGACGTGCGGGTGCGCTACCATGACACAGGCTACGTGAGGGTCAGTGCACGAACCACGGGGAGCAACATAAAGCACAGGCCAGGGGCACCCCAAACAGCCACCATGGCTCACTGGGCCACCCCCGTAAGGGCAGCCCTTTTTGTTCTGATGTAAAAAGAATGGGAGATCATCTAGGGATCCAGAAGCTCTGCTTCAGAAAGGGCCTTTCATCCTATTACCCACTTCTGGTCATCATCCTTCAGAAAAGCATATAGAAGGGGCGCCTGGGTGGCTCAGTTGGTTAAACGTCTGCCTTCGGCTTAGGTCATGATCCTGGGGTCCTGGGATCAAGCCCCTCTTAGGGCTCTATGCTCAGCGGGAAGCCTGCTTCTCCCTCTCCCTGCCACTCTCCCTGCTTGTGGTCTCTCTCTAATAAGTAAATATTTTTTAAAAAAGCATATGGAAGTGATCTTAGACTTCAGGTGGCAGAGGGAGCTTCAGAAAATGCCTGAAGGGGCGCCTGGGTGGCTCAGTTGGTTAAGCGTCTGCCTTCGGCGCAGGTCATGGTCTCAGGGTCCTGGGATCAAGCCCCGCATTGGGCTCCCTGCTCGGCAAGAAGCCTGCTTCTCCCTTTCCCACTCCCCCTGCTTGTGTTCCCTCTCTCGCTGTCTCTCTCTCTCTGTCAAATAAATAAATAAAATCTTAAAAAAAAAAAAAAAAGGAAAAGAAAATGCCTGAAATATTAACAAAGGGTGGTTAGCGGAAATTCCCCCAAAGTGTTCAGAGTTACCAAAGGGCATCAGAGATCCATGGTGTAAAAAAAGCAAGAGTAAAACTCAAACCAGTATTCATTAATTCAAAAGAGCATTCTAAAAAGAATTTCCCCTGACTGCTCTTTAATTAAAACACTGGAGGGGCACCTGGGTGGCTCAGTCGGTTAAGCGTCTGCCTTCAGCTCAGGTCATGGTCCCGGGGTCCTGGGATCGAGCCCCGCATCGGGCTCCTTGCTCAGCGGGAAGCCTGCTTCTCCCTCTCCCACTCCCCCTGTTTGTGTTCCCTCTCTCGCTGTCTCTCTCTGTCAAATAAATAAACAAAATCTTAAAAAAAAAAACCAACCAAAACACTAGAAAATCCAAACCCACTAGTTCCAAGTCAATTTTTTCCTTTTATTCCTTAGGGAAGCTTAAGTTACCACAAAGAGTTCTCTTAAAGGGTCCTCTACATTTGCATAATTATGGCAAAGCAATGCAAGCTACTCTCCTTATGTGTTCAACCACCAAACAGGTGCACTGGCCTGTCCTGATGACACCCATGGGGTCAAGGTCCTGGAATGTGCAGGCAGGTGCCCAGCTCCATGTCTGAGCTCCGGCACTTCCTGCTTTGTGCCCTGTACCTCCGTGTGCCTCAGTTTCCCAACCAGCAGTACCAGTTAGGGTCATGTCAACACTCCTAAAGCACTGCACGGGTGCACGGTACACAAGCAGCCAGGACACCCGTGTGAGCTGCTGTTAGTGACCTGACTTCCTCCCTTACCCCCGACCACTTCCCTCTGCAGCTCGAGTCACTTCCTGAGCCTCCAACTGCACGTGTGTGATTCTCCTCCCCATCTTCATCACACGCAGGCCTGTGGCCATCCATGTGGGTCCCTGCCACGCACCTAGTCACCACCTTCCGCACACTTCCACTATTAACTGTCTCCTAGTCCTGTAATCATGCTGTAAATAGTTTTAAGGCTAAAGGCCATGACTTGCCAAATGCAAGCATTTAAAACAGACCACTTTTAAAATAAACAATGTCATGACGTGGATGGTGACAGGGCACTGTGCAGGATTCAGGTCCTGATGGCCCAGGAGCAGGACTGATGCCACCAGCTGTCCACACCTGCTCTCCGCCCCCGGGCCCACAAGGCGGCTGCTCTCGGGCCACACTGGAACCAGCCGTGTCTGCCTAGCACAGAGCACAGGTTCCGTGAAACATCACCTGAGCAGCGGCGGCAGCTCGAACTCAAAGCCAAAGTACCAAAACGAAAAGGGAAGCTCTCCGCTACCTGACCACCAGCCGATAACATAGGGCACACGTCAGGTGCAAGTTCAGGGGCAGGGGGCGCACGCGAGAAACACAGGTTACATAAAGTTTAAACGTGTCCAGAGTGGTTTGGGGGTTTTTTTGTTTTGTTTTTAAAATGTAGACAAGCCTCCTGCAAGCGTCCGTTTCCAGGTCTCTACTTTGTTACAGGCAGAGACGTCCCCCTTTCCTGCACCTAAGAGCCCCTCCACACCGAGGTCTGTTTCCAGTTAAGACACACTATTGAGTTACAGCGCGAACGTGTCTGCTTTGTTTCTTCTGGGGCTTTGTTTAGAAAACAACTTTGACAGTGTCCAACCAAACAACCAGGACCGAATACGGGAAGAGTCACTTACAAGAATCAGAAAAATCTGTTCCCGTTCAAAGAAGGGTGTTTTACGAGAAACACGTGCCACACTCATCTGTGTCGGTTTGCAATCTCTAATCGAAGCAGCTCAGCCGGGAGACATGCCTTTCAGGAGCATGATGGAAAATTCCGTGGACAGACGGACGCGCTGTCCTGTAGGACTCAGTGTGGGATCTTTGGGGGACTATACAGCATTTGCACTGAGTCATCCACATCCCTGCATGGGCACCCCGTAGCCCAGCTCTGCACAATTTCTGTGGCCCATCATCCAGGCCAGAGCGAAAGCTCCCCCAGGAACCCCACCACCTACCACATCAGCACCCTGCTTTCTGCAGCCCTCACCAGCCCCAGGCAACACACAACACTGGCACAAACTTACCATGCAGCGTAATTTTTAAATTCCCCTAGCAGGGCATACTCCCCCGCCAAAGGAGCCGCGGCATTTCTTCTACCCACTAAAATAATCGCTCTTATGATAAGTAACATGCACTGAGCACATCCTAGGCATCAGGAGGCATTTTCCATGTAGTAACCCATTTTGCTTTCACAGTAATGACTGTTAATTATGATAGTTAGAACAATTAATTATTCTACATAATTAACAATCATGATGATCCAGAATTAAGATGAATAAATATATCAAGAATTATTTGTTATAACTAAATGTCTCTATATTATATATAAAATACACCATATTCGTTATCCTGATAATTCTGGGATATGTAATTTTATATTAATAGTTATTCATTATAATAACTAAAATTGGTACTTTCATTATCCCCGCTTCATAAATGTTTCCTCATCGAGAGCCAATGTGATGAGAGCAGCCAGGATGGGAACGCAGGGACGCAGCTGGGACAGCACCATTGCTCTCTGTCTTGGGGTATGGACCCACACGGCGGGTGCTCAGCAGGTGTCCTGGAGCCCCCCCCCCTTATGAATGAAGTCAGCTTACTGTAGGGGCTTCTGTGATCAACCCCTTGGGGAAGACATGTTTTAGCATTAACTGTTTATACCTCAGTGCCTATGTGGTTTTATTAAGCAGTCTAGTCCCCCGCCCTACACACACACACACACACACACACACGTGCATGCACTCGCACACACGCACCCTCTGCCTCCACCTCTTCTGAGCCAGGAACCGTGTTAGGTGCTGCAGGTGCGGTCGTGAGACATGGTCCTGCCCTCTCGCAGCTTCTAGTTAGTGAGAGACAGACACCAACTCATCCCCTCAACACTTCCCCAGGGAGCGAAAAAGTGCTCTGAAGGAAAGGGGGTGTGCTAGATGTACACGGAAGAAGGAGGATCCTGAAACCAGCAGCTAACAGGACTGCTTGCCGCAGGCCAGGCAGCCATTTATAATCCCCGGAATCCTCCCAACTCGGGGGGAACTTCTACAGCCAGTCCACCTCGTGAGAAGACTGAGGCCCAGGAGAAGTGCCGCACAGCTAGGGGGCCTGCGCTCCCGGCCTGTGTCCCGAAGGAGGCCACCACCTTTTCATTTTAAACACGGGTCCCTCTGCCCCACACGCAGATAAACAGCACTCAGAAATGCTCAAGATACTAGGTGAACAGCAGCAACATAAAATTAGAAATGCAGGTGAATCCCAACTGTCTAAATATATGTAGGAAAAAAAAAAGTCTAGGGGTGCCCAGCTGGCTCAGCTGGAAGAGCGTGCAACTCTTGAGTTCAGGGTTGTGAGTTCAAGGCCCACAGGTGTAGAGATAACTCAAAAATAAAATCTTAAAAAAAAAAAAAAAGACAAGAAAAAAAAATGTCTGATGCCTTAAACTTATGAGTAAGGAAAGTAATAATTTGGGGTGGTGCCCGGATCCTCACTGCTAACGTGAGACGGATTTCTGAGCGGAACCACTATCTGCCCGCCCCCCTTTCACGCTGGAAGAGCAGACTGGGATGAAGGTCATGAATGGGGTTGAGAAGGGGGTGGGGGGGGTGGAAGAAGAGGAAAAACGTCTGGAAATAACCTCACACGTATTAACTCTCCCTCCCAAGGATTATTATGGGTGACTTTTTTCTATTTATGTCAGTATCTTCTAAATGCTTTGAGATGAGATGTATTCCCTTTATCATGAAGAGCAGAACACTTTCTGGAAAACGGATCAGGAGACCACACTGCCTGCCGGGAGAGCCCACGGCACGAGCGGACCGCGCGGAGCGGCTGCTCTGATGAGGGCCGCGGGGCTTGTCCTGGAGGCCGCCCCCAGCCTCCTCTCCCGGGCGGGGCGCAGCGGAGGAGCCCTGCTGACCGGGGCACACAGTGTATCCACATGTAGCAAACGGTGTCACCTGGCCGTCCGCGGCAACTGTTACCAAGCTGCTCTTCAGGCTCTCGGGCACACTTGCTAGCCACTCTCTGTAGTGACTCCCACATTTACACGAGCAACACCAAGACCAATTCTACGGGGAGGCTGGGGGTTCTGGCTCTCCTCACACAATCTCATTTTCCCCTCCAGACTACTCATTACCCTCCACAGAACTGACCCGAATTTCTCATACACTAGAACTGGAAGCAAGGACCTGAGACATACAACAGGAACTGTCAGAGGGAAGGGGGCAGAGGAGAGAGGAGCCAGCGGAGGGGCTCTGGAAGACAAGGTTCTGACTGCCTATTATTTGGCGAAACACAAGAAAGCCACACACAGACACCAATCCTCTAGTTAGTACATTTGTTTCTCCCAGGGATACTGGGTAGCAATTCTGAAACCACTTTCTATGTACTGGGTCTGAATGTATTGCGGATAACCAGACACAGACTTCTCACTATCTGGTAAAGAAGTTATAAATAAGGAAAGAGGAAAGCTAGAATAAACCTTGGGGTATTGGACTGGAATCAGAAGTATCAGCATGAACTCACGGGTTTTCATAGATACACAGAAGGACAGATAAATATAGATGCGCATGCATGTGTGAGAACAGACACATATATTTCCTAGCTGTGTCTACCACGAGGACACCCCAACAGCAAGCACACACCCAGGGCCCCAGGCTTACTTGCTTTCACCATTCTCCAATAAAAGGAACCAGGGCTCCCTGACAGGATGGACTGGGCAGAAAAAATACAAGGTGAGCCTAGGGCGGCTTGGAGGTCCAAACGGGAAATACTGAAACATAACAGGGGTTGTGTTGGAAGGACACGGGCACTCCTTGGAAGGGCTCCACGTCAAGGTCACAAAACACAAAGGAAGGGGCTGTTGCAGACGGGACAGTACAAGAGATGTGACAACAAATGCCATGAGGGCCTCCAGGCTGGAGGGGGTCCTGAAACGGAAGCAGACCCACTCAGACCAACAGCCAAACTGGATTCAGATCTGTGGCTTAGCTAATAGCACCGCTACCTGAACGTCGATTTCTCGGTGTTGGCAACTGTCCTTTGATTCTGTAAGATAACCTTAGGGGGAGGCTCAGATGGGAACTCGGTACTACTTTAGCCACCTCTCCCCAGGTCTCAAATATGTCACGATCTTGCTGTGTCTCTCTCTGCCAAATAAATAAATAAAATCTTAAAAAAAAAAACAAAAAACAAAACAATATCTAGGAAGGCAATGAAATGAAGCATCAAATAATGGAGGGTAAGGGGCAGGGGAGAAACAGGCAAGCAAGGCTGGACCGGCTCGGTGAGTGGAGTGATGGTGCCCATCACCACAGGGGCTCCTATTTTCTTGTCTACTGTGCACGTTTGAATTTTTCCTTATGAACAAGTCCTTCAAAACTTTCTCTCAAAGTCTGCAAACAACGTAAATCTGCTCACTTCCATTAGTGCCCAGCACCACCCAGGCAAACCGAAGAAACCAAAGGCAGCCATCTCTAGACACTGTCCCCATCTGCTCCACCCGCTGCCCGAAGCACCTGTCCAGTGGGCCGCGCTGGTCATCTCCGAGCCACTCCCCGCCTCTTCGCCACCATGGCCAGCAGGACCCTCAGAAACACACACGGTGCTTGCGCAGCTCTGTGCCCCGCTCCTGGCGTTCTGGATTGAGAGCACCGCGCCCAGGGCAGCCCCTGCCCCTGAACCTGTCCGGTCCCATCCCAGGCCCCCGACAAGCCGTGCTCCCTGTCATATTCCCTTCCGGCTCCGGGAACGTGCTCTCCAACCCACCTGCACTAAAAACATCTGCCATTTTCCATGGATTTGTGGGTGACCACTTGATTCGTGTCTGGGTTCACGACTCAGACAGTGAGCTCAGAGGGCAGGGGCTGCTTGGGTGTGCATTCACTTCTGTGTCCCCGGCACTGGGCGCGATGCCAAGTGCGTAGCTGGCACACCATGCCTTTTTCCAACAGTGAACATCTCTGCCATTACACATACGGGCCCGACTCGGGGTACTGGACGCTCACATTCTTTCCTGCCCTATTAAAGTGCGCTTAGCTTTCTTGTGTCGTTTCTAGTTCTCCAGGCCCAAACACACTCCAAATCTGGCATGAAGAAATGGACCCTATCTTATAGCTATTAAGTATATTAAGCTTATTATAGCTATTGAGATCTGGGCAAAACATGGTTAAACCTAGGTGTTTTTTGTTTTTTGTTTTTTTGCACTTTGGGAAATAATAAAGTATGCAAAAATGGGTTATTACATTAAGAATTTCATTTTCTAAAAGGCAGTGATAACAGTAAGTATTGGTAAGGACGTGGAGAAACTGCAACCTTCGACACTTGGCAGGAATGTAAAATGGTGCAGCCGCTGTGGAAAACAGTCTGACGGCTCCTCAGTCACAGAGTATAACCCCGCAATTCCGCTCCCAGTACGTGTCCAAGTGAAATGAAAACATGTCCACGCACCAACTGGTACACGAATGCTCATGGCAGCAGTATTCACAAGAGTCGAAAGGTAGAAACAACCCAAATGTCCAAGAGATGAACAAACAAACTGCAAGACATCCATACAACGGAGCACTGGAGCGTAAAGAGGGATGGGGTGCCGATACGTGCCACGTGAACCTGGAAACATCGTGCTCAGTCAAAGCCAGACGTAGAAGGTCATACAGTTTTGGATTCCACTTATATAAAATATCCAGATTAAACAACTCATCGAGACAGGACGCAGAATGGTGGTTGCCCAGGGCCGGGGGTAGGGACCACGGGTACAGGGCTTCTTTTTGGGGTGATGAAAATGTTTTGGAACCTGCTAGAGGTAATGGGTGCACTACCCTGTGACTCTACTAAATACTCCTGAATCATTCACTTACAACATCTTGTGATCGGGCACCTGGCTGGCTCATTCGGTCAGTGTGCAGCTCTTGATCTCAGGCTTGTGAGTCTGAGCCCCACTCTGGGTGTAAAGGTTATTTAAAAATAAAATTTTAAAGAAAAAAAGTAAAATGCCTTGTGTTGAGTGAATTTCACCTCAATTTTTAAAAAAGGCTATGACATTCTGAAAGAATTTCCTCTTTGAAACATCTAATAGTTTTCTTTTTCCCTTGTTAACGATACAGACACACTTGGAAAAGACCACACAAATAATAGCAACAGTGGCCGAGAGCACTGGAGGGCGGGGGGCACCGCCAGGGAGACTGGAGTTGTCTAGAACAAGGCAAACGACCCTCTCACAGCATCCAAAAGATGACTGCAAGACTCCTTAACAACCATCATTCTACAACATGGACTTAAAACTACCTTATTTCAATAAAAACGTGCGACGGGGGCACCTGGGTGGCTCAGTTGGTTAAGCGACTGCCTTCGGCTCAGGTCATGATCCTGGAGTCCCGGGATCGAGTCCCACATCGGGCTCCCTGCTCGGCGGGGAGTCTGCTTCTCCCTCTAACCCTACCCCCTCTTGCGCTCTCTCACTCTCTCTCTCTCTCTCAAATAAATAAATAAAATCTTAAAAAAAATAAAAATAAAAATAAAAACGTGCGAAAATAAAATACAAACCACGTCTCAAATAAACATTTATTGGAATGACACCGGGTACCACTGGAAAACTTGACAGTGTGTCTTGCAAACTACAACTTAATTTCATCCTTGAAGTTCGGCAGGGATGGTACCCCCAGCCCGCAGGGCCCCCCGCTCGCTGCCCCTTCAGAAGCACGGATCACCCACCGGGGCGCCCTCTCCGACGAGCCCGGGCTCAGCATCGTGCTCCAGGCAGCCAGGACTCTTAGTCATTGGTCATCGGAGGGACAGGACTCCCTGATGGAATGAAATTTAAATCCCTCAAAAAGTCAACCTAATTCTTTGCTTTTCCTCTAAAGACCAATAAAATAAAAATAAAATAAAATAAAAATGCCACACAGAGTTCCTTCAGCTTTACAACCAAATTTCTTACCATCTATTCTATTTACTTCATAGCATTTATCTTCTAGAGAATTTTCACCCAAGACACCCATTTTTTCCTGAATTCACGTCTAGAATTCCGCGACTGAGAGGTTCACCAGCTCTTCACTGGGGCCTTCGGCCCCGGGGGGTCCCAGGCCACATTCTGGCTCTGGCAGCAGGCCAGGGCTGGGGGTGCTGACATCTGTCAATGCCTCAAACCCTCACAGGAAGGCAGATGACATAGCTGTCCCCTTCTCACACATGAAGACACGGAGCTGAAAACAGGCCCAGGAGCGCTTTGGGGCTGCACAGCCCAGAGGGGGCGAGGCCGGATCCCACACTCACGAAGCTTCTAGCGGGGCGCGGCGGGCCATGCCTCCCACCCAGCACGGGCCACCTCCAGGCCTAGCTCCTGAGGGCACAGCTCTGGACAAGACTGATGGGAGCAAAGAGGGAGGCAGTCAGCGCCCCCTCGCTGCACCTCCACCGGCCAGATCATCAGCCAGGCTCAGTGGAACGGACTCGTGGGCTGCACACTGAACCTACCAACATCTAGACACGTACTCACGAGAGGGGAGCTGGGAGGCTGGCAGAGAAGGAAGACTTTTCACTGTCTGCTCTTTGACATGTTAGGATCTGACTTGTCCCATGTACATCCATTACCTGTGTAGGTAAATCATTTCATAAGTGGCCCCCACGGTCCTCTTCCCTCCAGACAGCTTAACACGCGTCACCCTCGAGGTACGGCTGCCACCTTCCATGCCAGACAGAGGTGGGAGAGACCACTTCCAGGGGGAACCATGGAGTCACGAGGGCAAGGGAGGACTGCAGCCCGAAAAAGCGCTCGGGTGGGCCGCGTGGGGGATTTTTCAAAAGTGTACACAAGTTTCAAGTCACTAGAGTAAAACATTAACAATTAAATGGAATAAACATTTAGTGAGGAAAAAGAAAACACTACGGCGGACACTGGGAAACAGACCAAAGATAACCAAGAGGATCCAGGGCGCAAGCAAATGCAGTTTAATGCATTTGTTAATGAAGGACACTGACCACCAGGCAAAACACACTGCGTGCAATAAATGTGCCAAGTGAAGACGATGGATTTTTTCTCCTGGATTTCCGAGAACTGCCTTACATGCAGCCCAGACAAAAGTGGGGCGCCTGGGTGTTCAGTTGGTTAAGCATCCGACTCTCGGTTTGGGCTCCAGTCGTGATCTAGGGTGAGATCAAGCCCCGGTCAGGCTCCGTGCTCAGCTGGAGGATTCTCTCTCCCTCTACCCCTCCCCCCACCAAGATAAATAAATAAACCGTTTTTAAAAAAACTGAAAAATGAAAAACAAAACTTGCCTCAGCTGCTCCTTCCTTACCCCATCATCAACGACCCCAGGGTTCTTCTCAGCCAGCTCGGGGGAAGGGTCTCGGCTCCGGCCCCACGTGCAGGCTCCCCTCCACCCCCTCTGCTCTGCCACCAGCGAAAATCTTAGCACCTCCCCACCTGTAGGTGCATGAAGACTCCCAACTCCTCCTGTCACATGGGTGCTAACCACCCTCGGGGGGCCCTGCCACCCCCCAGCGTCACCTCCAGAGCTCCAGGCCTCCCGCAGCACTCAGCAGCAGCCTGCCCAGACCGGTCTGTCTTCTCAACAGGTTGTCCTGCCTTCAGGCCGCTCCCGACATGCCTCTGCCTTCAAGATACACCCACTACCGGACAGCTGACCAGGGCAAGTTTTTACCGCAAAAGCAGAACATCAGCATCACAGCCTAGTGAAGTGATGGAGCCTGATGACCGCCAACCAACAGCAAGGGCCGTGAGGAAAGAGCAGACAGACC
This sequence comes from Halichoerus grypus, assembly GCF_964656455.1. Lineage (NCBI taxonomy): Eukaryota > Metazoa > Chordata > Mammalia > Carnivora > Phocidae > Halichoerus > Halichoerus grypus. Next base: position 3,301,596 of record NC_135716.1, on the reverse strand, counting down.
TGCCTCCTGAGGTCTGCATCAGTGGTGGGGTACCAGCGACTGAAAGTCCTCAAACCCCAGAAAGTAGAACCTGCATCGGATCAAGCCTTTGGGTCTGACCACTGATTTGCAAGAAACCACACAGGACAGAGGAACATGTCGGATTACACCAAGATGTCATCAGCCAAATCCAGAGTGTGGGAAACAAGCCCACCCAGCCAGCTTCTTACACCAAGACACAGCGAGAAGCGTGGGAGAGGAGGAGAAAGCTAGAGACGAAGAGACAGGACATGGCTGTTTGCGGCTGGGGAGGACGGGGTGGTGGGGGTGACAGCTAGAGGCACAGGGTTTCTGGAGGGGGGACCATGTCCAGACACTGTGGGAGTGGCTGCATAAGTCTGTAAATGGACTAAAACACACTAAATGTTATACTTTAAATGGCAAATTGCATGGTACATGAGCTATACATCAATAAAGCTGTTACTTTTGAAAAGATATTGAAAAGACACGTCAGCCAATCACAATGTGAGCCTTAGCTGGATCCTGACTCAGTCACCTGTGAAAATCCACATCACACGAGTCACCGGGCGGATCTGAAGAGGAGCTGGGCCACCCAGGACAGTGAGGAGGAGTCGTCTCTAAACTGGTAACTAGAGGACCACCTAAGGAGGACTGGGGTGGGGGGCGGGCAGAGAGACCCCCTTCCCTTGCACAGCTTGCTCCTGAAGATGTGTAAATAAAACAGCATGACTGGGGTCTGCACAGAACAAGGGTGGGGGGGACAGCGAAGAGGGCCCCAGAGGAAGCAAGGAGCTCTGGGGGCCAGTGGGGGGATCACACACGCTTCCACTCCTTCACCTCTTCCACCTGACCCAGGCTCAGCCCCCGCACAGTGACCTCCTCCAGCCAGACTCCCTGCCTCCACCCACCCTCGTCTGTTCTTAACACGGTGGCCACACGGATCACTTTAAAAATTCAGCCGACGCCTCTCCTCTGCTCAGTCCCTCCTGGGCATGAAGTCCTTCCCAGACTCCAGGCCGAGCCGATGCTGACTTCCCCACCCTCAGCCTGCACCTGCCTGCCCCTCTCACCTCACCCCCCTCCCTCCTCTTCTGGGTCTTGCTCCAAGCGCACCTTCTCGATGCACCTGCACTGTCCCCGCCCCCACGCTGCTCACTGGCCTTCACCTTCGGCAGGTACTCCAGACACGCTTCACAACTACCTCGCTGGTGTGGGTCTTGTTTTGATTGTCCATCTCCCCTCACACAAGATCCTGACTGTTCATCCCCAAAAGGCTTCACTGCCTACAGCTCAAGGTTAAGTTGTAATTACCAGTCACAGGCGCTCTGAGACACCTTCCCAGTCTAACTCGATGTTCTTGCAGTGAGCCACGTGCTTGAACATTTCACGAACGGCACGCTTCTTGAAGCAGCCACACGCATGAGGAACAAAGCCTCCCCAGGAGTGTCCCCCCGCCCCCAGTCACTGACGCGGCCACTCTAGGGTCCCCACATAGAAACTACAAGCAGAAAACTGTGTTTGGGTTCCACCCGGTTGTGACCGGGCGCATCGCTTAGAGACAGAGCCAGGTGCTTTGTCAGCATCACTCCTGTCCACGGGACCAGGCAAGGCGGGTCCCCAACTACCGTGAGCCCTGGTGGGCAGGCTTTATCCCCACACTGCATTAGACTTGGGGCCCTTCTGAGGGATGCCGACAGGGACACTAGCTCGGAGCACCGAGGCCAAGCTTTCATCTCCCTGGTACTGAGCCTTACGAGGCAGTCATGAACACCAGGCACCCAGCAGAGGATGTTGATCAGGGACGTGGTTTTTAAAATGTTTTCTTATCCTTCACCGCTTGCAAGGAGAAGACCCAGAGGTCAACCAAGGAGAGGAAGGGCAAGATCGGAGCTCGTGTACCCACCCACAGGGGCTCTGGTGCTCAGCAGACAAGGACATGCTGCCACAGTAGAGACAGTAATAATTAGTAGGCGCCTTCCGTGCCCCCAGCGAGCTCCGTGGCGAGCCACTGCAATCTGCCCGTTATCTCGTCTGATCAAAGCACCTCCACCATCAGGTGCTCATTCTCCATATGAGGAGGGCACGGAGGTTCAGCCAAGATGCAAGTGAGGTTGGCCCGACGTGGAGCCTCTGCCCTGGGTTTGTCATGGTCGGGGGGCGGGGGGGGACCACGATGCCACAGTGACACTAACAAGCCCTAGGGTCTGCAGGCACCATGGTCCCCAGCCTCTGTCCAGAGTTCTCACTCTCTGCACATCTTCCTTGGCGTTCTCCCCACCTTTTACTAGTATTTCTCTATCAATTCCTTTGTTTCTACAAAGGAACAAAGGTTGCCTGGCCTGCTAGCCGTAAGGCCCGGGGAGTCACCTCTCCTGGAGCCTGGCCCTTCTCGCGCCCTGCCCAGCCCTCTGCTCCGAGGAGGACGGCGCCAAGGACGTAAGTGCGAGTGCCCTCGGGGCCGGAGGGTCGGTCAGCACCTGTGACTGAGACGCAGAAGCAGCCACCCAGTCGTGACAAGTGCCCTCCCACCTTCGTGCCCTGCATAAGCTCGGTTAAAGCAAGACCGACCCGAGGAGCCTGACCGTGTGGTGAGCAAGCTCCCACTGCAGGGGCGCCCCACTATCGAGTTCATGAAGCACCCCCACTTACTCATCAAGCCTGTGGACGGGCCCACTGGGCTCAAGCTCCCCCACAAACAAATGAACAAGACATCGTACAAAAAATCCCCAGTGGTTGTATTATTCTGCTTTGTGTCAAAGCTGACAAGTTTCTCAAATGACTCTGACCTATGGAACCCCATTAAGTACCAGAGCTCAGAGCCAAAACACCCAGAATAACTTGAAAAACTACCCAACGCGGCCCCTCAGGTGACTGCCCCAGATGACCCTCGAGATGGGTTTGAGTTACAATGAAAGACATTCAGGGGAGGAACCACCTTGATCCCTGCGTCTGGCTGGTTTTAAGGCTCCCTATAGTTCTGGGTGTGCTGCTATGGGTTCTTAACGACGGAAACAGAACAGTTTTCCCTGGGAACTTACTGAAGCCTCCAGAAGTAACCCTTCCAAGTCTTCTGTCCCAGCTCTAAGCAAAGGTGTGATAGGCCGTATTCAAAGCAACACGGAACCGTGTGGGGGCAGCTCAAGGAAGGAGGGGCCTTCATTAATCAGACCTGGCAGCTTTATCAGAAAAGGGAACCACAGATAGGTAAGCCTGACTTGTTCTGGTCAATCACAAAGTCCGCTTTGGAGCCCCCACACTTTCGCCTCCCAGAAACATGGCCCCAGGGCCGGCAAGCCCACTCTCTTCACATTTCTCCCGCTGGTAATGAAGATGCTCCTGGGTCCTGAGCTAGGCTCATTTTTATCTCCTCTCCCAGCCCCACTCCTCACATCAGCAGGTCTCAAACCCCGTATAAAAAGGCAACCACCTGGGACATTTGCAAAATTTAATTTCCAGGATCTTCGGGTGATTCTTCAACCAGCTGTTAGGCTAGAGAAGTGGGGCTCACTCCCCCAGGGTCCCCAGCTCCCACTCACTGAGCCCCAGCTGTGGGCATGCCCATGAGGCCGCTCCCCCTCGGCCCTCAGCCTGTCCTCCACTTCACGGAGGCCTTCCAGCCCCCTTCCCCAGGGCCCAGCTCAGTCTCAGCACGTCCAAATGCCACGTGGGACTCTCTTCCCCAAAGCCTGTCGGTCTCCTATCATGTCGTACTTTTGCTGACATTGTCATCATCTGCCCATAACAAAGCTAGATGTAGTGACGCCCCCTTGGGTGTCTCTCCAAAGGTTCACAAATGTGGTCACGAAGACGAGGATTCAGCCAGCTCCCCAACCACCATCTGTGGATGCTTCCTTTGGGTGGGCTCTGCGCGGCGTGCTCATTCACGCTTTCTGAACTCCCTGCCCTGCAAGAGGGCAGGGCCAGACCATGGTGGAAATCCACACCCACCCTCACTTGAGAGTGAAGATCCAGCCCAGGGCTACTCAGCACATCTCACCCTGTCCTCTCTGAGGACAGTGAGGTCAGTGCTATTAGCCTCATTTTCCAGGTGTGAAAACAGAGGCTTAGAAAAATGACACAGCTGGCCACAGTTCCGGACCAAAGAAGGGGTAGTTCGGGGCCCAGATACCAGCAGATGTCACCAAGTAAGTGGACCCTGCCTAGTAAGTACAGACGCCAAGATCCAAACCTGGGCGCAAGCTTACGTTCGGAGGGGACCCCAGGGGTCCTGTCCATCACTCCACCAAAGCCATCCCACCGGGGGTGGGGGGGGCGCGCCACGGTCTCAGGCTCTGACCACCTGCCTACAATTCCCCTTTCCCACTTCCACATACTGTCCCCCACGCTGCTGCCAAGACCCCTCTTCTCTTTTTTTAAGATCTATTTATTTATTTTACAGAGAGAGAGCTGGAGAGCGTGCTCACAGGAGCGGGGGGAGGGGCAGAGGGAGGAGAGAAGCAGACTCCCCCATGAATGTGGAGCCCAATCCCACAACCCTGAGATCAGGACCTGAGCCAAAATTAAGAGTCAGATGCTTAACTGCCTGAGCCCTCTGGGCGCCCACCAAAGCCCCTCTTCGGTTGCAGTGCTGTCAGAATCAGCAAAGCTGTGGGTGGGCTGACCCACCTTCCTTATCACCTGCACGTGGCCCCTGGGCCCTCACTACAGGGTTCCCAGGGATCCCTGGCTCCTTCCTCAGCCCCAGCCATGGCAGAAGTCAGCAGAGGGGAGACATGAGGGGCCCGGAGCCAGCCAGGCCTAATGCCCTGCTTACAGATGAGGGAAACTGAGACGCAGGACACCACAAGGCTGGCGCCAATGACAATCCCTGTCTGTCCACTGCTTGAGCTGTGACTTGAGGGAAGTAAGAGGAAGATTAAAAGGTGGGGTTTTCAAGTTCTAGCAGGCGGGGGACGCTGCCTCCAGTCTGTAGCTAGCGATGGAAAAATCGGTGGCCATCTCTCCAGGCTTGCATCCTTCAGACCTTAGGAGGATTTCAGTAAAAGAAAAGCCACTGAAGAGTGAAACAAGTTTAAAATGAGTAAGCCCAGGGGGGCCTGGCTGGCTCAGCTGGCAGAGCATGCGGACTCTTGATCTCAGGGTCATGAGTTCGAGCCCCCTGTTGCATGTAGATCTTTAAAATAAATAAATAAAATGTTTAAGCCCTTTATTTTTGAGCCAATCTATAAGCCCAAGATGTAAGAAATGCTTTGAGTCAGGGAGACATCCACCCTGATTTGCCCAGGCAGCCCTGGTGTATGCCTGTTTTCTCAGGGAAATAATTAGGAGCCCCCCCACCACCCTGGTTCACTTATAAAAGTTTCCAGTGTAGACAATAAAGTCTGGTCACCCAGGGTACAGCTCTATTGAAAGATAAATTAGAATGGCACAGGTGTTTGGTCATGAAGAGTAAGGACCCAGAGACCAATCAGTGGTTTCAGGTTTTTAAACTTTGAGAGAGAAAAGCAGGAAAAAAAAAATAGAAAAAAAAAATTAGAATAGTGTACCTTAGTGATACTTAAACTGGCTAGAGTGCCCATGGCCACGGCGCCACACTTGGGGTCGTCCACAGAGGACGAGGTAACAAAGTTGGGGGGAAAGCCAGGAAGTCTGGAGAAATGGTCAGGAGCAAACACAGAAGGTGACTGAGGAGATCTCCCCACCTCACACTGCAGAGGCCCCACCCAAACCTGGGGAAGAGACATCCCCATCTTCTCTGAAGATGCACAAATGCAACACGCTTCACAAGTACCACCCATGTTTTCTATACATCCTAAAACATCCCTTCTGCTCAGAACAAGATTCTTCTGCAATGGAAACTCCCAGATGCAAAGGGGTCTGCCTACAAACACTGCTTAAGATAAATGTGTCAGAATTAAAATCACAGGCAACTGGGTCTCCAACCAGCCTTATTCAACAAAACAGAGGGATCCTGAACGACAGGGCTCTTTTTAGAAAACGGGGGAGGGGGGATAAACATACTCTGAAGAAAAGGGATTTTAAAGATTAAGTGTCTCCAACCAGTCCACAGCAGGGGGACGGGCGGGGGAGGGGTGCTAGCTTTAAAGTCCAGATTAAAGGGCCCCAAAAGACACAAAACCAAATTTATGTGTGAACTTTTATTAAAATTCACAATCCAACACAACCCACTGTAAACACACTTCTGAGATAACAAGAGAACCTGATTATGGACTGTTGTGAAATGGCACTGGGTTTACCCTATTCTTTAGGCAGGGTACTTAAGTATTTGGGGTGAAATGACAGATCTGGAATTGGCTTTCGAGTATCTCCGCAAAGCCAAAGGGGAAAAGGGGAAAACATCTGAAGCCAACGCAGATCATCTGGAGAGCTGCCGAGGCTTGGTGATGGAAAAACGGGCGAATATCGTACTAGTCACTCAAACTATTTCACAATAGAAACTATTAAAAAAAACTCAAGTGTTACATTTTGAACACCCACAGTAACGATTCATGAAACAAAAACATATTTTACCAGACGCACGTAACACTCATTACAAAGAATAAACCGGACTGACACTGTTCCATGTTTTGACACTGAAATTTGAAGGTAACAAGAAATAACACTCTGCTTCTGAAAACCAGATAGGTTTGAGGAGTTGAAGCTTTTCCATCTTGTTTTCCTACACACTTATTTACAGGTTTCTTCAAGGCTTGTAACAACAGATCCGCGCCGTCTGGCCCGCAGCAGCCTCACCAGCGCCGAGGGACGTCTGCCGTCGGGCAAACGCCACACCATCACTGGCGACCAGGACATAGCCCCACTGATAACTGGGGTGGGGAGAGACGTGGGGAGCAGGAGGAACCCAACGGCACCAGAAACCAGGCAGAGAGCCAGTTATTCTCAAAGTCACAATCCAGGTTAGATACCTGGCAAACAAGACTTCTAGGTCACAAAAGTTACTTTGTAGCAATGCCCAGAGGGCTGTAACTCACAGCAGCGTGAGCACTATAAAACCAAAGAAACAATCCCCTTAGAACAGGATCCCTCGGACACAGTAAGATCTTTAAGTTGTTCAACATCAACAACAACAACAACAAACGAAGCTGTTCATCTCTGAAGGTTCAGGGTCACTGGAGAACCCACCTGAGCCACTAACTCTTTCAAATAGTTAAAAAAAACTACCAAACCTCAAAGCACAAACATTAATTCACATATGTAATAGCATTTACCATGAGCATAACATATACCTACTGTGAGCTCTACCTTTTGAATTAATTTACTTAGTAAGTTGCTTAACAAGTGTATTAAAATTGGAAGTAGCAAAACGATTCGTGATTTTTCTACAATCCAGACTGAACATTTTCATTATTCTAAATTAGGAAATGTAACATTAAAAAGAGTTTCATTGAAGAAACTACTCCAAAAGTTCCTTTAAGCCAAATTAAAAACCTTAGTATGCAGAATAAAACCGAACTGCACACAGCCTTGTAATTACAGCACACTCATAGAGCCTGAAATTTGGGTTCATTCCCATCGCGCCATTAGCGAGGAACTATCCTACAGACCCATTTATTTTTTTTTTTCAACCAAAGCTGTCCAATTCCAGGGCAGGTTTATCGGTGAACCATGAGGCCTTCTCCCCACCACGCCACGATGCAGAGGCCCACAGGAGAGCAAGATTCTTCCAAAAGGTGTTAGTGACCAGAAAGGAGCCTGGAGATCCAGAGGGCTACAGGTTTTGGAAAATGAAAGGCGAGAAAAATAGCCCCGTGCAGAGCACACAGTTCAGGGTAAGCAGTGCTTCCCGAAGCTCTCATTTCAATTACACCTGAGCGCACGCGCACACCAGTCCAGTCTAGATGTAACAGGTACTTCTGACTGTGGGTCAAGGTCAAAAGGACTGGAGACCACCTCTTTAAGGAGAGTGTACAGAGTCAGCTTGGGATCAGACAGATTGTCCTAATGCTCACTGGCCATATGACCTTGGCAAGGTTCTTAACCCATGGGAGCCTCTGTTGTGTATCTTCAAAATGAACATCACCAATTCAGCGAGCCATCCTATGGATTCATTAACTTGAGACACAACACAAAGCTTGACCTTCCTCAAGGTTCTTTACTTTTTCGGGGCCTTCAACTTTTAAACTGAAGCTCTGAAAAAACCCACGCTGTATTGGTTAACACCACAGGGGCTCCCGGGAGAGCCTCCCTCCGCTAGGTGAGGGGCTCCCCTGCCATTGCATGCGGGGTGCGGAAGGGAGCGAAACCGACTGCCCAGGGTCTCAAGAAGCCAAACTGGCCCTCAGAACTGTGCCAACAGAGCCCAGGGCCCTTCCCCACCAGACCTGAGTAATCTCCCGGGTGCAGGAGTAAAACCATTCTTCAATCAAACTGCCGAGAGCCTGGAAGGGTTTAAAAGTTGGTCTCACTCAGACTTGGAGCAGCTTTCAAATTAAGTGACATCAGAAAAAAGACACTCAGAATTCACAAGGCACAGAGCTGTTTGTGAACAGACACAGCAGTGAGGGACGAGGTCAAGGGACCTGAGTGGATCAAGAGGGGGCTTCCAGACCCCCTGACTTGGAGCGAGTCTGGCCCAGGTCAAGCCAGGGCCCCATCAGCATGGGGCCGTGGAGGGCCAGGCCCGGGAGTACACCTAGCATGGGGCCAGGACCAAGGCTGGTGCCCGCGGGGCCTGCAGCCGGCTGCAGCCTGGCGGACAAAGGGGACAGGCAATGCCCTGTCCAAGTGGCAGGGCCAGCCGGGAAATTTAGGAGCCACGTGCCTGGCGGGAGAAGGAAAAAAGCTTTACAACACTTGACCATTTTCTTGGCCCAGCACCTCAGCCGCCCTTCCACGGCGCATTTCAAACAAGGGGGAAAATGTGTTACTCCTTTAAGTTTTTTAGAACTTTTCCAAAGAAAGAGAGCGGACTAGTAAGAAGGGGTGCTAAGGGAATCAACACATCTCCTCACCGTCTTCTAGTAAATTGTAAAAGGCAATTAGCACTTGAATAAGGAGCCGGCGTGTCTGGAATGAAAATGAGAGGCACGCAGCTTTAGGGTTTTAAGGTGCCGCTTCCCGTCCCTCTCAGTTTACAGTCCTAACTACCGACAGGAATTGGCCAAAATTCAGCATTTCCAGACTTTCCTTCAGAGAAGGGGCCGCAGAAGTGCTGGCAGAGAGAAAAACGAAACTGAGTGCGCTCCAGGCTCGCCGGGCTCGGTCTGGCGCCGCAGCCGCGCGTCCCCGGCCCCCGCCGTCCGCACCCCGAGCTCGGCGCCCCCGGGCCCGAACCCCCTCCGGCGCTTAGAGCCGGGCCGGCCCCGCCATCCCCGGCCGCCCCGCGGGGCGCAGCGGGGCCGGGCGCAGGAGGCCGGGCGGCGGGCGAGGCGGCGGGCGCGGGCCTCGGGCCTACACACGGGCCGCGCGGCCCCGGCCCCGGCCTCCGGCTCCACCCGCGGGGCTCGGGGCGCGGGAAGGGCCCAGGCCGCGCGGGGCGCCCCGACGACTCGGGGCCCGAGGAGGCCCGGGGCTGCGCGCCCGCGGTGGGCCGAGGAAACGGCCGGCGGCCCGGTCCCGCCGGCCTCCCCCCGGGGGCCCCCGTCGCCGCCGCCCGCGCCCGCCCCGGGGCCCCTCCCCACCCCCGGCCTCGCCCCCCGGCCCCCGCCCGCCGCCGCCGCCGCCGCCCCCTCCCCCCCGGCCCGCGCCCCCCGCCCGCCCCCCGCCCGCCAACCGCCCGCCAACCGCCGCCGCCGCCGCCGCGGGGACGAGCGCGAGCGGCCGGGCCGGCGCCCCCGCGCGAGGACTCACCGGGGCCGGCTCCCGAGTACATGGTGGCGCCGCCGAGGGGCTCCGGGGCCGAGGGGCGGCCGCGCGCGCGCCACGGGCCCCGACGCCGCGAGCCGGGAGGGAGCCGCCGGCCGCACGATCCGCCCCGGCGCGGCCGCCTAGCCAAACAGGTTTACCCGACGCGGCCGGGGCGGCGGGCGGAGGCGGCGGGCGGGGGGGGGGGGGGAGGGGCGAAAGAGAGAGGGAGGGGAGGAGGGAGGGGAGGAGGGAGGGGAGGAGGGAGGGGAGGAGGGAGGGGCGAAAGAGAGAGGGAGGGGAGGAGGGAGGGGAGGAGGGAGGGGAGGAGGGAGGGGAGGAGGGAGGGGCGAAGAAGGGGGGAGGGGGGAGGAGGAGGGGCGGGGTCGGCGCGCGGGCGGCCGGGAGCCCGGCGCCGGGCGGGAACGGGGACCCGCCGGGGACGTGGGGGCGGGGGCGGGGGCGGCGCGGGGGGCCCCGCCGCGGGGGCGGACGCAGGACGGGGGACCCCTCGCAGCCACTCAGAGGAGCGACGTCTTCCCCGACTGGGCGGAGCGGGCCAGCCTGGCATTGCCGCCAGAGGCCGGGAAGAAAGAAAAGAAAACACACCCCTTGTTTTCCCCGCCGCCTCCGCGCGCGTGGGGAGCCCGTTCTGGCTGCTCGCGGGGGGGCCGGAGAGGGGTGCTGGGGGGGCGCACGGCCCTTCCCACCCTTACCCCGCCCCCGGCCTCGGGAACTTGGACGCGGTGCAGGCGTGCTGTTGGAGTCCTGGCGCCCCAGCATCCCAGCCTGGCTTTTTTTTTAAGTTATTACCGAAACATGAATGTCGGGAAGCTTGCTCCCAGCCCGGAGCTTGAACTTGAACGCGTGGTGGCCCTCGCACACGACCACACCGCCACCTCCCGGCCAAGAACCCAGATAATCATGTGAAAAAAAAAAACTTGAACAGTAAGTTTTTGGTAAATTTTAGCTGCCATGAATGATGAGCTCAAACCCAAGCTCCTCTCCAGCGCTCTGCGGCCTCTGCAGGTTCTTCCCGCGGGGCCGTTCTCGGGCCCCATCATACTCCTCCATGTGTCTCTGTACTTACCCGCCTGTACTTGGGAAAGTCGTCCCTCCTACCCGTTCCTCCTCCGTTCTTCAAGACCCCTGATCCAACTGTTTTGGGATCCTTTTCCAGGGAAGCCAGCCAACAGTTACCTCCTTGCTCTCCTAATTGGTGGGTGATTAGAAGTCTGAAAGTGAAATGCAATCCAAACCTGCTCATCATCGTTTTAACACCCTTGCCTGTGCATTCCTTCATCCTGTTAATGTGTTACCTGCATATTGGGTGCCAGGAACTGAGTGTTTCTGCCGCCCAGGGTGATGCAAAGACTAAGAGCCCTGCCTGCAAGGAGCTTAGCATCCTAAATAGGCTCACTGCCTGCTCTTTGCAATTCTCAAGGACATCCCTAAAAAGTACCAGAAAACCTTGATTTCCTGTGGAGAGAAACTTAAAAGGACAGTGATCTTCAGCAAATCATTGATATGAATGGGGTTGGTGCCATGGCATCAGCCTCCCAGTTGCCCATGCATCCCTCTCCAATCCTCTGCTAACCAGCCCCACCCCTCAAGGTGGCCTGGACCACCTGAAAAGCCCCTGAAATTACCCTTGTGGTTCACCACCCAAGAGTCATCTTTGTGTGGTCACAAATCCGATTTTGTGCCTGCTCTGTTCAAAACCCTTCATTGGCTCCCCATTTCCATCTGCATGTGGTCCAAAATCCTTAATATGGTGTACAATGCCCTGTGACACGCCCTCTGACTGGTCAAAATCTTCCTTCTTCAGGCTCTTCAGATCCACATCTTCATTCTCTCAAGAGTGTTACTGTCGGAGTGTGAATCCATACAATCATTTTGGAGAAAAATGTTTGGCAGCACCTGGAAAAGCTAACACACGGCCCTAGGTAGATGAGCTGCTGAAATGCGTGTCTGGGAGCACAGGAAGGGACCAGGATGCACAGGAGCCCAGGACTGGGTACCACCCAGCTAACCATCAGGGGGGGATATATACTCCTAAAGTGAAACCTAGCGATGAAAATGAAGACCCTTCAAATATGGATGAATTTCAAGAACGTTGAGTGAAAGAAACCATCAGCCCTACTCCATGATTACATTTATAAAAGTTCCAGAACAGACAAAATTTATAGTGTTTAGGGACGCATAATTAGTAAAAAGCTTAAGGTAAACCAGAAGGTGGCCGCCAGGAGTCAACATGGTGGGTACTGCGGGGGGTGGGGAAGGGCGGGAGGCTGTGACCACGGAAACGCACCTCCCAACAATACTGCTGTTCATTTGCAAGTCTCAAGCTGCACGTTTATTTTTTACGTGTATTTTCTGTACCCTCTGTGTATTTCACAATAAAACCTTTTTAAAATAATAACCATGAGGGGCGCCTGGGTGGCTCAGTGGGTTAAGGGTCTGCCTTCAGCTCCCGCCATGATCCCGGGGTCCTGGGATGGAGCCCCCGCTCAGCGGGAAGCCTGCTCCTCCCCTCCCTGCGTGCTCCCTCGTTCCCACGCTGAGTGTTCTCTCTCTCTCCTGCTGGTGAACTAGCACGTCCCCCAGTGCCCGCTCTGTGTCTGCCTCTGCCCGCTCACGCCCCCAGCCGGCTGTCCCCCGCCGCAGTCTCCGGCCCCGGGCCTCCCTGCCGTAGGCTGGGCTGCTGTCACCTGCAGCCTCGTCGCCCGCCCCCAGGCCCCGGAGCCGCGCGGCCCCGCAGCCCCGCCTGCCGCTCCTCGAGTAACTTTGTTGCAAGGGTTCCTGTGCAGAAGGTCAGGCAACATAATGTCTCCCAGACGCTTCATTGTGTCGCGACGCCGCGGGGACCGCACACGCGCCCCCTGCCGGCGAGGGGCGCCGTCTCGGAGCTGGGGCTCGCCCTCCCCGCCGCTGGGACTCGGGGCGCTCCTCCGCGGCTCTCTTCCCGGAGCTGCCCTCCTCCCGCCCCTTCCTGCGGCGCCCCGCCCCCCACGGGCTCCGGGCCTGCACCCCCAAAGCAAGTGCATCTCCTCTCCCCTCCTCCCAGCCTGCTCTTCCTCCTGGGCTCCCCAGCAGGGCCAGCGGGTCCATCCTCCAGCAGAAAGCCCCGCGCCCCGCTGCCTTCCTCTCCCGCCTTCCGTGAATACTTAACACATTTCACTGAGTCCCCCCAGCGCTTGCTGTGAAATGTCTCTAGAGCACCCCGCACCCTCCCCCCGATGCTCTGCTCCTCCCGGTCCTCATCCAGCACTTGGCATTGGCCACGTGGGGCCGACTCAGGGGTCTTCTGGTGCCCCATCTTCCTGCCTGTACAATTCACTGCTCCGTGTTTGGGGCTCCCCGTGCGGCACGACTGCAGGACTCGCATCCCGGCCAGAGACACGGACCCCGGGCAGGTGGCTGCAGGAGAGGCGGGGGGGGGGGGGGGGGGGTGAGCGGAACTCACGCGCCGTGCTCCTGTGGGCGTCGGGCCAGCGAAGCCCTCAACACTGGGGGCCCTTCGTTTCTCCAAGTCTAAAAGGTAGACGCTGGAATAAATCAGTTCCAGAAACATGTCCTCCGTTAGGAGGTCACATAAATGGGAAGCACTGAGTTAACACTCAACAGATTTATCGAGTGCAAGCCTTCTCAAAACCTTTAACAAAGTGTTAAGAATCATGATTCTACAAAGAGGAAGGAGGGGAACAGAGGTATGCAGGCCCACACCCACTGCGCCACAGAACTCTTGTCACAGGGTACCTCTGTGTTCCATGGAGCACACTTTGGGAAACACTGAAGTAGAGCTCTTTCCATGATCCCCCTCCACTGTACCCCTTCTAAGGTTCTTTGGACAAAACTATTGGCTGTTTTTCTGAATTAAGACCCCAAGGGTGTGCTTCGGAGTTGACAAATACTTCTATCATAGTAGGAACAAAATTCACATCTAAGCAATTTCTACACCCTGAACCCAACATTAACATTAAATGGAAACCACTTAGTTTGAATACATAAATCACGTCGTCATTTTGTGCACCCAACAGAGGCTAAGTCAAGAATCCTGAACACGCAGGCAACCGGGGCCACCTCCTTGCACCAGCCCAGGGGCCACTGACACAGCCGAGCTGCAGAGGGCATCCCGTCTGGGAACACAGGAGTCAAGCCAGGCGGCAGCTTATGTATGCCCAGGAGACATACTGCCCTCAGACCTGCTCCTTCCTCTAAGAAGGAAAAGCAGCCAAGATGCTGCTAACACGCAGACACTGAAAAATTAACTCAAAATGGATGACGGATTTAAATGCAAACATTAAAAAATAATAAAAAAAAATAGCGTCCTCTTTTTCGTGGCGCCTCGGAGGCGGTAGGCTGCTTCGGGATGAAGCTGAACATCTCTTTCCCAGCTACGGGCTGCCAGAAACTCATTGAAGTGGACGATGAATGCCAACTTCGTACCTTTTATGAGAAGCATGGCCACAGAAGTTGCTGCTGATGCTCTGGGTGAAGAATGGAAGGGTTATGTGGTCCGAATCAGTGGTGGCAATGACAAACAAGGCTTCCCCATGAAGCAGGGTGTCCTGACCCATGGCCGTGTCCGCCTGCTGCTGAGTAAGGGGCATTCCCGCTATAGACCAAGGAGGACTGGAGAAAGCGCAAACCTGTTGGGGGTTGCATTGTGGATGCCAATCTCAGTGTTCTCAACTTGGTCATTGTAAAAAAAAGGGGAGACGGATATTCCTGGACTCACTGACACTACTGTGCCACGTCGCCTGGGGCCCGAAAGAGCCAGCAGAATCCGCAAACTTTTCAATCTCTCTAAAGAAGATGATGTCCGCCAGTATGTTGTGAGAAAGCCCCTAAACAAAGAAGGAAAGAAACCTAGAACCAAAGCGCCTAAGATTCAGCGTCTTGTTACCCCACGTGTCCTCCAGCACAAACGGTGGCGTATTGCTTTGAAGAAGCAGCGCACTAAGAAAAATAAGGAAGAGGCTGCAGAATACGCTCAACTTTTGGCCACGAGAATGAAGGAGGCCAAAGAAAAACGCCAGGAACAGATCGCCAAGAGACGGAGGCTGTCCTCTCTGAGAGCTTCTACCTCTAAGTCTGAGTCCAGTCAAAAATGAGATTTTCTATGAGTGACAAATAAATAAGATCAGACATCAAAAATAAAATAAAATAAAAAAATAAAAAAATAAAAATAAATATATGCAAACATAAAACTTAAAAAAAGAAAATTTGGGGGAATCTAAGGCTAGGCAAACAATTCCTAGACTGGACACCAAAGGCACAATCCACGAAGGGAAAAAGATACATTGGACTTCATCAAAATTAAAACTTTTTTGCTCTGCAAGAGGACCCGTTAAAAGGGTCAGAGGACTAGGCCAGCTTAGAGCGGGAGAAAATGTTTGCACCCTGAATATCTGACAAAAAACTAGACTCTAAACTATATAAAAAACTCTCAAAGTTCAACAGGAAATAAAAGCCAACAATCAGGGCGCCTGGGTAGCGCAGTCAGGCATCCTTCTCTTGGTTTCGGCTCAGGCTATGATCCCCTCACGGCAGGACTGAGCCCCACCCTGGGCTCCCCACTCAGCGGGGAGTGTGCTTGAGATTCTCTCCCTCTGCTTCTGCCTCTGCCCCTCCCCCCAAAAATAAATAAATTTTAAAAATCT
The DNA here is from genome assembly GCF_964656455.1 of Halichoerus grypus. Taxonomy (NCBI): domain Eukaryota; kingdom Metazoa; phylum Chordata; class Mammalia; order Carnivora; family Phocidae; genus Halichoerus; species Halichoerus grypus. The sequence continues at coordinate 3,286,165 of NC_135716.1, read as the reverse complement.
TTTTTTTTTAAGATTTTATTTATTTATTTGACAGTGAAAGAGACAGTGAGAGAGGGGACACAAGCAGGGGGAGTGGGAGAGGGAGAAGCAGGCTTCCCGCGGAGCAGGGAGCCCGATGCGGGGCTCGATCCCAGGACCCTGGGACCATGACCTGAGCCGAAGGCAGACGCCCAACGACTGAGCCAGCCAGGCACCCCTAAATTTTAAAAATCTAAAAAAAAAAAAAGCAATCCATTCTGAGCATGGGCAAAAGACAAGGAGAGGTATGCACTGAGGGAGATCTTAACTGCAAACGGGCCACCACTGCCCATTAGAGAGATGCACATTCGAAGCACAATACGATGTCAGTACAACCCGTCACAGAGCCTAACATAAAACAGTGACAACCACTAAGCCCAGGACACTACAGAGAAACTGGATCACTCCCACTTTGCCGTGCAAATGTCCAGTGGTACAGCCTCCAGGGAAAAGAGTTTCTCGCAGTTTCTCAAAACACTAAACATCCAACCACCTTTCCACCCAGCAATCGTGCTCCTGGGTATTTCTCCCAGACAAATGGCACCTCGTGTTTACACATAAACCTGTACATGAATATTTATAGCAGCTTTATTTGTATAACCCAAACTTCGAAACAACCCAAGTGTCCTTAATTGGTGAGTAGTTAAACTGTGGCCCATGCACACATGGAACATTCCTCACCAGTCAAACAGAACAAACTATGCACACAACCGCTAGCATGACTCTCAAGAGAAGTATGCAGAGTGGGAAAAAGCCCATTCCAAAAGGTTACCTATTACATGATTCCATTTATATGCCATCCTTGAAATGACAAAATTAGAGAAGTGGAGAACATATTAGTGGTTTGGAGAGGCTAAGGAGGGGGCGGAGGGAGGGAAGAGACCGTGGCTGTGAAAGTCCTCACCGTGCTAGAGAAGTTTGTATCTTGACTCTATCGAAGTTAATATCCTGGTTGTAATATTGTACTATAGTTTTGCAAGGTATTACTGTTGGGGAAGCTGGATAAAGGGTGCCTGGGATCTCTTCATGCTATTTCTATGTAATTGTGAGTCTATAATTATCTCAAAGTAAATAGGATAATTAAAAAAAAAAAAGACACTCCAATGTGCTAATAACACTCCCCCCCCCCCACAACACACACACACCAGGACAGAATTATGAGATTAATGCCACACCTTGCAAGAAATGTCTCTCTCCTTCCTGGGGAAGTTAGCTCCCAGGCTGAAACCTCTGAAAGCAGGTGCACAGGACACGTGAAACTGTATTCCAGGGAGTGGCAACACAATCCCACCTCCATGACGAAGGTCGCTTCCCCCAGAGGCTGTGTGATGGAGGAGAGTCACCTTCACGTTCGCCCCTGAAGGCTGTCATTCAACGCCACCTCCTGGGTCTCCCACGTTTCCTGTTAAGCTCCCTGCTAACATAGATGGTCTGATCCCCACCTCGGGGGAGGGACTGTCAGAAGAAATACCAGTAACAGATGTGCGCTGGGAAGGCCCCACCTTGTTTGTTTGTTTCCTTCATCCGTCATTGCAATACTCAAATTTACACTTTGGACACCTCACGGGATTAGCCACAGACAGTGAGCGGATGCGCGTCTGAAAGGCAGCGAGCTGGAAAACAAGTTAGCAGCCGAATGGCCGGCTGACTAAGGTAACGTTTGGCACAGTCTTTCTGAGAGCAGCCCACAGGGTGGGGCGGCTACTTCACACAGGTGGTTCTCCTGAGACCGCCACCTTGATTAGTGGGGTAACCGCATCAGCCCCGAAGACAGAGCCTCATCATCTGACCATGGGCTTGCTGAATGGCAGAAAGGGTTGGTGGTGGACCTGGAGCCATCCGGACCCCTGTCTCCCCCTACAGAGCTCCATCCCACTCCCACAGAGCCTGGAGGGGAGCAGTCAGAAAGGCCACGGAGGTGACCACATGGTGACAGCAACCTCTTCCAAATCTGCCACAACCCTCCTCCCATGGGCTGATGCCCTGGTCCCCCCGCTCGCCCCCTTCCCTTATCTGGGGACCTTGTATGAATACTGTCTACCCCTTCTACTACTCCAGTCAAGGAATAAGCTTTTTTGGTTCTATGAACCGTGTCCTCTCAAGCTACTGGGTTTTTACTTGGGTGTTTTTCTCCACCTTTCAATCTGGCACGCTTACCTAACACCCCTCAAATTTAACTCGGAACCCAGTTCTTTGAAGGACCGTGGACCTCATCTGTGAGGGGTGGCTGCCCATGCCTCCCTCTGTCCAAACCTGGGGACAGCCCAGATTTCTGGAGCATGGGGTGAGCACTACCCTCAGAGCACCTGCCACATGCCTGCAAGACTTGTTACACTTCAAGGCCAAGAGTTACAAACTCATCCTAATGCATATTCTCCAAAGTTCCTGGGGGTGACTATTGATGTGGTGTATACAACTTGTAGCATTTCCTGGAGTCAAAGAGATCAATATAAGTTATTTTTCATAGAGGGAGAAACCATTTGGTAAACATTATACTATCAAAGGAGTAAAACATATAATATTAACTGTCCGCAACGATTCCTTTATACTGTCCTTCTCGTCACCTAGTATGACGGTTCTTGGACATAAGCCACTAACACAGTATCATTTAGCAAGGTTTTTGGCTTTAAGATCAATATTTTAAAATTAACCATAATTCTATGTACTAGTGACAATTAAAAGTTAAATTTATTTACTTATTTTTTAAGATTTTATTTATTTGACAGAGAGAGAGAGCACAAGCAGCGGGAGTAGCAAGCAGAGGGAGTGGCAGAGGGAGAAGCAGGCTCCCAGCAGAGCAGGGGGAGACCGACGCGGGGCTCAATCCCGGGGGATCATGACCTGAGCCGAAGGCAGACGCTTAACCGACTGAGCCACCCAGGTGCCCAATTAAAAGTTAAATTTAAACAAAAAGGAACATCAAAAATCTAGGAACATGTCAAAAAAATGTGCAAAACTTCTACACAGACATCTATAAAACATTGTTGAGAAATTTCTTTAAAGATGTATTTATTCATTTGAGAGAGAGAGAGTGAGAAAGCGTTAGTGGGAAGAGCAGAGGGAAAGGGAGAGAATCTCAAGCAGACTCCCTACTGAGTGCAGAGCCTGATGCAGGGCTTGATCTCACAACCCTGAGATCATACCTGAGCTGAAACCAAGAGTCGGATGCTTAACTGACTGAGCCCCCCAGGCGCCCCTAACATTACTGAGAAATTTAATAAGATCTAAATAAATGGGTAAAGATAGCACATTCCTGGATCGGGACTCCATAATATAAAGACGCCACTTTACATTGGCCAAATTGACTTCTCCCTCTAGATTTAACTTGATTCCAATAGGTTTTTTGTTGTTGCTGCTGTGGGAGGGAAGGGTGGGATGGGGGACGGGACAAGCTTATTTGACAGTTTATGTGGACATGCAAAGGGCAAAATAGCCAAGTCACTCTTGAGAAAGAAGAACCAAGTGGTAGGACTAGTTCTGTCAGATCTCAGGACTTATTAGGAAGCCATAGTAATTAAAACAGAATGACATTGCTATATCCATAGACCAAGGCCAAGGGAAGACAAGTGAGAGGTCAGAAAGTGACCACGTGGATGTGGACACTTGATTTGGGAAGAAACTGGCACCTCAGAGCAGTGGGAGGAAGGATGGGCTTTTTTGATCAATGGTACTAGGACCCACATGGGATATCCATATGGGGAAAATGCATTAAAACCCCGTTCGGGGTGGATTATAGATGCAATGTGAAAGGCAAAACAATAAGAATTTTACAAGACAATGCAGGGGATGGTCTTCATGACCTTGAGGTAAGAAAAGATTTCCTAAATGAGAAAAAAGAACACTACCCTGAAGGAAAGTAATGAACAATTGAATTTCATTAAATTAAGAACTATTCATCAAAAGGCATCATAAGTGTACCCACTTGGGGATTTGATTTTTTAAAAAAACAGAAAAAAAATCATGGGATTATTAGGAAAATTTGAATTCTGATTGGCTATTTGGTGATATTGAGAAATAATTATTAACAATTTTAGCTGTGATAATGGTGTTTTGATTATGTCACTAAAAAAGGAGCCGTTTCTAGAGCATTAACTGAAACACTTCGAAGCAAGAAGGTGCAGTTGCTGGATTTTGCTTCAGAGTAAACCCAGTAGGGAAGTAGGGACGGAAGAAGGCAAGTGATGGGCAAGGGGTGGGGGTTGGGGGTCATTACACTCTTCTCCCAATGGTTGCACATATTTGAAAATTTCCATAATAAAACGTCAGAGAACAGCATCCTAGAGAGTGGAAAAGCCCACACAGGGAGAGGAGAATTTGCACCATACGCGTCCAACAACAGGCAAAAGACCCTATTAGGAATCTATAAGAGAGTTTCAACATTTTCAAAGAAACACAATTCAATAGAAAATTGGCAAAACACTCATACACTTAAAAAAGAGTAGCACAAAAGGACAGTAAAGGGGCGAAAAGGGCGCTCACCTCATCAGCGATTAGAGCAATGGATATTAAAGTGCCAAGGAGACACCACCATCATGGTCCCACCGGATCAGGGGCTCTTGAAGGGCAAGAGGAGGAGATTTAGACCTATTCCGAGCTTGCGGTGGCATCATCGGATGCTTTATATTTGAAGTTCCTTCTCTGCCCCCTCCCAGCCCATCGGCGGGACCGCTGATACCTCCTCTTAATCACCTTGGCTCACCCACCTCTCTCCCCCCATCGCCTCTAGCCCCACCTGCTGCAGTCCCCTCCTACCCTGTCACCCCACCTCTCCAGTCCACTCCCCACACTTCCCGAAGCCTGTTTGACCGTGTCACTGCTTGTCCAAACTTCTCCCGCGTCCTGCTGCTTATGGGGGCGAAGACACGCCCTGGTGTGGCCTGCCTCCTTGGGAAAGGTCCCCGACCCCCTCCCCACCTCAGTGTCGGGCCGACCTGCCCCACTTCCTCACTTGTCCTCATGATGCCCTGAGCCTACGGCTGAGGAAAAGCTAACCCAGGAGTAAGGTGTGGAAATCTAGCTTTTCACACTGGAGGAAGCCCTGCAACAATGTGCTTTTCTTGGTCGGCCCACATCTAGAACATCACCTCCACTCTGAATAGTACCACGGGAGGGATCTTGACGAATGCAGGAAGAATAAGGAGCATTTATGTAGCGTTGGGTTTCTGTCCCCTACACATTATCTCGGGGAAGCTCGATGGCCTCCTTTCTCTGACGAGACGGGGGGTACAGTCACACAGCTCTGGGATTGGTCCTGCGTCCTCCACACATGCTGGGATTAGCACGGTGTCCTCGTTGGGACCTCATGGGCCGGATGTGGTCAGTAGTGAGGGGACATAGGGCTTGCTCTGTAAGTGGTGGCCCCATACTCACCAAAGTCCTCTGTTTCAAAACCTTGTTTCTGCGCAGCCCCACACGGAGGAGGGCAACCAGAACTGGGACCCATCTAGAGACGGTGAGGTCACAGCAGGGGACAGCGTGCATGGCTCGGGGGCGGGGTGGGGAGATGCTGCTTCAGACCTCTTAGGCCGTTCTCACCTGGCAAAGGGAAGAGTCTTGTTCTGTGTTCTTGAAAAAGCAGAATTGAGTGTGGCTCCACGAGAGGAACTTTTTTCCATCCCATGGGGGCGTGCACCCCCTATTCGGAAAGGATTTCCGTCAAGATAATAAACGCTAGCACAGTGCGCTCCTTCTGGCCCAAACCCCCGATCTCAGCACCAGGTGTGCACCTGTTCATTCGGTCCCCAGGGCGCTGCCGACGTGGAGCTGAGGCAGGCGGACCACACGGCCGGAGCAGTGTGGTCTAAACTCGACGGCAGCCACCGCCTGACAGGTGCAGTGGGACTGCCCCAGCCGGGGTCTGGAGCTGGGGTCTCAGTTTCTTCTGACTGTAAGGCCCCCGGGTGCACTTGGTGCCCACAATCTCCAGTTTTGCTCACATACTCCCTAAAATAATTTTAAATATTTTGTATCCCCCCTCACACATTAAGTTGACATGTAAAATATTTCCTAAGTTTAAATAGTTACAAAGAATTCAATTTCTGGCATATTGTAAATATTGACACTTAAAAATAAAGCTGTCATATCACTTTTTAAAATGTAACCAGATGGAATATAAATACCACATTGATTTGATCCAACATGATCCATTAAATAACAGTACCTGATCAAGCTCTTCTTTTAATATTTAGATACTTGATCTGTTATTCCTAGAACTCATATTTCCATTTTAATTCTTCCACAGATATTTATCCTAAGGTAACATCTTTACATCTGAAAATCTTACTGATCACTCTACGGGCTTCTCTACAACAAAAATGTATCTATACATCGAAATTTTAAAATTTGTTTTATTTCCTGTAAGCCTTCAAGTGTTAGAAAAATTCTCCTGGATTTATTTATCATTAGAATTACCAGTTCACAACTGATCAAAACTCAACTATATTACAAACTTGGAATAATCATTATTAGCCATGAAAAGTACACTTTTGTTGGAAATGCATCTCGTAAAGAAAAGGATGGGGCTTCCTCTATGATTTCACAGGTCCGGGAATGACTCATTACTGGGTTGCGACTGTTCTAGTCTCACTTCCCATTTCTGTAGTTGTCAGGGCTGAGCGCTGTGCTCATATAAATAGTGGACGGGAAATTCTGCTGTGGCCGTGGGGTTCTCTGAGCCCCTTCCCAGCTGTGTGCCAAGCACCTCGCGGTGATCTCCTGCCGACCGTCACGAGTGATGACTACAGCTGACAATGTGATCAGCTGCACGCTCAGGGTGAAGAAAGCCAAGCGCTGGAAATCACCTGGCTTTCAAAAGGAGCTTTCATGGCCCCAGTCAGGTCTGCGTGTCTGCAAGAAAGGTGTGGCAGGCTACATTACTGTCCCCAAGTCATCGCTCCCGCCCCTCTCCCCCGGGAACGGTTATTTCTCACTCCATTGACGCTGGCTCAACCGTGTGACTTGCTTAGGCCACTAGGACGTTAGCAGAGCTGCCCCAAGAGACTTCGGCGTGGTTGTGTGGTTCAGCCGCAGGCGTGGCCTCTCCCACGGTCCACCCGGGTCACCCAGAGGAACGCTGCCCGCTCGGCCTGGCCCCGCGTGAACAGGAAGCCTCCCAGCCAGATGCAGCGGGGCACACAGGTGCGCGGTGAAATCCCCTAGCGTTGTTACCCAGCAAAAGCGACTGATTGAAAATCCCGAGGGGCTTTTTAAAAAAAGCAAATTGACAAGCCAGTTCTCAAATTTATATATATAACTGCAAACGAGTTAGAAGACCCAAAAGGAAAATATCTTGAAACACAAAGAATATAATTAGACGGACTCCCGCTAGCAGCGCCGAGGCTGATTACAGAGCACCAGCACCCACGGCGCTCTGTACTCTTTCCCGAGAGGCGCCCGCGTCCACCCAATGTATCCAGAGAGGTCTAGGGGACAAAAAATATCGTTCCCTCCTTTATACTTTTGCCAATAAAGTGTTTAAAAAACTACTTCTTTTAAATGTGTGTCAAACTCTTAGAGCTGCACAGTTTATTCAGTCTGTGGGAAAAACGTGCATATAATCTGACTCGCCGAGCCAGCGCCCCCATGTCAGCCAAATAGACACGCTTTCTGTCAGAAGGTGACTTCATTTTGCACCGCGGACGCTAGTCTGCATTTCCAGGAATATTGTAGAACTATATTAGGGGATGCATTTTGTGTGATACAACACTAAAAACAGTCAAGATTACATTCAATGAAGATTAAAGTCTAATATATATCTATTATTTATTTATTTTAAGATTTTATTTATTCATTTGAGACACAGATACAGAGAGAGAGAGAGCATGAGCAGTGAGAGAGGCAGAGGGAGAGGGAGAAGCAGACTCCCCGCTGAGCCAGGAGCCCGATGCGGGGCTCGATCCCAGGACACTGGGATCATGACCTGAGCCGAAGGCAGACGCTTAACCATCTGAGCCACCCAGGCGCCCCTATATATCTATTTTTTAAAGATTATTTATTTATTTGAGAAAGAGAGAGAGAGGGAGAGAGAGAGAGAGAGCACGAATGGGGGGAGCGACGGGCAGAGGGAGACGCAGACTCCCCGCTGAGCAGGGAGCCCGACTCAGGGCTTGATCCCAGGACCCTGAGATCATGACCTGAGCGGAAGGCAGATGCTTCACCGACTGCGCCACCCAGGCGCCCCTAGATAAAAGTCTAATATAATTAATGTATTTAGTTCGTACTATCTTACTAGAGAAAGAAAATAAAGCACTATGTTCTTTTTTTTTTAAAAGATTTTATTTATTTAACAGAGAGAGACACAGTGAGAGAGGGAACACAAGGAGGGGGAGTGGGAGAGGGAGAAGCAGGCTTCCCCGCGGAGCAGGGAGCCCGATGCGGGGCTCAATCCCAGGATCCCGGGATCATGACCTGAGCTGAAGGCAGACGCTTAACAACTGAGCCACCCAGGCTCCCCTAAAGCACTATGTTCTTTAACGTGACTTCACACCCGGTAGGGTGTGACATGTCGCTAGACAGGGAAGTCCCTTACGGGGCAGGGAGTCTGAGGGCCCCAGAAGCAAGGCACGGCGTTCCTATGGGAAACACGAGTGAGCGTGTGCACCGATATGTGTTTATGGCTTTGGAGATTGATTCAATGAAAGCCAAGCATATATATCAGAAACAATTCCATTCCGTTTTGGATTTTCTTATGAATTCAGAGGAAGGGGCAGGATACACAGCTTAAAAACAGTCACTCGGCAGCTCACCTGCTGTAGTTATCTTGGCTATTGGGGCAGAAATACCAAACATTTGATAAGATGAGATAAGATGAGGCTTGATTGACCCAACTTAGAGCATTTCTTGAAAGGATTTAACAAAGTGGGTTTAACTACCTCATGGATCGATGCCCATCCATTTTATCGGCTGTGTGTTGAGAAACGCGATAGTCCCAGAAAACAGTCCCATTGGATCGCACAGAATCACCAGCGTTCACGTCCGGGTCCCACCTAATGCCATGCCGACCAGGCTGAGTCCTGAGCTCAGCAAAAGAAGAGAACTGCTTGCATCTGTTTGAAAAAGTACGTGGCCATTTACTTTATCAATGTCTTTGCTTTTGCTTCTCCCTCAAGGGCACTCTGTCCCTTGGTGCATGTTGGGGACACAAGGGGCCCAATCCAGGTCACACTTCCCTGAATTCAGAGGGTCCCGGGAGCCAACACCCGGAGTCTGGACCCCAGAGGGCTCACGGGCCCGGCCTGGCTGTGGTCCTTCTCCTGAGCTCAGGCCCAGGCACCTGCGGGGACTTGGGATCAGTGAGGGGCCTTTGTTCCTCACCGAGAGAAACATCTATGGAAGTGGGGCCTCTAGAAACTGGCCGTTCCGAGCCCTCCGAGCTGCCTGGTGAGTTGGGGCACACGGGGTGCGGGGGCCTTTCCAGGTCAGAGACCACGGCTCTCCACAGCTCTGCGACGTGGCCTGGTGACCTTGAGACCGTGTCAGGAAACACAGGAGCCACGCGGGACAGAGGCATGCTTTAAATCCACTTTTGTGTCACTGCTGAAAGGGAACATGACTGATGTCTTTCAAACAAGATATAAAAAGGCCACTTGTGCCTGGTCAATAATTCCCTGGGTGTGAAAATGATGAGCCGTCTCTGCAGGTCTGACCGGTAAGTCTCTGCCAACAGCTTCATCCAGAGGACGAGAGGGGAGAGCTCCATCACGAGGCTCCCCCGTGGTCTGGCCACGGACACTGGGCATGCTCGGGCCTCCTGACCTCAACCAGTTCCCTAACGAATGACTAAGGGGCTCCAAGAATAATTAGCACTGATCCCGACTTTGTCTCCTTTTTTTATTGAGGTAAAATACACGCAGAGCAACACACATAACACACAGTTCACCCACTAATACACGTGGCGTGAAAGCTACTGGTCTAAAGCAACAGCTCAGGGGCTTTAAGTATGTTCAATGGTATCAACTGCCTCTGTCTAGTCCCAGACTTTTTCCATCACCCCCCACAGAACCCCACGCCCATTCGCAGTCAGCCCCCCAAGCCCCCTCCCCCAGCCCCGACAACTGCCACTTTGCTATCCATCCGTCCCCATGGATTTGCCTGTTTGGAACATTTCCTACAAGGGGAGTCACAGGCCATGTGGCCTTCGGCGTCTGGATCCTGGTACTTAGCGTCTTTTGGGTCCCGTACATGTTGAGGCGCCTTTCATCCCAGGCCTATGCTTGGCCTCCAGGTTTCTATGGTGACAGAGCTACGGTTGGTCCCAGCACCCCAGGGTCCCTCACCCCGTCACATGCCCAGGACTCCAGCTCTCTGGCCTTCCCGTTCAGTGAGGCCAAGGGCACCGCCGTGGGCTGGGAGCGCATGCTGGGGCAAAGAGCCGCTCCCCAGTCAGGGCCTCTGCCGACCCCCAGCCTCTCCATGGGGTACAGCCCCTAAGAAGGACCCCCTCTGCCTCCTGGTTTTTCTCGAAGACACTGGCTAGTCTGCTGCTCAGTGGTGGGGAGTGAATTGATCCTGAGGAACCTGCTCATGAGTATTTCCCGGAACTTACTGCAAACCTGAATGAATCATAGAAAACAGGGGGATTCCCGCACCCTCCCCCACTTACTTACTGGAAACCCACCCGGCAGTGCGCACACACCAGCTTGGAGGACGCCAGCATTGTTTGTACCTAAGTAGCACCATGTTTGGTTTGTCATATTGTGTTTCTTTCGAGCTTTTCCCTGTGGAACATTTTATTGTAACTCCAAGTCCCCGATCTTTTTTTTTTTTGGTCCTTTAAGGTCAAAAAACATTGATTTTTGTGCTTACTTATTCTTCCATTGCTTTTAGGATATTACTCAGCTTCAAAATGCCTGGCCAGCTCCCAGCCCCGCCTCTGTGTCCAGCCTGACCGGGGGAAGAGAAATATTTCAAATCGGTTAAGGATTTGGATTTTGATTCATAGCTGGAATGAACCGGAATCAGGCCATTCTCAGTCTGTACCAGACTTTTCAATGTTAAAACCGAGAGGCCACTGATTGATTACTTACTTACCTACTCTGTTCATTCCTGGACCCGCAGGGCTTAGAGAAATGCTTGGCACATGGTATCCGTTTGGTGGACACACGCAGAGTAAATCGGACACACACAGAGTGGGGTTTTATCCACGGTGGACAATGAATTTGATCAGAGTGCATTTGGAGGGACAGTTGGGGAAAAATTAAAGTTGGTTTTTGCTTCTATGCTACGGAATCCAGCTCATTTAATAACCTGGATGGAAGGCAGTCTTCATCTCTTTAGGGATAAAAAGTTAAGAATCCAAAGATCCAGCCAGACTCATAAGAAACTCAGGTATGAAGTTAAACATCCTGATTTAAGCAATTACCAAAATGAATTCATTTATTCTCTTATTTAAGAATAAGTTTCTGCTCCAGAACCTGGAGGAAATGTCAGATGCTCAACAAGGAAATGGGAGCCTCTGTCTACACTATCTACCAGCCCGGGAGCAGGTGCGGGCCCGCCAGAGAGCGGCGGGGGAGGGGTGGGACACACTTGGGGGTGGGAAGGTCTTTCTGGAGAGGGGACATGTGAGCCTGAGACCTCACTGAGAAAGGACCTGGGCAGATATTTCTCCAAAGCAGACCCACGGACAGCCAGTCAGTACATGGAAAGATGCTCCACGCCCTTAGGCATCAGAGAAATACAGATCCAAACAACGAAACAGCACGTAGCAACCACTGAGATGGTCGTGACCAAAACAAGGAGACTTCGCAGCGTTGGCCGACAAGGCTGCAGAGGGATCGGCACCCCTGAGCTCGGCTCGGCGGGGCGGGGGGTGTCAGCACGGCTGCCACGGTAGAAAAGAGTCCGGCACGTCTTCAAATGGTTCAATGTAGAATCGTCTTAGGACCTTGAAATTCCATTGCTAGTAGATATCCAAGAGAAATAAAAATGTAAGTCCACACAAAAACTCGTATGTAAATGTTCGCAGCAGTGTGATTCATACATAAGAACCAAACAAGTAGAAACAACCCAAATGCCCGCCAACTGATGACATGTGGTCTAGCCATACGATGGACTATTACTTGGTGGTAAAAAGGAAAGAAGTACTGGTCTGTGTTACAATGCGGATGGACTTCGAAGACATGATGCTAAGTGAGTAAGCCAGACACAAAGGACCACATACTGCGCGATTCCCCTGACATGAAGGATCTAGAAGAGGCAAATCCATAGAGCGGAGAGTAGATTCATGACTGCCAGGGGCCAGTTGCTGGTGGGTGATGGTTAAGGGTATGGGGTTGCTTTGGGAAGCGACGTGGTGTTCTAGAATCGATCGTGGTGATGGCTCTGCAAACACACTCCTGCTGAGAGCGCCAAGCTGGCCATGAGAGCAAAGACCAGCAGGTCCATGCGAGCCAGAATGTTCCAGGCCCATGTGGCCAAGGTCGAGGGTGACTGATTTGGTAGGGAGGCGGCAGGTCCCAGGCTGTGCTGGGCCCTGGGGAGGAGTGTGAATTTTAATGTTTTACTCTAAGTGTGCTGGAAGTCTTGAGAGGTTATGAGCAAGGGCATCACATGGTCTGATTATAATTTTAAAAGATCAACACACTCTATTGCCCAGCGAGCTAAAAATGGTTGTTACGTTCTTAAAAAGTTGTTTTTAAAAAGAAACACCATATACAGAGAACATATTCAGCCTGTAATTCCTGAAATCGTTACTACGTGGCTTTTCATCAAGAAAGCTCACCCACCTCTGCGTGTCTCCAGAGACACTGAGGTTTCTTGGTTGACAGAACGATGGGCAGTGGGGGTGGGGGTGGTTGAGAGATGAGATGCTGCCGGGAAGTGGGGGGCAATTTTCTGACTGGGTCTAGAAGGAGGGGGGAGGCCAGGGAGGCCAGAGCCACGGCTGTGCAGACCAGCTGGGACCTGCGGTGACCTGGGTCCTGTCCACATGTGCACTCGATTCCGCGCACATGCACTGGGCAGCTGTTGGTCCCGGGAGGCTCCCGAAGCCCCACATCAAGGCCTCCTCCAGGGTCAGCTGCCAGCACCGTGCTTCTTCACTGCCCAACGGCGGCGCTCAGACCCCCGTGCCTCCTTGGAGCACAGCAATCTCAGCTGAAACATCATCCGGTGACGCCTCCCCGAGGTCACGGCCAGGACGCGCTCCTGGCCATGCGCTCGCGGAAAGGGGAGGCTTGGTCTGCATCGTCGCTGCCGACGGCGGACCCCTCCGCGTCACCTCGTGTCCTCTCGTCTCATCCTGCAAGGATAACTTCTGCTAGCCTCCAGCCCACAGCTAATACCTCCTTATCTTCTTGAGTCAGGACAGCCCGTGGGCTCTGGTTTGCCACCTGCCATGTCTGCACTGTGCTCAGCAACCGGGGAGGATGAGCCGCTCCGTCCCAGCAATTTGGTGGCCCCGAGAGGGGAACCTCCCCAACGTCAGCATGACTCCCACAGCTCACTTGCTGGTCAAAATGGGAAATACAACCGAGCAATGGCGGGATCTCATGTAACCCCATGTCCGGGTCAGCAGCAGCATCGCCGGGGTGGGCCACCAGCTTTGTGTCACCTTATGTCACTTGCCAGACATGCACCGCACGTTGTTGGTCCCCCTGGCAACCAGCTCCTCTCCCTTCTTAGGGGCTTTCCAAAAGTCACCTCATTAGCATAAAGTCAGGTGTGGTTGAAAGGGGCTTGTGGGGATAACAAAAGACACCTTTGTCTCTCTTTGCACCTAGGAAATCCCAAGGGTTTTAAGAGCTCTGTGCCAGGAATGGAATGAAGATACATATTTGTTATTAGAAATCACAGCATCATGGAATTGTGTACCATGTGGCCTTTTGTGTCTGATTTCTTCCACAATATAATGTTTCCCAGGGTTATCCAGGTTGGGTGTGGCGTACTTCACTTACTTTTACGACTGAGCATTAGTCCACTGTTTGGATAAACCATATTTTATCTACTTGTTGAATTTGTTTGTTACCTTTTTTTTAAGAGTGTAAGTAATCTCTCCACCCAACGTGGGGCTTGAAATTATAACCCCAAGATCAAGAGTTGCATATTCTACCAACTGAGCCAGCCAGGTGCCCCTGTTTATTAACTTTAATATTGTGTGTATGTGTATTTAAAAAAATTTTTTTTAAACGACTTTATTTATTTATTTGACAGAGAGAGAGACACAATGAGAGAGGGAACACAAGCAGGGGGAGTGGGAGAGGGAGAAGCAGGCTTCCCGCGGAGCAGGGAGCCCGATGCGGGGCTCTATCCGAGGACCCCGGGATCATGACCTGAGCCAAAGGCAGATGCTTAACGACTGAGCCACCCAGGCGCCCCTGTGTGTATGTGTGTTTTAAAGGATTTTCTACACATAGGATCACGTCATGTGCCACTCTCTAGCTTTACTTCCCCCTTTCCAATGGGGGCGCCTTTTATTTATTTTCTTGCCTCATTGCTCTGGCTAGAACTCCAGCACTAGCTTGAAGAGAAAGGGTAAAATTGGCATCCTTGTCTTATAATGGATCTTGGGGCACAACTCCGTGACTCAGTTTCTTCACCTGTAAAAGGGGATAAGAATCACTCTTCCTGGGGGGCTGTGAGCTAAAGGAGGCACTGCTGGCTGCAGTGAGTGCTCGGTCCATCGAGGACCAGACCGCCACTGTCACGCAGCTCACCGCCCATCATCCACTGCCAGCCCCACAGCGTCCTTCCTGCTGCCTCCCATTTCAGCTTCTGGGACTTTGACCTCTATCCCATAGTCCCCCTAACAGGTAGCATGTCTCTCCATCCTCCACTTCTATATTGTGGGCTTCCCTGGGTCTTCTTGATGATGCCTTCTTTTCCCAGGACCTCACCTACACGCTGTTCACGCTCACATTCATATCTAATGGCATATCATTTACTGTAGTTTTGAATTCCCAGTCTATAATAAACTATACTACTGGATCCCGGGCATGGAGTCAGCTGTAGTGTATAATCCCTGCTTGTGGTCAACTGCAGTATGCAACCCCTGGTTGTGGTTATAGCTGTAGTGTGCAATTCCTGGTGCAGAGTTAGCTGCAGCGTATAATCTCTGGTGTGCAGTGAGATGTGGTGTATGATCTCCAAGCACAATCAGCTGCAGTGCATAATAATCCCCATGCACAGTCAGCTGCAGTGTATAATAATCCCCGTGCACAGTTGGCTGCAGTGTATAACAATCCCATGCACAGCGGCTGTAGTGTATAATCCCCATGCACAGTCAGCTGCAGTGTATAATAATCCCCGTGCACAGTCGGCTGCAGTGTATAACAATCCCATGCACAGCGGCTGTAGTGTATAATCCCCGTGCACAGTCAGCTGCAGTGTATAACAATCCCCATGCACAGTCGGCTGCAGTGTATAACAATCCCATGCACAGTGGCTGTAGTGTATAATCCCCATGCACAGTCAGCTGCAGTGTATAATAATCCCCGTGCAGTCGGCTGCAGTGTATAACAATCCCATGCACAGTGGCTGTGGTGTATAATCCCCATGCACAGTCAGCTGCAGTGTATAACAATCCCCGTGCACAGTCGGCTGCAGTGTATATAATCTCGTGCACAGTCAGGTGCAGTGTATAATAATCCCCGTGCACAGTCGGTGGCAGTGTATAACAATCCCTGTGCACAGTGGCTGTAGTGCATAATCCCCGTGCACAGTCAGCTGCAGTGTATAACAATCCCCGTGCATAGTCAGCTGCAGTGTATAACAATCCCATGCACAGTGGCTGTAGTGTATAATCCCCATGCACAGTCAGCTGCAGTGTATAACAATCCCTGTGCACAGTCGGCTGCAGTGTATAACAATCCCATGCACAGTGGCTGTAGTGTATAATCCCCATGCACAGTCAGCTGCAGTGTATAACAATCCCCATGCACAGTCGGCTGCAGTGTATATAATCTCGTGCACAGTCAGGTGCAGTGTATAATAATCCCCGTGCACAGTCGGTGGCAGTGTATAACAATCCCCGTGCACAGTGGCTGTAGTGCATAATCCCCGTGCACAGTCAGCTGCAGTGTATAACAATCCCCGTGCACAGTCGGCGGCAGTGTATATAATCCCCGTGCACAGTCGGCGGCGGTGTATAATAACCCCTGTGCACAGTCGGCGGCGGTATATATAATCCCCGTGCACAGTCGGTGGCAGTGTATATAATCCCCATGCACAGTCGGTGGCAGTGTATAACAATCCCATGCACAGCGGCTGTAGTGTATAATCCCCGTGTACAGTCAGCTGTAGTGTATAACAATCCCCGTGCACAGTCGGCGGCGGTGTATATAATCCCCGTGCACAGTCGGCGGCGGTGTATAACAATCCCCGTGCACAGTCGGCGGCGGTGTATAACAATCCCCGTGCACAGTCGGCGGTGGTGTATATAATCCCCGTGCACAGTCGGCGGCGGTGTATAACAATCCCCGTGCACAGTCGGCGGCGGTGTATAACAATCCCCGTGCACAGTCGGCGGCGGTGTATAACAATCCCCGTGCACAGTTGGCAGCAGTGTATATAATGCCCGTGCACAGTCGGCGGCGGTGTATATAATCCCCGTGCACAGTCGGCGGCGGTGTATTAACAATCCCCGTGCAGTCGGTGGCGGTATATATAATCCCCGTGCACAGTCGGCAGCAGTGTATAACAATCCCCGTGCAGTCAGATGCAGTGTATAACAATCCCCGTGCACAGTCGGCGGCAGTGTATATAATGCCCGTGCACAGTCGGCGGCGGTGTATAACAATCCCCGTGCAGTCGGTGGCGGTATAATCCCTGTGCACAGTCAGCGGCGGTGTATTAACAATCCCCGTGCAGTCAGTGGCGGTATATATAATCCCCGTGCACAGTCGGCAGCAGTGTATAACAATCCCCGTGCAGTCAGATGCAGTGTATAACAATCCCCGTGCACAGTCGGCGGCAGTGTATATAATCCCCGTGCACAGTCGGCGGCAGTGTATAACAATCCCCATGCACAGCGGTTGTAGTGCAGAATCCGTGGTGTCCCGTGAGCTGGCGTGCATAATCCCTGGCCACAGGCAGGGAAGAAGCTATTGTCAATTTGCCACTAACCTAAGGGATCTCCCTTACAGCAGCATTTGTGAAAATATGTGAAACATGTAACCCTCGCTAACGGACGCGCACTGCCGTGCAAAACGGCCACCATCCACACCACCTGTAGTCGTGCACAGAACATGGTCAAGGGCGTTACACTGGGCTTCTGTTACAAGATGAGGTCTGTGTATGCTCACCCCCATCAACGTTGTTATTCAGGATGGTTCTCTGATTGAAATGTGAACTTTCTGGGGTGAAAAATACACCCACAGGGTCGGATGAGGTCAGGTGTTGCTTGCTCTGTATCTCAAGCCCAGAAAGATGAGTTAATTCTTGAAGGAAACGACATTGAACTTGTATCAAACTCAGCTGCTTTGATTCAGCAAGCCACAACCAGTAAAACCGAGGATATCAGAAAATTTTGGGGGTTGTCTATGCTCCTGAAAAAGGAACAGTTCAGCAGGCTGGTGAATAAGATCGAAGCTGTCCCGCCACAGAAACAGCAAGATGCCAGATGATTTTTCAGACTTTTTGTGATATTTTATTTATTTATTTTTAAAGATTTTATTTATTTGAGAGAGAAAGAGAGTGAGAGACAGCCCAAGAGGGGGTAGGGTCAGAGGGAGAAGCAGCCTCCCCGCTGAGCAGGGAGCCCGACGTGGGACTCGATCCCAGGACTCCGGGATCATGACCTGAGCCGAAGGTAGTTGCTTAACCAACTGAGCCACCCAGGCGCCCCTAGACTTTTTGTATATTTTAAAGATGCAGTAAATGCTGTATTGATTTGGGGGGAAAATGTCTTTTTTTACTGGGCAAAGTTTAATACCAACAGTGATTGCATTATTCTTTCTTTTCAATCTAAAATATAATTTTTAGGGGTGCTGGGTGGTTCAGTTGGTTGAGTGTGTCCGACTCTTGACCTCAACTCAGGGTAGTGAGTTCGAGCCCCACACTGGGCTCCATGCTGGGCGTGGAGCCTAGTTTAAAAAATATGTATGTGTGTGTGTATATATATATATACACATATATATAGTATACATGTATATATATATTACATATATATATAATTTTTAAAATTCCTAAATGGCTTTGAGTCTTGGGTCAATATTATTTGTCTGAAAATTTGTAAAGTAATTAAAATTCATGGAGACCAAAAGATACGTGTTTGTCACACAATCCCAGATATGCTTCTTCCTGTTTTCTCTGCAAATAAACACATTTGTTTTAGGCACTGAAATTAATACAGTAAAATCAGTGGGTTTCAGCAGTCTCTTCTGCTTGATAAGGTTAATTACATTTCGAAATGGAAGCTTTAGCTAACAGGGCCCCACAGGCCCGCTTCTGTCACTGCACACAAGTGCACGAATCCGCGGGCCTTGTCAGGACCACCCAAGGCAGCACGGAGGAGGGGACAGAGAACCGGACACAATGGGGTGCACCTAGGAGGGGTGTGAAGCCCCTTCTGCCTCCTGCAGATTCTGCCTGGAAAGTAGGACTTTCCCTCACCCTGAGGCGCACTCCCGTTTCTCAGAAAGTCAGTAAAATTCTGTGCTATCTCGTGAGGGGACTGAGGACCCATGGTGACAGCTGTGAGGCTCCGTGCTGGGGGGGAGCTGCAGCGCTTACTCCTTCTCTGTGGACCCACAGGGGCGGGGCTTTCTCAGGCACCTTGGCTCTGACCAGGACCCAGTGTCCCTCGGTGTCCTTGGCTCTGACCAGGACCCAGTGTCCCTCGGTGTCTCCGGAGGCCCTTCTCCAAGAACAGGGCTGCCGAGGGTACACCGCATGCCTGGGGAAGTCATGGCACATCTGTGAAGCTGTGTGGTGGCAGCGAGTGTGCCCCACACTGCTCCGTGAAGCTACACCCTCTGGGGCACGGGGGGTGGGGGGGCAACACCGCGTTCCGGAAACGTCCACGAGAAAACTGCTCAGGTGCCCGCGTGTAACTGGTTGTCCCTCCTGCACTCCTTGTCACCCAGGAAAATATGTAAAGCAGAGAAAAACTGAAAGCCAGCACTCCTGGTCCATTTAAACTTTCACCAAGTCCTTGCGGTACTGGGGGAGGGGGGGACGTTCCCTTGCTGCAAAGTCACTGCCTTATTTAGGGACAGAAAACCAGCCAGTCCCGCCAGATCCCCAGTGGGCTGCCTTGTCTTCTCCAGAGCGCACTCCGATGCACGGGATGCTGGGGACACGAGTCGAGCTTTCTGCTCCACTCAACACCGCCACTGACCACGTCACCCTCGGAGCTGGGGGAAGAACGAGTAAGCAGACCCTCTGCCCCTGGATGGGCTCACACCACCACGAGGGAATATGCTGGCCACCCTGAACCTGAGAATGAGGAACCGCTGGGCAAACCCAAACAGGGCCATTGCCTAAAACTGGCCTGTATTCTTCAAAACCACAGTCTGGAAAGACAAAGGGGATTAAAGAGCAGCGGTGTGCAGGCATGTGCTCAACAAGAGGTTCCCGGGGGAGGCCATGCGTTGCAGCATTTGCCGATTTCCGCGGTGGAAATACCTCCCCTCCCCCGCCGGCCAATTTCAAGCTGCCCATGTGCCCATGCCCATGCCACCGAACGCAGACACGGGAGGAGAGGCACGGAGCTTCCACCAGACAGACACGACATACCCAACCCCGTCAACTTACACAGCAGTAAGATGTAGTGTGACAACGAGGAAGTGCTGACTTTTGTGTTTATCTTTGTTTTAAGATACAAATGTATGTAATTTAATTTCTAATAATGGCCGTGTTTCACAAAGAGCTTGCAAAATTCCTGGAAATCACCACCACCAAAGAAACAGGACAACTAAATGCAAGGCATGATTCTGGATTGGGTTTTGGATTTGGGGGAAAATGATATGAAGGACATTACTGATGGCTTGTATATTAGACAATGTTAAATTTTCTGAGTTTGATACTCATATTGTGTGTATGTAAATACACGTGCTTGCTCTCAGGAAGTGCATGTTGAAGTATTTGGAGGTGGTACTAGTGTCCAGGGCCGCTGTAAAGAAGAACCCCAAATTGGAAATTTATTTTCTCCCAGTTCTGGAGGCCAGAGGTCCGAAATCCAGGTGTTGGAAGGTGCCTGGAGACTCTGAGGGAGAATCCACTTAAGAAAATGAACAGCCAGGCTCCAGAATGGGAGGAAATATATGGAAGACAAGAATCTGACGGAAAACTAGTATCCAGGACATGTAAGGAAGTCCTACTGCTCAGTAACAGATGCTAGACAGCCCAAATTCAAGAAAGGCAAAATACTTGTGCAGACACTTCCCAGAACGATCAGGAAGGGGCCGCAAGCACAGGGAGAGCTGCTCCACATCGCCGGGCGCTGAGCAGCACCCGTGCAGAGGGGACCGCCCGCCCGCCGCCAGCCTGACGTGGTGGGAGGACCGGTATGTGCGCCGCTGGCCGGAAGGCACACGGGGCCACCACACCGGAGACGGCTCGGCAGCTTTTAGTTCGGCTCAGCATACACTTGCCATAAATTCCAGAAACACCACTAATAACGGGAACGTGTGCCGGCCACACACACGCCTGCAGCAGCCTCGGGCCCGAGGAAGTGACAGCAGCTCCGAGGTGCCACCAGCCGCAGGTGCCCGGGGACACTGGCTGTGACCCACCACGCGGCGGACTCGTCAGAAGTATACGCAGCACGGACACCGCCAGACGTTACTGTGAGCGCAGGCGACGTGGGCCCGGACGGCTTGGCGTCTAGCGCTGGAGGCCAGGCCGGCGCCTGGGACCAGGACGGGGCCTCGCGGCCGAGGGACTGCAGCGTCTCGCTGGCTCTGTGCGGTCCCCTGGCAGACGCACCTGCAGGTCACCCAGCTGTCTCCTCCCTGGGTTCCTACTGTGTGTGAACTAGATCTCTGTAAGCGGCCAGAAGACAGGGTGCCCGCCACCCTTCTGGGGCACGAGTGCGATTCTGTTTCTGTCCGGGTGTCCGTCACAAGAGTGGGTTCCTTTGTGAAACACTAAGCTCCACATGCGTGTGCCCTCTGCCCCACCTAAAGCACTCTTTAACTCAGATAATCTTAAATAGAAAATATGCAGTTGGAGAGAGACAGAGGGTGAGGTTGTGCACAGGGGGACACGCACTTTAGTGCCGCTCCTGCCCAACAGGGACCGGCTTTCAAAGGCTGCATATGGATCGCCCACAGTTGTCACCCGCAGGAGAACACGGCTGATGGCCCCTCGGTCCCTGGAGCCAGCCCACCACGCGCTGTGGCCACCTGTCCTCCAGCTCACGCGCTGACACAACGCTGTCCATGAGCAGCTGGCCTCTTCCCACAGCCAAAATGTCTACACTCACAGGATGCACGAGACCCATCTGCAAATCTTCGTACTAGAAGAGAGTCCGATCCCGTGGCAGCTGGCCCCCCCTGCGGGACACTGGCCCACCAGCAAGGCCCTCTGTGGTGGGTGTGGCGGCATCACCACTTACCCTGGGCCTGGGCCTTATTTCATCCTCAGCTCACCGCCACAGAGGTGAGGAACTGGGACCCGAGGGGTCGCAGAACAGCAGCGAGTGAGAGAAACTCGGGGGAACACCCCCTGGGCTTTTCTCAGAGGAAGTCAATGTCCTACAAGCACAGGAAGCACGGACTTCCACCCACGAGAATATCTGTTTATCTGGGGAACGTCCCCCTCCATCTCCCCACTTGGGAGCTCAGCTCCCGGCTCTCCCGTCTGCTTACTCCTGCTCAGAGCTCCAGCGAGACCGGGGTGGGGAGGGTCTGGGGGGCCGCATGCTAACAATCCCCCAGTGAGAGATCCGGCTCCGGGCCGGTTCCTCGGGGCCGGAACGCTCTGGAGAACCCCCGGCTGTGGAGGGAATGGCTCACAGAGGAACTTCATTCCTATCTCGACTTGCATCTGGTAAGCAGAGACGGAATGGAAGAGCTGGCCTGTCCCAGCCGTCCTCCTGCGGTGACATCCTCGACTTGCCTAGAAGGCAGAGAAAGAAGAGAAGCTAGTAATTATCGAGAGCTTGAACGGTTTGAAGGAACCAAAAGAAAAGATATTCCACCAAGAACTTTGCTGGTAACACCTTTTTAATAGGTCAAAGTAACTGCACAGTCCATTATATTCTTCCTGAGAATAATTTATGCCCCGACAAACCAAAGGGAGGGCGTATTTTTTCAAAATTATTTAACAGAATGGATGGTGTAACTGGACATCAAAAAGAAAACCCAATCTCTCTGCTCTGCTTAATTGTCTCCTGGGAAGACAGACACAATGAAGGGTTAGTTAGCTCCAGTGGCTGCAAGATAGTCAACATGGCTTTAATCTTTCCTTATAAATTATATAAAACTGGAAAACAGGGATGGTGCCAGAACCTCTCCCCAATGCAGTTTGGAGGTGCTCTGGTGCAAAGCATTTCCGCTTCCAGGAGAAATAACATTGGTACAAAAAACTGGCACATTATTCTGGTGAGAAAAGACGAAGTTTTTAGTGTGTTCTACAGCTAGCTTCCAACCAGATCTTCACATATCCAACAGGAAAGTAAAAGGCAGGAAAGACAAAAGGGTTGTTGTGTTTTTCTGAAAGGACTCAAGTCTTCAAAATATAGCTCTGATATTCTTTCTCTTAAAGTGGTGTCAGCATATTGCAACTCAAGAGTGTTCTCACAACAGGGACTCCAGTCTGGGCCACGGCTCTGCAGCACGTCAAAGAATTCTCAGCCCCTCGGGTTTCCCGGAATTCTCCGCCTCGTCTCCCTGTCTCCCAACATGCAGCCAAGCTGGTTCAGGATCCGCACGCCACCGCCTTGGCCATTTCCACGGAAACACACCCTAACATGAACATGATCTGTTCTTCGGGATTCTTAAAAGCTTCTCACGAACAATTTTCATTCTCAGAAAAATGCCACATTTTGGATCCTGGACTTTTCTGAACGCTATGATTAAAAAAAAAAAACAACACAAAAAAACGAACTCAAATCAAATGTGGTTAAACTTATATGAAAGAGATTTTCAACCAGCTGTCAGTCAGAACCGTTGGCACGGTGAGTGCCGGCGGCCGAGGACCGCGGAGCCCCTCACTGCTGGTGGAACACGGGAGAACGTCCTCAGAGAGCGCCCCTCAGTGCGGCCTCGTCGGTCCGAGCATCCGCAGTCTCGCTTGGTCAATGACATCGAGTAAGTTTTTGGCGTCCACGGCCAGGGCGTGAGCCGCGGTCAGCATTTGCTTTTTGTACTCCTGCTGGAGACTGGTCATGACGTACTGCTGGGCCAGTTTCATCTTGTTGATGAGCTCACCCAGGTCGGAGTTCAACAGCTTCTGGGCCATCTCAATCTGGAAGGACAAGAGAGAGGTCAGGAGAGGCACGTTCCATCAGCTGTTCCTTGGGTGCCTCCAAGAGAAGAAATTTTCTTCCCCTTACACAAATCTTCCACGCATCCTGCAGCCTTCTGCTCCTTCCACAAAAGCCCTCAGTGACTATTAACTCAGTGACTGGTGGAGCTTTTGCTTCTTAAAAGAATCACAGTCTGGCAGAACCTCAGAGGCCACCCAGCCCAGAGTCCTCCCATCAAGGGGACAGCTGGGGCAGATTTGCTGAGGTCCACCAGCCGGCTGGCTTCCAGTCAACACTGGAAGTCAACACCTGGCTCTGCACTCACAGCCATGTGTCAGGCCCCGCCTCTGCTGTGTAAGAGGAGACCCCCCCCCACCCCCGGAATTGCTGAGAGAGGTGGGACCAGGGCTGCAGAGCCGGAAGAAGCTGCCCTGAGGATCAGCGCACTTTGCCTGGGTGTCTCAGGACCTTTCTCATCTGTTTGTTCAACCAGTAATGACTTAGCACTCAGTCTTCTGATGATCACCGAGCACTCACACATGAGGCACTCAGTGGTGTGGACGCGAGTGCCTGAACACGCTTGCGCTCATCTAGTGTGAAGCCCGCATACAACTCCCTAGAACACATTGGAAGAATCACACAACAGAAAGACAGCAATCCATTTGTTCTGAGAGGGTCAGACGACTTCACAGAGGAGAAGTCGTTTGAAATTGGCCTAGACCATAAAAGGAGGCTGGCCTCCTCTGAGCAGGGCCCCACGAGCCATGCCACGTGACCTCTGTTCCGCTGAACGTGCCAGTGGGGAGGCCGATGAGATTTTTAGGAAGGGGAACACCATCCTCCACAGGGGTGTTCCAGAAAGAGGGCTCTGGTGGCGGAGTGTGAACGTGGAATGGAGGGGCGGGAAAGCCAGAGGCAGGGAAGGGAGCTCAGAGGCTGTTGTGGGAACCGAGGGAAGAGGGGATGGTGACAGTGAGGATGGAGAGGCCAGGCCCCGGCTGTGACGTGACGACACAGGCGGGAGGCTGCTTGTACGTGTGCGTGGGGGAGCGCGGTTCACAGGGCAGCCGCGGAAGTGTGTGTGGGTCCCCGTCTGTGGGAACAAACCGGGAGCAGCAGAATGTCCTGCAGAGGCAGCCGTCCCACAGGCAGCTGGTGACCCCAGCTCAGGGAGAGGTGCCTCTGAAAGCCCGGAGCCGGATGCCTCAAATACTGGATCTATGCACGTGGGGGAGACCCGCCAGGGAGAAGCAGCATTCTGTAAGCCGTGATGTGGGTGTTTTACACGCATGCAGCCCCTTGGGGGACAGCCACACTCAGGGCAGTGGGGAAGGGGGGCCAGGATTGGGGGAGCATGGCGGCCGCTGGCCCCAGGGAAGTTGCAGTAGAGAACTGGGGATGAGCTGGCCCGGGAGGACAGGCTGCTCTCTGAGGTAGTACGAGGGGGACTGAGGAAGGGGGAGCAAGATCAAAGAAAGCTCCTCTCCTTTTAAAAAATAATTAAGAATACATATGGGAGAGCGAGTTGTGTAGAAAAATCAGCGTAGACGGAGAGTTTATTTCAGGCTTTATCAGCTAAAGTAATAATTTAGAAATGGCCCTGCCAAAATATTTACTTGTTAGGATACCATTTTCTTGCCTCTGGCAAACGGAACTTTTCCACTTTTTGGCAAAGTTCTTACTCACTGTGGAAGACCAATTAAAGTCACAATGAAGCCAAGGAACAAGCTAATGCCCTAAACGGCTAGAAATATAAAATTGCACTGTGCAGTCAGGCGTTTTCCAAAATGATTTCGGTGGTTTCGTGCAGGTGAACTGATGCCTTTTACAAAGGAAGCGTGGGTGGGGGCTGTGCCAGGCTCATCAAGACGGGCATCAGCGGGCCACTGTCCCGAGAAGCATTCAGCCCCAATCTCATCAGGAGGAAACTTCAATTGTTACAGAACATCCCTCAACCCCACTTTAGCAATACTGTCTAAGGTAACTGGCCATACTCTTCCAAAATACTGACGGCAGAAAGATGAAGTCTGAGCACCTGCTCCAGGCGGAAGACTACCAAACAAACGGGCGTGTGGCCTCGGGCAGGACACACAGCCCTGCTGGCCTTGAACTAGAGGGTGAAACTACTGGACGTGACCGCCCACGAGGACCGTAAGGGGGTGCTGACAGCCCAGCTGTCCAAACCCTCCAGGTGAGAGAACAGCCTCCTGATTGGAGATACAAATGGAAACAAGGAAGGCAAGAAGCATGACACAGGCGACCTGCTCTCAAACGGTTCAGAGAAAGGAGACGGCGGGTGTAGACAGAGACAGAGAATGTGGGAAATGTTAAAAGGCAGTGAAACTGGGTTAAGGATATTCAGGAATTCTCTGCATTATTCTTGTAACTTTAAGTTTGACATCACTTCAAATAGAAGACTAGCACCCACTAGGCTGTAGGGCTAGAGAGAGTAGAAAAGTGGGTGCGGGAGCTAGGAGAGAGGGGAGTGAGAAGGGCGAGCAGAGCCAGGGCCGTCATGAACTCCAAGGGACACAGCTCTATGTGCACATGCGGCCCGGGCAGCACACACCTCTGGAGGCCGGGGAGCACCCCTTGGAGGTCAGGGCACATCTCTGGAGGTTGGGATGCACCCCTGGAGGAGGCTGGGGAGCACCTCTGGAAACTGGCATGGCTGGGAGCATTTTTAAAATAATGCAAGTGTGTCTGCTCATTTGTTAGTTCAACACATGATGCAAAATGGCCAAAAATGGCAAAAATGAGATTATTGCTGAGAGACAGGATTTTGGGTGAAGTCTGATTCCTTAAAAAAATTTTAAAACACATGTATTAATTTAAAAGGCATTTTTTATCAGTGCTGTATGTGGAAAACCAGCATCATTTGCAAACTATAATTTTTTCAGAAAAATTCAAGGGAGGAGGGCAGGCTCCTCCCAGCTCATTTCTGCTGTCCTTCGGCCTCAACCTGAGTTGGCGCTGAAGGATTTGGCCCGCACCCAGCTCTGCCCCTGTGCTCCCCGCCGTCCCCACAGCCACCTGTCCTTCGGGCCCCGACCCCCCGGCTCGGGAGCTGGCAGCGAAGGCGTGGGATCTAACCAGCCCCAGTGGGTGCCGCTCCCACGGGCCTCCCTGGCTGGAAGGTCTTGACCTCAGAGCAGCGGGGGCATCACAGCCCCTGCCGGGGCGCGTCCCACCACTCTGTCTGCGCAGGAAGGGGCGCCGTGTCCTACCTCTCGGTGAGTGCTGGCTGGCAGGACCGGGAGGGTCTCGTCCACAGTGGCCAGTAACGTCCGCAGGGCCAGGCCGACTTCCTAGCAGACAAGACCACACCCGGGATCAGAGCACGCACAGAGCACGCTCCAGAAGCGATGCCTCCTCTCAGTTACGGGGTTGTCTCCTTTCCAACACTTCAAGGACCATTTCTGTACTTTTTTCCTCAGTACTGAGCCTGATCTGAAGTGATTAGGCTTTCCCCCAAAGACTGAGATCTCTGAATGCTCAGAATGTGATCTCTGATGGAAGATGAAGAAGGACATTCTGACACCTGCGACCGCATGGACGAACCTCAGTGAGAGGAACCCGTCCCAAAAGGACAGATACAACGGGACGCCACTCCTCCTCTCCTCTGTGCCCTGGAGTCCCCACGTTCACGGGGACAGGGAGTGGATGGGGCGCCAGGGGCCGGGGGAGGGGCACTGCTGTTTAATGGGGACAGAGTGGCAGTTTTGCAAGGTGAGAGGAGTTTTGGACATTAGTTGTCTAACAATGTGAATGTACTTAACACCACCGTTAGCTTAACAGTGGCTAGGATGGTAAATTTTACATTCTGTGTATTTTACCACACTTTAAAAAAGTGTGTTCAAATATATGTTCCAGAAATACAGGCTTAAAGCAAAGCTTCATGGCACTCTTTGAACTGCAGAACCCCCTGAGCTCACGAATGCCAGTGTGCCCTGCTCGGGGGTGGGTGGGGGGCACCTAGCCTCCTTTCTCGCAGAGCTTCTGGTACTCTCTTCCAGGACACCACGCCCCCAGACACAGCTTGGCAAGGTTAGGCTAGTGCAGAATATTTTCATTTCTATCTTTTCACCTTATTAAAAAAGATTTTGTGAGCACCCACACATCCACCCCTCC
Source organism: Halichoerus grypus (assembly GCF_964656455.1). Taxonomy (NCBI): domain Eukaryota; kingdom Metazoa; phylum Chordata; class Mammalia; order Carnivora; family Phocidae; genus Halichoerus; species Halichoerus grypus. Next base: position 3,258,666 of record NC_135716.1, on the reverse strand, counting down.
CCGGAAGAAAACAGCACAGATAAAGCCCCCATCGTCCCTCTCCACAACGGCCCCTCCCCCAGGGCAGCGTCTGAAGGTCAAGTGCTCTCCGTATGCGCAGGTGCTGCGTGTCCCCAAGGCGCGCACAGCACGGGTCTGCATGCTTTCAAACTTCACAGAAATGGCATCTTGCAGCTCGATTTTTCACGCAAGACCGTGAGTGAGCAGTGGCTGTTAAAGCCTGTGCTGCTCCAAGCGCCAGGGGCGGGAACGCAGTCGGTCTGACTTCACTCGGTCACGCACAACTTCTGACACAGCGGGTCGGACTCTGAGGGGCACGCGGCACCCACGGGTCTAAGAACATTTCCTCCTGGCGGAGGGCTGGGTTTTACCTTCACCATGGGAACGTACTCCTCTGGCGGGGCTGGCTGGATCTTGCTGGACATCTCGATGACAGCCTTCACCAAGCCCGTCACATTCTCGTACACCCTGTCGTTGGACCGGTCCAGGTTGGCAGTGGGCGGGGGGCTGATTTCCTGGGGCTGAAGCTGCAACACAGAAGCCGTTATGCCCCCAGCCCCCACAAGGGGGCGGCACCTCACCGCAGCTAAGTTACAGAGGGTCTTTAAAAGAGATCAAAGTGGATCACAATTGATTGGCTTGTCTGCATGGCTACAGCTCAGTTGGAGGATGACAGTCAAGTAATTCATCCAAGTGACAAATGAGCGAGGCAATCATTTTTTGTAACTTTGAGCTCAGTTAAAGGAAATGAAGTGGAATCATACCCATGATGCTAAAAGCCCCAGATTCTTTCAGAGTAGTGATTCGATGCCCCCCACCAAATCATTCACCAAGAGAAAGAATTCATGTGTTCTATGTCTCTCTGAGGATTTCACGGGAAGCTGGCTGGGGGTCAAGCATTCTATATTAAGACTCTAAGAATTCCTGCTTAGTCTGACTCCTGCCATCAGAACTACATGGCTCAGCGTGGCTGCCTCCAGACCACTTCACAGACACGTGTGTCCCCTTCATGACTGGAACAAGCGGACAGATACGAGTCTTGTGAAGCGGACCCCGTCTGCTTGCACCGCACTGCGGCATCGAGGAGCCCCGAGGTGCACGTGCCAGCGGCCGGGCCTCGGCTCCTCACATGGCCATCGGGGCGAGGGGGACCTGAAGGAGCTCTTGGGCACAGGCCCTCCCCAGTGCCCGGGCACACAGACACCGATGAATGCTACCCGCGAGAAGCCGAGTGAGCGCAGGGCCTGCGGAACGTGTCCAACAGCATTTGAAAGTTCACAGGGGTAACACCAGGCACAGAAAGGGCCGTGTGTGTCTACGTTAAGAAAACTAAAGTGCAGTACGTAATCGTAGCTGCCTGCTGATGGGTCTGCTGCCAGCGCTCAGTCGAAACCTCTAGATGCCCATTCTGAACCTTCGGGCTGACTCTGTCTGAGGAACCGGGAGCCCGGTGTTCAAGTCTGATGCGAGACAGCCACGGACAGGAATAGTTCAGGCCCTGCAAAGATGTTCATGCCTCAGTCTCTGGCAAATAAAGACCTTGTCTCTGGTGATAAGCCAAGCAAAAGTGCCCTCCCCAGGCTCCCTGATTTCTGCTCCAGAGTCACATGCAGAGCGCTAGGAGTGAAGGAGTGGGACACACACACAGACACAATGTGCTTACCCTCCATGGCTATTGTTGAACGGGAGGTGAGGAAAAGTTAGAGAAATTTATCAGAGAAGGGGAAAAAAGAAAAACAGTATTAATAAAGGCAGCAGACAAAACCCCCACAAAAACACATGAGCAGAACCAAAAGGAACGAGCTTGAAGCCTGCCTAGGAGCCAGCCCCCGGTTCCCTGGTCTTCCAGGCACAACAGCTGGGCCATTGGTCCCTGGTGCCGGCGCACTCGGTAAGGAGGCCTGCCACGCGCCATGCTTGTCTTCATGAAGTAAACGAGAGAAAACAACACGCAAAGCCAGAGAGGGACAACCTGGCAGCCATGCGAGTAGCAAAGCATTAGGGGTCCTCAGAAAGAAGAGGCCTTGAAATGTGCTTGACATCCCTGGGAACTGCCCGTCGGGCTTCTGGGCCACTGGGAGAGACTGTCCCACCCTGCACCCCGCGCCCAGCCCCCGGCGTCCTGGGAAACAGGCTTTGCCATTAGCTATCCCGCCATCATCAAGATCCCTGGCTTGGGGCTGGTTGTAAAGACATCAGGAGCTTATTTTAAAAACAAAAACAAAACAAACTAAAAAAACAAACAACAAATCCTTCTTTTGAACCAACTCTTATGTTTCAGACTCCTTTATTTTTAACTTAGTTTTATTTAGTGCTTTTTCCTCTACAGCTTACACCAAGGCCATCCTATTCCTATTGTAACTTAAAAGACCAAGTTAACTGGGGAAAGGTGGCTATCTTGCCCCCCTCCTCAGCTATGTCTGAAACAGGTGTACCCTTTGGTATAGGAGTTCAGCAGAATCTTAGACTTCAAGGCCCAACCTTCCACAGTGTTTTCCCTGCATTAGAAAGAGGGAGATCACTTCAAGAGAGGACATCTCTGTCTCTTCCCTTCTGCACTGAGAGTCACACGTGGCCCTGTGATGAATTCGGCAGATGTGCCACTTCAGACTGGATCAACGTAAAGGCGCAGCTTCCGCAACAGGTGCCGCAGGCGGGGCTCCATTAGGAAGAACCTCGGCCATTCTGGACTCCAGGAGGCAAAGGCTGCTTTATGCTAACCTATTTAAAGCTTCTGTCCTTCTGTATGTGCCCTGTGCCCAATCAAGGCGGGTCACAGAAGCACTGTCCCGGTGCCTCCGGCCACCATGCACAGTAACACCCCCACAGCCAAAGTTTTGCTACAGTTTCCTAGTTTCTGGGGCTTGCCAACTGGGAGGTTCCTTGGCAGACAGTTGGGATAAAGCACCACCCCCCAGAGACATACACAATTCCAACCGCTTAGGTGGGTGCTTTAAGCTTAAATAATCCAGAATCAAAACAAAGCCACCAAAGGAGAAACTGAGATGGATTTCGGATCAAATGTTACCTGGATGAGTTCCATTAGTTACACCTAGCGATAAGCATTTCTGTGTTAAGACAGTATTGTTTTTAGGCTGGATTCAGTAACCTCTACTGAACAGGCGGATAAGGAAGAGCTAGAGACATATACTTCATATTTATTTATTTTTTTTAAGTAGGCTCCATGCCCAGCACAGAGCCCAATGGACTCACGACCCTGAGACTAAGAGCCTGAGATCAAGAGTCAGACACGTAACGGCTGAGTCACCCAGGTACCCCTGCTTCATTATTAAAGAAATCTTTACTTAATGCATTTTAGGTAAGCATGCTATATCCATCATGATTTCTACTTGCCTAAAATCCTCTTTAAGGGTATTTTCCAATTATAGTCATTCACGTTATTACAAATGTAAAGGCAAACGTTCACGTTATTACAAATGTATGTCGGAATTCTGAGCTGGTATCTGAGCTCCTTCCCAAGTTGGTTTTTCCTTGTAATACAAGCCATTTTGAAAATTTCCTCTTGTGGCTCATGTAAATGACAAACTTCATTAACCTAATTTCTCCTTCTTCCCTTTTAAAATTTATGTCAAGAAACCACATTAGGAAGGGCCGTGTCCCCTTTTGCTCCTCCTCAGAGAATACCCCGTGCAGTGCCCCTGAGCTGGGGGGTGGGGGGGGCGCCGAACGCCAAGCCCCGGGCCGAGCTCCAGGACCAGCGCTCTGGTTTCTGGGGGCTGACCACCGGCCCTCAGAGCTGCGGTGCCTCTGACCCAGTGGTGCCTGGGCTGTATCCCTCAGGGGGCAGGCGGGGCCAGCCAGGGCCAGCCCGTTCACTCCCTGCTCACCGCCCCTCTGGGCTGGAGATGGCATTTTCTCTGCCGAGGGCCTCCTCTCTTCTCTCTGGGAATCAGCCCAGCCTGCTGGCTAAATGCTGGCTCAGCTGGGGAGCCTGTAACCTTGAATATGCCCTTTAACCTCTGTGAACCTTGCCGTGTCATGTGAAAACTAGAAACAATACTACCACCACCAGTCCTGTGAGGCTGATGTGAGGACAGGCTCCGTCACGGCACATGGTACAGGGAGGGCAAGCCACGAGGGTGGTTACTGGTGAAACGAAGTTTCTCTTAACTGATAACAAAGTTACCAGGTTCAAAGATCCCACCCACTGCAGGAGGCACCTTTTTAATGTTCCTCTAAGGAAAAAAAAAGCTGCCAATTAAACCAACACATCACCCTGATTTTAGAAATGTTAAAGTGTACAAAAAAGGTATATCAGAATTAAGAAACAAGATATATTTTGAGAGATGACTGATGTCTCACGGAAAACAGAGAGACCCTCTCATTAAATGGGCACAAGAGAGAAGGAGAACCCTTGCCTTTGCTTCTCGTGAGAGGAGAGCTGCTTCCAAGGGGCCCAGAGGCCAACGCGGCAGGGTCTGGTGGAGGCTGGGGACGGAGGCCGGGGACGGGGGTGGCCAGGAGCCCTGACGGCCCCCTCACACGTAGCAGGGCAGGCCGTGCGTGCAGCGCTCCTGGCCGAGGAGAAGTTGGGGCCGTCAGCACCCGAGCCACACGCTCCCCTCCTCCGAGGGCTGGTTCCACACAGCCCACGCCACTTTACTACAAATGCAGTCCTGGCCCCAGGTGGGAAACGGTGGCAGTTGTCCACTAAGCCCCACCGACACAGTTAGGAGACAGCGAGCCTGCAGAAGGGCTCCCTTCCCCAGGCATCCTGGTTTAATTAATGTTTAAAACCAGAAGCCATCCCAGCACTTTAGTCCCAAGAAACATTCTGCCTGGTAAGAGAAAACCCTTTATCTAGGAACTCAGGCTCTGACTGAGGCCTGAGACTTTATCATGTGAGAGAAAACCAGACAAGACAGGCTCCTGTTGAGCTTGCTCCGGACTCTCGGGAGGGGTGCAGAGCCCTACCAAACGGACGCCTGGGGCCCACGGCAGCACCACTCTGCTCATTCCGTCCTCAGCACGGACTCCACTTCAAGTTCCTGATCACCACGCCCGGAGCGAAAGGCCCCACAGAGCCTCGAGCAGAGCTCGACTCAGATGCCCACCTTGACACCCTCGTTGTAGCTGTCCCCGGGGCTGCTGAGGCTGGCGAGGCTGCCCAGGTGACCGGGGGCCCCAGGCCGCGGCGGTTTCTTTGGCGGGGCTGCAGGATCTGGTAAAGGGGAGGCATCCTGTTAGCTGAGGCACGATAACACACCGAAGAGAAACCCCCAAATAACACCTGGCAAGGAGTCACGTCACTACAACGTAGGCTCATCTGGGATAGCGCATCCCACCGAGGCGCTCCCGACGCATTACAGCTATGTTCTGCTCCCTAGTACTCCGTTCATCGGCTGAATTTGGCAAACATCACACATGCTTTGGTCCGTAGGGGGAAAAGTGTTCAAAAATCATGAGGGATTCCAAAGCTCAGAAACTCTGTACATTTAAAACTTGCTCCCTCTAAATTATAAAAACTTCTTGACAGATAATTCATTTCTTCACTTACCTGGTTTCCCCACAGGCTGATATATGTGTTGGTTTCCAGTCTGTGGGGAAAGAAAAGCTCCGTCACCAGCGTTCACTACAGGCCACGGCCTTCCCTCCCTCCCTCCCCCTCTGTCCCCTTGAACATCTGTGCGAAGTGCTGGGTTCAAAGACCAACGCGATGGGGGGCTGCCTTCAAGGCCTAATTGGGGGTGGGGGGCTTACAAACAGCCAGAATGCCAGCAGGTGTGGGAAAAGGGCTGTGACGGGGCAAGCGAGGGACGGGACGGGAACAGGGACGGGAGTCCTCACAGCCAATTAGAATTTCCTTCTAAAACAATGACATCCATGGATGCCTCCAGTCCACCTTCCAGGGGTGTGAAATCCGGGCCTTCGCAGCATCTGGGTCCTGTGCTCAGAAGCTGCCTCACAGCCTCCCGGATGTTCTCCTCACAGGGACGGGCACAGGCGGGGACAGTGACCATGGAGACTGTGTGGCACTGGGCTATTCTGTATGCCTGTGCCGTCACCCGAAGCCCGTGTGTGTCAGGACGTGCTGCCACAGCTCCATCCGTTCAGGACCAAGCCACAGGCCCGGCCAACAAGCCAACCGCAAGCCCGGAATTTCTACCCCGGGGACAGGACAAAAGACCGTCCCACTGAAGGCCAGCCCGCCGCGGGCTGTCATAGCTGCGGTCCCCCGGCAAACAACCTACCCTAGCATAGCTTAACGAAAATTAGTCTTTTTAGAACCACATTCTACTTCTGAAGAGACTTACCTTGCTTAATTTAAATTAATAAACTAATTTAAAAAATATATTTTAGGGTGCTCTACTTTCTGCTGTCAAGAGGTCTACCGTGGGGAAATGCACAGACGGTGTAGTGCACACAGTGAAAACGGTTCCTGTCCCGGAAACACACCTACTGTCAACACGCTGTTTCACGGTCTGAAGGGCTCCCCACGCCCTCGGAGCTGGGGACGAGGGCTCCTTCACAGCGGACTGTGCAGTGGCGCACCGTCAACCTGGCGTGTGCTATTCCCACTGTGACGGGGACACCTGCTTTGTCCCGGGCACAGGACCCGCCGCCCCCTCGCTGTGTAACAGACAGCGAGACGGTTACAGTAGGTGCGCACAACAGCACAGCGCCAAGCCGCTGGGAGAGGGACATGGGCGTGGGGTGGGAGGGGAGGACACGGCCGGTCCCAGTGGGAAGATCAGGCCTTCTGAGAACGTGACCTCTGCACACGCTGGGTGGGGGAAGCCATGAAGAAGTCCGGGAGGAGGGCGGCCCAGAGACAGGGCGGCCCCCAGGAGGGGCAAACAGCATGGGAGGAGCCAGGCGGCCAGGGCAGCTGGAGGATGAGTGTGCGGGCAGAACAGCAGGGAACATGGCCAGAGCTCTACAAGGGGACACGGTCTGTGAGCTGTGCTGTGTTCACCAATCCAGGCAGTAAAACACACACATTTAACAAGACTTAAAACACAAAAAATTTTCTGGTTGATACCCAGGTTATAAGAAAATTCAATTAACTAGAAAATTCTATTTTAAGAACATTCTGGATTAATTCAGCAAAAGTATGTATAAGGCACTGTGTTAGGCCATTCCACAGGTTGCTCTGGGAGGGAAGGCACGGAAAAGTCCCTGCTTTCAGAAGTCTGACGGACGAGCATGTGGTCAGGCTGCGTTCTGGTTCTGCTGCGTATCTAGCTACGGGCCCTGGGCCTTGGAGAAGATTGTAGATTTTAAGTAGGCATGAGCTAGTGAACAAACACTAATAACTGGCTAGTGGAAACTGACCCCATCAACTTGCATAAAAGTAAAAACCATTTGGATTTTCAAAATAACATACAAGTTGACAGCATGTTCATCTTGTGACGACATCCCTGTATTAGGCATATGTATAAGGAACATTATTAGCCTCAGTTAACGAACTGGAAAAACAAAGCCCCAAACAGTTGAATGACTTCTCCCTGAAGCCACGGCACATTTTCCAAAAGTGTTAAGTTGGAGCATTTCAAGAAGTGGGCCAAATCAGATTGCTATCTAAATTTAGCAAAGAACAGAAGAGGAAAAGCAGAATGGTCACGGTGTGTTACCGGCCTTCCGGAAGGAAGCGGCCACAACCTAAACCACATCCCTTGCAGTGAGCAAGCGCAGTCTGGCATCTGGCACCGTGATGGGTCACCTTGAGCAAGTTTTCTACAAGCCTCAGTTTACCCCTTCGAGGAGTGTGGATGGCAACAGGCCTGACCTGACAGGAGTGCTGGGGTCTTAGGGAGGTGGTGTGAGGATAGCACTCAGCACAGCACCTTGCAGCACTAAGTACCTTCTCATCAGTACTAAGCGCTCCCACTGTCGCCTAGGCCTGGGTGACAAGGGTGCAAGAGGACCTGTCCCGCATCGTCTGCTCCACAGAAGAACCCTTCTCTCCATGCCTAACTCACTCCCCGACTCCTCATTCCACATGCTTTCTGGGGGCCTATTATGTGCCACCTTCCGGAACAGACATGATTTCCCTTTTCTAATAAAACGTCCTAGTAGTGGTGCTCTGAATAGCCAGTCCCTTGAATACGGTTTACCTTCACGCGGATGGCTCAGTCTTACCAACTTAGGACAGACTACCGGTCACACGTTAATCTTTTCATTCTAAGTAAGGAACTCTGGGTGTGGAGATGTTAAATGGCAGGTGACGTGACGTGCTCGTGAGCGAGAGCCTGCTGCGCCTGCACATCGTGACGGGGGACGCCAGATCTTCCCATGCTGGGGACCGAGCACAGCTTTCGGGGGCCAGACCTCAGGGGCAGCTGGATTTCACAGTACAGATTAGAGAAAACTCCTGGTAGGCCATTCCACACTATGCATCTTGGAGCGGGATGACGACCCCGTCTCGTGTATGCATGCACGTGTGTTCGGAAGTAAATCCAGAAGCCTTATTAGGGCTTTATCTCCGTTGGTCTGTTACCCGGCAGTGGTTTCTCTTCTGTACTGGGACTTCGTCTCATGTTCAGAGAAATCTGCTTTTATTTCACTCAGACATCTGCTGATGGAAATCTTAATAAAACGATTTAAACTATTCTCCCTAAAAGATTAGGGAATATTTCTTGCATGCTTTAAACATATTTGGAATAACCATAAACTAGCTCTTTAAAGAGAATTTCAGGCATTTCCCCCTACAACACAGAGAAGAAAAAAAAAATCTTGGACAAGTTTCCTGTAACTGTGGAAACTCATAAGCATGCACTAAGAGTGCAAACATTTAGCAAAGGACAGTGGACATGTGTCAACAGTGTGCAGGTTTCTGTAGAGCACAGAGCTGCTACTACGGAGCTGTGTGAGTAAGGGGGAGCATCCAGTGCCGGGCTGTGCACTGCAGCTTCTAATGATCTTGGCCAAAATGCTCGCTTTACTTAAAGAACGGATTCCTGCGTTCCATGCTACGAAGATTAGTGAGCGTGGGTATCTTATGACACAAAGTGACGGCCTATGTCCGTCCTGGCGAGTCCTGGCAAGAACCGGGCAGTCGCTTACCGGGCCCTGGAGACTTCCATCCTCCCTGTCCATACTGCCTCGAGAGGGCCGCACGTCAGGTTTCTAAAGCAAAGAAAACAAAACCAGACAGTTCCACTCCTGGTTTGAAAATCATGGACATATTAAGTTCCTTCCTCATATGACACGAGTTTCTTCTAGACAGAGAAAACTCCAGCCCAGGGTGAAAAAGAGCAGGGACCCAAGCCTGCTTCCTGGCAGAGTGAGGCTCGCGTGTACTTGGCTGCACTGCCGAAGCAGCAAACAGCCCAATCACACGCCTTTTCCCCTTTTCCCCACCCAATGCATCCACCATACAGATAAATCTGGATTTAATATAAATAAGAGTATGCAAATTTCACTAATCCCACAATAGGCAAAGGAGGTTCCATGTCCTCATGGTGCAGAGCGTGTTCAAAGGGCTGTTCCTCACGAAGCCCAGTCCGTGCAGTGGCCTCTCGCCTGCCTGCTACCCGTCCCGTCGCCACGCTGCCTCCTGCCTCCCCTTGCCCGTGCGCTCTCGCCACAGACCCCTTCTCAGGGTGCACTTCCTACGGCCTCTCCAGACAGGGCTGCTCCTTTCTTGCTCTTTGCCAGTCTGCTGTCTCTGTGGCAGGAATCATGCAGCAATCACTTCCCTCATTCGACAGAGAATGTCTTGATGTCTGATTTGTCTTTGTTCACCCTACGCCTGCAGGGCCCGGCGCTGAGCACTGAGGACAGAACCCGTAAGCACTTGTGGGTGGCAGGGCCGGGGTGGTGGTGAGAAAGAGATGAGCTTTGTCTCTCCCCCTTCTTATAAATGTATGTTTACAAAAATGAAACCATGCCATATAATTTTATAACCTTTATGTAACATTATATAGTAGAAAACCATGTTAAAACCATGTTAAAAGCTGCAAGCCTCCCTCAGCACGAAGGCTGTCATAAAAAGAAACCAACAGTGAGGCGAACGGGCTCTGGCCTCAGGTGGCCTGGGTTCAGGTCTGGCTCCAACCCTTTCACAGCTGTGTGACCTGGGCCTCAATTTCTTCGGCTTCAAAGCAGGGCAGTTAGTACCCGCTGCGCAGGCTTGATGGGAGGATTAAATGAATGAATACTGCAAAGTACTAGATCAGTGCCACAAGAATGTCATGTAAAAGAAATAGTTCTGTCCATTGAATGGTGGGGCCATTTTCAAAATTTCGATTGTATAAATAGGTTGTGGATGAAGACTTCTGTATAGAAATGTTCGACTAAATCCCTGATTATTTCCCTAGGACAGATTTCTAAGATGGAATTACTGAGTTAGAGGGTTTGAACACTTGAAAAACCCTGGGTATAAGCTGCCCACCTGCTGGGCTGTCAGCAGGCTCTCTCTGGGCCCTACACCACTGCACTGCCATTTAAAACTTAGCCAACTCAATAAACAAAATACTTTATAAATCTGCCCTCCTTTCCTAAACATTGGAACTCTTCTGCTGCTTCTCCCTGGATGCCAGGCCCCGTGAGGACGGAGGCCATGGGCGGTCAGCTTCCCCCACTATCTCCATGACTCGGTAGAAACAGGACACACAGGTGGGAGGCAATGAAGCGTCTGCATGACTGACGGTGAACAGTGGCCATGCCCCTTGGACAAGGCATTTAACCTCTCCAAACCCATTTCTCAGCCGGAAAAGGGGTAGGCCGCCTCATACAGTGACTGTAAGGATTAAATATGTGCTTGGAACAGTCATGTGCATATCAGACATTTAGCAAACACTTGCTGTAATAAAAATGCAAGGTAGAAAAGAGGTTTCACAGATGAGGGACTCCAAGCTCAGAAGGCAGAATTACAGGTACAACCCAGAGATATTGCAGGTTTGCTCCAGACGCCGCAGGAAAGCAAATATCACAGTAAAGCGAGTCAAACGAGTGTTTGGTTTTCTGGTAGTGATCAAAGTTAAGTTTACACTATACTCTAGTCGATTAAGCCTGCAGCAGCCTTATGTCTAAAACACGATGTACATACTTGAATTAAAAGATACTTCATGCTACAAAACACTAACCACACTGGCTGACTCTTCCTTCCACTGAACGGTCTCTCTCTACAGCCTACGATGCTGTTGGACAGCGACTCACCCACAGAACTTCCTCCAAAACTGGTGCCCGTCCTCTCAAACCCTGCTGCCGCCTTACTAACTAGGGCCATGGAATATTCTAGATCCTCTGTTCTCATCTCCCGTCTTCACAGCATCCTCGCCAGGAGCAGCTTCCATCTCAGGAAAGCACGTTCTTCGCTCCTCCCGACGGGCACTTCCGTATCCGTTAGTTCTAGCCTGAGATCGCGGCAGTGCGGTCCCGGTTCTGGCTCCACTTGGGATTCTGGCTCTCCTGCTGTTGGCACCACATCTGCGGAGATGTCCTCTGCTGACGTCCTGAGCCCTCCATCATCCACGAGGGTTGGATCCACTTCTTCCAAACTCCTGTTACTGTTGACATTTTGACCTCTTCCCGTGAATCACGAATGTTCTTCACAGCATCTAGAATGGTGAATCCTTTCCAGAAGGCTTTCAGTTGGCTTTGCCCAGATCCATCAGAGGAATCCCTATCCATGGCTGCTATCGCCTTCTTAAATAGTAAGACTTGACGGTCGAAACTACTCCTTGATCCACTGGCTACAGAACGGATATTGTTAGCAGGTGTGAAAACAACACAAATCTCGTCGTCCATCTTCAGCAGAGCTCCTGGGTGACCAGGTGCATTGTCAGTGAGCAGTCATATTTCGAAAGGAATCTTTTTTTCTGAGCAGGTCTCAAGGGTGGGCTTAAAATATTCAGTAAATCATGTTGTAAACAGACGACGGTCGTCCACCAGGCTTTCCTGTCCGGCTGACGGAGCTGAGGCAGAGTAGATTAAGCGTGATTCCCAAGGGCCCTAGGACTTCCAGAATGGCCGCTGAGCACCGGCTTCATCTGACAGGCACCAGCTGCGTGAGCCCCTATCAAGGGAGTCAGCCTGTCCTTTGCAGCTTTAAAGCCAGGCACTGACGTCTCCTCTCCAGCTGTGACAGTCCTAGATGGCGTCTCCTTCCAGTAGAAGGCCGTTTCACTTACACTGAACGTCTGTGGCTTAGTGCAGCCACCTTCGTGAACGATCTGAGCTCGATCTTCTGGAGAACTCGCGCAGCTCCTACGTCAGCACTTGCATGGTATGGAGACGTCCTTCCTTCAACCTCACGAACCGCTGCTGGCTTACAGCTGGTCTCCTGCAGCTTCCTCACCTCTCCCAGCCTTCACGGAATTGAAGAGAGTGCGGGCCTTGCTCTGGGTGAGGCTTTGGTTTAAGAGAATGCTGTGGCTGCTGGGATCTTCTGTCCAGACCAGTGAAACGTTCCCCGTGTCGGCAACGAGGCTGTTTCGCTTTCTCACCATTCGTGTGTTCCCTGGACAAGCATGTATGATTTCCTTCCAGAACTTCTCCCTTGTGTTCACAGAGTGGCTGTGGCGTGCCAGAGGCCTGGCTCTCCGCCTGTCTGGGCTTTCGACATGCCTTCTCACGACGCTTGATCATTTCTAGCTTTCGATTTAAAGTGAGACGTGTGACCTTTCCTTTCACCTGACCACCGAGGGGTCATTGCAGGGTTATTAACCGGCCTAATTTCAATATTGTTGTGTCTTAGGGAATAGGGCTGCCCGAGGAGAGGGAGAGAGAGATGGGGGAACGGCCAGCTGCTGGAGCGGCCAGCACACAGACAACGTTTATTAAGTTTACCATCTTCTTTGGGTGCGGCTTATGGCACCACAAAATAATTACAATTGTAACCTCAAAGATCACAGATCATGGATCATCACAATAAATCTAATAATGATGAAAAAGTGAAGTACTGTGAGAACAACCAAAATATGACACAGACATGAAGTGAGCAAAATGCTGTTGGAAAAATGGCACCAAGAGACTTGCTCAATGCAGGGTTTGCCCCAAACCTCAGTACGTAAAGCACACACGATGTCCGTGACGTGCAGTAAAATGAGGTATGCATGCCTTGTAGCTGCCTGAGCAACATGAGGTGCGTTCAGTCAGGCAGTAACTACCTACTGAGCACTCTTCACTGTAGGAAATAGACATTTTTAAAAGTACGTCAGTTTATTTATTTATTTCTGGGAGCTCTATGCCCGATGTGGGGCTCGAACCCACGACCTAGAGATCAAGCATGCTCTTCTGAATGAGCCAGCCAGGCGCCCTTACCTGTAGGAAATACTTTACTTTTTTACTTAAACTAAAGCAAATGACATTTACTGTTTGCTTATAGAATTAGGTGCTGTGTTTAATGTATTTACATGAATTATCTACTTATATTTCCATATAAACCACATGAAATGACTTATTTTTCCTTATGCACAGTAATTCCCTCATGTTAAAACTTTCCCCAAGACAGGATTTCAATTTCAAAATGAGAAAGCCTGTCTAGAGAAAGTCCACTTGTGTTCTATGAATGGAAATATTTAAGCTTTCTCTTCACATGGCCGACACAGTCTGTCTGAGAGATGAGTGCCAACTTGGGGGACTCAATGGAGCCAGTCAGCCCGTCACAGAGAAGGGGTTCTGTTACTGGTTCTGCTCCTGGGTGAAGCTAAATTCTCCCGCTTCCTTCTTACAAAATATTCTAGATTTGAAGATAGCAATATGAAAAGAGGAAATTTATATTTGAAATCTTACAAACATAGATCACAAACATAAAAAATGTTTGGGGCCACTTGATTATTTCCCCCATCAGGTGTGCCTTCTCCCTCCCTCCCTTTCCTTTTTATGCAGGTGTAACATATACAGTAAAGTGCACCAATCTCAAGTGTGCAAGCTCCGTGCACTTTTAGAAATGTGTGCACCCACCTGACACAGCAGCACACCCGGCAGGCTCCAGCTGAGACCTGATCCCACCTCACCGAGGGCACTGATCCTCTGACCCCCACCCCCAAGAGCTCTTGCAAGTGGACTGCAGAATGTGCACGGCCCTGTGTCTGGCGTCTTCGGTGGACATTATCTCTGTAAGCCCCGTCCCTGCGGACGCGTGCAGGGGTCTGCCCATTCTTATTGTCGTGCAGTAGCCCACTGTATGAGCTGGATCCGTTCTGTAGGAACGGGCAAGTGGGTTATTTCCAGTTCCTGGTACCAAAAAGAAACACCGCTGTGAGCACTGTGTTACGTGTGGGCATGCGCACCGTGTCCTCGTGGGCAGCAGGTGAGGGCTGAAGGCACTGTTTCAGGTTCTGGGGACACAGCAACCAACAGTCGCAGTGTGGTCCCTACACTCGTGTGCCATCCCTCTAGAAAACTTCAAATGCAAGGCTTTCCACTCAACGTCCCTTCTCCTTGAATATGGCAGATGCAAAGAACATAGGAGGGCCGTGGCCTGGTTCAGCAGAAAGGGCCAGAGGAGGTCTTGTGGCCTTGTCCTTGCAGCAGCCCCCCGCCCCCACCCCCGGCCTGGCACTCAGCATTCATTCAGGCTGACTGGGTCTGTGTGAGAGGAGAAATGTGATTTGTGAGAGGAAAAACAGCTCAAACATTCATTTCCGTTTTCAGAACACAAAGTAGGCTTTATATAGACAGGACTTACAAGGATGTCACATCCTTGTAAGTTTAGGAAAAAACCCAGAAACTGACCCTTCCTCACTGACAGCTTGAGAAGCCTGCAGTGTAGAGCCCTGGCCTGGAAGGCTGCCTCCTGCCCCCAGTCTCCACATCCTGGGAGAGCACGTGGGTCCAGTCAAAGCAGGGGCCTTGTTAGCTGGCTGCTAAAAATAATCCACTAATGGGAGCTCTACCAATAGCAAAAAGGAATTAAGGTTTATTTATACCAACAAGCAAATCTAATAAAAGCGATGCTCCTTTGCAGAATCCCTGCAAGTGGCTAAATCTCTCACTCAATCTGTTATGTTAGTTTTTGGTCAGGAGCGGCCAGAAGGTACTCTGGGACGGCCTCTGGGCACTCTGTGTAGTATGCAGGATAGGATCCAGGATTCCAGAGTCTCAGCAATGCAGCTCTCAGAGTGCTATAGAGAACAAGCTGGGTGAGAAAGCAAAGCCCTTGGAGAAACTACTGCGTACCCTTTACCTGCCCAGTGTATGCGTGCGGCACATTCAATCCTCGACCCAGCCCTGGGAGTATTACCCACACTTTATATAGAGATTATTTTATACATTAACAGATTAATAAATGAAAGCCTAGAGGTTAAACAATTTATATAGGGTCATAATAACTAGGATTTTTAATTCTCATCTGGCTGACTCCAGAGTCTGGATTCTTCCTAGTAACGCCTTCTTGAAAAGGAGAGTCCAAGCCAGGAAGGATCACTCTGAGTGCCAACATGCAGTGTGCTCACCGTGTTCCCACCACCTCCCATGCCCCTGGCCCCTGGCTCCCACCAGCCTGCCATCGCCTAAGGGGCCCTGTGTTGTCTGTCCCCCTTTATCCACCGCGGTGGTCTTTCTGTGCTCAGACATCCTTGGGCCCTTGTGCTTGGTGTGCTATCTTCCTGGAATGTCTGCCCCAGATGTCCCTGGGCTGGCCCTTGCTGGTCATTTCAGCTGCTCGGCCTTCCCCAAAGGCTGTGTGTGCTGGGCCTCCCCTCCTGTGCCCAGTCCTCTCTGTCACAGTCAGGGGCTGACTGAGGACGGCTGGACATTGAGGACAGGAAGGACGGAGGGTCAGCTCATAGGCCTGGCGGTCCACCTTATGGTAGCCGCGGGCAGATTTTAAGTCCGAGAGCGACAGCATCAGATTTTAGAAATATCACTGTGGCTGTGGCAGCAAACAGCGATGCTGACATTTATGTCACTCCGGTCTCCTTGTTTTTGTTCCTCAGCCTGCAACTCCCGCTGGAAGCAGGCCCCTGTCTTGACTGTGCGCTTGCCCTCAGCCCTACCACGGACAATGCCTGCCTTGTGAACACTCCAATCAGAGATGGGGTAGGGATTATCCAACCCCCTGTGACACCGGTACTGATCTGATCTTGAAGCCCACAATGAAATAAATAAGTCATTCTCACTTACGGACAGCACGACTAAATTCTAATGGGAAACGACATATGCCATGACTAAAAGAATCATCAGTTATGCCTTAAGTCGGGACTTGACTCTGGAATGCGGGGCTGGCCCAAACCCAAGCAAAATGTCCCACATTACTCATCGTGTCAATGTCCCCACAAGTTTTTCTTAAAAAAATGTCTGTAAAATACAGAGCCAATATTATACCTAATGGAAAAACCATTACAGACAACATCTTTAAAAATAAAAGCAGGCAAAGACCTACGTGATGTGAAAGTCAGCAAGAGATGCTTCAGAAGAGAATTCAAAGTACGTAACAAACATTGAAAATGAAGAAAAAGTCACATGTGTGTCAGTTATGCCTCAAAATGGGGGAAAAAGCAACAGAAAATCCAAGGAAATCAGAGTTCATGTGATAGATACTGGAAAGTACAAGAGAAAGGTCTAAAAACCAACAGCACACGCACACACAGAAAACGCACAACCACCAAGCTCAATGAAAACCACACTGTTAGGTCGGTGGCAGGAAGCTCTAAGTGGATGGGCAGGAATTTAGCAAGGGAAGCGAGACACACACTTAAAAAAATCATAAAAGCTGCATGGGAACAGTAAAGGACACCGGGAACAAATCTTGAGAAGGTCCTGAGCTGCGGAGACATGCTCACTGAGGACATCCTGCAGGTGAGGTACGGTGCAGACTGGAGTCCTGGGGATATTTTATATAGCTTCACTAATGGCCTTTGGACATAATCTGGAAGCTATGTGGAGTCTTGGAAACGTCCTGTGTATGGGGTGTGGGGTCCACGGACTTACACATTTATCAAACTCACCCAACCGTACGCGCTAGGGCCTGTTCCGTCCACTGCATGTAAACAACCTCAACGACAAGAAAAAGCCCAACAGCGAACCAGCCGGGTCCTGAACCCACTCGGAAGACGGAGTCGGCGTTGAACTCATTAGCTACGTCCCACTACTACGGTCCGTCTAGCGTGGGTGGGGAGTCTGAGAAGAGTCTTCTGACCCACGTCATTAGTCATGCTCATCCTCTCTGCCTAGTGGCATTCCCTGAACTCGTTTGCCTTGCAGAGTCCAATGGATCTTTCAGCCTTGGCTCAATGTATCTGGCCTCTGGCACCGTCCCTGACTCCTGCAGGCACCTGTGGGCTCCTCGTGTGCCCTTGCTGCCCTCGGGGCACCAGCACAGCGGCACCCCGGGTCGGCACGCCATGACTCGGAGAGAACGTTTTGTTCACGTGCCATCAGTCGTACGCAAGACAGTGGTTACTTAGACACATCAGCTCTAGGTCGAAGAATTAGTAATACTAACTTTTTAAATCCCACATCAATGCAGGAAAATAGGTAGGCTGTCTGGTCAAACGTTAAGAGGGCCTAGGGAACAGCCGTTCTTGAAGCCCACTCCAGAGCCGAACGGACCTGCTCAGCTGGCTTTCATAAACAAGCACCACTGTCCGCAGCTCGCCTTACATCGAGTATGCTTCGATTTAGGTAATTTAGATTTTTGATAGTTTGAAACTTCTGTTCAAAAGTGAATCCCTCATGGTGCCCATCCACGCTTCATACACCTGCTGTAAATGTCTGTAGAGAAGACGCAGAAGTACCCCCAGCAGGACGAGGCCTCACACCAGGCGGGCGCTGAGCAGCACGGTACGGCAGCCAGGACTGACCCTGCGGCAGGACTCCGGGCTGCATCCGGCTCCGGCGCACGCGAGCTGGGCGACCGCGGGAAATCTGTGCCGTAAAATGAGGGTGATACAGGGACAGACGCACACTCCTTTATCCTCGTTTCCAAGATTTAAAAAGCACCGATGATTGGAAATTTAATTTAGTTTAATTTTTATTTTCTTTTGCATTTGAGGCAAGCTAATTTCATGGCAAAACCTGGCCTGAACTCACGTGAAGTCTGTATTTATACCTGTTCATGTGAACATTCGTGTTTTGATGCATGAATATCGGCACTCTTACCTCTGGGATGCTACTGGAACGTGACCTCATCCGTGGCATGTGCACCACACTACACTGATTTTCTAAAGTAAAAAAATACTGAATTCTGAAGCACATAAAACCTTCAAGAATTAGAGGTAAAGGATTCTGGACCCGCCTCTTCCTTGTGGGGTGGCTGAGCGGATGGACTGTCTTCACATATGAGAAGTATGTCAGACGGCGACCAGCACGTGGCAGATGTCACCTGGGATCTGAGGCGTTCAGCTGTGAGCGGGGCGTGTGCCGAGGAAGCGTGCACCAGTCCTGACGGGCAGGACCGAGTGTGGAGCGCGTGTGACGTCTGCAGGCCTCCCAGTGTGCCCCACGCTCCCGTGTGCACCAAGACGGCAGGCTTGCTGAGGGCAGCCCAGCACAATCCACGTGGAGGGCACTGGCCCCTCCAGCAGTGAAAACGTGCATCGCCGAGCCTGAGTGTTTAATTCTCAACCACAATTTTAAAAAAATGACAGCCACATATAAAGGATGAAATCAGAGTCGCATGTTGATGAACCGTGCAGGCTGAAACCACTGTTGCCTCATACCATTCATCGCTGGTTTCAGTGTTTCTGTGCCTGGAAGACTGTAAGTGATTTGAAAACTGTCCCCTACCCTCGCGGGTGTCTGGTCTCTCAGCACACAGCTTGACATAGATGTGGCTTCGGGGAATGTTTACTGAATCGAAGCATGAGGGACTGGCTTTGGACTACCCAGGAGGAGGTACCGACCTATGAATTTGTGGAAACACTAGGAGTCCTGGCTCTGTTCAGCCATCCTTTTCAGGCTATTCCAGGAAGACTGAACTAGCCATGTGGGCTGATGGGGGAGTGGGTTCTGAGGCCGAGGGCAGAGAAGTGCTTGGCAGTGGGGCCAGGAGTCCAAAAGGCCCTCGTGTCAACAGACACACAGAGACCGCTCTGCCTCACCACTTCCTCTGTCGCAGGAGATCTAAGGGGGCTGTGGACGCAGGCCGTCGTCCAGAGATGTGTGGGAGGAGGCACCTGTCAGACCACAGGAGGAGGAATGCCGTGAAGGCAGGCGCTGGGTTCTCGGCTGTCTGGTTATACGTGCTGCAGGAGCAAAATGCAAAGTCTTACATGCAAGCGGACACTAGAGGAGTAGCTGCTTCTGTGAAAACCACAGAGATGCTCACACCTCTGAGCCTGTAATGCCGCTACTAAAATCTTAGAAATCTGGCCAGAAAAAATCCACGAAAAACAAACAACGCACGACTGCGAGTGTTAGGGACCAGATGTAAAAGGATCTCATCCTGAAAAAGACAAGCTTTTCCAATCATCTATAATATAGTAGACTCTGGCAGAGCTTCACAAGTGGAAGAAATCCGAATTACTAGAAACATAATTACCAGGAATCTCTCCTCTTTTTCTAGCCAGCGCTGATCTTCTTCCATCTCCTGCTGCTGCCGGATCAGCCGCTCTTCCATCAGGTGGGTCGGCAACACCTGCCCGATCCCACGCAGGTCCAGCGCAGCGGAGTCCTAGCAGGGGAGTAAATAAAACAGCACATCCACTCTCAGGAGCCTATTTAGGATGCTCTTACTGTTTCCTGTGTTTTTCCAAAAAAAAAAAAGAAGCAAAATAGCAAGGGTGGTGGAAATAGGGTCTCTTAGACTCTG
Source organism: Halichoerus grypus (assembly GCF_964656455.1). Taxonomy (NCBI): domain Eukaryota; kingdom Metazoa; phylum Chordata; class Mammalia; order Carnivora; family Phocidae; genus Halichoerus; species Halichoerus grypus. The sequence continues at coordinate 3,239,003 of NC_135716.1, read as the reverse complement.
CTCATGGGAGCAGCTTTCCTGGAGGTTGCAAGTTACCACCTGCCAAGAATCTTTAACAAGTACAGAGTCATTCAGCTCACAGCTCCACTCGCGGGGCTTTATTCTCAAGAAATAACCCAGGGCACCTGGGTGGCTCAGTTGGTTAAACGTCTGACTTTGGATTGGGTTGTGATCTCGGGGTCCTGGGATCCAGCCCTGCATCAGGCTCCCTGCTAGGTAGGGATTCTGCTTGTCTCTCTCCCGCTGCCCCTCCCCCAACTCGTGCATTCTCTCTCTCTCAAATGAATGGATAAAAATCTTAAAAAGAAAGAAAGAAAGAAAGAATCCAAGGTATGTGCAGAGAATGCATCGCTGGTTGCAGTGAAGAAGTGAAAACAATCTGGAGGTAGAGTGGAAGGAGGATTAAGTTCAGTCCACGTGTGCTGTGGAGCACTAAGCAATTGTTAAACATGCTCACCCCAAGGGCAAGGGCACGAGCAGACTATGGGTGTTCTGGGAGTCAGAGAAACACTGACTGTTACCGGAGGGGTTCTTGGTGTACCAGGCAAATCTGGCTAACGTGGCCCATGGAGCGGGAGGCCGTCTCCTGCTCTTTCCTGGGATATGCCTCCCACACACGCTGATTATGCTCAGCCTGACGCACTGCCCTTCAGGTGGGTGGGCTAATGATGGCGGCGTCTCTTTCTTTTAGTAAAAAGGATTCACAGAACCGGGGAGAATTTGAGATGCAACGCCTTGATTTTAGAATTAGGTCATCAAAATCAGTAACTCTTAGGATTCAGAAATAAAGGTACTCTAGGCAAAGCTTCATCAGCTAACAAACAAAAGCCCAAGAACACCCAGGTTACCTCCACGTTGGGCTGCCACATTGGTATCTCCTGCTGTCTATGATTCCAGGAATCCGTCTGGTCCAAAAGAGATGCCTGACCCGGGTAGATGCTGCCAGCCATGGCCGTGATCCCATGTGAACCAGGATAGCCAGAGACCTGAGAATGCGGGGCAGCAGGGTCATGTTCCGGCACAGCATGCTTTCGCACAGTTCTGCTTTCCACATGCAAAGAAGCAACTAAGACGACCGAGAACACTGTGCAAACAGAACAATGGTGCCCACAGACATCCACGTGTGGATCCCCAGAGCCTGCGGGGTCCCTTAAGATGGGGAGATGACCCTGGATCATCCGAGTGGACCTAATGTAAAAGCAGGTTCCTTATACCAGTGGAAGGGGGGAGCAGAAGGGGAGAAATGACTACTGAAGAGTGGGCAGAGAGATACGGCACCGCTGGTTTTGAAGAGGACGAAGGGTCATGGCCAAGGGATGTAGGTGGCTCTGGAAGGTGGTAAAGGCAAGGAAATGGATTCTCAACTAAAGCCTCAAGAAAGGTAATCCATGGAGGCCACGTAAATAAGTAATGCAAATATACACCAGGAAATCAGAAATTATTTACTTTGCAACTCTGCACCCTCGATGCAAAAGCACCAGGGGCCATGAATGTGGCTCAGTGGGCACCGCTCTAGAGCACCTCCTGTCTAACAAACCGGGGCTGATGATGAGAGACACGGGCGTCGTGTTCCGACTGCGGTGACTATGGCAGAGAAAAGACGTTCAGGTGCACACAGAGAAAAATTCCAGGGCAGAAGGAAAATGAGGAAAATGAGAGGAGTTTCTTTATACGGCTTCCTCCCTCAATCGAGAGAGAGAGAGAGAGAGAGGCCAGAATTAGCCGTGTTTCTGTAACCCACTGGGCTAGTACTGGAGGGGCAGGGTTGTTCAGTTAATTTTTTAATGAGATAAGGCACAACCAAATCCAGTACTTCCAAACATCAACACATTCTTCAACAAAGACTGTGCATTTGTTAGGTCTCTAGGCATTGATTTATACCAAAATTGCATACTGACAATATATAACTAATAAACTTTCAAGTAATATGCACAGATGGTTCTCACAGTTTACTAGAATCAAAGTATTTCAATAAAAAATTCTGCTAAACATAAAATGTCACATCACTACTATTTTTGGTCAGAAGGGATACGTTACTGCCAAACAACTTTTAGGAATTTGCACAACAAAGAGATTTCAAATATTCTGTGGCAGTTTTCTACATAACATCAACCGTGTGACAGGATCAATGAGCATTTTTGGCTAAGAAGGAACATGAAATAACACCAGGCAATGTCCTATAGCCGTTCTCATTTACAAGATAAGGAAACTTGGGGCCCAGGAGAGCTTAATCGTTCCTTTGCTTGATGAAAATATGAATGCTTTAATGTATCCACTGAATCCTTACTCTGTTCTACACAACGTTCCAGGCACTTAAAGTAGAGACAAGCCGCTGTCCTCACAGGCTTCCCCTTGGGGGGGAGGGTGACAGCCACACATGAACACGCACCAGACACCAGGTGGTGGAAGTGACATAGGCCAGTGTGCCCTGGGTGTGGGGCGAGGGCCTGCGGAGGCGTGCATTCTGTCTTATCAGCAGATGCTGCTGCGCCTTCTCTAAACAAGTCTGGAGGGCCCAGGGATTCACGCCTCCTCCAGGCAAGTGGGTGTCTCAGAACAGTGTCTCCCAAAACAGGGCTCTCAGTCATGCAGCATCACCTTGGGGCGCTTGTTAACAACGTGATACTCCTGGGTCCCCCTTCAGAATTAGTACAGTGGGATCTGGAGGCAGCAAAGCAGGTGAAGAGCCTGGCACGGACCCAATTTCAGTGTCTCGATGTACTACCATCCTTTCTAGTACGGGACGGCCCGCACTCTTTCCCTGGGACTCTATGCCAACAGTGAAGAGTGTTTGTCCATACTAATCCAAGAGGCCTGGATTTAAATCACAGTTGAGAGGCATGTAAAGGAATAAAAATGCTTTCATTTGACCCTCAGCAACCCCGTAAAGGATGCCCGGTAAGCGTGCTTCTCTTTTTGCTCCTGAGAAATGTGTCAAAGGGGATGGCAGTTAAAGGAACTCTCAGCTTCTCCCTCTCCGGACAAAGACCCAAGGACTACCCATTGCTTGTTTTGTGTGTGACTTATTCTTCGGTGAAGTGCCTTCCGCTCAAGGCTGGTCATCATCACCGCCCTAGTCAGCCAGCTATGAGAATCAGGAACACAAGAGGCGCGGCTACGAAAGGGCCACAGCCAACGCGAATTACCAGAGGTGATTCTCCTTCCTACAAGTGATTTGGCCTATTCTCCAAATAACATTACCATGGGTACAAATCTGCGGGACAGCCACACCGCGGAATACTGCTCAGCACTAGAAAGTTGTGAACACTCGAAGACACCACCCAAGTACAGGCAGCCGAGCACGCAAGAGGACACCCCGTGTGATCCATTCATCTCAGAGTCCAGAGCATGCAACACCAGTCGCTGGCAACGGTCGGAGAATGGCTGTGCCCAGGCAGCGGGCGACTGACTGGGAGGGGAGGGCTCCTTCCAGGGCCACAGACATGTTCTCTGTCTTGGTGTGATGTGGGGGACACGGGTGTACACGTCTGTCAGAACATCTGTGCGTTTACAAATACTCTCCCCTCAAGACCAAAACGTTACTGACTTTGCTTCTGGCCCTTTTCTTTCAAGGACCGTCTTTCCTAATTTGTATAAGATATTTGCCTGTAAGTCTGACACTCTATCCACACCTGTCCAAGATGGCATCTTGTCTGGTTTTTAAGGTAAATTTGAATGTTATTCTTGCCTTCCAGAAACACCACCCAGTTCATTCCTACCTCTGCATACAGTAGGGGCCACCGGATTTGCCCCACACATCACCCAAATGGAGGAAAGGAATGAAGTAGAGAACGTGGGGCAGGACACCTGCCCAGCTGCTTTAAGGCCAAGGGGCCAGTGACAGCGCTCCGGGCTGTCGACACAACATCCACTTAGATAATTATTAGGTTGATCACTCTCTAGCTTTCTGCTTGCCAAACCATACTCCTACGTACAGAAATAAAGAATATAAAATCTACAATGTCCCTCCCCACCCCCAAGCGTGAAGAATAAAAGATGTCTTCTGTCTGTAATGCCTCCGTACCTGGTAATGATTGGTTTGTACCATGTGCTGTGGGCTGGGATAAAATCCTTCACTGGACCTTGGACTCGGGTAACCGGGTCTGCTGGGCTGTGAACACATCAACAGAGCATCATAGGAATGAGTGTTTTGAAAATTTTGTTAAATCTATGTTTTACTGAAAATAACAGAAAAAGGCATTTCTCTAAAAGACTTTAGTTGGAAAGAATGATAAAGAGCGTCCAGACACTTCAGTGGGGAAACAGTCTTTCCCACAAACGTCCGGGACAGCAGGGTATCCCCATGTGAAAACACGAAGCCGGACCCCTTCCCCACAATACACACACAGATTAACTCAAAATGGATCACAGATAAGAGGTAAAACTATAAAACTCTTAGAGAACGGGCCAGTCTTTGTAACCCTGGGTAGGCAAAGGTTTCGTAGACAGGACACCAAAAGCTCAATCAATAAGAGAGAACAAAAAAGATAAATTGCACATCATCCAAATTAAAAGCTTCTGTGCTGCAAATGGCACCACCAAGAAGAGACAACCCACAGAGCGGAAGAAAACATTTACATATCAGGTATGTATGAGAGAATCATATCCAGAGATATACAAAGAACTCCTGGAGCTCAACAATAAAATGATAAATAATCTGAATAAACAGTGGGCAAAGGACTTGAGCGGACCCAAGGGAGATCTATCAGGGGCCAACAAGATGCGTGACACCTTCCGGCACCAAGGAAATGTGAATTGGGAGGCTTTCGGAGCAGGGAGTTCATTTGGCTCTGTGGCTTCCTGGCCCTGTGACCGGGCAAGTGGGGAGCCGAATGGTCTCTGCGTCTATCAGACAGGAGATGAGCTACACGGACTGGGAAGTCACTCCCAGTCTAAAATTCTCAATCTGTTTGCGACCTACATGAATTTAAAGTTCATAGCAAAAGAATGGTTTAGTCTGAAATAGAAGTTAAGTCCACAAAATTTTCTAAATCTGACGGATTTAACAGAGCAGAAACCCACTGTTCTCCAGCCAAATGAAGTCCAGAATAAAAGGAGACGGATTTAGGTGCCAGCAAGCCCAGGGGAGGAAAGAAACACCTCAGAGCCCCTGTCTCTTCCCATGGACGCACATGGTCCTGGAGGAACACACGCTTTGCTCGAATTAAGTTCTGAGGAAGTCTGGGTGTCCAGGAGCCTCGCTACCCCCCCGCTCTGCTCACACTGTCTCCGCTGCCTGTCCTGAGTCTTCTCTGGAGAGTGCCTGAAATCTCTTGTTTTCTCCCACCCGATGTGACACCCCAGTCCTCCGCTCTCCTCTGTGATCCATTTCCAATGCTCTAGCCCTACCACCGCAGGCCTGCTCCACCTCCGAGGCTGGAAAATGTGCCCTCATTCCTTTAGCCGACACTTCAGTGGCCCAGATGCGGTTCACCCCAAACTTACCCAAATATGAGGATGGATCCCCAAGACCCCTGGAAACAGGAAAGGGACATCAAGGGGGTGTCATAGGCTTTACCCTGTGTTCTAGGGTGGCAATTTCCAAAGTACGCTCCATGAAGCCCAAGGGACTACCCTTCAGATTTATACTTTTTAAAGGTTTCATTTGAACAAGTGGTTAAGAGAGGTAAAGAAAAACAACAAACAACAAAGTCCGACTATTTCTGTTGCAGGACACTGGAGAGGCAGCACTTGTTGTAAAGCTATGTGTTCACATGTAAGCATGGAGTGGTGCTCTGGGAAAGGCCTCCCGGAGTCCAAGCATGGAAGGATGCAGCGCCAAGGATTTGGACAGTAACCACACCGACGTACAGCTGTGTCCCCTGGCTTAGACTCTGGAGGTGGCATGTAAGTACCACCGGCACAAATAAACTTTTACTCAGCATGGCCTGTGTGCACAGAGCTAGGTGCTTCCCACACAACGTGACAAGCTGAACAGCGTGCCACCCAGGAATATTACCACTCCACTCTGCAGAGGATGAAACCGAGGCTTGGAGAGCGCAGGCAGTGTGAACTGGCTGCACAGTCCATACTGGAGAGCTCAGGCAGTGTGAACAGGCTGCACAGCCCATACTGGAGAGCTCAGTGTGAACTGGCTGCACAGCCCATACTGGAGAGCGCAGGCAGTGTGAACTGGCTGCACAGTCCACACTGGAGAGCGCAGGCAGTGTGAACTGGCTGCACAGCCCATACTGGAGAGCTCAGGCAGTGTGAACTGGCTGCACAGCCCATACTGGAGAGCCCAGGCAGTGTGAACTGGCTGCACAGGCCATACTGGAGAGCCCAGGCAGTGTGAACAGGCTGCACAGTCCATACTGGAGAGCGCAGGCAGTGTGAACAGGCTGCACAGTCCATACTGGAGAGCGCAGGCAGTGTGAACTGGCTGCACAGCCCATACTGGAGAGCTCAGGCAGTGTGAACAGGCTGCACAGCCCATACTGGAGAGCTCAGGCAGTGTGAACAGGCTGCACAGTCCATACTGGAGAGCCCAGGCAGTGTGAACTGGCTGCACAGTCCATACTGGAGAGCTCAGGCAGTGTGAACTGGCTGCACAGTCCATACTGGAGAGCCCAGGCAGTGTGAACAGGCTGCACAGTCCATACTGGAGAGCGCAGGCAGTGTGAACAGGCTGCACAGTCCATACTGGAGAGCGCAGGCAGTGTGAACTGGCTGCACAGCCCATACTGGAGAGCTCAGGCAGTGTGAACAGGCTGCACAGCCCATACTGGAGAGCTCAGGCAGTGTGAACAGGCTGCACAGTCCATACTGGAGAGCGCAGGCAGTGTGAACTGGCTGCACAGCCCATACTGGAGAGCTCAGGCAGTGTGAACAGGCTGCACAGCCCATACTGGAGAGCCCAGGCAGTGTGAACAGGCTGCACAGTCCATACTGGAGAGCCCAGGCAGTGTGAACAGGCTGCACAGTCCATACTGGAGAGCGCAGGCAGTGTGAACAGGCTGCACAGTCCATACTGGAGAGCTCAGGCAGTGTGAACTGGCTGCACAGTCCATACTGGAGAGCTCAGGCAGTGTGAACTGGCTGCACAGCCCATACTGGAGAGCGCAGGCAGTGTGAACTGGCTGCACAGCCCATACTGGAAAGCGCAGTGTGAACAGGCTGCACAGTCCATACTGGAGAGCTCAGGCAGTGTGAACTGGCTGCACAGCCCATACTGGAGAGCCCAGGCAGTGTGAACAGGCTGCACAGCCCATACTGGAGAGCCCAGGCAGTGTGAACAGGCTGCACAGCCCATACTGGAGAGCCCAGGCAGTGTGAACAGGCTGCACAGTCCATACTGGAGAGCCCAGGCAGTGTGAACTGGCTGCACAGTCCACACTGGAGAGCGCAGGCAGTGTGAACAGGCTGCACAGCCCACACTGGAGAGCCCAGGCAGTGTGAACAGGCTGCACAGCCCACACTGGAGAGCGCAGGCAGTGTGAACAGGCTGCACAGTCCATACTGGAGAGCGCAGGCAGTGTGAACTGGCTGCACAGTCCACACTGGAGAGCTCAGGCAGTGTGAACTGGCTGCACAGTCCACACTGGAGAGCTCAGGCAGTGTGAACTGGCAGCACAGTCCACACTGGAGAGCTCAGGCAGTGTGAACAGGCTGCACAGCCCACACTGGAGAGCGCAGGCAGTGTGAACAGGCTGCACAGTCCATACTGGAGAGCCCAGGCAGTGTGAACTGGCTGCAGAGTCCATACTGGAGAGCGCAGGCAGTGTGAACTGGCTGCACAGTCCATACTGGAGAGCTCAGGCAGTGTGAACAGGCTGCACAGCCCATACTGGAGAGCCCAGGCAGTGTGAACAGGCTGCACAGTCCATACTGGAGAGCCCAGGCAGTGTGAACTGGCTGCAGAGTCCATACTGGAGAGCCGAGGCAGTGTGAACTGGCTGCACAGCCCATACTGGAGAGCGCAGGCAATGTGAACTGGCTGCACAGTCCATACTGGAGAGCTCAGGCAGTGTGAACAGGCTGCACAGCCCATACTGGAGAGCTCAGGCAGTGTGAACTGGCTGCACAGCCCATTCTGGAGAGCTCAGGCAGTGTGAACTGGCTGCACAGCCCATACTGGAGAGCTCAGGCAGTGTGAACAGGCTGCACAGCCCATACTGGAGAGCACAGGCAGTGTGAACTGGCTGCACAGGCCATACTGGAGAGCTGAGGCAGTGTGAACTGGCTGCACAGCCCATACTGGAGAGCGCAGGCAGTGTGAACTGGCTGCACAGCCCATACTGGAGAGCTCAGGCAGTGTGAACAGGCTGCACAGCCCATTCTGGAGAGCTCAGGCAGTGTGAACTAGCTGCACAGGCCATACTGGAGAGCTCAGGCAGTGTGAACTGGCTGCACAGCCCATACTGGAGAGCTCAGGCAGTGTGAACTGGCTGCACAGCCCATACTGGAGAGCGCAGGCAGTGTGAACTGGCTGCACAGCCCATGCTGGAGAGCGCAGGCAGTGTGAACTGGCTGCACAGCCCATACTGGAGAGGTCAGGCAGTGTGAACAGGCTGCACAGCCCATACTGGAGAGCTCAGGCAGTGTGAACTGGCTGCACAGCCCATACTGGAGAGCACAGGCAGTGTGAACTGGCTGCACAGCCCATACTGGAGAGCTGAGGCAGTGTGAACAGGCTGCACAGTCCATACTGGGGAGCTCAGGCAGTGTGAACATGCTGCACAGCCCATACTGGAGAGCTCAGGCAGTGTGAACAGGCTGCACAGCCCATTCTGGAGAGCTCAGGCAGTGTGAACTAGCTCAACAGGCCATACTGGAGAGCTCAGGCAGTGTGAACAGGCTGCACAGCCCATACTGGAGAGCTCAGGCAGTGTGAACAGGCTGCACAGCCCATACTGGAGAGCGCAGGCAGTGTGAACTGGCTGCACAGCCCATACTGGAGAGCTCAGGCAGTGTGAACTGGCTGCACAGCCCATACTGGAGAGCGCAGGCAGTGTGAACAGGGTGCACAGGCCATACTGGTGGGACTGCTCGCTCCGAAACCTGCTACGCGGGGATGCTGCTCGATGACCAGCGCACTTGGACTTGACAAATAAAAAGAAACAAAAGGAACTGACCAGAGACTGGCAAAATCTCCATACAACATCCCCGAGGGACTCCGACTTCAGTGCACAGCAAAAGAGCACGTGCAAGGTTCCATTTCAAAATAAAACAGGAAGATGAAGACCAGCTTCAGGGCAGACAAAACTATCGCACCAAGAGTAGTACAAAATCAAATTCTGCTAACAGTGGCTGTGGAGAGTGCACACGTACCGTCAAAGAGCTGTGCTGTGTTCTCTACAAACAGGGAGCCAGCATGGCAGGCGGGGGCAGGCTCGGGACCCGAGGGCCAGGGCGTGTGGTCAGGGCCGCTCACCTCTCTGTGCCTCCGCATTCTCAACGGGGAAATGGGGACAGGGCTCTCGTGAAGATGGAACAACACGTCAGGTTCTCTGCAGATGGCCTCCGCGCACGTGCCCCAAAGTGTCACTTGCTACTAAGTGTTATGATTCAGCAGGGACACTCCCTCTTTCTCAAAGACACAAACTTGGGTCGTACTATTTTTTAATAAAGCAAATGATGGAGCCGAGTGAGGAGGAAGAGAAAGGAAAAACGGACCCACCCTAACCAGTGGTTCTGAGTCAGGTGGCGGTGCTCCTGCCAGGGGTTGAGAGTAACTGAGAGGGCGCAGCTGCTGAGCATGGCCACCAGCACCCAGGGTCAGGATGACGGGGCCCGCTCTCCTCTCAGATGCCCCGCTCAAACTTACGGAGGTAGAACAACAACAAAGTCTGCAACCCGAACCCAAGTAACACCTGGCATAGTTTCTCAGACACTGAACCTCCTGGAACAGCAACTCCTGTGTCTACTGACGGACAATGTTACTTTGTTTTGTTTGAACTTTACCAAGATTTTTTGCCATTCGAGAAAATCACATCACACGACCAGTGAACTTCACGCTCCGCTGTGGCCGTGGGCCGTGCGTTTGTAGCCGTGTCCCTACGGCATGCCCACACCCAGGCGCAGCACCTGGCCACCTCAACACTCCTGTGGGTGCGATCCCAGCTGAGCGTCTCCCGCAGGCGTGTGCCCGCGTTTTAGCTTTCTCGTGCAGTTAGTAGTCGAAGAACTGGCATTCTGAAATTTGGAAGTCATTTTACTGCCTGTGTATTCTACCTGAGGGCTAGTGTGGGTATCACAGAACACTCCTTACAGAAGTGGAGTGCTGGGTCCTGTTGGGGCTGAGAAGCCCTTCTGAGGCAGCCACTCTGAAACACTTTATTTTCAGGACCCCTTTATATTTTCAAAAATTACTGAGGACTCCAAGGGTTTTAGCTGAAATATTATCTACCAATATTCACATTATTAAAATTAAAACAGACACTTAAAAATAACAAACTAATTATATGTTTAAAAAAAATACCTATTAAAAAAAAAATCAGTGAGAATGGCACCCATCACACGCGTGTATGCGCTTCCCGTGACGTCAGGCCTAGCAGGAGGCTGCCCGTTCTCCCACGGGCTTCCGCTCTGTCGCGCTGCGGCGCACGGAGAAAATCCAGCCTCACACGGCCGTACAGCTGGGAAGGCAGGAGTCTACCAGTTTCTCGGCACAGATGTGGGCACTGTTTCTGATATTACACCCCAACTCAGAAAGTGGTGGTTTCTTGACGGGCAGTGTGGAATCTGAAAGTGTCATTATCTATGAAATTAAGATCCGTGACTCCATCTTGTACTGTGAACGGATCTTCTACCTACGTGTGATTCTGTGACGTCCTGCAGCGATCATGTGGAGAATGCGAGTCGCTGCGGTACGTAGACCTTCACAACGCCGACTCATTTCATTAGACATATGGAAAAATCACATTTGTTAATGTCACTCTGAGCTCATCAGAAAAGTCTCAGAGTTGGGACGCTGTCAAGGTCATGGTGATGGATGTTTTTCAAAATTCTAATTTTTGCTTGAAAACTAAAATTTTATCATTGGCAACAAGCTATCAGTTGTTCTCCTTGATGACACAGTCTCACTTCTTTCTTTTTTGAGAAAATGTCTACCAAATGCACAACTCTGAACAACCACAGTGTCTGCCCACTCTACTTTCGAGAAAAACTGGTTTTCCATGAGAAAAGTGGTTAGTTCCACAACTCAGCCGCACAGCGTCTTCCCTGTGCTTGCTGTTTCCTCCCACAGAAGGCCTGTGACTGCTTTATCAAGGTCATTCTTCAGCACCCTGGCGTCTCTTTCTTGGGTGAGCACAGTGGCGAACAGAGTGATGACCAGCACGGTATGGCACCATTGCCCTGGCGTGTGCCAAGGTGACCGCGGCTTCATTCACTGTTACGTCTGCAAGAGGACCTCAAATGCCAGCAGAACGGATGAGGCCAACGACACGTGGACATTATTATGAAACGGGTTTTGCTCTCACGGCCCTCTCAAATGGTCTTGGGGACCCAGAGGTCCAAGAAATATATTTTCAAAACTGCCAAAAAGGATATTTTTAGCCAGAGGCTCTCCACTGATCCGATGGGGACGTGCAGGACAACTTGCAGCAATGAAATGAACCCAGGCTGCACTCCTCTTGGGCAAACTTCTCTGAAGATTATTATTGTGTGAAAAAATTGGTATTAAGTACCAATGAAGAAATTGGTAACATGTTTTTAATAATTAGCTTTGCAGTCATAATGCTTTTGCCATTAAGTCTTATAACTAAGATTTTAAATTTTTTTAAAGATTTTATTTATTTATTTGAGAAACAGAGAGAGAGAGCGTGCACAAGCAGGGGCAGCGGCAGAGGGAGAAGCAGGCTCCCCGCTGGGCAGGGAGCTCCGTGTGGGGCTCGAGCCCAAGACCTGGGATCATGAGCTGAGCCGAAGGCAGACTAAGCTTTTAATTTTGAATCTTGAATGTGGGAGAGAAAAATATTTCACTTTAAAAAACTAACTAGGCTACATTACAAATTTTATTAGTACATAACATTCATCTATAAAAGCCAAAATCCTACGTGAACTGAAGAAAATGAAGTGGAGTTTGTTGTCCAAAGACAGCACAGTACTATAAAGACTGACGGGGCTCCAGAGTTCCCACTTCACAGGGTGGAGGAAACTGCAGGACGCAATGCTGGGCTAGCATCCTGGAGACCAGGGACTTACTTGCAGCTGGGCCAAATACAGTGCCCATATGAGCAGAGTCTGATTCTACCATAGAGAAGGGAAAAACCGCATCCAGACCTGGTTCTGATTGGTAAGGGAGCCAAATAATTAGTGTATTTGTTTATGTTCAACAAGCATCTATATATTTACACTAGTGCAGATGATTTTCTAGCCATGCAAACTTAATCCACGGGTTGTCAACCTTCTCCTCCAAGTGTCAAAGAGTGAATATTTTAATCTGTGCAGCCACGCTCAGACTGACCCTGCCGCAGCCTGAAACTAGCCAGGGACAAGACACAAACGAAGCATGCAATTCATTCCGATAAAACTCTAATCACAAAAGCAGGCAGTGGGCTAGAGTCCCCTGACCCATTGTAAAGGGCAGAACGATCTCCAATTATAGAGAAGAGTCTCAAAACAGGCACTTTGAAAAAGGTCTCAAAACCAGAAAAAAATGTCTTTGTATTCTAAAACAGAAAAAGCCTAACCTCATACTACAGCGTCTAAAATTTAGCCAAATGAAAATGATTAAACATCCTACAGACTGAGATAGAGGAGAACGCCGAGATGGACAAAGTTCTTTAATTCTGTGGGCTCTGGGGGATGCTGCACGGTGTGGTGCTCACCAGCAGTGCGAACAGCACCTGACGCCTCCCTGACTCCCTCAAGGGCCGAAGACGCAGGACCTCCCGCGGCCTGCACCACACCCCCGAGGGGTAGGGATGTTAACACGCTCGTTGCACAGCGAGGAGAGTGAGGCTGGCAACAGGCAGGGGGGCTGCCCAGTCATCAGAGCCCCTCTGAAGAGATCCACTTGGCCCCTAGGCCCGAGGTCTACCTTCGAGACTCTCCCGCCTCCCAGGCCCGGACCACGGTCCCGTTGCTCCCGAGTTAAGAAACAGGCAAACGTGTACATACAAAGGGGAGGGCTGGACATGCTGGGATGAGGGGCTCTCAGTTCTCTCAGTTTTTCTGTGGGTAACTAAGGGTTTACGGTCGTTGTGAGGCCAGGAGACGTGGGGGCATACTGGTTTTGTCCCTCACTCACTCAAAGAACCCCAGTTGGCAGATGGTGTGGCCTGCCTCCTCTGGGCCTCAGTGTTTCTACTTGTTCAGGAGGCTGGACTAGGGAACCTTCACCTCTAAAATTCTGAAGAACTGTGTCAGGCACCTGTAGTCACCTTAAATGTGTGATACTGTTCACCGTCACACAGTTCAAAACACTAACCAAGAAAATACAAGCTTTCAGGCATCATAAAAAAAAATAGGTACAATATTTAAATACTACTTTGTGCTAATGGGCCTCTGAACATTTTTCAAAAAGAAAATGAAGAATTGTCAGCTTAATATATTTTTAGCTCATTAATTAGTAGGTAAAGCCTATTATCTATTTACATTCCAGAAAATGTTCTAAACTGGATTATTCATGGCAAGTAAGCCACTGTGTAAAAACACCATTCTGTCAAAAGCAAAAGGTATATAAAGAATTCTTAATCTCATGGGAGTGTTTAAAGGCCAACTATGTCCAAAACCTCAGCCACAGTGTGGCTGAGCAACAGGGGAAGGCTTTGGCCACCTCCCAGAGGTTGAGGATTTGGAGACGGTGGACAGGCAAGGCCGGGGGCTGTTGCCCGCAGATCTTAACACGCGAATGCAATGTGCCTCCAGTCCCCATACGAGAAGCCAGCCACGGACAGCAGGCAGGGAATGCACAAGGCTCTCACCCAAACCCTACCCTAAAGGAACGGGGTTAGGTGCAATTTGACTCAATTTAAAATAGAGCCAAATGTAAAGCATTCAGGTGGCTGGTTTTAGTCCATCTGAGGTTTTCATCCTGACTCGATCCTTAGCAAGGTTCCTGACAAGCAACAAAGGAAAACCCTCCTCCACACCTGGTGTGCTCACTGAAGTCTGAGGATGGGGGGTGGGGAGCCAAGGGAGAGGCTTTTAAGACCACATCTAATCTAACGGCTTGAGCCTGACACCGGCCTACAGCTGAAATGCAAATTAGGAAGGGAGTGCACGTGAGGGTAACATGCAGGGCAAACGAGCAGGAGCAGTGGGGCTGTAAGGACTATTCCTAGAACCACCTGATGCTTGGCTATCTCCCCATACACAGCAGCTGCCTATACCCTCCACCTCGAAAGTCAGCAGGAGGAATGCCAAAGTGGGGGCAGGGGCCTTTGCTACCTTGGGTGGCGCTTCGTCGGACCCTCCGGAGTCCCAGGACACTGTGACCTGTCTTCTGGACTCCATCCTCATCCGTTCTTCTTGCTGAACCTTCTCCTCCTCCAGGATTGTGCTAGAGAGACAATACATGGTTTAAGGGGAGCTGACAGCCAGAGTGAGCGAGCACACACCAGACCCCACCCGGGCTTATCTGAGGAGCACCAGCTGGCTAGCTAGAGGAAAACAATAAGGGAAGGGAGATCGGATCAGGTTTCTTAACTCTGCACAGGATGACTCTAGAATAGCCTCGGTCCCAACGGCAAGTCGGTTTTCAGCACAGCCGTAGGTAAGAAAAGGACAGCTGGGAAGACAAGGAAAGCTTGCGGAAAATCAAAGATGAGCCAGGGGCGGGGGTGGCGGGGAAGATGTTTGTACACCAAGTTTACTTTGAGCAGAATAGAACTGCCCTAAGAAATCCCAAGCAAGGCTTCGTCAAGCACGGCCAAGTGCCGGGACGGGCTCCTCACACGCACACAGAGCCCCGCGTCCTGTGAGCACAGCAGCACGCAGGGTGACAAATTCGCAATCTGGCCAATAATCTCCCTACCCCGCTCACTACCGTCTCCCGAACTTTCAGCCTGGCCAGTGCTTTATCTCACCCGGAAAATGAGGACACGGGCAGCCGGCCGCCGCCCCTCACCGCGGCCCGGCAGAGGCTACCTGCCGCCCCGCCCGGCCCGCGGCCGCCGCTCCTCGGGCACTGCTGCGCGCCTCCTTAGCCTTGGCCGCCTGCCATGCCGCCAACCACCCGGCACGCAGCCGGGGCGGGCCCCCGCCAGCTCCCCTGGCCGCAGGACCCCGGGGGGCTCGGCGGGCGCCAGGTCCCCGCGCCCCTGGGCCTCACCGCGGCCGCGGCTCTGTCCTGCACGCCGCCAGCCCCCGCTCGGCCTCTGAGAATGACGCTCATTCACGGTTTCGAGCCTCCGGGTGGAGCGCCGTCAATAACCAGCCAGAATTACTCATGAAAGAGTGAGGTCAGCTGCAGCAGACCCTTTCTAATCTGGGAATTTGCTCAACTGTTTGAGAAAGACATTCCTGGCTGCCTGGGGGCTGGAGCGGGTGGTTTCTCACACAAGCTAACTCCTGCAATCACCTTTAAGTCAGGGAAGGACGGACAAATCCACTTCATGACTGCTCTGAGTCAGCAAACCCTGACTACAGATGCAAGGGTAGTTCTTTTTTTTCTTTTAAAGGCACGGCTATGTTTTCCTCAGGGATGACTTTAGCGCTTTAAGAGGAAAGCTTTCAGCCAAAAGATTCTACTCCCTCCTGAAAGTATGATTTTGGTTTTCTTCATGCTCCAGCTGGACGATCCCAGCTTAGAAAGGAACACGGCACCTTGACAAGCTCCAGACAAAGCAAGAATCAGAGTCACGCTCCAGACTGGCCAGGGGCGCGCCGAGCCAGCGCTGCTGGGGACCGAGCCCTGGGGCCGGGGATGGGGACTCCAGCCACAGTGCACCGTCGGCTTGCCTTGTGCTCCCACTGGGCTGAGCTGCGACCCGACAGCCCACTCTCGCACGCAGTTAGTCGGATGCCGGAGCACCGCCGTGTGCATGAGCCGTGACAGGCAGTGGGGCAGTGAAGCCACACCAGCAGGCCAACCAGCTGAGTGGCCAACAGGAGCCGACACCAAGCCTACCGCACGCCAACAGCGAAGGACTGCGGGCCACTTTCTTTGAGATGGACGTACTGGGTGCAGGAGCCCAGGCTGAGATCACTGGCCTGAGAGAGGAGCTGCCCCTGGTTAGTTTTTCTGCACGCTTCTCTCATGCAGGGCCCTAAATAATAGACCCTGAATCTGTATTTCCAAACATCGTTTTAACAACTGAAAAATCCGTAAAAATCAGGTAAAAAAAAAAATCAAGAAATTTGTCTTTTTCAGCTTCTTCAAATAACTGAAAAACAGGCAAGCTCTGAGAAGGCCGCGTGCGACAACCTAGTCTTTAGCACAATGGGAACTCCATTTTAAATAGGTCCCATTAAGGCAGTTTATGTCATATGGATTGTTCTGTGAAATGGGTCTCCCTGGTCTTAAGGTTACTGTTCCCCATGAAAACCTCCAAAGATCCTGTGAGGTCCCTGCCACAGGAGACCCTCTCAGGCTCCGTCTGCCCTGGTTCTTCCACATTCCCTCTCCCTTGCTCTCCGACATCCTGAACCGACTGTCTGAGTCCTTCAGGGAGGCCCTTCTACCACTCAAGCGCACACGCCACTTGGCTGCTCTGTGGGGTTAGACTGTCCAAGTCTCGCCGCTGTCCCGCTCGGACCCTGCTCCCCTGTCGGTTTACAGCGTGTGCACATGACTGGCACCGAGGCCTCTCTTGCCCCGAACCTGCCAGTCGCACCCCCGGCATAACAGTGGTAACGGGGATGGGAGTACTTTGATCTCAGTACTTGGTTCTCATACCAAAAAGAACATGTCAAAATGCTTCTGAGAAACCATCATTTGTTGCTCAGAGCAGTCAAGAGTGTATATAACCCATAAAAGATGTTTTTACAACAGGAGGGCTATCCCACAGACGGAGTACGGGTACACACGGAGACGTTTCTGAACTTCTCTCTTTAAAGCTGCTGCAGAGCCCGGAGCAAGAAACCAGAATGTGCAGAGGGTCAAGGAGGTCAAATTTAAACATACTTTCCCAAACTGCAAATATTTTTAGTAGCAATACATTCCATGTGAAAGAGTCTGGCTGCCTGATGTGAGCTGGCAATGAGCCGCCATGGTTTCTCTGGGGATGGCGGTTTCTAGGGCTCAAACTTCAAAGTAGATGAACCAGGGAAAGCTCGGGCTGCTCCTTACAGACGGTAGGACACGTGGCCATCCTGCCTGTGGTCACCCACCAGTCCCATCTAGTGAGATGTGTGAAGGGGAAAGCAGGGCTTTACATGGTGTTTCTTTTTTTTTTCCTCACTTCCCCCACATCAACAGACACAGTCATCAAAGTCATCGATCTGGAGGACAAGGACACAGAGCGTGTGGGGCTGCTGACTGTTCTCTGGGCCTGCAGTGCTTCCAGGGAAACCTGCTCTCACGCCCTCCACCAGCTAGCATGGAGAGGTCTGATGAAATTTCCGTTCTGGAGCGACAAAGTGTGATTTCACTTCTAAAGTATTTTCATGGAGAGTAAGAAAGGGGTCTAATAGGTTCCTCGTTTCCAGCACTGAGCTAAGATGCAAAAACAAATCTTCAACCCAGACCAGCTTTAGAGTGGAAAAGGGCAATCAGTCCTGAGTGGCTGATAATCGAGCCATCCAAGCTGTGGGCAACAAGCTAGAAACCACACGTCCGCCGGCTTCTGTGGGGCAGGCCTCCTTGCCTCTTTCAACATGTTCACTCATTCAGAAATGAGAATAATACTGTCTACCCTACCCATTGTTAGGGTGGGAAATAAAGTACATGGAAAAAAACCAGTAAAGCTTTGAAGTAAATGTTAGTTAGCTCCGTACTTTTACCTGATCTTTTACCACCAGGAAAGAAAGGTTTTCTCTAATTTCTGGTGTTTCCCTGTGAGCGATGCACTACTGTTCTTCTCTCTGAAACTGCAAACCATTTCTTCTTTTAAATATAAGAAATACTCTTTGCTCAAATAACGTTTTCTTAAAGATTGGACTTTAGGGGCACCTGGGTGGCTCAGTCGGTTAAGCAGCTGCCTTCAGCTCAGGTCATGATCCCGGGGTCCTGGGATCGAGCCCCGTGGTGGGCTCCCTGCTCAGCGGGGAGCCTGCTTCTCCCTCCCCCTCTGCCTACTTGTGTTCTCTCTCTCTCTGTCAAATAAATAAATAAATAAAATCTTTCAAAAAAAAAAAAAAGAGTGGACTTTAATCACCTAAGCATCACAAAATCAGCCTGGGTTGATAGGCTACTTAGGTGAATCTGGAAAACATCCAGAGAAAGAGCAGCAAGAAATTGGGAGGGAAAAAAGCCAAGAGGGAAAGAGCTCGTTTTGGCAAGTTCACGGGAATACCAGTTTTGAAACATGATCTCTTATAATTACCCAACATTGCCTCACCACAGAGGAATGGAACTGACCTTTTAACAAAAAACCCCGCCTGATATCTTTGCAGAAAACAAGTCTGGAGCCTTGAGATGCAGTCATGGATGGCATATCACTAAGTGGCTGACCTGTGGCTAAATGCAAAGCCATAGGGCTACAGCGTACGCCTCTGCTCTTTTCTCTTACAAATGGGCAGAGCAGACTGGATGTCTAGTTCATGAATGCATCAAAACTGCATTTCTCTTCATGTATCTCAAACTGCAGGAAATAATGCACTTTTATATGGTGGTGGCACTGCCCATCTCAAAATTATTTTTAAATAATGTGATTTCTACTAAAATCTTTCTTTAAAAATAGTGACCTCTTTCTATTCCTGGCAAGTCTGCATAGCAACTATTTGATGAACCCTCTTGCAGATCGCAACTATGGACAATGACATAAGCAACCCTGTGACCGAATAGGAGAGCAACCCACAGCAGCTAGACTATGACGCGGGGCTGGCACCGAGGGCGAGGGCCCTGGATGAGACCCTGTTTTTTAACGGCCATTCACCAGACAGCAGACACTAGTCTTATAAAATCTGCCCAAAACCCTAGCTGAACCTGGAACCATGCACACACAGGACAGGCTCCAAGCAGCCCAGCTAAGGCAAAGAGAACTGAATTGAGATGTGGGCTACTGCTCACCGCATGGGGAGAGAATCTGTGATTTGAGACCAGCCAAGTTAATTGCCTGCTAAAACAAACAAACCATTCTTCAGAGGAATCTAACTGAATCCAGAGTTTTTGCAATCTATCATTCACAATGTCCAGGACATAATCTAAAATTACTCGATATACAAATAAACATGAAAACGTGATCCATTCTCATGAGGAAAAAACAATGTAAAGGAGGCAACTCCAAAGATAGCTCAGAAGTTGGAATTAGCAGGCAGGGGCTTGAAAGAGCTATTATATTCAAGGACATAAAGAAAAATCTCTTCATAATTAATGGAAAGATAAGAAATGTTAGCAAAGAAATAGATACTTTAAGAAAGAGCCAAATGAAAATTCAATAATGAAAAATACAGTATCTGAAATAAAATCTCCACAGGATCAGATGACTGGTAGGATGGAGATGACAAAACAGTTAGGGAACTTGAGGACAAATCAATTAAAATTATCCAATCTGAAGGACTTGGAGAAAAAGACTGGGGGGTAAAAAGAAAAAGAACGAGGTCCCTGGGATGTGAAGGACACTATCAAAAGGCTTAACATACATGGAACTGGAATTTTAGAAGTGAGAAAATGGAGCAGAAAAAATACCTGAGCAGATAACTGTGAAAGACATACATTTACAGATTCAGGAGGGTCAGTGAACCCCAGGTATGATCAATACAAAGAAAACCACACCCCGCACATCCTAGCAAAACTGCTAACATCCAAAGACAAAGAGAAAAACCATGCAAGCAGCCAGTAAAAAATGACAAAGCACGGACGGAGGAACAATGATTCAAAAGGCCAATGACTTCTTATTAGAAATAACAGAGGTCAGTGGAAGAACAGCTTTAAAGTGCCGGAAGAAAAAAATACAGCACCACCGTCAAGTCGGAGCTCTGTTCTAGTGAAATTAAGTTCAATTAATTTTCAGGTAAGAACCCCAAAAAACTAATGGAATTCACCACCAACAGACGAACACAGAAAATGCTCAAGAAGTTCTCTGGGTGAATGGGAAGCAGCAGAAAAAACTTTAGGAAAGAATGAAGAACGCTGTGAGGGGTTAAATATGAAAG
The DNA here is from genome assembly GCF_964656455.1 of Halichoerus grypus. NCBI lineage: Eukaryota > Metazoa > Chordata > Mammalia > Carnivora > Phocidae > Halichoerus > Halichoerus grypus. The sequence goes on along the minus strand of NC_135716.1, from coordinate 3,218,858 downwards.
ATTGTTTTTTTACTTTCCGTAAAGTACTATTTAAAACACACAAAAAGGGGCTCCTGGGTGGCTCGGTCGTTAAGCGTCTGCCTTCGGCTCAGGTCGTGATCCCAGGGTCCTGGCATCGAGCCCCGCACTGGGCTCCCTGCTTGGCCAGGAGCCTGCTTCTCCTTCTCCCACGCCCCATTTGTGTTCCCTCTCTAGCTGTCTCTCTCTCTCTCTCTGTCAAATAAATTAAAAAAAAAATCTTAAAATAAAAAATAAAACACACAAAAAAATCTTATTTTGTGAGGTTACTAACATATACAAATGTGACCTATATGACATCTAGAGCATAAAGGACTGAGGTGGCGGCAAACGGACTTTCTCAGCCGTGAGAACCTGACACCGTAAGCACAGCACAGCTGTTAACTCTGAGAGGATGGGCAAAAGTTACACGCATATTGTAATCTCTAGAGCAATCACTAAAATTATAATGCAAAGGGTATTGCTAAAATGCAGATTTGGGGCTTAGAGGGAGAAAGAGGCAGAGAGAGAGGCTGTTGGCTTCCCAGTGCTGAACTCTCAGCCAAGCACTGGTGGCCTGAGCACACAGTGCTTTTGCTTCCCTCCCAGCTAGGCTGTAGGTGCATGTTCATTTGTAACTGGAACGAAGCCAGTGTTTCTCCATTTGTGTCCTGCATCGCTCCATCCAGCCACAGTCCCCTGTCCGTCGGTGAACTGAAGTCGAGGGGAGCCATGTGCAGCCACCGGCCCTTAGCTGCCCAGAGGGAAAGGAAGACCTTCATGGCTGCTCCACTCTCTCCTCATGTTTTTAGGGATAATAACCCTGGAGACAAAATTCAATGAAGGGGAAGGAAGAACAGCTGCAGAGAAAACAGAACTGGTCACAGAAAGAGAACTGAAGGGAAGGGTTCTGGTGGCTACTAGGGTAAGTTTGAGGGTTTCTGCGTGGGCTCTGATCGTAAAGAGTAAATGCATGGACGACGGACATGTTGAGAGGCATCTCTTTACAGGTAGAACAAGTGAGGGGAGGAGAACAGTGCGAGGGGAAATCCAGGAGGCTCGGGGGGGCACCCTGAGGCTGACGGGCAAGAAGGAACACTGGTCTTGGAGGCAGGAGAAAGGGGCCCAGGGGCTTCCCTGTCAGCTGCACAATCCAGGGCGAGTCATAGGACTTTTCTGAGCCTCAGGCTCCTTCAGTGAAAAGAGCAATAAAAACTCAATTCTTAAGAACTGCCATGAAGTCAAACAAGGTAATACATGTAAAAATGATGTGTGAAGCCATGTAAGTGCAAAGGACTAATTTTTATGAAATGCATGTTTAAATCTCCCTGGAAATCTGTTCACACAAACCAAACACAGACGCACATGGAAAAGCCTGGAACACCTATGCACGGGCAGGAGCCAATGGCGGGTCAGAAGGATCCTCACGTAAACAGTTAAGACATAATTCCTAGTGGGGGGCACCTGGGTGGCTCAGTTGTTAAGCGTCTGCCTTTGGCTCGGGTCATGATCCCAGGGTCCTGGGATCGAGCCCCGCATCAGGCTCCCTGCTCGGCGGGAAGCCTGCTTCTCCCTCTCCCACACCCCCTGCTTGTGTTCCTGCTCTTGTTATCTCTCTCTCTGTCAAATAAATAAATAAAACCTTAAAAAAAAAAGACATAATTCTTAGTGGAAAGAATATAAATGTTATATCAAATTCCTATTAAATTTCAATTTACTCTTTACTTTTAATTACTGGTAAGGCTAAGGACCAAAAAAACCACACAAAAAACCCCAAAAAACCCTTGAAATTCAGATGCCGTGAATGTTTTTTATAATTTTTTATTTAAGGTTTCTAAAAATTTACTTAAGTAATCTCAAAACCCAATAAACATGACCCCGAGATCAAGAGCCGCACACTCTTCCGCCCGTGCCAGCCAGGCACCCCCAGATGCCGTGAACGTTTTAAGACGTCTATAGGACTAACTGAGAAATCAATTACTCTTCTAGATAATATCTAGACCCAACAGGCTAGCAAGGGAAGGGAAATACTGGTACAATGACTAAGGAGGAATTCAGACACCACCTTTGAAAGGAATTTTGGAAGCAAATACAAAACTACTTAAAAAAATACACAGAGAAGAAGCACAAATAACTCCTATCATCAATCAAACCTAGAGCTTTTAATTCAGAGTCCATATACTAGGATACAGAATCAGAAAAGATTAAAAAGACTTGTATAAGATGCTGTTCACAGACTAAAAATTTAAAATCCGTGTCTCTATAATGTGTCTATAAAAATGTCTTTGTGTTTTGGTATCTGGATAATGAGAGCTCACACTTTTGAGTTCAAATAACCAGGTTTTTCTTTAACAGCAACTGATACTTTTTCTTTACCCTAAGGCTGCCGGGTCCCTTCCGGATCTTCAGGAAAAGCTTCGTTGTTACTACTAGCGCGGCTGTAACAGTGTGTGCACCAACCCGAGCCACGAGCCACGTGCAGTTGGAAGCATTTCACATCATTTCACATAACCCTGGAAACCAGACTGCAGGAGGGCTGTGTGACCCTGCTCCTACAGGGAGGTAAAGTCACTCGCCCAAGGTCACACAGCCTTTTCAAATTTCTTTTTAAACTGTAACCTTCATAACACAACACACATAACTCTCAACAGAAGGTTAAATTCCTCCCAACTCAAGTGCTGTCTGTACCTTCCCAGGTTACACTCCTCCCCGCCCCCCCCAAGGGGCCGGCACCCTCACAGACTGACCGAAACCAGTCTGTGTCCCGAGGAGCCCTGAAACTTCACTGGACTATGATGCTGAGACGTAGCACGAAAAACGTGTCATCAGTCTGGGGCTGTAGCCACTCCAAGCTGCATCCTAACAAGACAGATCTCTCAAAGGCCAGCTTTGCTTGATAATGTTCGAAAGCAAACACGACAGTATTAACTCACAGTGACAAACAACCCCCTGCCCCCAAGGCCGACGCGACAGGCCGCACCCACACGTGCTGGCTTCTGTCACCGCGCAGAGCCTCTCGGTCGGCTTCCACAATGCTCCCTACCATACCCGGGGCTCCGAGGGCCAGAGCGGCAAAGTGCAGCACACTCAAGAGGTGACACAAAACACAGTGAACAGGACAAACGCTCTGGGGCCAGCGCACGGCAGCCAGGTAGCCCTCCAAGTTCATGGGTGAGGGCCTGTGTGCCTATGCCAGACACACTGCCCTTGCCTTTGGGGACGTTCTCTGGTTGATAGTCAAAAAAAATGTTGAGAAAACCAGCTTCAAGGATTCCTTATAACACTTTTTTTTTTCTTCCTTCTTTTCCCTTTTTAACTAAGCATTAGCAATTTGCTCACCAGTCGCAATCACAACACGGAGCACATAAGGACATCTAGCTGTGTCTCAGGTCAAGGCCCAGAGTGTGCCAGCTGACAGCTTGGGCCCCGGACTCAGGTGGGCTCGCTGCGAGTTCCAGCTCTGGGACCTCAGGTGAGCTGCCTAACCTCAGAGTTTCAGTCCCCTCTTTTGTGAACCCACGGTGGTGATACTATCTACATCTCCAAGGACTGTGAGGGCTAAGATGAAGTGACGTGAGGAAGTGCGTGGCTCAAGGGCCCGAGACCGGCTATCAAGGAACATGGTATTTGTTCGAGAGGTCTTCCTGAAAAGCACCGTGGCAGACACCAGCTCAAATCATGGAGCGTCTTCCAAAGTGATACTTACTAGGTCAGCCTTCTTTAGAACAGAAATGTTCAGGTGAACTGTGATATTCTTTACCACTTATGTTCTTTTACCTAACCTTCATATGTGAAAACAGCGAGCTTAGAAACAAGGAGTAATTTCCAAAGGTTTAAAAACCACTATGGTGGGAACAATGAGCTTTTGTTCACTGCTGGGAGCAGAGCTGGTGTATCCGCTCTGGATACCAGCAGGACCCACTGATGCTACACCCGAGCATGCCCGCTAGCTCTTGGATACACACCCAACTTCAATTCCTGTACCCTTGCACACCAAAAAGACACAGCAGTGGCCTTCACAGCTCCAAGTTGGAAAGAACCTAAATTTCCACCAGGCAGATGAATAAACTATGGGATATTCACAAATAGAACACCACAGAGCAAGGAGAAAGAGGTGCAATTATCTGATACCATGGATGATCTCAAACTAAATGCTGAATAACATAAGCCACGAACAAAAGAGTACATACTGAGTGGTACCATTTACAGAAAGTTCAAAAGTAGGCAGAACCAATGCATGGTTAGCAGTTACCCTCGGAGGGCGAACAGTCATTGGAAAGGGGCATCTGGCGGGTTTCTGGAGCAGTGGCAGTGTTGGTTTCTTATTCTGGATGCTGTTTACGTGCGTCTGCCCAATTTGTGACAATCCATGAGTGGTTTACTTCTTGGCATATTTATATGTTCACATCTTTGTAGGTCAATACAAAGCTTTAAAAATATGGTATAAAACTTTAAATTGATAATTTTATTAGTTTATTTCCCCCATTTGTCTAAGAAGGATTTAAGAAAGCACATGTTAACGTGTTTCCCTAGACTGAGCTGAAACGGACAGCCTTACTTTCACTCCTGGGAAGCATAAGCTCCACAAGGGCAGATACTAAAGCTGCTTATTGTGGTTTCCTTGGCACAGTAGCTATCAAAGAATTAACTGAATTAACCAGGGATTATATGATTTTTCCATTCAAAAGCTACTTGGGGCACTCTTGCAGCCTGTCAGTCCTACAGGGCAAGCACACCACGGTACACAGGAGTCATTTCGCAGGGTGCTCCTACTGGGGAGCTTTTACACTCGCTACCAGGCCGCCCGCAGGCTCACCTCGTCCTTCTCTGTGCATTCACATCTACGAATAAGAAAGTGGGACGTGAGGAGGACAGATGCTTGGAGTCATGGAGATCCACCCACGGAAGTCTGACCCAAGTGCTGCCTGCCTCTGCTGGACAAGATTCATCCCTAGAGCCACTTCCCTCAACTCAGAGTAAAAGACAAACAAACGTATGGCCCACAGCTGCGTGGGATCCCATGGTGATCTGCGTCCATTCAAATTATTTTCTTTTTTTTTAAAGATTTTATTTATTTATTTGACAGAGAGACACAGCAAGAGAGGGAACACATGCAGGGGGAGTGGGAGAGGGAGAAGCAGGCTTCCCTCGGAGCAGGGGGCCCGATGCGGGACTCGATCCCAGGACCCTGGGATCATGACCTGAGCCGAAGGCAGTCACTTAACGAGTGAGCCACCCAGGCGCCCCCAAATTATTATTATTTTTTTTAAGATTTATTTATTTATTTATTTGACAGAGAGAGAGGAACACAAGCGGGGGCAGTGGGAGAGGGAGAAGCAGGCTCCCCGCGGAGCAGGGAGCCCGATGCGGGGCTCGATCCCAGGACCCTGGGACCACGACCTGAGCCGAAGGCAGACGCCCAATGACTGAGCCACCCAGGCGCCCCAAAATTATTTTCTTTTAAGGTAGAAATGGAGGATGGGACTTGGGAAACATTTTTAACTGACCTCTGGGGTAAAGACTGTCTGAAGTTTATTACTTTGTTAAACAATCTTCGATATAGTATAAATTTTATAAAACTCAATAAAATAATCTGTTTAATTACTATGACACACCGTTACATTTATAAATGTCCAAGCAAGCTATTATGAAGTTAAATTTTATTGGCCTCTTTGGTAGCCATATTATACATGTATAAAATGCAAAGTCAAACTCCATTTCTGACTGAAACAGGAAAACACAGAACAAATGAACGCTCAGTGGCCTGTGCTAACTGCAGAAGATCCATAAGTCACAGCCTAGGTATGTTATAAAGTCATGTATGTATGTATGAAATCGTTATATTTAGTTCTAAAATTCACCTTGGATAGTTCTTGGAACTACTTTACCTAAAGAAACAGGCCTTCAGTGACCCCTGCCGTGAGGTTCACGCACTAAGCCATTACTGGAGTGGCCGTGGGGCCCCACTGTGCGCAGGCCCCTGGCCTGCGGGTGCACGCAGCACCGAGGCGAGTATGACGATCCCTGCCCTCAAGGAGCCTCAGTCTAGTAGGGCTGAGACATACTAGACTGTGAGCTCCTCGAGGGCAGGAAAGGTGCTGTAGTCCTCTTGGCCCAGACACCGGGCCCCAGGCTCAGCTCTCGTGCTGCTCACAGTGAACACGGGGGCGGCCATCTGGGGCAGCGCAGGGCGAGCACGACAAGAAGAACAAAGTGCTCTGGAGACTCCGCGGGCGGAGGCTCGTTGGCTGTGCAGCCACGGAGGAGCCGGCGTGTGAAAGCAGCCGAGAAAGAGGAGCAGGATTTCACCGGGAGGAGGAGGAGGAGTTCCAGGCCGAGGGGGGTTAGTGCGGTCACAGTGTGAGAAAGGGGTGGGCCGCGATGGAAGGAATCTTCAGTCTGCTCTGGAAGCCTCTACCTAATACAGGAGTCACGGGAGCCCACTGAGGGCTGTTCGAGCAAGGGAGCCACTCGTCCACAGCGATGTTTCAGAAGATCAACCAAGGGGCTATGCCAGCTGGATGCACAGTCCAGGTGGAGGAGCAGGGGAGGGGGTGCCCAGCTGGCCAGCCGGGGGCGGCGAGGAATTACTGCTCACTCCAAGACGGAGATGAACGCAAAGGCACCTTTGGGGCCTATGGAAGGTGAGGGCCAGGGGCTGCCTGGGAGGCAAGGCAACAGATTTGTTCTAGGATGAACATGATGCTCAGCAGCAATGCGAACGTGGCTCTGGGCCTTGTGAGAAAAGGCAGGACGGAAGCTGAAGACAGACAGAGGTGAGAGGCTGGCAGGGCCCAGGAAGCATACTGAGAGAAAGGAGGGCGGCCCGGGACGGACGTGTGGGCAACACGCAGGGCGACCGAGGAGCAGCAGGTCGGGGCGTAAAGGAGGTGTCTGGGAGGCAGGCAGGAGGAGTCAGAGAGGGGAGGAATCTCAAGGACAGAATCTGTCTAATTCTGAGGAAAGATCAAGGAGGAACAAAAAAATGTATGAGCAAAACATGAAATAAAGCACATTCAAAATCCAGCTCTAGTAAGTGAGAGCGTGTATCATGAATTGTATGAGAATTAAGAAACTGGAGATTTTTAGCTTGAAGAAAGCTGTGTAGAGACACCTGAAGGACTGTCATGTGGAAGGCAGAGCTGCGCTGTCTACGGGGCCCGAAAGGGTGGGACCAGGCCGGCAGGTGCACAGCACGGGGCCCAAGGAGGAGCCCCTTCCAGAGTGTGCTGCTCACTGTATGGTGAGGAACGGCTGACCCATCTCTTCTACCGGGCTGCAAACGCTGGGGGCAGGATTGTGTTTTGTTCATGGTTGAGTCCACAGAACCTGACTTAGAATAAAGTGGGAGCTTAGCCAATAATTCCTGACTGGGTGAATCTTTTACACCTCTCCCTATCAGCCTTCATTCTTCCGTGAAACACGCTCCTTGCCCGGAGCCTTGGCTAGCAAGCTGAGCTGCCTGAAGATGAGCTAGGGCTACAGGCAGTCTAGAAGGCTTCACGTGCTGGGGGACAAGGATGGGCCAGAGGAGCCACCGGGGTCTTTTGGACCCTGATGTTTGGTAATTTTCTATGAAAAAAGACAAAGATACACCAAGTTTTAAAAATCTCACATAGAATCAGGGAAATATGAAGACAGGTTTTACAGCACACATTACATCATGGTGTTGGTCACACAGTAACGCTCCCATGTATATGTATTACATTAAAATATCTTATTTATTACAGTATCGAGTCTCAGTCTAGACTTCAATTCGACAACTGTCTGTTGAGCACGTGTTAGAGGCCTGCGTCGGGGCCACAGAAACGGGTAACACACAGTGATGCCCATGGAGAGCCTAGAGCCCGGCGTGCAAATGAGAAATTCTCCAAGCCGGGTGGCACGGTCAACTCTGTGCAGACACTCTGAGGGGCTCAGCACGCTAACAGGTCCCTGCGTGCTCCCTCTAAGGAACCGGGAGCTCCTGGAGGTTTGGGTCTGGCCGTGGCTGGCACAAATCAGGAGCCATGAAATGGCAGCTGAATAGGTCATGTGGATGTTCTGATGACAACAAACAGTAGCATCGAAAAGGCGCCAAAGAGTGGCTATCTGTTTGCGGGCAGGGCCGACCAGGGCAGTCCCCTGAAGGAGCTAACATCTGAGCTGGATTCTGAAGACCACAGAAGTGGTTAGCAGCTGGGACAGCTGGGGGAAGGCGTCCCCGGGAGAGAAAACAGCACGTGAGAGATGGCGGGCCATGCCGGGAGAAGCGTAAGCAGTTAGGAGCGTGCTGGAGATGGAGGAGGAGTGGGAGATGGAACTGGATGGGCAACTAGGGACCAGGTTCTCATGGATCTTGTAAGCCGTGCTCAGTCAGAAGTCAGGGGATGAGAGATCTGATCCTAATCTGGAGTTTCTTAAGATTTTAAGATACAATCTCCTGAGGATTCTAGCAAGGCATAAATAAATGCAAACCAGTTAATAAGTAATTATGTTTGCTGGAGAAGAGGTTAGCCTTAGCCGTCCTGATAGAATGACCGCAAACGCTACGACTGCATGGGAGCAGCCGCATGAGCCTGCCCCAGCCCCGGCCCTCACTCCCCCCACTCCTACCTGAGCTGAGCTTTGAGCTCAGTGAACCGGGGCCGCCTGCTGGGGTCATAGGCCCAGCATTTCGTCATAAGGCTGTAGAGGGTAGGAGGGCAATTTGGAGGCATTGGTAATCTCTCCCCATTCTCAATTCGACCGATCACATCATTGTTCTTCACTCCTTGAAAAGGCTTCACACCATGCATCAGTATCTCCCACATACATACACCTGTGAAGTGGGAATGAAAACAGAACCGTGAACTTGGTGGGAAGAGAAGAATGCCCATGTTTCAGGAGTAACTTCATAGCTGGCACAAGAGGACCAGCTGTGTGATTTTGGGCAAATCGGCTAAATAAAGCATTCAATGAACTCTGTTATAAATAAGAATAGCAATATTAATTTAATATGACGCAAATCATGAAATATTAAGTTATTTTCCAAAAAAAACCCCCAAGTTTTTCTAAGAGGTTTACTTTTCTAAAAATCCTATATTAGAAAATGGCCCACCAGGTACAGTGATCCTTCATGGTTTAATGAACCAGTTCAAAATGGGCTGAATGATTTTCCCTTGCCCTCCACTGCAGTCCAGCCTGCTGATGATTACGGCAGCTGACTGAGGCCTAACAAAAGAAAATACTAAAATTTAAGCCTTACACCTTTAGAATACTCAGACTCCCTTCACGAGGTAGCCCATTCCTGGCTAGGGTGCACGTCGGCACTGTCATCTAGCTTATGCACAAGTTGGTCAGGGGGTCCCTGCCCCCATGGGCAAGCTCTGGACTCCCTGGGCTGCAGTGGCCCTGCCCACAGACCCCTCACTCACACTCCACCCTTGCAGACCACATGCTTTCTTGGTGTCCTCTGAACAACACTTGAAAGCTCACTTCTTAAAATAAACGAGCGCACGGAGTCTAAGGCGGAGAATGACGACCACACGCTCTGGCTGGTGGGGACAGTGGGTGGCTTCGCATGTCTCGCAGGCTGATCTGGCAGCCTTGCCTCCCCGGCACGCATGCCTTTGCTTGTGCTAGCCTCCCCACACTTAGTGCCCCTTTCCTTCTCTTCCACACGAGTGCTTCTCTTTCTGTGTGCGTGCCACCTGCCGGCCCCAGGCAAGCCCCGGCTCGGCCCCCGTCCTCCCTGCACGCCGTGTCACGGGCTTGAGGAGAGGCACCTTGCTTCAGTGTCTCTGGCACCTACAGCGGGGTGTGCCTCAAAGGAAGCAAGGCCCATTATCCTACCAACGTGAACGACATTCTGACTTCTCGTCGTTCCAGAGTGAAGAGTGTATGCCAAAAATAACGCCTTAGTTCTGCATTTCTCGCCAGAAATTATGACATCATTACTAACAACAGCGCCGGGCATCATTTCTCCACACCTTAATATGTTTCTGGCATCCCCTTCTTGAAATTTACATATATTATCCTTACACCTTACATTTCTTTAAACACTTCTAAGATGCCACTGATTATAAAATACAATAGTATTTTTATATGACCAAAAATGGGGGAAAATACTGCCAACTAAGTTATGGCACCATCCTGTTACCTCTTGGAATTACTTTATTCTTACCAAGGGGTGCTTCCAAACGCATTCAGACAAGGAAGTAACACTGGGATGAACAAAGTCCATACGAGTGCAGGCAAGGAGGCTGCGGAAGACACGTCCCCAACTAACACCGACCATAAAATGCCACTGATTTAGGACACCAGTTCCAGAAAAGTTACAATGTGAAAAAACAGGCATCTTAGAATCTTTGAAAACTGAAATTTCCTTGACAGGATAAGCAACTGGCTCTCTGGGCCACACAGCGGATGAGCGAGGTCCCGGGAGGTGAAGCCACGTCAGTCGGACCCCAGAGCCCTTTCTAAACCATGTCACGCTATTTCCTGCTCTGGCGAAAAGCTCCTTCCTTCACCTGTCATCACTTAGGGCACTAGATGAAACCAACAGCAAGTAAACAGAAGAAAAAATAACACATACTTGATGTATGTTATTTTTAATCATCGGGGAAAAAAGGTCATAACCTTATCAGGGCATCTCTCCTGAAGTAGTTTAAAATCTAGCAGAGAACACTCGCACACAAGACTGCCCACAAGATCAATGTGCAAGTGTCATGGCAGAGACAGGAAGTGCAGGGAACACAGAGGAAGGGAGGTTATGTCTGGAAAACACACCAGCTACATAAGGCTTCATGAAGAGGGGACATTTCAGGTGACCCCGAAGGTTAGAATTTCACCCGGGGAGAGGGTGTTAGGACAACGTGTTCCAGGTGGAAAGAGTGACACCAGAAGAGTGGGGTGGGGAAGGAGTATCATCCATATGGAAAGGGGAGAGTGATTTAAAATTTGATGAAGTAGTTGAAGTAAGTAGTGCCGAATGAGCAAGGGCCACGCGGTCATAGTCGGAAGGTACCACAACAACCCCGGAGCAGGACAGCGACTGACTCGGAGCAGGCGGGAAGGCACAGAGTAGGCGTGAGAACAGATGCCACAGAAGACAAAGGATCAAACTTCCAAGCCTTGAGACAAGTCAGGAAGGAGGCTGGACTCCAGGACAATGAGGAAAACACCACGGTAGGTATTCTGGAGCTGAGAAGCTAGCACAGAACCAGAGGACAGGTCAACCATTTAAAGTCATTCACGTAGAAAGAACGAATGAGATGGCAGAGAGAAAGAGAGGAGAGAAGGAAGGAAAGAGCTAGGACTGCTCCCAGGGAGGGATGCAGAGATGGCATAGGGAGAGAGAGAGGCCTGGAGAAGGGAGGGGGATTCAGACAGCGGGACCTCACAGGAGTCACCCCCAAAGCTGGCGCTCCATGTGCGCCCAGTGACTGTCAAATAAACCAAGAGGACGTCTCTGAAAGAGCGGTCAGGCAAGGGAAGGCAGATTAGCCTAAATACTCTGAAAAGAGCTAAGGCTAAGTCTGTTTTGTAGAGTATACGAAATATAATTTAAAAACACAAAACTTTTCAAAATACTCACCAAACATCCATACATCACTAGCTGAGGTAAAACGTCGAAAATTGATGGACTCTGGAGCCATCCACTTAATTGGCAATTTTCCTTTGGAAGCTAGAAGATTAATTTTAGAAAGTGAATTTTCCTTGTTATCTGCTCAAGGATCTAAGTTATAGCTAGCTGAGATTTTTAGTATCAAAACAAAAAGTTTTAATATCTGACCCTTTGGACTTTGTTTATTTGGAAGAACTACTTTTTGTTTCCTTGGTGTGGTGAGGTCTGGGGTGATCTGCTTAGCCTGTGGCAGGGAAATAAAGCACGGCAGCCCTCCTCTGGGCGGAGAGGCGGGGACGAGCGAGGGCGAGGCAGCCCCGTTAACTGGTGCTCCCAGCTTGCAGCTTGGTTATGCAACAGATCCTGACCCACCAGCTGGGACCTCTGCTGACGACACCCAGTCGCTTCTACAACCACCGCACCACTGTTCCTGGGGGAAATGTGTACATGCACATAACATCATCTCACACAGATTATAATCTTAAACCCTGAAAACAACTCATCTTGGTAGGTTCTATTTTCTTCAGAAAACGAGGTTCGGACACGTTAGGTGACTTACCTGAGGCCACCCCACCGCCAGGTGCCCGAGCGGGGGTTCAAGGCCAGAGGGGCTCAAGCTATCCTGCCCCGCCCCCTCCCCTTTCCATCCTCCCGTGGAGACAGGCTCCGGTCCTCCACTGCTCCATGCATGTGAACACATGACTATGAAAGCACTGTATGACTTCGGGAGCTACAAATTTTAGCGACCATGCAAAGGACACGAATATGGAATATGTAACGAGGACTGACAACTATACCTTCACTGGTATGTAAAGAGCAGGACAGGCGATGGATGGAATGAAAATGTATACTTCTTAGGTGAGTCTAAATCGTCCTCCTCTTGAGGTCTAACAAACCTTCCTTCTGTGCCACAAAGGAAACTCACCACCTCACGGAACATTCCTTCAACTGCTGGCTTACAAGAGGAACAGCCCAGAGTACCTTTCCTCAAGGAGCTCTAATTCTAAAAGCTATGGTACGGGGTGTGACACAGACACTGAGTAAATGCCGGATGCCCTGGGAGCAGAGAAAGCCCACAGCTGAGCGGTGTGTCCGAGAAGGCAGCAGGGGCACGGGAGTCCACAGGGGAGGGAGCCCCGGGTCACGGAGGTGCCTGTGCTCTGCCAGCCTCGTCTGGACTTCCTTCTGTGAGCAACACGTGCCTTTGAGCACCTTCAATCAGGAGACAACTTCATTCAAGTCATTTCTTTTTTCCCCACTTAACTTCAAGCACCTTCATGACAAGTGAAGTCAAATCCTTTGTTCAATTCCTTCCAAACAAACTACTCTACACCTGTGTCCTGAATAAAGCATCCCCAACCTTTTGAGGGTGTTCTCCTGAAGCCTAATGGAATCTGCACTTACTGACCTGAGATGACAACAAATACATGAATTTGTCAACTGCTCATTTTAAATGCTGTCTACGTGATATGAAACCTCAGTCATCAAGCTGTTTGGAGGTCAGCTCTTTACCAGAAGTCCAGAACCTGGACCCGTCAGGGCTTGAGCTGGATAGGAAATGAATTTAAAAAGAGCAGAAAGCTGGCTTGGTCATTTTTATGTTAAATGACTAATTGAAATGAATGAACAACCCAAGAATTCTCCTTTCACATAGCAGAAAATCTCTGTTAAAATTGTTCCAAGCTGTAGTACACAGAAGACATATGGAAAGGGAAGTCATAAGCCATGGTATGAAACGAAGGAGACTAGTTTTATATGTAAAAATCTGGCCTCATTTTGCCACAATATAAGAATTTAAAAAACTGAGAAAGAAACTGGCTCTCGAAAGTGGTAGTAAGAATTAGAATATACACTAAGAGCATAATATGGATTTGTAATCCAAACCTTAGCTGAAATACTAGGAATATGAACATCTGTTAATAAAAATATTTGTTCGGGGCGCCTGGGTGGCTCAGTCGTTAAGCGTCTGCCTTCAGCTCAGGTCATAATCCCAGGGTCCTGGGATTGAGCCCCGCATCGGGCTCCCTGCTCGGCGGGAAGCCTGCTTCTCCCTCTCCCACTCCCCCTGCTTGTGTTCCCTCTCTTGCTGTCTCTGTCAAATAAATAAATAAAATTTTTAAAAAAATAAAATAAAGTTTCTTTAAAAAAAAAAAAATTTGTTCAATAATAATTTAAAGAACCAAGTCAAACTGATTCCAAAATTGGCAAAATTAAAGAAGAATCACATGAGCTGGATTTCAGCTCTAAAACCAATTGATCAAAGTCTCTGGAGTAAGCAGATTGGAGATTTTTCAGTCTGACTGCTTCCACCGAGTCAACGTACCCAGCCCCACTTGTGTGAGGTGTCTATGTTTGCCATTTGAAGAACGTCGGGGCTGATTCCAATTTTTGGCTACTGGAAATAAAGTTGCAATGAACATTCCATATGCAGGTTCTGTGTGAATGTCAGCTTTCATTTCTCTGCGAGGAGTAAGTACCCAGGAGTGTAACTGCTGCGTTGTACGGCAGCTGCCCAGTTAACTTCTAAAGGATCTGTGAAACTCTTCCAGAGTGGCTGTACCATTTTACATTCTCACAAGCAATTTTTGAGTAATTCAGTTTCTCTGCATCTTTGCCAGCATTTGTTGTTACCACTAGTTTTAATTTTAGCCATTCTGACAAGTGTGCAATGCTACCTTGTTGTGGTCTGAGCCTCTGCCCGGGCTTCTCTGCCCTCCGCGTGTCCTCTTCAGTAAAGCCTCTCTGTCCACTGTTTGTCCACGTTGTGTTCCTGGTTTCTGTTTTCCCTGCTGGATTCTGAGAGCTCACTGCACACTGTGGACACTAGTCCTTCGTGGAACGGCTTGTGGTGGCAGGCGGGCACGGTGCCTGGCAAACATCCTCCAGGTCTGCACCTTCCCTCTCCACCCTCTTAACAGGGCTTTTGCGGAGCTAAAAGTTTTAATTTTGATAAGGTCCCATCTATCAAGTGTTTCTTTTTATGGATCATGTTTTTGGTGTCAAGTCTAAGGACCCTTTGTCTAGCCCTAGATCCCAAAGACTTACTCCTATGTTTTTCCTAAAAGTTTTATGGTTTATGTTTTATAATTAAGTCTATGATCCACTCTGAGTTAATGTGGGGTGAGTCAAGTGAGTCAAGCTGAGGTCCATTTTTTGTCTCTGGATGTCTGACTACTCCAGCCCCATGGATTGAAAAGGCTCTCTTTCTTCTACTGAACTTATTTTATGCCTCTGTCAAAAATCAGCTGAGCTTATTAGGACACAGCTTTTTAAGAAATAAAAAATCATTAAAGATTCTGAGCTTGGGGCGCCTGGGTGGCTCAGTTGGTTAGGCGACTGCCTTTGGCTCAGGTCATGATCCTGGAGTCCCAGGATCGAGTCCCGCATCGGGCTCCCTGCTCGGCGGGGAGTCTGCTTTGCCCTCTGACCCTCCCCCGTCTCATGCTCTCTCTCTCTCTCTATCTCATTCTCTCTCTCAAATAAATAAATAAAATCTTTAAAAAAAAAAAAAAAGATTCTGAGCTTATTGCCTCTTTATTGCTCTGATTCCTTACCTTTGTAATAAGTACTGTCTTCCATATATCGGGATAATCCAAAGTCTCCTAGTTTTACGCAATCATTAGAGGACACCAGAACATTCCGAGCAGCAATGTCCCTGATAAGGAAGAATTTGGGATAAGAAATTTTAATACAAGGAAAAAACAAACCCACAAACCCATCTATATTATATAAAGACATACTGATAGGTACTTTGAAAGACAGCTTATAGACAACGCAAACAGATTTATTACACACTGAAAAAAAGACACTCTTATGATTTAACTTCAAATATATTTCCTTTTGGCAGATATTTACTCATTAATACGATAATCAGTATTTTGAATGACAGCAAAGTATACTCTCAAATAACAAATATCTGAGAATAAGAAATAAAAAAGGAATTATTACTTTTCATATAATCATATTACCACCTGCATTAACAGACAGACAGGGATGCACGACTGGGATCTGTAACCCTGCTGCTACTAAAAGATCTCATCACCTAAAATAAAAGCCATCATCTAAACCCTTGTAAATGATTTTGCTCATGGAATTTATTTTCATGCTGGGTAATAAAGTAGTGGGCAAACTGTAAGGGCTTTCCCTTGCGTTCAAACTGGGGACCCGGATAAGAAATAGGAATTCCACAGAATGCCACAGATGTCACTCGTGACCCTCTGGGCGTGGGGAATTCCCAGGACAGTGTCTGTCTTAGTCTACATGCTCACTGCTCTAGGACCGTGTACAGTCTCTCAACAGCATCTGCAGGAGAGAGAACTGGCCTGAGAGCAAACAAGTGTTTCCATGTGAGGAAAACCCTCTCACTGTGCGTACAAACAGGCCACGCGTCTGCCCTGGGCCGGGACAGGTGCCGCCTGGCCTTCCGGTACCGTCTACATACGACAGAGTCCAGCAGTACGAAGAGTCACAGGGCACAGTGAGTGTCTCCTCCCTCCGGTTTCCCCACTACCACCCCCTTCCCCTGTCCAGAGGGCAGCTTACCAGCTTTATGACTGATCTTACCTGTGCACAAATCTTTTGCTCTCCAGATACGCGAGAGCTGTACTAAGCTGATAGGCATATAGGATCAAAGACGCTAGGTCCAAACTGTATTTCCTCACTTGCAGAAATGACCTCAGCTTTTGGAACAGTGACCAAGATAAAAAAGAATTAGTGACAGAGAATAGAAATCAACAGCAAAGGAGCTACATTCAACAACACTGCCCATTTCCACACTTTTATGAGAATGGCTTCAATTCTCCCCTAAAACAAAGGGGCAGAATGAAACATACTAGCTCAGAAATTATGATTAATCATTCTTTATTTGAATCCTATTATAAAACTGAAATCTTCATGACTGTAGACAAATTTCTGAAAAAATACAGAAAGATGCTGCAAGGAAATGAATAGAAGTATGAACTACTGTAGATTAAGAGTTAGGGGGACAAACAGGCGGAGTCGGCCCTCACACGGCCAGCATGCCTGCACCCCACTTCGCTGTATCCCAGGCAGGTACGAGGAGGAAGGGGAGGCAAGACGTTCTCCCATCCTCCTCCAGGAAGTTTTGGGTACAAAAAGGTGTTGGTATTTACCCCACGGGGCTTATCAGTCCTATTACTACTGTCACGATCAGTTCAGCTAAATGCTAGCATGGCAAAGGAAGACAGATGATTGAACTCTAATTCTACAAAATCTATACATAAAGGAGAAAGTTTTAGTAATAAGTTTAAGCCAGGAAAACTGGCAAATTCTCCAAAAGCAAAAGTAGAAAAATACTGTGAACAAAAAATGTATGTAAGCACTCTGTTTGATTTGGAAAGGTGGGGCAGAGGAAGAAGAGATGTTGTAGAGACCTGAAGTCATTTCATCCAGCAAACTAGGTTATCAAGCGCAGAGGAGAGCAGCGGGGAGCCCGCAGGGGGAGGGAGGCAGAGGTTGTCACGCAGAGATGCAAGGACCCAAACTGCTCTCGGCTGCTAAGCAGAACCCCTAAATCTCCACGAAAAGCAAAACTGTGTTTGGTGTCCTTTAAAATTAGAGAAGGAATGTAACTAATGTTTCAGGCTAAATTACTGAGCTTTAGTACCAATAAGTGAAGTGTAGACACCTGGAAAACTGACTTGTGCTCATCCGCAAGCATGCAGGCTACAGCGTGGCCCGGAGAACAGGTGCTGGGCCCAGCCTGCCCTGCCGAGGGTCTGATCCGCCAGGCCTGGGCGAGGGCCCAAGAATCTGGCTTCTAACAAGTTTCCAGGTGATGGTGACACCCTAAGTAAGGAATTTCTGTGTTCTGGAGAGAGTCAAATAAGGAGATCTGTCCATATGTGTTACTCACATTTTCAAAAGAAACTGTGACTAGTATCAGTTGGTCTGAAAGACACCATAAAATGAATTCTCAAACAGACTAAGTTACTGCAGATTTACGTAAACGCAGCATTAATTTATCTGAGTTCCATTAAGAGTGCCTCTTTCATCCTCGGATCCCTGGGCTAGCAGTAGGCAGCAGCACCAGAGAGGAAGAAAGCACCACTTGGTCACCACTGCCTTCAGGACTGAGTTAGGGCATGGCTTGGGAATTTAACCATGAAGACGCTAGTGTCTCTGAGCCCAAACCACAAGGGTACCCTTCACACACTCCCCTTTCTTAAACAAAGGACACCAAACACCCAGGGTGGGCTGAACGAACGCCAAGCACAAGACTATCGTTTCATTGACACTGTGACAAACGGGCTGGCAGTCGCCCCGCCAGGCCCGGTCCAAGGATCAGGGTACCTCTCCCAGCGTGCACAGCTCCATGATTATCCAGACAGGGTTCTCCGTGATGACACCAATCAGCTTCACAATGTGAGGGTGGTCAAACTGACGCATTGTTACTAGGGAAAAACAGTTGTCCGCGGTTATTCTTCCGATAGAGTAGTAGGTAAGGGGGGCTGATGTACTCTGTGTTTTCTTGGCCTAGGCGCTCTTTAGAAATAAACTAGTTGAGACAGAAGTCATTGCCAGGATTCGTCTCGTCCTTAAGGTACCAGATACAGAGATACAGGAACACGATTAAAAGACAGACTTTTTTCTTTTGATGAAAGTACAATATGATTTTGAGGAAAATGATACTGATCAAGTCAATATGACTTACTCTATGACTTATTAATTTATTGGACTGTTGGGTGGTAAATATTTCCTGAAATGGAAGGTAGAAGGCATTTGTTCCATGTCCATGTAATGAAGGACACCGAGATTCAATCACATGACCAGTGTCCCCTGAGCGCCTCTCATGGGTTCAGTACGATGCTGGGCACTGGGCCTGAGCAGTGAGCACAGCAGACAGGGTCCTAGCCCCGTGGAGCTTAAAGCCTAGAGAGGGGCAATACTAACTTCTAGGCAACGTTTCTTTAGTTTCAAACACTTAGGAAGGAGAAAACGTGGTCCTGTGACAAAGCCTCCTGAGGAAAAACTACTCTAAGCGCACGGTCAGGTGTGGAAGCAGGAAGGACATCGCAGCCTGAGGGCAGGTGGAAAGAGATGTGTACAAGCAGGACGAGGTCCTGGCTCTCCACGAGTGTGCACTCAGCAGAGAGCAGCTACCCACGCACGACCCTCCCTGCAGTCTCAGCCCGCACGTGTGAGCGGGGAGCCGAAGGGCAGCACTGCAGCAGGGGCGGGGCACCCGGCACGGTCCCGGCTCTCTCCCTGGTCTGCGAGCTCCCTCACGCGGGGACCGCGTCTGTCCTGCTCACCCCCAACTCTAGGGCCTGCTGGCACCCGGGCTGGACTCATTTCTACATCGGCCCAATCCCAGTGCCAACCGCACGGTGCCGAAGGAGACGGGGACAGTAAATCTGTCCACGCTCACACCCCAAACATCATGGCTTACCTGGCGCAACGTGTGGATATGAGCCTCTGCAGATACAGGCATTAATTTGCAAGGCAAGATAGTAACTGCAGTTGTCAGACAAGCCAGAATATTACTTTTCTTACTTCTTCAGAGACAGCTTGTATTTCACAGACAAAAAAAGTCACATGGAGTTCCACAGAAATTTCTAGAAACTTACAGGCTTCTTGAAGGAATTTCTCTCTCACGCTGTCCGAAGTACAGTTTTTACATGTTTTAATTGCAACCGCCAAAGCTGGATTCTCCTGTGTTAGGGAAATTTCAGAATCACACACACATGCAAAAAGAGCTTCTCTTTATGAATCAGTGGGCACGTTCATGAAAAGCTGTGTGTTTGGCAACTATGTGGATTCTGGACCAGACAGAATCAGAACTGAAAATCTCAAGAGAGGAACACTTCAAATACTCTACAAAATCCCCAGAAAAAAAGTCCAGGCACATTAACATGTTGTAGGTAATTCATTCACTCATCGTGCCACAAACATTCACTTCCTGCTACGTGCCAGGCAGCTTTCCAGATGCTCAGGATACATCACTGAACAAAAGGCAGCGAAGTTCCCTGTTCTGCTCAAGGTTACCTTCCCACTAAGAACTGACAACACACACAAGAAACCAGCTGATCACAGGGTACCTTAGAGGGTAGCAGTGCTGTGGACAAGGAAGGAGCGTGTCAGGATATGTGAGGCAGAGACCAGGACGGAAAAACCAAAGGAGGGAGGGAGGGACTGGCCGAGAGCTGGCCAGGGGCACAGCCGGGGTCATGGATGCTCTGGGACCTGAGGGCTGGTGTGGTGACAGGCTGGCGGCTGGGACAAGCTTGGGGCAGGGTGGGGTGCTGAGACCCTGAGTTCAGGTTTCTGGTGAGACAAAGGGAAGAGGCAGCTCAGCTAGGACTAGGACGTGAGGGGCATGAGATGGCAGCGAGCCAGCGTGGCACACAGGAGAGCGGGGAAGGAGAATCTGGGCGGAGTTCAGGGTCAGATTCGGGCTGGAGGAGATCCTCAGGGCTGGGGGCATGAGCACTGCACCCGGGCACGCTGCAGCGCGGGAGCTCAGGGAGAAGGGGAGACACACAGCAGACTAAGAGGGTGACCGGCAAGGTGGAGAGAAACCAAGAAGGCGTGTGGACCTGCTTGCCCAAGAAGCTGACACTTTCTTGAACGAGTTCAAAAGACAGAGCTTAAGAAAGACAAGAAATGAGGTCATTCCAAGCCTTGACGGAATACCATGCATGATTATAATTAGCAACTTAATTGCTTATCTCATCCTTGGCTCTATGTTGTCTTTGCCAGAACCATCACATATTCTTCACACTGGAGATTTTCGTAAGGTGCCTCGCATTCTGTTAAGGAGGCAGGAGAGAGGAGGAGGACAGGACGGAAGAGAAAGAAGCGGGAGAACGTGGCGAATGGACACCCTCACCAGAGGATCCCGAGAGGGGAGGAGGAGACGAAGGCGCCATCACACAGGTGTGAGGAGCATTCAGCCACGAGGCCCCAGAGGAGGGCTGTAGAGTCTTGCTGTCTTTAGTTTTCTCAGTAGGTTTTGAACCTTTCTGTCCTTTTTGTAAATTATCTCACTGGGCCTACAGGTTATCTGTAAGAGAGCCTGACAAGGTACAGAGGGGTCCAGGATACCCATCTTATAGACAGGTCAGCAAAGGCTGACAGGTTCAGCGACTTGCCCAAGGTCATCCTGCTGTAAGTGGCCTGTCCCCTCTGCAACAGGGACTGGGGCAGAGTGTATGTGACGAGCAGCAGTGGGGGACAACAGCTCGGGATGGATGTCACAAGACCCGGCTCTGAAGCGGTGCCCACGCTAGATTCTCGAGTGTTGATGAAGCCTGGATTTGCCAAGGTCTCTCAGAAGAGTCCTTGCTACTGGATCGTGAGTCGCTGTCCATGTCAACAGCAGCCTCAGGCAGAAAAGACTGGCCAGGAGGACAGTGGGAAGACAAGACATTGCTTCCTGTCTCTTCAGGGCAGGAACATCCCAGGGCTCAATCCCAGGGCCAGCTCGACTCGAGGCGACCTCACTGAGCACCAAGTCCTACCTCTACACTGACTTCCAAATTCTCTCTCCAGTCCTCACTTCGGCTTTCAGCCCAGACTGATATCCAACCCTCCCATTACCTGTCTTGACGAGGATGTAGCAAAGTTACTTTAAACTTGATACGACCTAAACAAGACTCCAGATATCCCACTATGATGGTTCATTTTATGTGTCAAGGTGACTGGGCCACAGCGTGTCCAGATATTTGGTCAAGCATATTCTGAGTGTTTCTGGATGGATTTAACAATCGCTTCTCGGCCTTTTGGCTAAGATCAAGTGTGGATGGATTTAACACGCAAACTGATAGACTGAGTGAAGCAGGTTGCCCTCCCTAATGTGGTGGGCCTCATCTGATCAGCTGAAGGCCTGAATAGAACAAAAAGCTGATCCTCTCCTAAGTAAGAGGAAATTCCTCCTGCCCAATTACCTTTGAGCTGGGACACTGCTTTCTTTCCTCCCCTTTGGACTACACCTGCACTGGCTATGTTGGGTCTCAGGCCTTCAGACACAGACCGGAAATAAGAAACCACCAGCTCTCGGGGTCTCTAGCTGGCCAGCTGCAGATCTGAGGAGCATCAGCTTCCAGGATCACACGAGCCAATTCCCAACACATCTGTCTTGAAGGCACCGCACCCACAGCCTAGGGCTTCTGTTTTCCTGGGGAGCCCTCACTAAGATACCCACCACCAGACGCGTTTCCTCCTTAGCCTTCTCCACCTCACTCGAGACACGAAGTCACACGGATGCTTAAGGTCAACAACCTAGCGGTCAGTTCTGATTCCTCAGTTTCCCTCAGCTCCCACAGATCCAACAATCCAGGGGCAAGACCGGTGTTCCCTACCTACAGCGTGCATCCGGAATCTGCCCACCCGGCCTCTGCCACTGCTGCTGGCTCACTCACTGCCTCTACCCCCACCAGCACCACCTCGCCCCGAAGCTCCTTTCCTAGCGGCAATGTGTGCCCTTCCGCACCCACTCTCCCCGAGGCACCTCCTGTCCCCAGGACACTGGAGAAAAAGCCCAGCCCTCTGCCGTGGCCCCCCCCGGGTCCCTCTTTACTCAGACCTCTCACACCCAGCCTTATTTTCTATGCTCCAACATCATTTCCCATGGCTGCCCTTCTTGTTCTGCCTGACTGGAAAGCTCTTCCCCCAGGAAGCTGCGCTGAGATCCTTGGTCAAACCGTCCCGTCTAAAACAGCGCCCAGCCGCCTGCCCTGCCCTCTAGCTCCCTGCCGCTCTGCACAACCCTCACCACAAGCTCCAAGCACAGAACTGTCTGCGCCACAGGCCTCTCAGGTTATTGCAATGTCACTATTCTACACATTTTTATTATATATTACAATATACACATAATGTACATTGTCATTTACATCATTACTACTTCCCATCACTGAAGTGTAAGTTTCAAGACATAGGTACCTTGTTGTCTTGTTTGCCAAGAAGTTCCCCTTACAACAGTACTGAATTCACAGTAGGTGCTCAATACGTATCTGCAGAGTTAGTGAACGCTATTAAAACCTTTCTTTTAAATGCAGATGCCATTTACAAGTCAGCTGTGGTGTATCTTAAAAATACCTTAAACTGTATTAATTTTAGATCTCACACTAATTGCACACCATATGATTCCAGAATACTAAACATTTTCAAACAAGAGAAATATAAACAGCAAAATGACTCTAACACAGCTGTGGGTCACTTTCTTAACCTGCAGAGGAGGCATGCCTGCTTGCAGGATTCCAGGTGGTAATGGTGGCCTGGTCCCTGCAGGACAGTCGCTGCTACCACAGAGTGTCTGTCTGCTAAATGTCCGGGCTTAGAGCCTTCTTAGAAGCGCTAGCCATACACCTCGCTAAGATGTAACTACTCTGCTTTGAATGAGTTAGTCTTTGTCTTCCTTAACTAGATGGTGAACTTCTTTAGGACCAGGACCATGAATTCTACCTCCATCTAAACACAGGGCCAATTGGTATAATCTAGAAATGACACAAAATGTCCTTTTTAACAGGAATTCTGAATAACAACAACAGAAACTTCTGTAAGACCACAAAACCATCATCAATCCTGTGAATTCATACTCAAATATTGTCCATGATGCTTTAAGCAAGACAGTCTGAAGACATGCAAAAAAAGTACTGCTCTCTAAAACTCAGAGTTTCAAATGGATGCTGGACCTAAGATTCCGCGGGGAGCACATGTATAAAGGGCCATATGTGAACAGAACCAGGGTCTCGTCATCTGTCCACGGAGTAGCACTTGTGGCTGTCAGCCCCCAAACTGGACAGCAGAAGCCTGGGGAATGCTGAGCATCAGAGGGGCTGGTCACAGAGATCAGAATGTTGGAGAAGTCAGTTCAAAGTGAGCAAGACCAGAACCTAAGCAAAGCTGGTTTCTTGTTTTTGTTTTTTTGCCTAAAAAACCTTTAAAAAGAGGCAGATTCAAACATAGCTGCGTTATTGCTCAAGGTGAGACTTTAAAAAACCTTTAAAATATAAGCAATATTTAGGGGAGAGAGAGGTCTATTCTTTTCTTTTTTTTTTTTAAATATATTTATTTATTTATTTGAGAGAGTGAGAATGAGAGAGAGAAAGTACATGACAGGGGGGAGGGTCAGAGGGAGAAGCAGGCTCCCCACTGAGCAGGGAGCCCAATGCGGGACTCGATCCCGGGACTCCAGGATCATGACCTGAGCCGAAGGCAGTCGCCTAACCAACTGAGCCACCCAGGCGCCCGAGAGGTCTTTTCAATGTCCCTGAAAATACCACATTGTCGTCCAATATGCCTCCATAAAAGATATGATTAGGCTCTGAATTATTAACAACCAGTGGACCTTTAAAAGACTTAAATAAATCCAGAGAAGGGCTATTCTGGGATTCATTAAGAGAAAAAGAGATTTAAAAGCAGATTTTTTAAGGCTAAGATAATAATGATGAAAGAATGTGCAAGTGATCAGCAGAGGTTCAAATAATAAGAAAGAAGCCCGATCACCCTGCCAAATGAAGGCAACAGTGCGTGTGAATGAGCCTCTACACTGGCTCTGAGAATGAACTCCAGGTCCCCATGTGTAGCCCACCCGACCCCGTCTCCTCTCCTTCCGTGGCCCTCCCCGCACACACCACTGCGGCCACACTGGCCTCCTGTGGACTGCTCCCTTCTTGCTTCAGGGCTCTGCTGCGGGTCACCTATCAGAAGGCCTTCTTCTACCATCTCACGGGGAGAGCACCCCAACCTCCTCTTGCCCATGCTTTTTTCTCAGAGCACTTCTTCCCCACTCGACATTCAGTGTATTTGTTTTTGTCTGTTCCTTTCTGTCTCAGAGCGATTTAAGTTCCATGAGAGCAGAAATTGTGCCTGTTTTGTTCATTTTCATGTCCCCACCACTTCACTGTCACATGGTAGGTGACTGAGAAATTGTTGCTGAAATAATTACTGGAGTCTCCAGTGGCAGGTTCCTGGCCGTGACATGTGTGCTGAGCTGCAGTCTGATGCATTAGTAAAAATCCTTGAAGAAATGTTACTTATCTTATAGAACACTAAAGAACATAATCTGGAAAAAGGACTTAATAGGAGCCCCAAGAAATGAGTAGATTCCTTTGCACTATAAAATTAGACACCGACATTAAAAACAAAATAAACACTCACGTACAACATATATCAGGAAGATACTCAACAAAAAGTGTGAACCCTGGTATTTTTCTGGGGGCTGGGACTCATTCAACAAATATTTAATAAACACTAGACAATGGATATTAAAAAAAATGTTCTCTTGTATTTTCACAACTGAAATGGATTATTTTATTTATTTATTTATTTTTTAGATTTTTATTTATTTGACAGAGACACAGTGAGAGAGGGAACACAAGCAGGTGGAGTGGGCGAGGGAGAAGCAGGCCTCCCGCTGAGCAGGGAGCCTGATTCGGGGCTCAGGCATCCTCCCAAACACTGGGATCATGACCTGAGCCGAAGGCAGACGCTTAACGACTGAGCCACCCAGGCGCCCCTGGATTAGTTATTTTAAAAATGCATGAAATCAAGCCCATGCACCCTGCCATTATCTGTGCGGTCCTGGTAAGTCACTGAATTCTAGAGACTGCAGGGAGCTCCGAGGGTACCGAGTTCAACTGCCAAGAAGCCGCACCTCCCTCCCATCTCAGGTGGGTGCAGCCAAGTCTAAGAGTTAGGAAGTCTTTGAGTAACCTTAGATCCAGGGCTTTTTCTACTGCATTTTGCCCCAAAGAACAGAGTTAGGAGAATTAGGAAGATAACACAGAGTAAAAAAAAAAAAAAAACAACTAAAGAGAAGTTAACAGCTAGAAATACATAATAAATGATAGAATTGTATATAAGTACAAAGGCAGAGGCTTTCAAAACTGAAGTTTTAAAAAATGGAACCTCTAAATTGTTTAGTGACATTGGTGGCAATTGTCTATTGTTCCTGACAGAAACAAAAAACAAAAAAAGCCCCTTTAGCTATCTGGTTACAAAAGTAATGATCACTATGTCACTAGTGCATGTATGAAGGATGTGAAAAAGTGACAGATATGGAGTTACTATGGAAAAATGCCATTTGCAGTTTCCAAAGCAGGGGTGACACAGAAGGTCAATCATCTGTGTTACTATAGACCTTCCTTGACTCAAGATGGAGTTATGTCCGGATAAACCCACCGTAAGTTGAAAACATCCTAAGCTGAAAGTGCGTGTGAGACACCTAACCTCCCAAACAACACAGCTGAGCCGCACCCCCTTACCCATGCGTGGAAGCGTTCACACGGGCCTGCAGTTGGGCAGAGCCATTTCACACAAAGTGTATTTTATAATGAAGTGTTGACAGCTCATGCAATTTATTGAATCCTCTACTGAAACTGACAAACAGAAGGGCCGTGTGGACACAGAATGGCTGTCAGTCCGTCGGTGATGGGCCCTCACGGCCGCGGCCGCCACCCTGCATAAGGACAGGGGATGTGTGTGCCCCTGGCCTTCAACAGGATCCAAGTTCAAAATTCCAAGCATGGTTTCTACTGCATGCAAGTCGCTTTTGCACCATCATAAAGTCGAAAAACTGTAAGCTGACCCACCTTTAAGTACAACCACTGTAAGTCAGGGGCAGTCTGTGCGCTCTTATTAGCGCCATCTGTATACACCTGTTACTATTCTAGTTAAAAAAGTTTCTTGGGCAAGTATGTACTATTATTTTATCTCTCTCTTTTTTTAAAGTAGGCTCCATGCTAAGTGTGGAGCCCAACGTGGGGCTGGAACTCACAACCCTGAGATCAAGGCCTGAGCTGAAATCGAGTGGGACATTTAACCAACTGAGCCACCCTCTATTTTAAAATGCTGTTTTAAAATTACTGATCTAATAAAAACACACACGATAACCAGTGCTGGTAGGGATGCAGAGAAATGGGCACCCTTACCCGCTGCTGCTCAGAATGGAAATGGACAGCTTCTTTGGAGACAGTCTGGCAGTTAGTCAAAGAGTGGAACGGTTACCACGTGACCCAGGAATTCCGCTCCCAGGTGTCCACTCAAGAGAACTGAAAACCACTCACACACGAACTGTGCAGCGGTGCTCACAGAGGCGTTACTCGCAACAGCTAAGACACGGTAACACCCCACATGACCGTCAACGGGAAAACGGACAAAAAGTGGTCTATCCATACGATCGAATGTTATTTAGCAGTGACAAGAAATGAAGTCCTGATACACGCTACAATGTGGATGACCCCTGAAAACATGCCAACTGGAAGAACCCATCATGAAAGGCCACATATCATATGAGTCCACTGACATGAAACATCCAGAACAGGCCAATCTACAGAGGCAGAAAGCAGATGAGTGGTTGCCAGGGGCCGCGGGGGAAGGTGATATGGGAGTGACTGCTAATGGATGTGGGGACTTCCTTCTGGGGCAAAGAAAATGTTCTAGAATGGACTGGGCAGTGGACTGTACAGCTCTAGCAATATTCTAAGAAAACCACTGAATTTTATGTTTTAAAGAAGTGAATTTTATTTATAGTATGTGATTTGTACCTCAAGAAAGCTCTTATTAAAGAAAAAATTTTAAAAATGTGTTGATCTCTTTTGGAGGGCAGTTTGGGGCAAACGAATATTCTTTTCTTGAGGACGCAGGTAAGCAGGAATACCGGCCACCTGCTGTTGATGCTGGTCATCTATTTGTCGATTCTGTGCAATGGAACAATCACTGTGGAATCTGTTACTGAGGAGAGAGGCTGAGAGATTAAAATGAATAAAAGACAGACCCAGCCCTCTAAGAGCTCAGTGTGCCATTTTTCCGTTTCTGAATATAGCAAGTAGGCGGACATGTATGACGAGCTTTGTAAAAGACAAGCTCAAAGAACTGAGGACTCGTGAAGACAAACAAGAGGCAACAGTCAAAAGTAGCTCAGGTTTCTGGTCGCCGCAGGGGACTTACTGGGCTCATATAGACGCCTTGATGGACGTCTCCAAACTGGCCTTCCCCGATGCACCGTCCAAGCTCGATTCTTTCTCTCTGAATCTCATAATCCCTGGCTGCAAAACACGATATACGTAAGTACAATATTCCAAATGTCGAAATTACACTTGACGCGCTTTTCGTTTCATTATCATCCATGAGTACAAATCGCACTGGTGGCACATCATTCTATGAAAATGCTTTAAACAGAGTGGAATTCTCTTAAACGGTATTTTTAAAGGAATTACATAAACTGTTATGGCATCGCGTGAACTACCAAAACCATGTGAGTTCTATTAAAGGTAGATTTTTCGTATTTTTAATGTTGATTTAGTTTATATCTGATAGTTTTCTAAACAGTTTCTCCAAGCAGTATTATATGCTTATGTAATCAGTGCTATTAGTTTAAGTATTAATATATGAAAGGCTAAAAACACAGTTATTTAAAGCAATTATTTAACAAATAACTGGTTTGAAAATATGAAGGCAACAAAAAAACTGTGTCACGAGAAACTTTATGTTTTAAAAGTTTAAGAGTTTTCCACTTTCTTATGATCCTATCTATATTATTCACAGAGCTAAAAGAGTTTAAAGAGGTCACTTCTAAAAACTAATTTCAAAATCAGGTGACTTGGAGTCAAGGCTGAACATATCACATTATACATGAAGAGTATTTTATATTTTTGAGAGCATTTGCCTCCAATTAATGTATTAAGTTATTGTGATTTTATACAAAACCAATTATTTAGTAGGCTGCTGAGGCACACGGAAGTAAAATACCCATTAGAAACCTCGTCAATAGATTCTAATCCAATGAACCACTTAGTATTTTGATTTCCTCCAGCCGGGAAACCTGTCTGCACAACCCACACTGTGCGCACTCCATTAGTGTAGCCACCAACAGAATAAAACGATAGCCAAATATTTCCAAATCTCTCCCTGGTTTATAAAATTCTAAACCGTACAGAAAAATCCAACCCAAATTTTAGATGGTTCTTTTCCTCTTTAAAATCACTTTAGCTACTAGTAGTTCCATTGGTTTAACAGCATGAATAAACCAATGGAAAGTAGTTTAAAGATAAAAGTTAACTGAAAACTGAAACATCCCACATCATTCCATAGGTTGCAATTGCAAGCAAATGCAGTTATTTTAAAGGAATCCTGTTACCTTCATCTATTCCATAGCTTTCTGTATTGCAATTAAGGGAGAAAAAAATTGAAGACCTTGCTTAGAAATAACTAATAGCAATTAGGTTAACAACAACAAACTCCAAGAGTGCATTTCAACATTTACTTTGCTAAATATTTTAACAACAAACATCAGTTTAAAAAAAAAAAAAAGAGGACTAGACACAAGCAAACTGAATCTCCTCAAATTATCTCGATGTGACGTCAACAATGCTTTTCAATCTCCATCTCGTAAATTCCTGCATGATGACTCATTTTTGTGGGGTCTGGACCTTTACTACTCAACACTGAATAGTAAGTACACAAATACAAATTTGGATAGTCTGCAGGGATGTATAAATGACTAAATGGCTAACCTAAATTTAAGCATTTTCCATGTTGCTACGGCAAGTCAAAATGCCCAGGTTCCCCTCTTCCTTCTGTTTTGAACCACTCTCTAACACAAGAGCTCTTACGAGGGGATTCAGGGTGCACCCGGGACAACGCAGGTCTGATGTTGGTAATGCCTCTTCAACGTGTACAGTTAATCTAAATGAGAGCATCTTTCAAAATAGTTACACAACAGGGTAAATAAAGTACCCAAAACACGTATCTTACAAATGTGTACGGCTCTACTGAAATCAGGACCTCAGATGTTGAATTATTAAGGCCTCTGAGGCTGTACAGTAGACTCATAACTGGGCCTCTTTAAGAGGGAGGTTTAAAACATTTTTTTTTTCAAGATTTTATTTATTTATGTGACAGAGAGGGACACAGTGAGAGAGGGAACACAAGCAGGGGGAGTGGGAGAGGGAGAAGCAGGCTTCCCGTGGAGCAGGGATCCTGATGCGGGGCTCGATCCCAGGACCCTGGGATCATGACCTGAGCCGAAGGCAGTCGCTTAACGACTGAGCCACCCAGGCGCCCCGGTTTAAAACATTTTTTTAAAATTAAAAAAAAAAAAAATTGTTTTTAAGTAAACCCTATGCCACACGTGGGGCTTGAACACAAGACTCCAAGATCAAGAGTCACATGCTTGAGTCAGCCAGGCGTCCCTACAACATTTTTTTTAACGTGAATGAAATTTCAAGTGTGTCTCCAATCCAAGATCTGGGACTATATCCTCCAGTGCGAGATCTGGGGCTTCCAGGTTCTCTGCAGTCAAGAAGCAGCACACAACAGACAGAAGCAGATGCTGGCGTTCCTAGGCGGCAGGAAGGGTCTAACTGAAGCCTCTCCCTCTCCACACCTCCCACCCTGAGCTGCAGGGACTGGCTGCACTGGGGGCAGGAAGCTCTTTGTAACTGGTAGTCAAGGACAATAAAGAACGAAGTTTCAAAGGGGAAATTCAATTCACCGAATATGCGTATTCAAAGAAGTGAATAGACATGTGTATATATTTATTTAACTTTAAATAATACAATCATCTACAGAGAGGACATTCTGTCACCAATAAAGGTTGTATTACCATAGAGTCAGGAAACAAGATTACGAAAAACCTGTAACTAAGCAGACTTACTACAGATATTTGAGCTTTAGGTTTCTGACTTTAGACTTAGCCAAATATGAAATAGAATTCTAAAGGTTGAAGAGAATATTTCTGTCATGCCCTCAATGAGCTATTAAAAATAGTTCTAAAAAACAATACCTAAAACTTTTAAATGTGAGATATTTAAAAGTTAAATACTGTCAAATCTGAACGAGAACAAAATCAGAAGCCTACTTACTTGAGGGCATGGTGTAGGTATCTTCTTCGTCTATAATCTCAGCATAATCATCTGTTTCTGTAGGAAAGGAAGCAGATATGTTGGAAGAGGTTAAATATTTGACCTCCTGGCCTTTAAGAGAATTAGAAAACGCAAAATGAGCTGCCTAAATCCCCTACTATGCCAACATATTCTTAAAACACTATTCCCCAATTTTTGCTCACACATGAGTCATTTATGGAAATAAAAGTGACATCATGGTGCCGTCTGCTAGAACACACAGACTTGTTTCTCGGGGAGCACACAGCGCTGGCACAGAGAGCCCTTATGAAGAATGGAAAGATGTGGAGGAGCATCTACGACCAGGACTCAAAGCCCCCCATCTATACCGACTGCAAAACTCTCCCTGGACTGCACCAAATTCACGTTTAAACCCACACTTCGGTCTCCTGGGATTTCTCCAAACAAGGCTGGTATCTCAAAAACCGAGAATCTGCCATTATTCATAACTAGACTCTAGAGCAGAATCTGAAGGCTGGCCTCTTGGAAAACAAAAATGACGGCCTGACTGTTGAGGAGATTAAGTGGGTAACGTATTTCGTTTGTTCAGGGTGGAAGCAGCCCAGGAATTTATCTCCTGTCACTTTGCACCCAGATGTCTGAAGAGTACACATTAATGTCAAAAGGGTAAAAGATCTAACAAAAAGAATGAAATGACAAGAAACAGCATATTAAAATGAGTTCTTTTCTGAGGGTGTCAAGGAGCTGCAGTGTCCCCACTACCCCTTTCAGTAATACACTGACTTAGACGCCCACCTCCATCAATGGGGAAACTATTTTGACAAAAACAACCCTCACTTGGACAACAATTATGCTGACTTACGCCCTGCCTGTTTTTCTGTAACGAGGAAAAAGCTTTAGCTGCTCCTCGAGTACGGATTTAAGCTGCTGGCCCAGGAGAGGAGGGGCAGTACTTCCTGAATTATCTTTGAGAAGAGCTCTTCAAAGAGAAAATCTGCCCAAGCATCCACCTTTAACCCCAGAAAAACTAAAAGCTAAATGTTCTTCCTTTTGTGCTGCTCTTACTACTTCATTCAGGTATTAAAATTATAGAAAAGAGAGAATATATGTAGTCTACACTCTTTAGGATTATCAATCATTCCACGTATTGCTATGGTAATGATTGAGATCAGACCTAAGAGTTACTGGAAGAATTTACTTCTTAATTAAAAACGATTAAAGTAAAAAAAAAAATTCAGCTGGCAGAATACGAAGTCAATAAATCAATTTTCCTTAAAGCATTTAGTAAATGTAAACTATTCCTAAGTCCTACGTGAAAGGTGGATAATCTCTATCATTCTTACATGTTCTAAGTAACACTACTTACAGGATTAAAGAAAAACATTTAATCTACCCCCAACCCTACATCCTTTTATTTCTGTTTCCCCCTCTTATCCTGTTCCCAGCGAACAGGCATGTTCTAGCCTACAGCTTTGCTTTTGTGTAGGCGGGCTTAATGAAGGACGGTGGGAAATGGTATTCGGGGACGGCAGGGAATCACTAAGGCACTTTACGAGAAAGGCCCAAGCAGAGGAGGAATCTACACGAGCAGCTGAGACCAGAGAAGCACCATGTCACACACGGCATCTACTCGTTGCCTCCTCTCCTTATTCTGTAATTTATACCCTCCCCTGAGAAAGCTACCTAAGGCAGAATTTCCACAAGCAACAGACGCTACCCTCCCTGCCTTCTTTCCTACAAAGCACGCACCTGCAGAGGCCAGATGCGGTGGGTGAACCTGGGTGGCGGGACCCTGGCTGTGACAGCTGCCAGACCCCCGGGCCCTGCCTGCTCCCCCCGCTGCCCTGTTCCCAACCCCTGGCCCTGGCTCTACTGAGGAGACGCCATGGATCAATCAACAGCACATGGCTGTGGGGTCACTGCCTGCCTGATGGAGAAGGGCACAAAGCTGCCTCTCGCCCAGGACTTTACCATGTGCTGGAGCTCTTGCCGGCTTAGCCAGAAATTCTGGTTTCAGCCAAAGTGTTACCCAGCCAGAGACCTCGCCTCCAACGGACGTGCCCCCCACCCCATCACTCTTCATCACGCTGCCTGGTTTGCTTTCCCCAGTCCTCATCACTACCCGCTAGCTGGCAGTCCTTGGTTCCTTGGCCACTGCCTGCCCCGCTCCAGACGGAGAGCCCAGGGGAGCACAGCACTTCTCCACATCTAACACGGGGCCCAGCACAGAGAAGGGGCCAGGTCCGTATTGGCTGAACAGAGGACAACTTCACTGCAACCACGTGGTGAGGGGACTACAGCTAAGGCAAGGACGCGATGTGGCCTGTGCAGGGCCGTGCAGCCCGGATGGGGCAGAGCTGCGGTGTACCGGACAGGCCCAGCCCCTGCGTTCGGGGGCAGCCCACGCCCTCCCGCGAGGCCACTTCACCTGTCTGTGCTGTAGCTGGGCCCTCACGTGGACAATGGGAACACATAGCCACCTTGCAGGGTTGTTATGAGGATTACAGGAGATACATACAAAGTCGAGGTGTGGACCTGCACATAACAGCTGATCACAAAATCGTAGCTCCTTGCAGTTTTGCTTCTTCTGCGGGCTCTACGGGAGGAACCTGGCAGCGGAGGGCTTCCTGCCTGCTGAGACTCTGGGTCGGCCCCTCTGGAGTGACTGTAATGGCTTCTGGGACAGCCTCTTTTTAGAAAAGCCTCACTCGAAATCCCGACCTCTGAAACAACTCTGAAGCCATAAAAATAAAATGGCTAATAGATATCAGGCTAGCAAACAACACTGATTTGGGAAAAATCAAGTTGCAGATGCTTTAATTAATTCACACAATCTAAGAAAGAGCCTGTAATTTTTCCCTCTCAATGCTATGTGAATTCTATATAGAACCTTTGGGGATACCAAAGCTGTCTAGGAATGACTCAGGGTGACATCTGGGGTGTAGGCTGTGTACTGTGGTGTAACAGGACTAGAGAATTTTTACTGCAGTCAGCAGTGCTTGTGTCCTCTGGCAGCTGGTTCTTATGGAGCAGAACCACTGCTGCTGAGGGGACAGAGACCTACAAAAGTGTCACTGTGACCTACAGAGGAGCTCTCAAGTTGCAATACTTGGCATAGTTCTCCAAGAATTCTTAATATTGATTTGGCTCTATTTTTCTTTCCCGGTTTTTAGGATTACAGGATTTTATGATTCTGACATGAGAGGTATTTTTACACACTTAAGGGCCCCTGAAAAACTGGAGCCCAGCCTGAAATTGCCTGCCCCCATGATACAAGGA
Organism: Halichoerus grypus; assembly: GCF_964656455.1. NCBI lineage: Eukaryota > Metazoa > Chordata > Mammalia > Carnivora > Phocidae > Halichoerus > Halichoerus grypus. Next base: position 3,185,168 of record NC_135716.1, on the reverse strand, counting down.
AAAGAAACATAAAAAAAGGAAACAGGTTCTAGATCTGGGCACAAATAAGGGAAGGCAGATCCGCTTACAGATGATGGCGGCAGCATTACTGAGAACGCACCACACTGCAGACACGGCTAGAAACTGTGATCGCTTATCCGATGAGGTGGTACTGCTATCATCATCCCGCTTTGCAGACGGGAAACTGAGGCTCCCAGGGCACACGTGAGTTCCTCAAGATCCCAGTGCCAATCAGTGGTGGGCTGGTATTCATAGCAACACTCAGGCACAGAGCCTCATCCCGTATTATCCTCCGCAATATTTATAGGGACTCTTACTTGTCCTTAAAGGTTTTTTCTTTTAAGTCATCTCCGCATCTAGTGTGGAACTGGAACTCACAACCCTGAGATCAAGAGTCGCACGCTCCACTGACTAAGCCAGCCCGGCGCCCCTGGGGACTTTTATTTGTGAGATCAGATACCCTATGCTATGAAACTATGGAATATTCCTCTAGGGATATTTTGGGAACCTCCCCCCACCCCCCAACACAGGCAGAGTTCTGCTCCAGAGATGTTCACAAGATGGGGGCCTGTGTATTTGGGAGACTGTTTCAAATATTTGATTAATATTAATCAAATATTTCAAAATAAACATTTTTAAAAATGGAGATTCCTGAAACCTTGTACAACATTATAATTTGAAAGGTTAGGTAAAATCAAAAAGAGAGGAAGACAACGTAAAAAGGACAGAAACTGGCAGCTCAGAAATCAGGAGAGAAAAGAGCCAAGTTCTCATCTTAGAGCAAGGTAACCAGGCTGTCACGTGGCCACCGAGCACTGACACCGCGGCCCGCTGTCCTAGCCTCCTGCTCTGTCACCCAGCCCGAGGCCGCTGGAGTCTGCGGAGCGCGGGCCGGCGCAACTCACAAAAGCCTTCAGGCTCACACACTTCTCAAGTGCTGACGATCTGCTCAACCTCCCACAGAAGAGGGGGTCGGTGGTGTGGTTCTGTCGCACCTCCTCTACTCGCCTGGCAGAAAAACGGGGCCCCTTTCCCCTGGTGGTGCTCGGGCCCTGGCTTGGACACCTGCAATGCTAAAAACCTGCGCCCCCGGCTGTCCTCCCTCAGGGAGTCGGAACAAGGCATCTGTCCCACAGAGCATCTCTACAGTGACAAGACCACTCAGGCAATTCCGTGGGACGCCCCTCCCACCTGGTGACTGCCATGTGACACCGGCCCGGAGGCCCTGGCAAGCAGGGGAAGAGCTCTCTTCTGGGCGGCTGGGAAGGGCCCGCTGTGCTCTTTCACATCAACTGCTTTATGACCTCGACCAAGGTCAGCAGCTCTTTCCTGTCACGGCTTAGACAGCGGGTCTTTCAGACTCTGCTGGGCACCGTCTCTGCTGCCCTGCCCACCCCTGAGCAGCCCTCTGTACCCAAGTGGGTGTGCCTGTGCTCCAATAAAGGCTCACCTGTGGACACTGAAATGTGAATTTCATAGAGTTTTGATGCCAAAAATACTATTCTGTTGATTTTTCCCCAATCATTAAAAAAAGTAATAATCATTCTATGCTCCAGCGGCAATACAAAAACAAGAGGTGGGCTGTATCTTGCCCATGGGCCTCAGTTTGTGGACCCCTGACCTAGACCAAGTGACTAATGCCTTAAGGCCCAGCTTATTCATCTATAAAATGGGAACAGAAATACTTGCCCTATCTGATTGACAGAACTGGGAAAGTAAAACGTGGGAAAATGGTTTCATTACATAGAGCATGTGGGAATAACCTCATGTTTATAAACATTTGTTCAAATTCTCATGCTTTCATAGTAATCCTCACAACAACCGCTGAGACCTTTTACGGATGAAGACACACAAGATGAAGCAATTTGCTCAGGACCAGTCAACTAGGCTGCTGGTGACATGATGGGGCAGTGGGGGCTGGAGTCTCCCTCCTGATCACGCATCCTGCAGCGGCCTCGGCCTCGGGAGTCTCTCCACCCTGGGCTCATCAGGCCCCTCTCGGGCTCTGCAGAGAGGACAACGCCTGGAGTCACATGCCTGCGCATGGGGGACTCCGTGCCAGCAGCAGCCGCTACCTAACTGGTAACTACCAAGGAGTGGATCTCCATGCTGTCAGCCCCACGGCCCAGACACACTTTGCCAAAGTCATGTTTAGTTAAGATCTTTCACTACTCGAGTTATCAATCCTACCATGAAAATGACACAAGGGAAATCTTCAGTAAAAGCATTCTCTCCTTTAATCATGAGGAAAAATGCAATCCTCCCTAATTTGAGTTTAGTGTAAAGAGTATAGAGTTTCATGCAGGCAACACATGAAGTGGGGAACATAAGACACAATACGTGACTTACAAATTTCTCGTTTTTTAAGTGCTACTCTCAAACCTTTGAAGAATCGTCCTCATCACTGTTGCTGATATTTCTTTAACTAGCTTGTGTGCGATTCTTAAAAATCACTTTTTGTTCCTTCCTTTCTACTACCCACTCCCAAACTAAGAATTATTATATATATCTATACACACACACACACACACATATATATGTATTACACACACACACACACACCGTACTTGGGAAATCCTCTATGGATTTCTATCATTTACAGCTTTCAAGTGTAACTAATCTTGTTGACTAGTACCATTTTGACAACTGTTCTAGAAACCTAAAGTTTTAATCATGAAATCTAGAAAATTCACTATGTGTATATACAACTCAAATATACCACTGAGACATCAGAGAAACTGGCAAAGCCCTGAACAATTTTTAAGAGATCATTTGTTCACATCATTTTTTCATACTTGTTTTAGATCAAAACCACATTTTGCCCTTCATTAAATACTGAACCATATTTATGAATAAATAATTCTCATATTAGTAACACAAATGTGAAAATAAATATTACCGTCCCCACTAATTTCATCTGCAGATCCAGGTAGCATGCAAAGAAAGGGAGAGTGGGGGAGGAAGGAGGGTGGGGAGGGGAGAGAGGGAGACACACTATTAAAAAGACAAGTAAGTCAAAGCACAAGGAAAACAAAAAAATCACCCCCCAGGTCTAATTCAAAAGATGAAAAGAGCGACTGCAGTCGTGAGTGTGTTTACTTGGTGTAAGGGCATTATGCCGAGTTTCCACCTGTCCACACGTCATACAAAGTTCCACGGCAGTTCTGTAAAGCTGGTCTCTACCATACTGAGCAAAATTAATCTGATAGGCGCTCACAGTTAAATGCTAAAAATAGCCTGGACCCCCTCAAAGGGAATTTGCATCCTGTCAGATAAAAATGAAGATAAGTAGTCATCAATGTGTCTGGTGAAGCCTAGCCTCCCCCAGGGAGCCGTGGGCTCCTATTACACAGAGCCCCAGGCCAGGCCCAGCACATAAGCTGTACTACAAGTCAAGTTTCCATTTAAATTCATGCAGTGTTTGGAGAAATTCCTGTTCTGATTATTACAAATAATCTTTGCTTTCCAGAAAACGATCCAAGTGGCCTGGCTGTCTCCACTCTGCAGCAGCCCCGAGTATCTGCCAGCAAAGCATGAAAAGCAGACTGGGGCTCACTCCGATCATCCTTCACTCAGCTGCATGCTACTTTAGGAAACCCACAGTGTAAAACGAGGTACCTGCTGGCCCCACAAATGAAACCAGGAAGCCACGCCTCGCCCTGTCATGCATTTAAAAACCAGCAAACAGGCAAACAAAAAGTCTTCTCTTGGAGAGCAGCCCAGAGACGGTCAACGTGAACCGTCGCCCCCGTACGGCTGCCGAGCGGCAGACAGCCCGTACGCGGACACCCAGTTAAGGCACACTCTGCTCGGGACAATCTACAAGCGTCCGGTTAGGCCCGCTGCCGGGGCGCGGCGGTTAGTGCGAGCTGGCGCGAGCGAGCACAGTACCCGTAGGAGAAGGCTCATGGGAACAGAAGACCAAAGGGAGAAGGCGCCTAGCTTTCTTAACTCTATGCTGGCAGGGACTGACTCCTTTATAAAGAGGCAAGAGGAAGAAAGAGAAAAACAGAAACACATTATTTCATACAAAAATACAAAAGAAAACTCATGTTACACATTTTAAGGCAGCTCTATAAAAGCAAATACAAAACTGCAATGCTTTTATTTCACGATTGGCATACTTTATTTCTCACTCTGATTGACTCCCGTTTTAAAAAACATACTAATATTTAAAATACAAGTTTCTCTTTTAGCAAAGATTAGCACTAGATACAGAAACTTTTAGCCAGACGCACGAGTCTCCCAGCTCTGCAGAGCCAGCCATGTGAAGGCATTACAGACATTTTTACAATAACAAAACTCAACCAAAACGAAACAAGACAAAAAACAAAGACAAATAAATAATTCAAGAATCCTGTGGACATTCATCATAAAGAAAAAATTGCCAGAAACTAGCAGATTCTGATTTGTGGAAGAGTTTTATGAGCAATTTTCCCCAAATTATCAGCAAAGACACAGACTCACAGACCTTAAATGTGCACCCGAAATAAATGACTTTAACACAAAACTAGCGATGAGGATGGCTGAATACCCAGGCTGAAAAGCCCCCTGCCCCCTAACATCGTCTGCTCACTCACTGCCTCGCTCACATACTGTCAACTGTGACAGTCGCCTCTGCCCTGGACGCTGGCTGCCGCCCAGCCCACCAAGAACACAGCACAGCTGCGTGGAGAAGCAACGATTACAGTATGGTACGGGGAACAGCGGGTTTCTGTCAAAGTGAAGTCAAAACAGGGGATGTAGCTCTTGAAGACAGAAAAGACACAGGAGACATGCAACACTTAACCGCATCCCCATGGGATCCCCTCAAGAAAGGACTTCAGGGGTGGCCCAGGGACAGCAGGGCTGGGATCAACTGATGGCCGGGACTTACAGACGTATCAACGTGTTAGGAACAGAAGTGAGAGGAACAGAAACAGACAACGTAGTGATATTTCAGTCGCTGTGCTGTGATCCCGACCCCGTTACTGAGGGTTTCAGCTTCCACCGCCATCAGGAGGGTGCAGCTCCCTGTGGTTGTCGGTTAAGACCAGGGGCCTGGCGCAAAGCCTGAATGCATGCTGTCAGGCCGGAAGGAGCCCGGGCCTGGAGCTGAGGATGAGGGCAGGGGCAAGAGCTCCATGGGATGTGACAGGAGAGACAGGCACCCGGACGGTGGGGGGAGTTGACGGCATTCTGTCAGGAGTCAGTTTTCTGATTTCAATAATTACATTGTGATCGTGTAAGAGGACATCTTTGGCCTTAGGAAATACACATTGGAACATTTGTAAGTAAAGGGGCACAACATGCCCGCAAGTGCTTTCAAATGGCTCCAGGGGGAAAAACTGAGCAAACATTAGTGGGCCAAAATACGAACATGGTGAATCCCAGTAAAGAATATAAGAGACTTCATTTTACTGTTCTTAAACCCATTCTTTAGGTGTGGAATTACAGAAACATAAAGAATACAAAGAACACATATTTGAATTGAGACGCTGGCTCCCCTCCTCATTCTTTGACCTTGGAAAAGTTACCGAACTTGTTTATTTGTAAAATGAGGCAGCGACAGAGGCATCCCCCATAGAGAGCTCTGGAGAGGGTCCCGTGGGGTTCCCCAGGCACCTGGCCCGGGGCAGCCACCATGTAAGTGCGAGCTAGTCCCATTTTTCTATTGCTTATTTTATTTCGAAACTGACCTGAGTACTCTTTATATTGACTTAAGAAGCAAATAGCTTTTAAAAAATATAACTCTTCTTCAGTCATATCAAGATTATCCCACATCATTAAATAAAAATGCTGTTAGGACTCTTCTGTTTATTTAGGTACGTTATTTTATTCAAGAGGATTACTTTACATTTATTGAACACCTACCATGAGCGGGGCACACTGTGTAGATGCTTGGTTTACAGCAGTGAAACAGACACCCGACTCCTACCTTAATCAGCTTATGTTCTAGTATGGGGCAACAACAATAAACAAAAAGGTAAATTACCTGGTGTGTCAATACTAAGTGCCACAGAGAAAAACAGAGCCAAAGTGGGCAGGGAGTATTTTCCAGTGGTGCTGCAACGTTAAATATGGAAGGAGTCATTTGCAAAAAGCCTTTGAGGGGCAGAGGGAGAGGGCAGTAAAAACATCTGGGCTGACAAACAGCAGCTGAGCAGGCCCTGCTCTGCAGAGGTGAGCCTGGGCCACTTGCCCAGGAGCAGGGAGGTCAGGCAGGGCGACAGAAGAGTGAGGGGGGTGGGGAATGCTGTCAGTGGTGGTGCGCACCAGGGAGCCCACGTCAGGGCTCTGGCTGTCACTGGGAATGACACGGGGCGGATGCACATAAGAAAGAAGTGACGTGATCGGCCTTAGCTTTCAAAGGTTTCCTGGGGGGCTGCTAACGGGTGCAGGGAGACCTGCCAGGCCACTGCAACAAACCAGGCACAGAGTGTGTGCCCCTGAACAATGGCAGCTGTGTGGAAGCTGGACTGAATATATTCAGAGGACTGAGCCCGTTAGGATGTGCCAATCGATTGAATATAGAGGCAGAAGCAGCGCAGCACCAGAACAGGCCCAAAGACTCTGGTCCGATCAGCCAGAAGGAAGGAACCACCACTTACTAAGAGGGGAGACTGAGAGGTGCATGCTTGGTGGGGAGACCAGGGGTTCACTTTTCAGCATAGTAAGATGCCCGTGAGCCCCCAGAGTGGACGTGCTGAAGAGGTAGTTGGCTGCAAGAGTCGAGCTCAGGGAAGCTTCTGGGATCAAGATGACAATTTGGGAGTCGCCAGCATAATTAAGGCATGAAACACGGTAAGATCCCCAAGGAGGCGACTGGCGGCAGGGAAGAGGCCGGAAGACTGAGACCTGGGGCCGCCCAACATGCAGAGGGGGTGCCAGAGCAAGGCCGGCAGGCAGGAAGCCGGAGAAGGGCTATCTCCAGCAGCAGACTGATCGTGCAAGCCTCTCGCGCAGAGTTCTGTTGTAGGGGCGCGAGAAGAGGGCCAGAGCCCCGCTCAGAAGGGCTAGGGGTTGGAAGAATCCTCTCCCATGGACACGGAAATCACCCGGAACTTGGAGGGGTGCCTGGGGGTAGCAGTGAGCCAGAAATGCAGGAGAGTCTTGTTCTGATACATGCGTTTCTGAGGGAGAACAGTCTGGAAGAGTTAATAAGAAGCAAAGGATACTGAGTTCACCCCCATGCCCAGTTCGACAATGGCTCTGAGGGGAAACCACGGCCGTGGCTATGAGGACGGTGGGGCAGCGGCGCCCCCAGGGCAGGGCCAGTGCTGGGTAGGGGAGGTGACCGAGGCTTGGAGGAGATGCTGTGGATTACATGTAAGTGAAGGGTGGGAGATGACCCATGGGACTTCTCAAGATGCTGGCATAGCCGGGGGTCAGTCTGAGGGGTCGGCGCTTTCCTGCTCGTCTTTACTAACAAGTAAAGCAGAAGTCCCTGTGACCGTACGTCTCAGGCCCGTTCCTTTGCTCAGACGGTCAGGCTGACGATGTACATGGGGGAAACTGCCCTAGCAATCATCCAACCTGGGTCGATCATGGGAGCCACCCCTGCCCCTGATAATACCAAAACCCACAAATTCATAATGATGCTCAAAAAAAGAAAGCACAGAAGAATAAGATCTGGCCAGGGAGGCAACTCACCATTTTAAAAACTGGAAAATAAAGGGAATGAATGAGGTAGTTTTCTTGTCTTTCTAGCAGGAAGCATTTCTCAGGGTAACTGAACAGCCGAGGAAATGCCTTCTTTATAAGTATAATAGCTAAATAAACGAAGACGTGGCAGAAGTCAGGTGTGGCCACTTTGCGGCCCCTGACAGAATCCAGACATGCAAGTCAATGGCCACGAAGGCCATCGGGTGTAATGCTCACAGGAACTTTATAATGGATGGTCACAAACTGACCAAATCTACTGGTCAGTCTTCATGTCATGAAGAGAGACAGTCAGATGTATTCTTGTAAAAAAAAAAAAAAAAAATCACTGAGCCTGAATCTGATCAAACTTCCCTTGATCCTAATAAGCAGCGCCTGGGAAATAAAATGCAGGGACCCAAGAGGAGCATGTTCAGACAGCGTCACAGAGGTGTCCCTAGCCAGGCCCAGAGTATGGGGGACAACAGCGTAAGTGACACAATTTCTTCAGTAGATAAAGCATTGCATTGCCCCCTATTAGTGGAGGTTGATTAGGGGGAAGGTGGGCATACTCTCCATTCTGGAAACAGGTGCACGGGGCTAAGGTAACAGATTCGTGTGGCCTGGAAAGTGTGGAAAAGTGAATTCCCTCTTTAGTCTGCTGTCATACTCATTGTTCTGCTTTTCATGTGGGCTTTTTCTGACTGGGATGTGTCTCAGGCTGCTCCCTGCAGGGGGCCTCCACATGTCAAGGCCTCCTTGACCCCTGCAGCTGAGGGGTCAAGTCCAACTCAAGGCTTAGGACTAGGAAGCCAGTTTAGCTCTGGAGACTATAATATACGACATAGATATTTCAGTACCCACATGACTCCACAGAGTATTTTTCTCAATTCCTTTGAAGCCAGAGAGGAGAGGCAGATGGTTCAGTAGCCCAAATCTCAGCAGAGGCAAAGACAGTTCAAATGACCTAATAATGGTGGTGGAGAGAAGCCAGCACAGTGGGGTGCTCCGGCCATTCATGCCCTGGGCCAGCAGCCATCCTGACCACACCGAGGGAGACACAGCTGTGAACCTCTCAATGGCTGAAAGTCTCTCCTAACATGAGACTGATTATAGAACCCTATTCATGATCGTTGAAATGAGAAGAATTTCGGGTAAGCCAGGTACTAGGAACAAGTCAATAACATCCAACACTTACACTTCCTGCACATAAAAATAATCAGCAGCATCGATTTGATTAAATTATGTCACAGAGCACCTAATTTACAAAAATTAACTTTGCATGTACTAGATGCTAATACTCTAAATTAGGGAACTTAAAAAAAATTCCCAGAAGCGAGTGTTAAAATCAAGCTTTCAGCAACAGGCAGAGACTACCCTGTAAATCACAGCCCTGTCAAAATTGAAGCTAGCATGTAAACTAGACAAAAGAAATTCTTTCAAACCTGAGTATAGGGCAGACTTTCGAATTTTAACAGAAGAATGTCAGAAATGAGTCAGCGCTATGCTATTCTTGACAAATGGGGGGACAGACTACAACGCAGTCACACTCAGACTCTTCCAAACCAGTCCTCCCTTCCACATAGAAAGTCACTAAGCTTCTGAACAATTCGGTGTAGTCCAATGTAAAGACAGTGGTTTTGGGAGTTCAAGACGTTGGTTTCAATCAGGCTTTCTATTACTTACTATGTGAACTGGGCCAGGCCACCTCAACTTTGAGTCTTAATTTCCCTACCTGTAAAGTGGAAACAGCACGAGGAAGAGCGTCCTGAGGTTTAAACAAGATAACGCACGTGAACAAGTCAGGCATCGTCTCTGGGCCTCGCTCCTGTACAAACACCTGCTCATGTCTTACACGAGGCTGCGCACGGTGACAAGCGAGCCACAGACCTGGTATTTCAGAGGCCCCAGAAGAGGAAAAGTGCAACAATTACTATGGACTTGTACTTTATAGAACTTTACAGTTCACAAACTGTTTTTGTATATATAAGTGACTTGTAAAATTTATAATGAATCAGCCGAAAGCAAATAACATTTATTTTGTTCAATATATTTTAGTTTAGAATAATTTTTAGTCACTAAGTTGAAAAACCTAAAAGTAGTGAAGGAAATGATGATGCATGATTAACAACTGAACCAAAGAATCTGTTACAAAGTTAAAATTGTTTAAATTGCAATAAATACTGAAAAAGTACCATCACATAGGGCTCAGCAGAAACAATCAAACCAAACATTTCTACTGACAAAAAAAGGTCACTATGTCGGTTTTCATGGCAGAAATACAAAAGAGAAAAATGTTCTACAATCTCTGATCCCATTTTATGTAATTGAAACATTCAACAGGAGCCCTGTTCATAATGTGGTGGCATCATCACCACGTGTGGCCCTGTACTTCTTGTCACAGTAAGGTCTAAAAAACAAACTAAAAAAACCCTAAAACACAAAAACCAACCAAACAAAAAAAACAGAGTTTACGCCTTCAAAACATTTAAAATTCAGCTTTATTCACTGCCCTGTGTTCCTGCAGAATTTACACACACACGCACATGTACACGCATGCACGCGCGCGCACACGGCTCAAGCCGAGTCCAGGACGTAGGCCACGCCCCTCCCTGCGGCATTCACAGCCCCTTCCTGCAAGCACTGGCCTCTGGGTCCTACCTGAACTCTATAATATGCACGTTTCCAAAAACTTAATAACTAGGCTAAAAACAATTGCTTTAGGCCCTCAGAATGAGGTGCCCAGGGAAATGTGCTGTTATTCTTTAAATCTCTCAGTGTTACATTTATTTTCATACGGAAACTTTGTCTAGATTTCAAAGATAAACTCTCCATATATTCAACGTGGGTTACAATTGTGATCTTAATTAAGATGATCAAATACTGACATTTACTTTGCAAGGAATTAAGAATGAGTGCCTGGTCCCTCCTCTCTCAAAGTCAGGATTCTGCTTCATTTCCCAACCAGGGATCCATCAAGAGTTGAAAACGTTCTTCAGTTATCTAGATCCTCATTCTTCCTGTTGGTGAGCTTCCAGGCCCCTTGCCCAAATCCTCCACAGTAGCATCCAGAACAACTCACAGTGATGACCTCACAGGCCATCATCTGAGAACCCAGCGACTCTCGTGTCCCTGCAAGCTCGGGGTGTTCCTGCCCTTCTTCTTTCTGCTTTAGCTCCTGGAACTGCATTCCTAAGTCCTGGCCTGTCTCCACACCTTGCTCAGGCATCCACTGACTCACTTAAAAAGAGTTACTAAGTACTGATGTCCCAGTCAATAAGCAGACAAATAGAACATGTCTTTGCCTATGATGGGGCTGTGATCTAGTGCACAAGATGATTTCCAAAATGATCACATCCATCTAAAGACTTTCCATAACAGAAAGATGCACAGTGGGCTAGAACACTCTGAGGAAGGAGTCCTGGAGTAGTCAGGGAAGGCTTCTAGGAGGTGGTGACATCTGAATCTGGTCTTGAAGACCAGGTAAGATAAGACTTTTCAGAAACAGGGCGGTCACACAAGTTCCACTTTCTCCACCTTCCAAGTGCTTCTTCACCTGTACCCGAGGGAAACTCTAAACCGGCACTGAAAGACAGTATCACCTGGGGAGCAATAATGACCGAGTTCCAATCCTGGCTCCCTCAATTTCAGGTGTGACACTAACACATTGGTTTACTTTCTGAACTTCTTTCCTCAGATCTGTGAAACGCGGATGAAAAAGGCCCTGTAAGGCTGTCGTAGGGATTAAACAAGATCATATCTAAGGCACGTGAAGGTTTTAATGCCGTGAAACCATTCTGAACACTAAAGAGAGTCCTGTCCCCTCCTTGCTGTGTGTGACCCTGGCCAAGCTTCCAAGTCTTAACTGCTGTACCTGCCGCATCTCCTGGTCCCTCTCCCTATTCCCTGCGACCTTGGCAGCCGCCTGCCTTCTCCAAGCTCCTGCTCCAGGGCCCAGTGCTCGGTGTCTCCCTGTCTGCATGGCTCCAGCTCTCACAGTTACCTGCCCACATGTTACCTGCTCAGAGATACTTTTCTTGACCGCAATTTTATTACTTCTTAAAAAGCTTTATTTATTTAAGTAATCTCTACTCCCAATGTGGGGCTGGAACTCACGATCCCGAGATCAAGAGCTGCACACTCCACCAACTGGGCCAGCCAGGCTCCTCTTGACCACAGTTTTCAGTAGCCTCCCCCTTGCTGCTCTCGGTTTACCTGCTAGATTTTAATCCAGTGTCTCTGGTCTGTCTCTTCCACAGAATGTCAACTCCATAAAGGAAGGGACTTGGCCTTGCTCTCACCATCATACCCCTGCACCCAGAACAGGGCCTGCACAGAGCCAGCACACAGTATTTGCTGACTCAATTAATGCAAAATGGAAAATGTCAAACTGGAATACCCATCTTGCAGGGCTCGCGAGGGGTTCTATGAGATGGAGCGTGACAGAAAAGCACACACTCATGGCCGGCATGCCACTGGACTGCAGCCTCACACCGGGAGCCTTAAGAAAGAGAATGGCTCGCTGTGGGGGAAGCAGAATCAGAGTCTGCAGGCCCGGGGCAGCTGGATCTCTCCCTCGGGGGGCCAGTAACACCTTCACATGGTGCAGGTTTCCAGGCCGCTCCGTAAAGGAACACCCTCAGGGTTTAGAAACAGTACTGGTTTTCGAGGCATCAACGTAACAGTTTCTGAGTTAAGTGTGAGGCAGGCTCCTGGTGGGCCGGATGTTACGTTCCACAGTCTTTGTGGAAGACCGAAGGACGCCGCACCTGCTCGCCCAGCTCAGCGAAGTGAGCAAGCGCTGGTGTGACTGGGGTACACCAAACTCTGGAGCCCCTGGTGCTGTCGCTGAAGGTCCCCTGGACACGGAGTGCTCTCCTTCGCCGGCAGCTGCAGGTGACCATGGTGACTACCACTAAGACACAGTGTCACTGTCAGAACGGGAAGACTGTGACACGTGACAATGACAACAACATCCTGGCCAACGGGACAGCTCAAGCAAGCTGAATGCCCGCCGTGAGAAGGTGGGTGGCAGAGCACAGGCCCCTGCTCTCTGAGGGCTGAGCTAAGGAAACCAAACTTTGTCTAACTGTAAATTATAACTGAAAGTCTCTGACCAGAGAGCTGCCTATTTAAATTATATACGTATGATGGCAATTCAATTAATTAACATGGAGAAGGGACTGAGGGTCAGACCTGTGGCTATGGGACAGCTAGGGAGAACAGTGAAGGCAGGACAGGAAAGGATGCGTGGCAGGGGGAGGTAAGACCCCGATGTTCAAGGATGATCAGGTGCTGAAAACTCCAAGGTTCAAAGCCTGAAGCAGTGAGGACACTGATGAAAGGGGGTCAGGAAAACAGGAGAAGGAACAAGACGCGAAGGGTCTCTGAGGACCTCATCTGAGCTGCAGAGTCCTGATGCACCTAACAGGGCACCTCTGCTCTCTCTTCAGCGTAGGGCTGGGGTGCGCCCTGGCCCGCACGGGGGTGCTCCCCAGGGCTCTCTCGTGCAGCTGTTTGCGGCCCGCAGGACGATGGAGAAGAGCTCGGAGAGTGGTGCACAGCTGGCCCCGGTCTCACCCGTCCTACACGGCACGCTGCAGGTCATCCCGGGGCGCCCGGCCGTCCTCCTCTCCTCTGGACCCAGGCCTGCTCATGGACAGAATCCTTCGCCTCACTCACCACTTCAGCACAGGGTGGCTTTTGTCTCTCCAACTAGATCACAAACTCCCTGAGGGCCTGGTTTACGTCGGCCCCATCTCCTGCGCCCAAAAAGCCCTAACAAGGGGCAGGCCCAACGCACGCCAGCCAAGTGCCCCCTCGTGCCCTAGCACCACCGCTGGGTTAGGAGAGCACATGGGGGAAGGCAGCATGCCAGCACGACAGACTACTCTTTTAGAGCGTGCTGGCAACCCCGCAGCCTACCAGGCATCTGACCCCGGCCAAGGGCCCAAGCTCGAGTACTCAGAACGCCCTCCAGCTCGTCAGGGAGCGACTGCAGTGCTCTGACGCATCCTGCAGCTCATCACCAGAGTCCCTTTGCCAAGTGTACAAAGGTGGGCACGAACACTTCCTGAGAGAGGGCTTGTGGGGTGTTTGTGCACGATAAAAAATAAGCAAGTGCATTTATATGCTGGAACACTATGAAAGAATATAGTCATCGACTAGGCAAAAGCACGAAACTAAATTTCAGGAAAAATTAACTCAAGGGAAATCAAGCAAATGGGGATTAGGTTTCTTCTGAGTCAGATTATCAGACTCTGGAGTTATTAGGAAGCTGCTGTCGTAGAAACATAGCACAGAGCTCAGACTGGACTGCAGACGTGCGTGTATGCATGTGTGTACGTGTACATGCACGCATGCATGTCCGTGTGTGGTATTCACGTGTGCACACACATGCATGTCTGTGTGTACGTATAAAAGACACCAAACTTGGGTCCACAGAAGATGCTTCCCGTTCCCGCTTTCCTCTATTTCCCACATTTTTCAATGGGGGGAAAAGGCACATATTTTTTGAAAACATACCAAGGAAAGCACACCATACTCATGACACCAGCAAAAAAATAGTTAACATACTGCTTGGGCCAGTATCTTAACTATGTCTCTTAAAAAAACAATATTCAAACACCACTTGATGTTAATTGTGAAAGACAGAAACCACTGAAAAACATTTCGCATTTCCTGAACTCAAAACAATAAATACACAAAGTATATACTGTTACATTCTAAGTTGCAAAGATTAATTATAATGGCAAGTTCAAAAGTAAAAATGTTCACTCTAAGTATGGTCAACATGACATTACAACTGAACAATAACTTGCAAGTCTATGCAGTCTTGTATTACATATACACATCTCTAAAGAAAATCTTGAGCCATATTCAAACCTATTTAATGATGTTAAAATTATGGAGCTTTGGGTGGTCAGACAGCTTAGCTTTCTAAGCTATTCTAGAAAGAGCAATCACAGTACAGAGCCCCCTCCTTCTGCAGCACCTGGACGTCTCTGCCTGGCAGCTTCTACCTGGGGCTTTCTGGGTGGAGCCTCTCACCTGATACGGAGACCGCGTGTGTCCGCATGCCTTGCTTCTCGCTGTTGGCCAGCCTGGAACAGAAAGGAGCAGAGCCATGAGCGCCGTGCCGGCAAACAGGGAGTGCCTACAGTCAGGACCATGCCATTTCCCATGGAGACCGTGCACTTTCGAGGGTGATTTTTAAAAGATTAAGCGCTACTAACTGAGGCACTTAAAATCACCAGACTGCTCTACTGTTTTAGAGACGACAGACGACTGGAGGAGCACCGAGATGCTGAGAGAGCCGCTCGTGACAGCAGCTTCAGCCCTACATCACCACTCGGCAGCCGGTGGGTATGTGGGTCAGAGCAAATTTTACACTGCAATGCTAGACTGCAAGGGGTCGCCCCACATTGATAAAATACAGGGAAAAGACACCTGGAATTGAAATTGCACTCTAAAACATAATTTGAAAAACACCCAGGAGTATGCCTGGTCCTCCTTAAATTCAGAGCATGTAAAAAAGCAGGCAGGACCTTAATACCTATTTTTATTATTTACAGACTAAGCCTAATGTATCTGGTTACTTGTTTCATAAAATTGCCCAACAACAGGTGTGTTTGACGTATCTACCCACATAAAATAAAATTTTGGCCAAAAATCTCAGCGACATTTAAAAAACAGAAGCATAGTTCAGTTTTAAATTTTCGGAAAGCACAAAACAGAGAGAAAGAAAAGGAACCCCAGATTCTTTAGATGCCAGAGTGACTTTGATGTTTTTATAAAAGAAAACTTTTTCCAGATACATAAGCATGTACTATAGAAGTGCTGAACAGAAAATGGTTCCGGCACACAGAATTTACACTGGGAAATACGGGACCTGGAGAGTAGATCCCTCTCGAGAATGGGGAAGATTCAGTATGCAGCTGTGGGGCCCCTACAATCAGTGATCTCAGCATAAAGCCACGGGACCGAGTTCCTTTCACTGAGTTCTCTACGTATCCCAGATCTAATGAGCTTTAGGGCTGAACCAGAGTTGCCGTGTGACAAATCACCGGTTCCTCTTCTACTGTGGCTACGGGACTCCCGGCAGCTGTCTGAACCACACGCACAGGGAAGTCGGGGTGCGCGCTCCCGACAGCAGGTCAGGCCATGTGCTTCCAGGCCCTGCTGCCCGCGCGGCGGGCTCTTCCTCTCCCACGCCGTGTCTCCGGGGGCTGCTGCAAATCCGCTTGCTCACTGCCACACGGATTTCACCACTTTCCAACCAAGAGCTGCCACAGCGTCTGCCGCTCTGTGATTTGTGGCAAATGGCACTCTTTTAAAGTTTCCTTTTTAATTCACTGTTTCTAGCATCTGTTGCCACTTCTACCTACTACCGTCTTCATCCACTTTTGTATCTATGTTTACGATTCTGCATATTTTAATCCTCAAAGTCATCTCTTACAGATTTTCTACAGTTGAAGATATTCTGGGCATAGTTTCCTGGCCTAATATGGGACATTAATAAATATCTATTAAACATTATTGAGTTTGTGAAACACAGTGCCCGAAAGCTGAAAGCAAGCTGCTTTGACCCATGCCTCCACCCCCCGCACAGCTATGGTGCACCTCCCATACACCAGCTACTCCCCGGGTCAGGTCTATGATGTCACATGACCCTGGCCGTCCATGAGGTCCTGCGGGCATGCGTGAGCAAAGAGGTAGTTTTGAAAGTGTGATAAGTCCTCCAGCAAGGAAGAAGGTGTTATGGGGAAGCACACGAGGGTGCTCTCCAGGGCTGGGCGATCGTGGGAGGTTTCTAGAGCCAGAAAGATGAGCAGGGCCTAGGCGAAGTTACAGAGGCTGGAGGACGAGTGGGGCATGTGAGTGAAGAGCATTTACAATGGCTTGGAGGTAAAGAAAGGACCATTTACTCCAGTAACTAAAGGAAGTTCAACAGAGCTGAAGAAGAGCGTGAGTGGTGGTGAAGCAAGCCTAGAGGGGCCGGCAGGGGCCAGTGGTCGGGGTCTGGCCTGCTGGCCCAAGGACGCTGGCCTTTATCCACAGAGCGACAGCAACCCCTGCAGGTGTCATGAGACTCTGTTCCACCCCAGAGCGCTCAGCACTCGGCTCTGATGCTTCCTTACCGACGTGTCCATATCTCCCAATTTAACTCCTCTGGTCCCCAGTCCCTCGCACGCTGGCTGACCCCAGAGAAGTTACTAAGTAAGTTCTTCTGGCATCACTGCTCAATTCTTTTTAATCTTACAGATCAACACATCTACTATGAAATTCATGACATCAACAACTTAAAAAATGAACACAAATTACTTATGTTTACTTTTCTCACTTGTAAAACAGCCAGAATGGCACCAATTCTCAGGTTCTTAAAAGGTGAGTGCTGAGTATAAACCATCAACAGGCCTCCCCGGTGCTGTGACCGGGACGGTCCTCCAGCTGCCCGATCAACTTAAGATAAGGGGAAAGTCATTTTACACTTTTGGTTAAAGCTAAATACATAACACGATTTACAACTCATTTGACTTCTTTCTGGAAATACTTGTTTTCCACTTCCCTAGTTGTATACACAGAAGTTTGATGATTCAGGCAAATGGAAAATAAAGCATGGTGATTGCTTGACAGTTTCTAACACAAATAAGTAACAAAATGCACAAGGCAGCACTTACTTTGGTATTGATGGCAACGCCCGTTCACCTTCTGGAGAAAGAGAGAGAGAGAGAGAGAGAGAGATGAGGTCCCTATTTCTTTAGAAAAGATTATGTGTAGCAATCAGAGAACAAGGGTAAGTCTTAGTCCAGAATTTAGCAATAACCCTTTAATAAGGAAGTTATTACACTGTGCATCTTAGGCTTTCGTGGTTCATTTTCAATATTTACAACACACATAAACCGACTGGAGGTGCATATTGTGTAAGAGGGACTGTCTAATCAGAGCAAAGCCCTGAGGGGATAAGTGGGTCAAAGACATCCCTACACCAGAGGACTGGCCATTTTGTCCTCTGATAAAAATGCTCAGTAGAAGCAACACCAAAACCTGTCTAGGAAACACAAATACAAGGAAAACAAATCCTCGGGATGTGCAGAGGCAGAGGGACTGATGCACCAGAGCAGCCCAGGAAGCAAGCAGGCCTTGACCAAGGGGTCACCTGCCACCCATGACAGGGCTGCGCTCGGGGCTCCCGGCACCGGCCCTTGCTGCTCTCATCACAGCAAAGCGCAGGGCTCCATTTGGTGGTTGGCGGACACGCTCTCTCCCCACCCTCCTTCCGTGAGGCAGGAAGCACAGAGCTCCCAGGTCAAGGTCTTCTATCTGTTTAAATCTAACAGGCACCTAACTAATCCTCTCTTCTAATCCATCCCTGGGCTAAGTTACTACGAGGATCATGTTCCCCCCAATACAAACTCATCAAGTCATTCCCTTGTTTTAAATTCCAGTGTCTCTCATTGGCTTTTTTTTTTTAAGATTTTATTTATTTTTTATTTTTTTAAAAGATTTTGTTTAGGATTTTGTTTATTTATTTGACCGAGAGAGACACAGAGAGAGAGGGAACACAAGCAGGGGGAGGGGAGAGGGAGAAGCAGGCTTCCCGCGGAGCAGGGAGCCCGATGCGGGGCTCGATCCCAGGACCCTGGGATCATGACCTGAGCCGAAGGCAGACACTTAACCAACTGAGCCACCCAGGTTCCCCAAGATTTTATTGTTAAGTAATGTCTACACTCAACGTGGGACTTGAACTCACAATCCTGAGATTAAGAGTCGCATGCTCTACTGACTTGAGCCAGACAGGCACCCCTTTCAATGGCTTTTAAGATGAAATTTAAGCACATCTGCTCAACCCACAAAGCACTGTTTCATTTCTGCTGGCACACAACACTGCCCTATCTCCATCTTTGGGGTGTCTGCCCACCTACCACCCATCTCTCTGACACCTTCCCAGGTAGTCCATTAGTGTCACCCAGTGCAGTCACAATTGCTGTCTACAGTTCTGCTCCTTGCACTTGCCCTAGAACTTAGCCCCAAGAGCTCTTCGCCTCCAGAAGTTACCTTTGTGCTGTCTCACCAGTCTTGCTCCCTACTGCTCCCTGGTCCTAGGTGACTGCATAGCATAGTTCCCTGAACACATCATGCTGCCTTCACACATTCCGACCCTTGAAAGGTGCTCTTCCCTCTGGTAGAAAGACCATTCCTCAATTTCTCAAAGCTCAATTCGGTGGGGGAATGGGTTGGATGGGGGATGGGTATTAAGGAGGGCACTTGTTATGATGAGCACTGGGTGTTGTATGAAAGTGACGAATCACTAATTCTACTCCAGAAACCAATATTGCACTGCTTGTTAACTAACTAGAATTTAAAAATAAATAAATGAATGAACGAATGATATAATATTCTAAAAAAACAAAACCTCCATCCAAGCACAATTTGAGCTCCAGGGAGCCCTTCCTGCAGCAACTCAGGTGGCTCTGGGTGGTGCTGCTGTGCTCTGCCTCGTTCCAGGGCACTTGTACATGTGAACGCACTCGAAGGTCGGACTCAACCTGCACACAGGTGTCTCTCACACTCAGCAGGGCACCCTGCGCTCACAAGGTTCTCAGACCGCTGCTTGGTAAATGAAGAACTGAATCAGCCTCGGATCCCACGTGAGTGACTCTGCACAACTATTTATCTGTGAAACAGAAATCAGACCGTCTGGTTTGCAGGGACAGCTGAGGCATGCGCGGCGGCGCAGAACGCAGACGACCAGCACGTGACCCCCAACACGCGGCTGCATTACCACCCAAACCGCCTCACTCTGACTTTGACATCCACATTTCAAGCAAAATACCCAAGTGCCACCACGAAGGCCAAACGTGGAGTTACTAGAAAATCTATCATTAGCTGACCACCCGCGAAGACTCCGACCAGGTCTTGTCCACACCCACCACTGTCAGTTAGTAACGGCCACTAGCCGTCTGCACCCTTTGTCGCAAGGTCTACTTCCCTGGGAGGAAAAGAGACCAGCTCATAAACACTTGGTTAATAGAGACTTCCTAAGCAGCTGGGCAGGAGCAGAGAGAAGGCTGTAAATGAGCTGATTAACAACAAAGGATCTTGAGAGTACATTTTCAGGAAGCAAGACCGTAAATCACTGAGTAAAATGGCCACACACACTAGCAGCAGCACTGTTATAAAAACGCAGTACTCACCGCCTAAAACGCCCAGTTCTAGGTGTCAGTTTTTAACATTCCTTTAAATTTATAAGCTGAAGGCCTAACATACAACTTCTCATGTCATTCCCACGGCAGATAGCTTATTTCCCGGAATAAATCCTTTAGGATTAAGGATGTATCTTTATATTAACCTACATTTGACTTTTCAATTTTTGAATAAAAGTTCTTACCTGTTTTTTAAATTAAACAATGCAGATTCCCTGTAGCAAATCTAAATCATAAAGGTGCATATTATAGAAAGGAAGTGGGAAGGCCAAAGCCTCGTCCCCTGCTTCAATCACATCTCCCACCTCCCCAGGAGTCCTCCCTGTCCACAGCTGGTCACTGAGCTGCCCAGGTTTCCAGACTCCTCTTACACTTGCGAATACACACACACAGGCTTGGCTACATGTATGTGTGTGTGCGTAGGAGTGGGCTTTCAGCACGAAAATAGCACCGCCTCCCGTTTTTCACAGCTGTGGAGTACTCTATGAGGGGTGCATGCTCCCTCACTTAGTGATTCCTTCCCGTTGTGTGGACATTTAGGCTGTGTCTGGTTTTGAGCTGCTACACACACTGCAGAGTGAACACCCGGTGTCCATCGGATTCTGCAGGAGGACCTCTAGGAGGTGGACAATGGACAGGCGCCATCGCTACACTGGCCTCCGACGACTTATGCAGACACCAACAAAATGGGAGAGCACATCTTCCAAGGATGGAATGGAAGATCTGTCGCTTCACCCAACCTAAACCAGAAAACGCGATCTGTCGCTGCTGGTGTCCAATGCCTATTGCACATCTCCATGTCCACTCTTCTACAAGGAGCCTATTTTCATACTGGCTTGTCTTAATGAGCTGGAAGAACACGCGAGAAAGAAGAGATTTTAATTCTTTGTTGTCTGTGTCACAGATGTTTTCCCTCCTGTATCTCAGCTTTAAAAAAATGTTTCTTTTACTAACAGAAGTGCTTTCATGTTTACAAAACCAACTCTGTCAATTCTGTTCTTCCTACACCCTGGGTCGGGACCTCTTAGAAGCATACCTCCCCTCCCTCCCAGGTACAGGCTTATTATCATCCCGCACACAGGAAATCTTCTGAGGAATGAGGAAATTATGACCCTATGTTAATGTGCATAATTCTTTCCTCTGAGAAGAATTTTACTAAAATTGAAAAACTGCCACTGAGCTCTCCTGTGGCTAAGGCACAGGTCAGCTAACCCCACAGTAAGGGTCAAGGTCGTTCAGCAACTCTGATGGAACTCAGTCCAGGGTATCTGGCTTGGGGCTCTAATTACATTTTCCACCCCAGTAAACACCACCTTTAAAAGCACTTTTTAAGTGCAAAGTAATTGTGGTAGATCACAGAAGTAATCAAGTGCGTCTGAGCATACTCACAACTTACAGGTAGAACTTACAGATCACTTAGAACTGGTGTCCCTGTTATGCGTATAAACACGTACCTGTTGTTTACCATTAAACAGTTTACAGTCTAGAGAAGACATATGGGTACATATATAAGTGTTATTAAAAGCACACTGCCAGGAAAATGGTGCACTGGAGTGTAGAAACATGTTTTAAATTTATTAGAAATTTTTAAAAAATCTAAATTAAAAAATGCTCATGTGCTCTTGTCCACATATATTTCTGACCATAATCCATTAAAAATGTTTGATTTAAAGTATTATTTCCATTAGGCGTATACCTTCATGTTAGGTACCTATTACAAAATAGTTGTATAATAAATGAACACGCTGGGATTGAGAATAAAGTAAGTACATTATCGAGTCTAGTGTCTCATTCTATAAAGACAACATAAAATTGCTAAGAGCCAGCGCCCTACTAGGATTTTATGAGAAGCGTTTTCACTTGTGCTCTTGTCATATGCATGAAGAACTTAATGCATCTCAGTTCACAAGATGTGATATCAAAATGTTTATCCCTAAGGAGAAAAAAAAAGCCAATTAAAAACCAACACAGGAAGGTGTTGAAGTTTCAAACATGGAATGGCTGGCTTATTTAATGCTTAATGTCTGAATGTTATTTTTTTGTGTGCATAAACTGATAAAGAACATTTGGTAAATTAGGATAAAAATTTTTAAATTATTTACTAAAAAGGAGACAGGCAATATGTCACATTGAACACTTTTGCAAAATACCGTCTTCATGGAAAGGAATTTCCCTAAAACATTTAAATAATATTTGCAAGGTACATACCCCTGCTTAAAACACAAAATAAAAAATCAAGAGTTTATGTCTGTACAAGTTTTAACTGAGAGTAGCCTTTAGACCTTTCTAAAAGCAACTTCATTACTATATTTCATACAAAGAAAGCTACTATAAATCTAAATATAACTATTTTAGAAAATAATAGGTTTTACTGGTGTGATCATAAAGATTTTTACTAGATTAGGCGTATCCTAGGATCCACACACTTTAGCTATTGTTTTCAGAGCACATCATGACACTAACTTTTAAACAAAGGTTCCAATGATTCCCCGTCTCACACCGCCCCCCCGCCCCCGACTGCTCCCTCCAGCCGCTCTGTGAACACAGGGTATGGGGCTGCTGGTAGGCCAGGCTTTCTGCTGCGTCTCTACCAGGAGTTCAGGACTCCATCATCTGTTTTCCTAGCTCGTCTCCACGCCGCGTACCTGGACACACAGCACTCGGCCCCTCAGGACCACTTTCCTGTGATGGTCCCGGTCACGGAGGGGAGTGCTGCAGGGGATCCCGTGTCTACCGGCCACAGAGCTGGCTGCTTTGTGGGCACCACTGTGGACCCACCTCCCATGCCATAAAGCAGGCGTCGTTCTTTATGGATGAGGACGGTCAGAGTCCAGGTTCACACAGTAGGTCAGGATCGCCCTGCAGCCAGCAGCAGTCACGGGAACAATGCTAACATTTATGGCCACTGCATGTGCCAGACACAGTTCCAAGCCTTTCACAC
Source organism: Halichoerus grypus (assembly GCF_964656455.1). Classification (NCBI taxonomy): domain Eukaryota; kingdom Metazoa; phylum Chordata; class Mammalia; order Carnivora; family Phocidae; genus Halichoerus; species Halichoerus grypus. The sequence goes on along the minus strand of NC_135716.1, from coordinate 3,162,401 downwards.
AGATGAAGTCATTTATCCTCCCTGAACCATAAAAGACAGGTGCCACTCTGTGTGTGTGTCAGAGCTAGAGAACCAGGCACAGAAAGGTCAAGCAATTTACAGACGGCAGCTCAGAGGACTTGCCATTTGAACATACAAAAGGATACATTTCTAGAGCCCAGATTTTTCCTGCTACCATTATGCTATTTTCCTGCTGGGAACGTTCTGTTTGATTATTTCAGAATTCCAAATCTTCTGAAACAACCCTTCTTACTGCCTTGCAAGAACCCCACATGGCTTCCAAAGTGATACAGCCTTGTTTCTAACAATTACTCATTCTAATCACTGATTTTACATCATGCCTTAGAACTAATTTTGTTCTTTGCTCTAAGCTTTTGAGATCTATAAGAAAAAAGTTTATCTAACATGAGTTACAAAGTATACCTGAAAAAAAATCCAGAACATAATCCCAAAAGTTTACTACAAACACTGACAGCAGCCTAGAAAGCACCTAGAAAGTGTTGCCCGAACCCAGTAGCCTGAACACCAACACTGTTTCCCCGAAGCTCTTCTATTCAAACCCGGCTCACAGGCTGCGCGTTGCCCCACTTCCCCGGAAAACCAAGAACACAGACGTACTTGGCTGAATTACTTATTTGGTCTTCAGAGTCGTCTAAAAGAAGGAGTAGAGGCAGTTGGGATGAGCTCGCTTAACAGCTCCCAGTGCGACTGCTCAAGCAGAAGCAGGACCTCACCTTTCTGGGGTCTGATGATAAAAGACTGTGTGGCCCCGTTCACCAGCCGGCAGTACCCATCTATCAAGTCAGCCATATTCTCGGCGATGGTTAGGGATGGCGCTGTCACTGTCAGAGGCTAAAAGGGGAAAAGACCGAGAGAGGCGTTATTGTTCTTTGTATCATCAAAGGGGCAGCTGTACTATGACATCAGATCTCTAGGTACACTCGGAAAGAGAAGAGTGACAGCGACACAGATTTGTCATAAGGTTGGCGTGGAAAAGGAAGTTGATATTTAAGGATGTTATTCCTAGAATATGTGACAGAAGGCGACCCAGACAAAAACAGAAAAATCACTTAAACTGAGATTCATTTTCTAGAACTAAAGGAGGCAAAAAAAATATTTCCCTTCAGAGTTGTCTGGCCCCTCTGGAACATCTAATTAAGGGAAGAATTTAAAGAATCAGTATATTTCAAGTATGGCCTATTTTAGAAACAAACATGGAGTAAATTTTTATCAATTATCCCTCGTAATTTTTCTAGCATTAAAGAAAATTACTAAAATCTCATTATTTTAAGCATGCACAGCACGTTTTGCCTAAGAGGTCAGAATTCACTGTTTTCACTATCAAACCTGCAATTTTGATAAACTTCCTGAAGATTTATCATTAAAGATTACCCGGGAGATGATCAGAGCTGTATTTTCCTTCCCGGCACAAGGACGCCCTAACCAGAGCAGTATTCCTCACGTCCTCGTCCACGAACAATACACCCTCCCTGAGCTCCGCGACATGTTCAGGGCTGGGGGGGGGCGGGGGGGGCGGGGAGGGGGCGGTGGGGGGGAGTTCTGACAATGGTGGTGCCGAAAGAGAATGTTACAGAGGTGCTGTCTGGAAATTTTAACTGGCAATAGTTTCCGTATTTTAGGGTTTCATTTATTCACCTCTGAGAATCAAATGCACTTCTGAGAGCCTCAGAAATGCCCCTGCTCCCAAGGCAGAAAGAACAAGTGAGAAGCGTGGCAGATAAACCCATCTGAGAAAAGGCTTCCACCACCAGAGAGCCCCGTGAGCTGCACGTAACAGACAGAGGTCCGAAAATGTGCTGTGTGCGACAAGCCCAGTCGTTCTGACTCCACATGTGAGCATCCTCTGCCCGTCTGTCAGAGGTCACCTGATGCGGTATTTGCCAAATGGTGCGCTGTCTTGACTGGGCCACACTGCATGCGGATTAGAAGCGTGGGCTCTGGGAGGCACCCCATCTCCACCACTTGTGCTCAGCTTCCTCAGCTGTACAATGGGTTCAGAGCATCTCAAAGAACTCCTTTTGCTGGGTTCTGAGAATGACCCGTGTCGCTCCTGGCCCCCATGCTAAGCGTCAGAGTAGCGGGTGACCCACCCGGCAGGAGCTGCGGCGGCAGGGCTGCTAGCAGGTGACCCGGCCCCGAGACCACCACGCACAGCAGTCTGGGAAATGACACTGCTTACTGAAGGTACCCGTGCATTTACATAATCCTAAGAAGCGGATGTTCGTGCTAGTTCATGAGAATCTTCAACCGGCTTGACAATAATGCTCCTGACCGACTTTTCCATCTGTCACCTGCTCTACTCTTGGGGGCATGTACTCATTACTACCTGAAATGGAACACTCACCACGTAAGAGAAAGCTGGGATTCTGACGACCCACAAAAACTGCATCCTTACCTCGGGGGCACCGGCAATTTTCAGCTGTAGCATCCCTTTCCGGTCCTTGTCTTCGCTGTTCGAATACTGAATGGTCTGCACTTGATTGAAGTCGGCCAGATGTGTGGGCTTGGGAGAGAAAAGGCAACCACTTGGGACCCCAGACAGACTCCTGTCAGGTACTGTGTGACTTTCTTGCAGTGCCCACCCCATCCCACTCTCCCGAGGACCTCCTCCAGATGACTGCATCTGGGGGAGAGGCTGCTCATCCATCAGCCCCCAGTGGGGTATTCTCTTCCTTAGGAGCAGTCCTGGAACCACCAGGAACTGTCTGCTCACTCCCAGGTGAGGAATATGCCTGTTCTCTGTGTTCCTGATGGCCAAGCAGGAGCGCTCCACCTGTCAGAGCTGGACGAGTGAGTCACAGGTCCCAGAGAAGAAAGGAAATAGAAGAAAGTCCCAGATTTGACTTACTCACTGGCCTTGGGAGTAACTGCGTGTGAAACCTACTCCCGTTCCCACAGAGAGAGGGACCTGTGTGCACTCCCAGTGCATCCTGAATTAGAGCAAGTCTCTGAGTTTAACAACGCTAGGGAGTTGGCAGGTGTCCAAAGGACCCTTCTCAGGAAGACGTGCCAAGAGACTTCATTTCTCCAACTAGAATCAACTCTTTTCTTCTTATGAAGACAAAAAAAAAAAATGCCCATTTGTCCCTTATCCTTCTAGCATTTCATGACAATGATCACTTTGCTGTGATGATTCCTACACATTTATTCACAACAATTACCTTGATTTCAGCCTCTTTCTCTTACAACGTCATGAGGATTGGCCTCTCCCACCAAGTACTCCACTCAGCCCAGATTCTGCCACTGGGACTGAGCTGGAATTATGGTTCAGAAAGTGATTGGCTCCTGGGTGGCTCAGTCAGTGAAGCGTCTGCCTTCGGCTCAGGTCATGATCCCAGGGTCCTGGGATCGAGCCCCGCGTCAGGCTCCCTGCTTGGTGGGGAGTTTGCTTCTCCCTCTGTTCTCCCCCCACCTGGTGCATGTGCACTCTCTCTCTCTCAAATAAATAAATAAAATCTTTATTAATTTTTTAAAAGACTTTATTTATTTGTCAGAGAGAGAGCGCGCACAAGCAGGGGGAGTGGGAGAGGGAGAAGCAGGCTCCCTTTTTTTTTTTTAAAAAAAAAAAGCTTCCCTTCACATCAGAACACCTTCACAGCTTTGCTTTCAGGCACAGGTGTGTCCATGAGGCCTTCAGACGGGAGCCCAGGGGCAGCCCTCCGCTTTCCCATTCTAAGACGTCCAAACAACAGGGAGCACGGCCCCTGTGCCCACTCCCCTCTCTCCGCCTCTGTGCCACCTGCCCTCACGGGGTTCACTCCTACCTCACTGGCTGTCTTCCACAGTTCCTTTGGCTTCTCCTCTGCTCCATCTCTAAATGATCACGGGCCACAGGACTCTGTGCTGGGCCCATCCTTCCCCTGAGCTGTGGCGGCCCAGCCAATACCACCCAGCCCCATGGTGCAAGTACGTCTCCAGTCCTGAACTGGGACACGTAGCCAGCCACCTACATGACACCCCCACACGGACGTCGGGGACAGACCGTGAACAGCAGTCACGGGATCCGCTCTTAACACCTGCTCCTCCTCCAGGCCTCCCCAGTGCAGCAACAAGCATCACCAGTCAACCCTGTTCCTGAGCCGAAAAACGGAGGCATTATCACCGGCTCCTCTCTTTCCTCCCCCACAGCCAGCCCCCCTCCACACCCGGAGTCTGTGCAGTTTCCTTCCACCTTCCCAGCTGCCACTCTGGTGCAATCACCGTTGGTATCCTGCTTCGAGCATCAGCCCTGCAGCCGTTTCCCTCGTTGTGCGCCTCTCCCCCCCCCACAGACCACCCTACCCGGAAGCCCGGGAGGTACTTCACAGTGTAAGTCAGGTCTGACAAGCCCCTGCTTCGACACTGTACGATGCCAGCAAAGGGAGGCAAAGGACCCCCTGGTCCGCCCTCTGCCTGCCTATTGGACCTAACTTCTCATCATGAGCTCATCTTGATCAGATGCACTCTAGTCTTACTGGGGCAGAATCATGCCCCCAGAGGGTTGTTTTTGGTTGGCTGAAGAATGAGGGATATAAATGGGGACCAGGGCCGTGAGACGTGGTAGAAAGCACAGGAAGTTCCATCACAGCGAAAACTGTCCTATGTCCTGAATGGCTTTCAAGTGTCCTGATGTGTATTCATGTTGGTGAAAAATCTGATTCTAGAACCCAAGTCTTTTTTAAAACACAAAGTATGCTCTACACTGAATTTTCCAGGAACACAACTTATGTGTAATTTAGGGAATACTGACTTTGCTATCTTTGGAATGTTATGATGAGTTGCTCACCATTTTGGAAAATGACATCATGGAGGGCAATGCTTGTTGGTATTTGAGCTGCTGACCCCATGCACACACATCTGTAACAGAGGAGATGAGGCTCCTTCTAACAGACCAGGAATCAAATGTTATTAAGCTGGTGACGCATGAAATAGGGGACATCTCAACTAGTCTCACTAAATGATTATATTAAAATATTCCTATTATTGCCATCTTATAACGAAAATATTTTTTTCCAAAGAACAATGGAAATTTAAGTCATGGAAATCATTATATTCCTTTTTTTTTTTTAAACCTACTGTGTTTCTGCCTCATTTTGACATGCCCCCCGAGGTCAGTCACATAACTTCCCCTTGTCACTTTCCTATACTACTTGTAAGGGGGCACTTCCGGTGGCCCTCTCTCAGATGAACACGCTCAGTACTCAGCTCTGACTCTTCTGTAACACTTGCCCGTCTCTGTGCTGTGTACTGACATACTGAAATAGACTTTTTGGAATTACATGTGCACAGCATATTCTGTGATTTTATTTCAAGTTAGCAAAAGACTCTTAAAAATATCTGTTATAAAGAAGACAGGGCTGGGAGGGGCCCACACTGACCACCACTCTAAATTGGACACCAGACACTCTCATACTACCCTACTGTAGCCCTCTCTCATGATCGGATTATTTCTGCTGCTTATCATCTTTCTTATATTCGCTCTCACAAACAGACTAAAAGCACCATGAGGGTGATCTAGTGGTGGACGCCCATCCTGTCTGCCACTTATTGCAAGGAAGGAGGGCCGTGCCTGGTACGTGAGGGAGTGAATGAATGACTCTGACAACTTATGAGGTGCTGGGCTCTGTTCTAAGTACCAGGAATCCAGCAGTGAACAAGGATGACGTGAATCCAGACATAAACAATCACACAGGGAAGCACGTAATTACAATTGTGATAAAGACCGCAACAAAGCAAGTGAGGGTACTGTCTAAAACTACATCCACTTTGTTTGGGGAGGGGCAGGAGGAAATGGTGAGGCCTCACTCAGAACAAGTCTCCCTGAGAACGAGAGTGGGCCCCAGGCCCCATGAAGCCAGGACCACGTGGATTTCACCCTGCGCTGGGCCCTGGCTTCCGGCTCACTGCCGAGCACCAAGCATCTGCACACACACATGCAGACCGACCCATGCAGCACTCCAGACAAGGCACAAAAGTAGGCCTTATGGGCCCCAAGAGAGGGCAAGTGTGTGCAGAGGAGTCTGCAGAGCTGGGCTGTCTACGGTAGCGGGAAGCCGCGAGTGGCTATCGAGCAGCTGCTGGTTCGCGGCTAGTCCAAACTGGGGGGGCGATGAAAATGCAGAATCCATGCCGATTCCAAAGACTCACTATGATAAAAAGAATATAAAATATCTCCGTAACTTTTATATACATGATACCTTGAAGTGATGGCATCTTGGATACACTGGGATACATAAGATATATTATTAAAATTCATTTTCACCTTTTAAAATGTGGTTACTAGAACACTGCAAAGTCCATAGGCAGCTTGCATCACTTGTATTGAGCAACGCTGGAGAATAAGGTGACCTAGGAGTCAGGTGAAGTAGCTAAGGACTCAGAAGTACCGAGAGGGCTCCGCTGCATGAGGGTCACTGTCCCCCAGGCGGAGGCTGGGCAGGTGCTGGGGTGCCGGCGGGGGCTGAAGACAGAATGGGAGGAACCCAGGCGGCGCACTCAGAGCAGCTCGGCTTGGGGCAGCCACGCGCCACCAGGTTCTCAACGGCCACGTGCCAAGAACTTTTGCAATAAAGCAAAGAGGAAACGTGGGCTTGCTCCCTGGCGGGGACAGGGAAAGGGATATGGGTTTGAGGGAGGACATTTTTAGGATGAGAGAGATTACACATTTTTCTATGCTAATAGGAATGGCCCAGTAGATTGGAAGCATTTACTGGTGCTGGAAAGAGAGCAGAAGAGACAGGGGGGCCGCTACACAGCCAGGGACGGTCTTACCAGAAGCATGATGTTCACCCACGGAAGGCGCGGGACGGGAGGGTGGGTGTGGCAGGCAGAAATGCAAGCAGGGCAGATTTTATAGGGACTTCCGGGGCTCTATCCTGACACTCCCATCCTAGTTTCCTTCTACTTTATACAACAGCAACTTTCACTCCGGAGGACAGAGATCCTCATATTCTCAAAGAGAAAATAGACATTTTTTCCATAGAACATTGATAAAAATCAACCATATGCTTGGCTATAAAGAAGACTGGAACACATTCACAGGAAAAAACCTGTTCTCTGCTCATTGGCCAGTAACATTAGAAATAATAACAGTGAGACCCAAACCCTCAGAGCTACTTGAAATTTAACACTCTCCTAAATAATGCTATGATGAAAGAAATAAAAGCTGTATAGAAATACAACGAAAGGAGAACACCACCTACCAACATTAGTAAGACATTAAAAGTTGTACGAGAAAATGGCCTCCAAAGTAAATGAAAATACATTGGAAAAAAACACCCCAAGGGAACTGCAGGAGAAAGGCTAAAAACAAGTGAACAAGATGGGAAAGGGGGTCTGCCAAGAACAATGCCGACATGAAGGAAAAGGAACGGCAATGCTGTCACCCCGATTTCTGAGCTTGCCCACGAAGGGCCGCTATAAGAGACAAGCCGTCCGCATGTCTGCAAAAGCCAAACTCCCACAGACGTGCGGGGGCATGAGACCAGGCGCAGGACTGAAGTCACCGGAAAGATGACGAGAGAACCCCGAGATACAGCTCCATGGTGACAAGCTGAAAACACGGGAGGCAGAGGACACGCTATCGGAACGCGAGTTATGACAGGCGACAAGAAGCGGACACCCCGAGCAGCTGTGCTGCTGCGGGGGGGGAGGGGGGGGCTGGTACACCTGTCACTGAGGCGGCAGCAGGGGCCACGCAGACCCAGGCTGCCTCACCCGAAAAACACGCAATTCCCATTCTGCCTTCAAATATTTCAGGACGTAAAATCATAAAAAGACCCCAATTCACCTGATGAAATAAATTAGTGTAACTTCTAATACCCTTTAATGTCCTTATAAAGTTAATATAAAAAAGAAAAATCTAGATTGTGCTCACTTTGGCAGTACATATACTAAAAAGACAAGATTTTCTTTGTGCTGTGGCACATCAAGTTCTATGAAGCTGATGCGGAAAGAGACAACTGGACGGTGTCACGGAACAGAAGACCCCGGGGTGCATCGCAGGAGGTAACAGATACATGACTTGGTGCACCCTGCTGACCCTGCTGTCTGCTCACCTGGAACAGGGCCAGCAACAACAGCAATGACATAACAGTGGTGACACCCAAATGCCTACCTGAGTCCTTTGTGTGAGGCCATGATCAAATTCATTATTTAATTCTCTTACCAACCCTATTAGGTGGTTGAAATTATTACGGCCATTTTACCAATGAGGAAACACAGGCCAACTGTGGAGGGACGGAGCCCAAGTCACAAGGCTAGCATGAGAGCGAGTCAAGGTGGCAACCGTGGCCATGTCCTCCAGAGCCTGCCTCTCTTGACCGCATTCGGGGCTCCACCTGTGACCTCACCTGAGGACTCTGGGTGGATTCCAGGTGGGTTGAAGGCTTACATGTAAACAGGACAGAGACAACATTGCAAGAAAATCCAGGAGACCACAAATCAAACCTAAAGGCTAGGACTACAACAATCTGTAAGTGGTGAAAACAGATAAGGTCACCGACCGTCCTGGAGAGGTCACACCAATGGCTGCTCTTGCCATCAGCGTAGGAAAGTTCCAGCGGGGCCACACTCTTGTCAACACTTGGTATTACAGCTCTTTCCCATTTTAGCCATCCTAGTAGACACGTAATAGCACCTCACTGCACGTATCTGATGACTCCGAAGCTCAACACCTTCTCATTTATCTCTAGACTCTTTGGATATCCTCTTGGGTCATCTGCCCTTTACTTAATGATTTACTGCCAATCTTTACCCTGGCTTAGGAGACTATTGTCAAATACATTAATGCAAATACCTGGCTTGCCTTTCTACTATCTTTTGATGAAAAGAGTTCAATGTACTCTAATTTATCAGAATTGTCTTTTAGAGTTAGCACTTTTTAAGTCCTGTTTAAGGAATCTCTGCCTACCCCAAATTTATAAAGATATTCTCCTATGTCTTCTATGACTTTCATCATTTGCCTTTCACATGTAGATCAATATTACATCTGGAATGGATTTTGTTAAGTGTGTGACAGGGGTCAGAATACCCTGGTTTTTCTCTGCAAATACTCAGCGGATGCTGCAGCATTTACTGAAGAGTTCATCAATGATGCAGAACTCAGGACAGCAGCCCCTCTCGGGGTAGGGGCTAGAGACTGGGAAGGGGCAGGATTCATCTTTGTCTGCACTCAGGCCCAGCGTGAGGAGTGTCCATGCACAGGCAGTCCCGAGATGTCACCAAAGCAGACTTACGTTGCAGCCCTTGTCCGTGAGGTAACTGATTCCTTCTTCTGGGCCAATTGCCAGTTCCACCGAAATAATCCAGCTTGACTTTTGAAGGGTGAAACAGGTAATGACAAAGGTCCCAGAAGAAAAAAGAAATATTTTAGATGAAAACATGGACACATTAAAGGACCAAGGTGGGGGTGGAGGCGGGGGGCTGGTTTAGCTTGCCATTTATTTATCCAACCAAGTACTACAAAATGTCTGTAACTTCACTGATCCAGTATCTGGTGGGTCTGAAGCTAATGGTTTCTTTGGAAAGATTATTTGAATAGGTTAAACTAGCCCAGAGGGAACAGTTCATTAACAAATCACTGGGCTGGAATAAAAAATCCAATTATCAACACAGGCATGCTTTCAAAAAAAGATGAATTCATCCTCACATTAATACATTTTCTTTTTTCATTTTTCCCCACTGTAAAATGACAAATATTTTCATGTTGTTAAAAATGTGACAAATCAGATTTCAATCAGAAATTTAGACACACATGGATAAGAAAAAGCAAAAGAAATGAAACCCAGTTCCCCATTTCCCATGTCCCCATACTTACACCCAGAGCACACTTGAAGCATTCTTTATCAAATCTGTACACTGGGGAGAGGATCTCAAAGAACTTCAGAATACTTTCTTCTCTGTTAAGGTTGGCAAACTGTCTAAACGTTTGTTGGATCAGCTTTCTTAGTGTTTTGGCCTGCACAATAAAATCACAAAAATCATTTTACAGTCAACAACGCACAACAACAATAGTGAATGTCAAAGCTATCTTTCCCTCCCACCACTCGCTCCAACCTATATTCACATCACTATGAAATGCCATTATTTGTCAAAGCCTATTTCCTTTTTTAAGTAGCTGTAATAAAATGCACACAGTATAAGATATAGCATCCTAGCCCTTTTTAAGTACACAGTTCAGTGATTCCAAGCTTTACTTCTTAAATAGAAATTTATAAGGCAATAATTTGCTTATTAGAACATGTGGTAAAAAGTTAGGCATTAAAAAACACGTACTATCTTAAAAAATTAAACATAAAAAATAAAATAAAAAACACGTACTACCTATGCACGCAACGGGGAGCTGGCAAAAGCTTAGATAGGAAGGCACTCACATATCCCACTGTTAGGAGGGTAAGTCGATACAACCTTTTTGAAGGGCAATTTGGCAGCACGGATAAAAATACCTTAAAAAAACCTACAAATCTGGATCCAGAAATTAAATTCCAAGGCACTAGTCTTTAGAAATGATTAAAGAACTCCACAAGGACTCAGCAATGAGGAGGTTCAGGGCAGAACTATTTATAGGAGCAGTTGGGTTATATGCATCGTAATATGTCTGCCTATGTTGTATGAGCCCTCAAGACCGTCGTGTGGAACGGACTCACTGATGTGAAAATCCCTATCGTGGTGTCAGGGGAGAGAATCTGGTGAAACAATCTGTATGTGCAGTACACATGCCTTTAAGAGGAGAGCACTGCTGATGGGACTCACACAGGCACGTGTGGGCACAGGTGCACACACGTATCCACACAGAGAAGGAGACGGCACAACTATGCCCCTTCCTGTCTAGTGGGATCATAGGTGATCTTCCAGACCATTTTTGCACATTTGAGCATTCTATTTATGCACCACAAGCATCTGGACGGTGGAGGGAAGGGCCCTCCAGGCAGCAAGCCCATAGCCCATGGTGCGTCAGCAGCAGCCTGGGGAGGCCCGTGGGGAAAGGATGCGGGATGAGGTCTGAGGAAGAAGGCTGGGGCAGGAGCCAGCCGCAGGAAGCACCCAGCTTCCATCCTGGGAAGAGACAAAGTCCTTGGGCACCTTGGGGAGAGTGACGTAATCTGACACGTTGGCTGCCGTGCTGTGAACGGTATGAAGGCAGCAGGAGAGACCAAGAAGGAGGGTATGGAAGTAATCTAGGCGAGAGGTGAGCAGAGTCTACGCAAGCATAGAAGCAGGAAGGGGTGAGAAGCAGATTTATTCTGAAAAACAGAACCAACAAGATGGACTGAGAGGCAGGAGTTACCACAAACTGAAACGGTAGGCCTGTGGGGAAGCAGGTTGGCAGGTGAGGGTCTTGCAGGAGACCCGGGGCCCAGCTGGAGCTCAGTGTGAGGTGCACTCAGACAGGAATCAGAGCCAGCAGACCGGAGAAGACTGGGGGTGGCAGAGGGAGAGGAGGTGAAGGGCCTCATCCTCCAGAGCATGCCCATCTTAGCAGGTCAGGGAGATGTGGCTGCTCAGGCAGCTAGGGGTGGCCCACCAGGGAGTGGCACACGGAGGTGACAGCCCACTGCAGTGGCTTGAAGGCCCCCGTGTGGTCAAGGGTTTACTGGATCTGGGACACTGCAGAGAGTGAGCTGACAGCTAGGCCCTGTGGTCAAAGAGTGGGACAGAGTCCCAGCGGCCTGCAGTTACTGGGAATGAAGCAGCCAGTGCGAGAGGCCGGGGAGGCCGAGGACAGGGTTCAAAGAGCCGAGGGAACAGGTGTTGCAACATGACCTTCATTTCAAAGGCTTGCGCTGCTCTTGTACAGAGGGTGCGGAGGAGGGTGTGGGAAGCAGAAAGACCAGCCAAGTTCCTGGGATAGACCACCCGGGAAACACTAGGGCACAGACCCCGAGGTGGCCGTGAAGGAGAGAGCCAGGCACCTTTGGGCCACTCGGGTGACTACATGCGGGATGGCAGGAAAACAAGCACCTGGGCAGGATGAAGGATGAGGTTTCTGGATGGAGTAGAGGGGCAAACAGAAGGGGCAGCTTGGTGAAGATAAAGTCACACTGACTCTGGACGTGGGCGCGACTCTTACATCTGGACCTGAACCATCAGGCAGACAGCTGCATACAGAGCTGGAGCTCAGGAGAGGGCAGGGCTGGGGACAGCACTGTCAGAGTCCACCAGCTGACAGATTCACAGATGGCTCCCACCAACCAAGTGGAGGCGGGAAAGAAGAGAAGGCTGCAGCCAGGTCAGCAGGCCAAGAGCTGGTTTTAACCAGGGCTGGGGCTCTGACGGGTGAGTAATACAGTGGAACTGCAGGTATTCTGATGAGGATTAATGGCAGTTGTAGATCACATAGTCTAAACTGAAGAGAAGTAAAACGGGCTCAAGGTTAGCAAGGCTTCACTAGCAGAGAATATGAACAATAAGCTTTGGATGCTCAGTAAAGAAAAGTCTGGGAAACATATTTTGGGGAATGCCCATCTAAGCACTGGCCATGAGCCAAGGGACTGAAAAGGCCACTCTTGTCATGGGCTGAGATGGCACGTAATAGTTGTTCTGACTTCAGGCTTTGCAAATACTCTTGTGGCCTATTAGGTCCGGCTGTCCGCCAGGAGCGTGTAGACTGGCCACGGAGACCTGAGTAAGAGCACAACTCCAACCTAACAACGCTGAAATAGACAAAATGGAAATAAAATCTGGTCTGTCCTGTAACCGAGGACACTTCACTCCCTAGCATGTAAGCGGGAAGACAGCTCTGACTTCTTTGATTTCAACGGCCTGAGGCAGGGCGTACCGCCGCTGGGTGCTCACGTGCCCATCGAAGGAGAAAACCAGTGCACAGAAAGCCCCAGAATGCCCTCCAACTCTTCCTACAAGTGCAGGACACCGTAAACTAGAATATGGCAGCAGCTACAAAGGATGGTTGTCTAAGGAGCATGGGGACTAGAACACAGTGACAAATCATTTTTATTAACGTTAATTAAAAGTTGATATAGTCACTCAGGCCTCTAAGAGGAATACTTCCACTCAGAGCCAATGAGTAATGACATGCGGCGATTAAAACCATGTGAAAGAGGTCCAGAAAAGAAGCCAATTCTCTGCCTTGTAGCCAATTCCCAACGAGCCACTTGTTTAGAAACAACTGACAATACTCTACACTTACACCTGCTCATCTGTGCAATGCTTTAAAAAATGTGTCACCCAAAGAGGTTTCTCTCTGAAGTGGTGAGACAGAAGTCTCTCTTTAAAGCCGAGCAGCTGAAGTCTCATCTTGAGCATCAGACTTACACACATCCACACGCCCACCTGAGACTTCCACTGGACTTCCCACATATCCAAAAGCTGACAGGCCACGAAGAGAACTCCTTGATTGCCCTCCAGGCTCAGCACCCCCATCTCGGCCGATCTCCCAGCTGCTTAAGGTAGAAACCCAGGTGGCAGCCCCAACCCCTCTTTCCCCTAACCCCTTAAACCTCAAACCCCCAAGTCCTACAAGTGCTTTCAAGTGCTGTCACAAAAAGCACACGGTGTTCTTTAATGCTTTCCACCATGCCAGCTCCACCTTTGCCTGAACCTCTGCGACAGCCCCCCAGGGGTACGATCACACGTCGCCAGGTGCTCTTTTTAAAACATGACCTGGATCACCTCACTCTGCAGCTTCAACCCTTAGGAACTTAGGAAACTGAATCATCTAACTATGCAAGTACTGAGCAGGAGATGCCTCAAGGCCAAAGGGGTCAGGGGGAAGAGCGTGGTGGATGAACAGGTTCAGCCTGAGAGTGGCAGCCAAGTCAGGGGCCGTGTCATCACGGGCCACTTAGGGAGGCTCAGGGAGGGCACAGCTGCTTTCTCGTCTCCAGCCTCCCTCTATCTCTGCAGCACCCTCAGAGAGAAGTTCTTCTATCACACCCATCTTACAAATGAGGAAACAGAGGCACAGAGAGAACAAAGACCCCAAATCTCAGAGCTGCATGGCAGAGCCAGGACCAAAGCCCGAGCAGCCCGGCCAGCGCCTGCAGTCCCGCTGAGAGCATCGCTCCCCCTCCCGGAGGCCGTCAGCTCGGGGGCTGAAGCTAGCCGAGGGACCAGGGCATCGGGGGTGCAGGCACGAGGGATGGACCCCGCGGCTACCCCGGCATTTCCACAAGCCCTGGTTAGGGCAGGAGCCTGGCCAGCACACGGCATGCAGCACGCACTGGGTGCCTACCAAGTATCTTAAAGGGACGGGCAGGTTCAAGAACAAAGAAAGGACACTGTCCCATCCCATTATCCTTTACCTTCTGTGCAGCACCGAAAATTGCAGCCAAAAGTTTTGGTAGAAGAGAGCTGGTGAACTTATGAGGGAGGGAACAAGTGTGCTCAGGAGCCTCACATGGGGTTGGTCCTTTATGACAGCAAATTCAATGATGTTGCTGTGCAGACCTCCTGCTTTCCAGTCTTTTTTTTTTTTTTTTTAACATTACAAAGCTGGTTGTAAAAAAAGAACTCACACGTAACAGGTAAATGCAGGTATGTGAAAATACAACGTAGCACCTCCGAGTCCCTGTGGATCCTGTCCCACTGACCCCGTGACAGGACTGCTCCCCACCGTGCTTCCCCTGCGGTGTTCTGTCCCTCCACCCACCACCAGCAGGAGGACCGCTTGGGGCGTGAGGCGGAAATGCGAGGCCAGGCCCTGCTCCTCCGCCCTCCTCCCGCATTAGCCGCACGCCCTCAGGGCTCTGCCCTCAGTGCTCTCCCATGGGCAAGACTCTGCCTTCTGACCTTTCCCTCAGGCTCAAAACAGTGTGTCCCGAGGATCAAGGAACACCAAAGAGTGCCCGACTTCTGCGACTCTATGATGGGATGGAAGCCATCAGCCCGGCGCTCCTGCTTCATCCCCAACACCCAGCAGGGGACCCCCGCACCTCAGCATTTACCTGCTGGGAATTTCTGAGTTGCTGGGATGGCCTTGAAAGTGGCAACTACGAATGTGTATCAACACAGAGAGTCTGAGGCACAGGTTTCCTGCACTTGTCCCACATCAGTCTCAGGCAGCCGAACGTGCGGACAGGTGTGATCCCCTGCAGGCTGCTCTCACACGCGGCCCCTGCACAGCAGAAGTCTCTCGGGGATGAGGGCGGCCCCAGGATCCACTCAGGACTAGTTTCCTGTGCTCACAGAAACAACCCTGGCTCCCGGCAACTACGCGGCCCCCGGTCAGGAGGGAGTGCCCACACTTTCCCACAGTCTGCACTTCCACGTTGCTCCGAGCCTCGTGTCCAATGCCGGACAAGAACTAGAAAACCCTGCTGTCTGAGAGGAGCCCCAGACTCGTTTCTATGAGAAGGATCTTGTGGCCAGCACCGTTTCTTTCCCACTGTCTCAGCGAGGAAACAATTCCACAGGATCTAACCTCCTGGACTCTCCCAGTGTTAATCAATACACTTCCAGAACTGGCTGGAGCAAGCCTGACTGTTGTGCATTGCATTCTGTCCTATTTATAGTTTCAACTCTCGCTTTGTGTTTGCCTGGATTTAGGAAACAAGGCGTCTATCTATGAATGCTGTTCAATTTGAAACCGATCCCTCCACAGAGAAAAAACTACCCAGAAAGTGATACTTCTTCCTAATGAAGCAGTATTATTAGGTTGGATCATCAGAAATCGCTACAATTTAGCCATTGTGAACAATGAAGTAATTTTTATTAGTCAGCCTAATATTTATCAGATGCTGCTAACAGCAATGAATTTGCAGGGCTTCCCAGATGAAAAGGTTATATAACGTAATGCTAAAGAAAATTTGCAATAAAAGAATAATAGGCAGAGAATACATTGAGTTCTTTCATCCACCCACCCACCAAATGCTAAATATAGATGTATTAACAGTGCGTGCAAAGTGTGCTTTTTAACTGAGATACATCTGACATATGACATTGTATTGGTTTCGGGTGCATAACACAGTGATTCAGTATTTGTACACATTGTGAAATGATCACCCCAGTAAGTCTAGTGAACATCCATCACCTCACACAGTTACCAATTTTATTTTCCGGTAATGAGAACTTTTAAGATTTACTCTTTTGGCAACTTTCGAATATGCACTATAGTATTATTAACTATAGTTACATGTGCATGACATCCCCGTGACTTATTTATTTTATAACTGGGAGTCTGTATCTTTGACCACCTTCACCCATTTCACCAACCTACCACCCCCCACCTCAGGCAACCATCAATTTGTTCTCTGTATCTATGAGCTTGGGTTTTTTTGTTTTTAGAGTCTACATTTAAAATGTGAGATCATACAGTGTTTGTCCTTTTCTGACTTATTTCATGTGGCATAATGCCCTGAAGTCCATCCGTGTTGTCACAAATGGCAAGACTTCTTCCTTTCTTTTTATGGCTGAGTAATACACCACATCTTCGCTATCTGTTCATCTGTCAATCCACTCCCCCTGGCGTCCCCACACCTTCTGGCATGCAGATGCAGGAACTGATGAATGCGAACGATCGCTAAGGCAGGCATTTCTGTGCTTGATAATAATGTTAAGCCTGCAATGGTCACCTATTAATCTTAAAAATGAGAATGAGGACTATTTTCTCTAAGAATGAAACTAAGTGTTCCTGACAGTGCTCTAGGAAACCACTTTATTACTTGGGAAGTGTACAGATGCTTCCAAGGACTGTGAACTACTGACCTCTTAGCATTTCTACTTCTGAAATTAGATTTCTACTGTGAGTTATATTCAAATAAATTGAAATTTGGCTATTCTAGTTGCTACCTCATTTTTAGATTTACACAAAAGCTGCAAGGACAGGACTCAGAGCCCCCTTAACGCCCCTTACCCCACTCCCCTGTGGCCCACCTCTCACAGGACCCTAGCGCGTTTGTGCAGAACACTGGGACGAGCTCCTAAACCTCGGCCTCGACTCTGATCTCACTGGGCTGCCCACTAACACCCTTGCAGGGCCTCACACTGCATTTACTCATGTCTCCTCTGTGTCCTCTGGCTGGGACAGCTTCGTGACACTTCTGGACCATTCCTCAGGTTGGCTTTGACTGTTTGGTTTTACTGGTACAGTGTTTTTAAAGATGTGCCTCCGGCACTACGAGGATCAAAGAGACAGAAACTTAAAATATCTTGTAAATTATTCTTAGTAACTTAGGCACACACATCTCCTGTTCCGTTCTGTCATCCATCATGGCTTACTTAGGTTCCATCAAATACAACAAGGTACTCTCCCGACTCTTCAATGTGAGCCTTTGGGGAAAGCAAGTATTAATGGATCTGGCCATTCCACAGGGCTGCTCTGGATGAAACAAGAAGCTGACATGAGTTTCCTGTTAGTGGAAGTTTCGCTGGCAATAGTTTGGAAGAAAGGACCCTGTACCGCAGCTGTTCCGGACTTGGGCGGCAACCGGCGCAGCGCTGAAGATGTTTATGCAGAAGGTAAAGAAATGTTGGTCTGTGGAAATGAACTACTGATTAAGTATTTAAGAAGCCAAGCAGACTTTACTTGTTGTACAAAATTACATTAGAAAGCAGGTGGGAAGTGAGTTCTGCTGAACTCAGGTGAGAACCACTCGATGAATCTACACCTACACCAAGCAGTAGCTACAAATTCTCTTCTCCCCTGCTTGCAACGAAATCAGCAGCGACTGAACTTCTCAAAACGCAACTGCTCTTTATTTGGTTCAGGGCAAGTTTTCTCAAGTTCCCCACCGTCAGCGCCTCCTGTTCTGCTCCCGTGGAAGTCACGGCGCCGGGGCCCCATCACTGCACATCCCTTACCCGCCCCCAGCACGGCCTGCTTGCAGCCTGTCCTCCGTGCCCTGAAAGCCGCACAGTGAGCAGGCCCGCGGCCTGCTGGGAGAGCCACTGCAGGGCTCAGCTGCCCTGACACCAGTGGCAGGACAGGGAAGCCAGTCATCGGGACAGATCCGAGGGACAGCCTGCAAGAGGCCTGGAGGGACGAGTCCAGTCAGGGAAGGGGGCTCGTGTGCAGTGAGGCAGGCACGGAGTGGCAAGCGTGCGGGGCTCTCGGAGCCACTCTCCTGAGCGGGCCTTCCCTACACGGCTCCCCGCTAACTCAGCTCATCTTCCCAGTTGCTCTTCAAGCTGTCCACTCTGTCACCCGAGTAAGGTCTACCTAACATTACCGAGTGCCAGGCACCATGCCAAACACGGCATCATCGGGGCCCTCGTGGGTCTTAAAATATAGTGGAGGCAGACAGACAAAATGCAGCCAAGGAAATAACTGTGAATCCGAATTTGAGAAAGTAAAGATTAAGACCCTGAGCAGGGGGGGCACCTGGGTGGCTCAGTGGGTTAAGCGTCTGCCTTCAGCTCAGGTCATGATCCCAGAGTTCTGGGATTGAGCCCCGCATCGGGCTCCCTGCTCAGCGGGAAGCCTGCTTCTCCCTCTCCCACTCCCCCTGCTTGTGTTCCCTCTCTCGCTGTGTCTCTCTCTGTCAAATAAATAAATAAAATCTTAAAAAAAAAAAAAAAAAGACCCTGAGCAGGGTCCTGCAAGAGGAGGATGGGCCTCCGGCTGTCCCTGGGGTGTTGAGGACACTGTGCGAGGCCGGGTCTGGGAGAGCCAGCCACGGGGCGGGGTGCTGGGGGAGGCTCAGGCCTGTCCCCCCGCGGACCTCCCTGGGTGCTGTGGGTCACCTGGGCTACACTTGCACCAGGGTGCCTGTGACCTGTGCCACGGGGGACCCCTGTTTTGAGTATGAGCATCCTTTTTCAACACAGAGTGACTTGTTGGGGCTCCCAAGCGACAGGAGCCACAGCTCTGGTGACAACTGCTCATCCGCCCGCACACAGCTTTGAGGAGACTGCGGAGCTGAGAGGTTGCCCTGGGGCTCACAGCGGAGTGGGCTCAGCACACTACGGACATACACAAGCCGTTTTCACATACTTTCCGGCTTTTTAATTCCACATTGTAGTGCATTTTTCTGTTCGGTGAAATGTAAATTTGCTAAAGAACCGTGTCTTCTACTTGTGTGAATGCCTCCTCCCCACCCTACCAGCCAGCAAACTACAGATTCATGCCCAGGGGCATCCCCTCCGCTCGAGGATCTACCTTCCTAGGCCTTCTCGGCACCACAGCACGACTCTCCAGGTCAAACCGAGTCTCCCGTCCTCCCAACTCCAGGAGTACAGCCAACCTGCACCTGACAGCCCTCCAGGAGGACACAACCCCACCACTCTCACGTACCTCCAAACACCCTGGATTTCTCCTGCAACCCCTCCCACCCCGCCAAACTTCACTTAAAGCTCTTGCCTCTGTCTGCCACCCCCGGGCCATGTCACTCATGCCAATGGTCTGGGAACTACCCGGCCCACCCATTGCTGTGCATGGCCTTGACCATCTGCTTGGATGGAGATGGTCACACTGCAGGAGCTGGTTCCCCACCGATTCACTCCAGCCTTTCGTGAGTAGCCCAGGACACTTGGATGAAAATAAAACAGCAGGATAGCAACACTAGAGAAAGAGCCTGAAACATCACAGAGAGTATACTTCTCCTCTGCTCTTAACTGTGTTTATTACATTTGTAGAGTGCTTTATACTTTAAAACAAACACTTCCGTATCTGCTTCCCGTTAGATTACTGAGAAGCTGTGTGAGCAAGGGAGGCCCTTACTACGTCCTCCATGACGCTCGAGCAAGCAGCACCGAGAGCCTGCACACAGGGCCTTTGTCTGGCATTCGGTAAACTGTACCAACACTATGACCCAATAACAGGCCATGGGACACAGTTGACAACATGTAAGGAACAAACAGTAACAGCACAATGGCCAAGCAACTCCTGTGCAGAAATGATTAATGCAGGGGCACCTGGGTGGCTCGGATGGTTAAGCGTCTGCCTTCGGCTCAGGTCATGATCCCGGGGTCCTGGGATCGAGCCCCGCATCGCGCTCCCTGCTCAGAGGGGAGTCTGCTTCTCCCTCTCCCTCTGACCCTCCCCACCGCTTGTGCTCTCTCTCTCTCTCTCAAAAAAAATAAAATCTTAAAATAAATAAATAAATGATTAATGCAAAAAAAACTGCTGGACTTGGTATTTTATCGTTATGAGTAAGAAGCTCAGTGCTCCTTCTCCTCTTCATACTAGATAACACCTAGTGAGTTCTGTCTGTGTTCATCGTTCTCAGACTTTATATTTATGAACTCATTAATCCTTGTATGAAGCCCAAGTGTTAGAAAGTGGTTTCTTTTTTTTTTTTTAAGATTTTATTTATTTATGAGAGAGAGAATGAGAGAGAGAGAGAGCACATGAGGGGGGGAGGGTCAGAGGGAGAAGCAGACTCCCTGCCGAGCAGGGAGCCCGATGCGGGACTCGATCCAGGGACTCCAGGATCATGACCTGAGCCGAAGGCAGTCGCTTAACCAACTGAGCCACCCAGGCGCCCCAGAAAGTGGTTTCGTCCCCACTTTACAGATGCGGAAACTAAAATACAGTAAAATTAAGTAACTTGGCCAAAGTCCCATGCAATTCATGGTGGTGAGCTCAGAATTCTCACCAAGGCAGTGTGGCTTCAGGGCAGGTTTTCTGACCAATACGCTACACTCTCGTGTAACATCATTTTAGCCTGCTTGGAGGGTCTTCCATGTGACCCCGCTGGTACAGAACACCACCTCTGTGATAAAAAGTCAGAGCAGTAATGGCCACCATTTACATAACCGTGGTAAGTAACATACAAAATTAAGCTGTTAAACACTCACCCCAACCCTACAAAATACTATTTTCTTCATTGTGGAAATAAGAAACAGGACCAAGACCATGGGGCTCATAAATGGGAAAGGTCCCATGAGCTGGACTCTATTCTGACCAAAGCCTATGCCCTCCCTCCACACTTGAGCATCTTGGCATGTGCTCTGGATTGGCTGGAAACCACACCTCAGAGCCCCGTGGCATCCCTCCCTGCAGTTCCCTCTGCAGGGAGGGAGAGAAGATGATGCTCTGCAAAAGTTACCCATGAGGAGGAGTGTCCACGTGGTTGAAACAAGAGAAGAGAGATCTTTACAATGCACTTCTATGTGCACGTGCGCACGCAGACACACCAACATTCAGCTACCACTATGATGTTTACATGCTGCTTCGTCACTTATGTGGATCAACATACCTGAGACCACAAAGACCTAGGTGACAAAGCCTACTGTGCACATGCAACTTTCTTAGTCTTGTACTTAGCTAAGCATCACACATAACCAACAAGTGAAACCGTGACTTTGTGGGAGAAAGCTGTGCCTACAAAAATCTATTTGCCATTAACACCAGTAAAATAACTACCAGCCTTTTTACATTGTAACTTTTACACGTAAGGGAGAAAACCATATACCACAGGGAGGTATTTACATAACGTGGTCAGGGAGGTATTTACATAACGTGGTCATCTGATTACGATAAAGCAGATTCTAATTACCTTGACAGAATCCAGTAAACTCCTAGGAAAAAATCGCTTCAAACCAACATCTTTTCTGAAACATAAAAAGAAGCGTATTAACAAATAACACCACCAAATCAATTAATATAATGACATTGTGGCAAGAACATAAATGCAATTTAAATTATTTATCCTTCCATGTATTATTCAGGAAGGGAGGAAGCAAAATAAAGCTCCAATTTACCAGCCCAGTCAAGGAAGGGGTGGGACATATCATTTTCTAGATATGAGTAGAAAACACCAATACAAGTTGCTTTCAGTAGAACATCTTTTTCCTGTTTTAACCCTCACTGTTGAAAACCATTCTATAATTGTGCCTCTTGGCAGATGGCAATGTCTGAGTAAACAGTGCTTTATAAGGTTTGCCTTATAAATACCAGTTCCTACTGGGTGACATCGTATTTGCAGACACAGCAGACTGGCCAGAGTAGGAAAAGGTGTGGGATATACCATGGAAGCTTAAAAAAAATTCCTTGAATTAATCCTAAAAGTTGACTATTTTTTTTAAGTAAACTTTTTTTGATTAAGGGATTCATTCACCTAACCAAAGTTTATCATCTCAGTTTCACATAGGAAACTAAAAGTGAGAAATTAGATGATTTGCTTAAAGTCAGAAAGCTAAAAGTGTGGAAGGTTGGAAGTCCCAGTGATTTTCTTTAGATCAGGCTACAGAATTGATCATTACTATCACAAGACTCAAAACACTCTGGCTAAGCAGACAGACCAGAAAAACCAGCTCATTCTTTTCCTACTTCCTTTGGTACCGAGTATGTCGGGATTTTTGGTCACTAGAGGGCCCTCGTGTGCTAGTAAAATGAAACAGCCTTTGCAGCCGTCAGGGAATGTCGGGAGACAGGTGGAGGACATAAAAGGATCAAGAAGGAGTAAACTAAACAGTGGCATCTTTTCAGAATTACATAAGGAAACTATAAGCTAAATAGAAAATATTTTTAAAAATACAAAAGGGATGACTTTTTTATCCATGACTGTTAAGTTAGCTGGCATTATAAATGAAACTATAGAAATCACATGGAGTTTATATGGTTGATCCCATATCCAAACATTTCAACCCCTATTCTATAATCTGACTACTAGTTAGTACTTGCTAAATCCAAAACTGGTCTCGGTCCCCATTCTTTTCCATTGTTAGTATGTTCATGACATGCTTCCGAAATTCTTTCTCGACTTCCAGGACACACTGTTTCCTGGTTCTACCTACTAGCTAATTCGTACAACCCTGGTTTTCCATTTATTTTTCTAACTACTTCGCTTTGTAACTTATCTTTCCAGATCTGCGTCATCTACTATGATACAGGGTGTCAAAGAGGGAGACGTGTCCCCCCAGGGTCTTCCCTTTCTTGCTACCTCCTAAACAGACAGGGACTTTGCACTTAAGGGCTTGGGTGCTAGCCACCGTGGGAAGCGTGGGAAGCAGCACAATAAGCACGTAAGAGAAACAATGTAGAATTTTTAGGCACCATTCCTGAGCACTGTCTCCCCTACTTTCCTTTCTGGGCAACTGTTCCATACTAAAAAGCACTTTTCATACAGAGAGCTCTGGGCTGGAATCTTCACTTAGCCACAGGATGGATCTGGCTATTACTAAATACCTATAAACCTGAGGTTATCTATTTGTAAACTGGGAATGCTAAATCCTGCTGCAAACGGTGATGCTGAGGATGAAATAAGAGTGTGTTAAGTCCCTACAACTCTTTCCTCCAGAAATACCGTAGGCGTCCTCCTGTCCGGTGAGAGTTTGGTCCACGTGCCTGGCTCCCTGTTGTTTGAGCAGGAGGTGGGACTCTTCCACCATAAGCAGAATATACACTGGGGGTGGGGGGAGGATAAAACCGGAAGAGCAGGTGGGAGGAAGGCTGGCAGGTGCCCAGGGAAGAGGTGGTGGGAGGGCAGGTAGCAGAGGAAGCGACAAGGAAAGAGATTCAAACCTGTGGAGCACCCAATGACTGGACACGTGAGAGCACTCCATGCACTGAGAAGGGGAGGCTGGGGGTGGGATCTCTTTCAGATGTGTGGGGTACAAGCAAGGTGTACGTGGCCTCCTAGTGGGGATTTCAAGGAGGCAGTTGGCCCCCAAAATGGATGAGGGGGACGTCCTCTTCCCAACTGTGAGACCAGCGTCACCATTAGTCAAACAGGTAATGCGTCTACTTTTCTTAGAGTCAAGTGGAAAGCAAAGAATTTATCACACTCATTTCTGTCACAAATGGGGAAATTAAAGATGGACCCAAAGGGTTGTATGTTTCATGAAAAATGAGAGAGGGCATACTTCTGTGAAAACGAAGCCTATTTCTAGGTGTTACTTTTATTTCCAAGATGAAGACAGCTCCATTTGGGGGGGGGGGAGCTAAGGTCAACTAATGCTGGCAAGTACACAGTTTAGTTTTTCTATTTTTGAGCAATGGATTTCTAACATTTGTCCCTATCTTAGACCTCTTTTAAATGTGACACCTGGGGCACCTGGGTGGCTCAGTCAGTGAAGCGTCTGCCTTCGGCTCAGGTCATGATCCCGGGATCCTGGGATCGAGCCCCACGTCAGGCTCTCTGCTCAGCGGGGAGTCTGCTTCTCCCTCTGCCCCTCCCCCTTCCACTCATGTTCTCTCTCACTCGCTCTGCTCTCTCTCAAATAAATAAATTTTTAAAAAATCTTTAAAAAAATTTTTTAAAATCTTTTTAAAAATGTGACACCTAGTAAGTAAGACACTAAAATGAGGCTAAAGTATGCAAAATCATTGGAAAAATTCAACAACAACACATATCCATTAATCAGGAAGCCAATCTACTTTAGGCTTCCTGGTGGAGGACGCTGAGGAACCCCAAGGAGCACCTCGGGTGCTGCGTTCACAGTTTTAGGGAGAGCCTATTACAGACATCCAAATTTAAACCCTCTCCTAGGACACCCAGCAGGGACAGGCAGCCTGTCCCACTTTCAATGTGAGGCCGCCTCTCCGAGCTGTGTGTGTCTGGCACTGGGTGACGGCATGCCCTCTGATGTGTAGCAGTTGAGTCTTTAGCTTCTTGTGCCATAAAACTCATCTGAGCCCAAACTCTACACAAGTGTGAGATGATGTGAATCAAACAATAAAAACTACTTATATGTCTTCCACAAAATACAACTGCTGGCCTTTATTATAATGTAATTCTTTACTAACACAAACACTTGTCAAGGGGTAGATCCTCACTGGACAAAAAACTAGCTACATGAAACTTTTAGAATACGGCCAAACCCCAATTCCAAAATTCAAGCATTAGGTTGCTTGATTCCCACACGCGTTCAAAGGAAACTTCCAAACCCACACACAGCTGACAAGCTATTAGCATCAGGTGAGAGCTGCACCGTTCACTGCAGTAGCCAAGCAATATATACTTAAGTTAGCTCAGATTAATCTAAGAATCCAGTTCCCTGTCATGGTGGCTGCATGTCAGGGGCTCAGCGGCCTCACATGGGGAGGGGCTGCCTCGCAGGCCAGGGCGGAGAGGACATTCCCACCATGGTGGGACGCTGTGCTGGGCTGCAGCAGGGAATCCAGGACGGCAGGCACCCCGACTCTCCAGGGCTCAGGGCCGTGGCTCGAGGGCTCCTCAGTGAGCGCAGGGGTGAGCGGAACGGACAGACGCTGGGTACGGCTGCCCACCCAGCACAGTGACCACAGGATAACCATGCAGCGTTCCAACCCCTGGGACGAAGCCCTGCAGCCGGGAGGAGGGCGTCCCAGGACGCTGTGGCAGCAGCAGGGCAGCGGACCTCCAAGCTCTGCCCCTCCATGTCTCAGGGCTGACCACCCGCTTCCAGGCCTTCCCCCTCCACAGCCCACTCCCCACGGAGAGCTGTCCAGGTGTGCAGGCGGCAGTCCTCACCACCTGCAGCCTCTCCCTGCCACCCAGCTTCTACCACACAGCAGGAGGAACTCTCCAGAGTGCACCAGCTCCTGCCTGGAGACTCCCAGCCTGTGGCCTCGTCCTGCACACGTGCATCCAAGTCCACTGATACCCTAATCAGAGAGCCATTGATACCAGGCTTGGGAGACCAGAGTACGGAATAAGCTTCAGTCTAAGTAAACCCTTATGTCAAAGATAAGTTTATTTCCCCTTTGGCACCACTTCTGAGAAGACCCTGGCCTCATCTGTTGGCTTTGGGTAACTAAATGCTCTGTGGACATAATTCTTCAAAGATTTAAAGCCCAGGCAAAAAAGCAACTGAAACTGATGTTAAAATACAACTAAAATGTGCATTTTCATACAGGATCCCTATCTTATCCTTGCCCAGAAACTCTGAGTATCTTTAATATAAAAATACCACGGAGATATTTAACTTCTGAAATACCTTAAGCCTCTTAAAAACTGGTAAATATGAAAATTCTCTAACGGCAGTACAGACCGCTATGCACGTCTGGATGGCATTCTCTCCTTCCTGCTGGGTAGTAAGTTGTCTTCTGGCCAGGCACAGTACTATGCTCCTCTCCTGCAGCCGGCTGTGACCACGTGGCTACGACTCGGCCCACGTCCCTCTAAGGGAAAGTACTATGTACACACCTGTGTCCTTGCAGGGAGGGGAAAGAAAGAGGACGCCCATCTCTTCCTCCTCTGGGAGGCTGGAATACAAATGTGACTGGTAAGGTCCACCAGCCATCCTAGGTCATGGGGGGGGAGGGGCGGCATGCTATGGATGATGGGATGGCAAGATTAAAGATTAAACTCTGGGGGCGCCTGGGTGGCTCAGTCATTAACCGTCTGCCTTCGGCTGAGGTCATGGTCCCACGGTCCTGGGATCGAGCCCCGCATCGGGCTCTCTGCTCGGCGGGAAGCCTGCTTCTCCCTCTCCCACTCCCCCTGCTTGTGTTCCCTCTCTCGCTGTCTGTCAAATAAATAAAATCTTAAAAAAAAAAAAAAGGAGGCCTGGCACTCTGGTGATGAGGAACGGCGACTGCCTAGGATTTGTTTTGTATTAAAGAGAAATGACCTTTTATCTTAGTTAAGCCACTGTTAATTCATGCCAAATCCATCAGCATCTTCTTTTACGTATCATAGGTAACTAAAGAAACCTAATAGATTGCTATTAGGAAGACAATGAAGAAATGAAAA
This sequence comes from Halichoerus grypus, assembly GCF_964656455.1. NCBI lineage: Eukaryota > Metazoa > Chordata > Mammalia > Carnivora > Phocidae > Halichoerus > Halichoerus grypus. Next base: position 3,135,885 of record NC_135716.1, on the reverse strand, counting down.
CAATGCAAACTTATTATCCCCAGTTACTTTTAAATCATGAATTGTTTTTCATCCAAGAAGCACCAATGGGTGGAGCACCACCTAAACGTGAGGCACCGCTAGGCGATGGGGCTAGGAGGGCCTCCACCAGCGAAGCTGACAGTCTAGCAGAAAACAGACACGGGTACACAGACAACTACAGAGGAACACGCCACACGCAAAGGTGACTAAAAACACATGTCTTGAAAAAGCGAACCACATAATAAGGAAATGAGCAGAACCAAAAAGTGAAGTAGTTCATATAAAATAACTTCACAACACAAGTCTGTAGTTTAAACAAGAATCAGTGGTATGTAAAACTCTTCCTTCAACGAGATCACAGTAGGAACCATAATTTAAACACAGTTTCATTAGCGTATTTTGGTTAATTTGTCATTGTCACAATGCAGTTGTTAGCTTGAGTACAAAACATTTTTTTAAAACCTCTAATCTGACCTCCTGTGGCAGCTACCTTCCTCCCCTGCCTCGCCTCTGCTCATAAAGGTGCAAATGGAAGTCTCATCCATCTGCACGCCACTCCGCTCCCTGGAAGCGTGCATCCTCAGGAGGACGCGTTCTGGGGCCGGGGCTGGGGGGCCACCGCCACACATCTCCCTTTTGTCTACAGATAAGGCACACTGGTTCTACCATGGTTGGAAAGACATGGAAAGACTAGCTCTTTAGTTAGTTTAAAGAAAAATTACAGAAGTTCCTACATAGTGCTTTCCCCACTCTTAGAACTTGGCCCAGTTATCTTTAGCATGATTCAAAATAGTTATTTAGAAACATGGTAAAGTTGAAGGCGTATTCTTCATTAGGCTATAAACAACCAAGATTGTCTTTAAATTTTCTGACAGAAACTAGGCAACCCTGTGGACTATTTCCCAATTTTTCTCATTACTGGCAGGGAAAAAGAGAAACCTAAAATAAACTAATAGGAAACAAGTGATATTCTGCATTTGTGTAGAATTCTCTTCTGTATTAGAAAATACACATCTTTCTAAGTGGCCCCAAGTTACCAGCAATACTCAGTAGGAAAGAGAAATGCCGAGGCCCCTGGAGGACCTGGGCTGCCGGGTCCCTGGGGCAGGATGACCAGAGTCTGCTCAGAGCTGGATGACCGCTCAGCGGGCACAACATGTAAAGCCCTGGCATCAGCCTTCCCGACAGCGTTGTGGGAAGACAGAACCCAAGGAACAGCTTCACAAATTTTTAAAGTATTGAGAAAATACCATGAGGAATCATGAATTGTTCATGGAGTAAAGCCACCTTTCAAGATGTCAGAAACAGAACTTAACCACCAAAGATACATACAGAAGAATTTCTAAATAACATACCTCAGGAAAAAGGAAAACTGAAGGCAGGCTGTGCTAGAGCAGCGACTGTTTACGCATCATGGCGACAAACAGGCAGGCCTGCAGACCTGGCCTGGCGTTCGCTAAGCACTGGGGGTGAGGAGCCCTGGGACCGCCAGCCGCGGGCACCTGCTCTAGGGTTCTGGACGGAACGCGTCTGAAGGTGTGGGGGGGGGCAGGGGGGTGGACCTGGTGCTCTGGCGCTGGGCCTGGACCCGAGGGAGGCTGCAGTTGTGTCATCCACCCCTGGCTCTCGAACGAGCCCCCTGGAGCCCCGCTTGCCCTACCTCGGCCTCCCAGCTCTGACTCAAGCCACCTGGAGGCCTGAGTGAGTCTGAGGAGCTGACGGACACACTCCTGCCACCATCACATGCACAAGCATGCAGCAAAAGGTTACTGGGGGGGCGCCTGGGGGGCTCAGTTGTTAAGCGTCTGCCTTCAGCTCAGGTCATGGTCCCAGGGTCCTGGGATCGAGCCCCGCATCGGGCTCCCTGCTCAACGGGAAGCCTGCTTCTCCCTCTCCCACTCCCCCTGCTTGTGTTCCCTCTCTTGCTGTGTGTCTGTCAAATAAATAAATAAAATCTTAAAAAAAAAAAAAAGGTTATTGGGAACAAAGAGCAGATCACATCCCAAGAAATGAACTTGGAATTGAAAAGTGTCAATGGTGAAATGAAATGTGAGCCGATGAGGTATGACAGAAAGACTACTTAGGAGGGAATGAAAGGCTTAGAAGACACATCTAGAGAAATGACACATACACCATCACAGGGAGAAACAGATGGAAAATATGAACCATGTTAAGAGTTATAAAGGTCCAAAGGTATCTAGCTGACAACTGCAGAGCTGATGGCATACACTTTGCAGATGAAAAATGCGAATCCACAGAATCAAGCAGCACATCTTGTTCCAAGCTGGGTCATGAACGAAATGCAAGCGTGAGGCACGAGGGAGACGGAAGAGCAGCGCGAAGCTCCGAAAGGAAAGAGCGACCGCAGAGAAATGGCAGCATGTCTGTCAACAGCCGTCCTGGAAACTCGATCTGTTGAGTGGGGAGCAAATACAGCGTCTGAAGGAAAAGGATGCCGGAAGGGTGGTCTGAAGTAGACACAAGAATGTGTAAGAGATAAAATGGTACACATGCCGCCAAATCAACAATGTCTGCGTGAGATTATAACAACGTCTAACATGTGGAGCTTAAGTAAAGACAGAACTAACATATGGGCGCAACGGTGTGCGAGCTGGAAGGAGGTGCAGAGAGAGTTAGGATGTCCAGAGGTCCTTGCACTACAGAAGAGAGGGTGAAGAGAATTTTAAGATCTAGATTTGGTTACTATAGAAGGTTAAATTGTAAGGGTAACTAATAAAAGAATAGAAATAGTTTGTAAATTTCCAAATCATTAGGGAAGAAAATTTGGAATAAGAAAACCCATTAAGAAATACACATTAAAAAAAAAACCACACACACACCCAAAAAACAAAGTTTTTTTTAAAAAAGGATAATAGAAATAAAGACAACAAAAGCCAGTCCACATACATCGTTTATCCTAATAAATATGAACATATTAAATCACCAGTTAAAAGAAACACATTCTAGATCTATGATGCTTATAAGAGACATGCCTAAAAGTATAAGGACGTAATAAAGCGGGAAGAGAAAAAAAGTAATAAAGGAAAGAACAGAAGTAATATAAGGAAAGAAAATGAAAGCTAGGCCAATGCTAACCTAAAGAAGGCAAAGATGACATCAGGGGGAGAAATCCCCCAAAACAAGAAAGTATGTACGATTAGGCACCCTGAAGGTAACTGAATAATGACAAGAGAGTCAATTAACCAAGAAGATAAAAAACATTCTGTTTGTGTGTTTCACTGAAAAAGCCCCCAGTACAGAGCAGACATGAACTGACCCACAGGAGGCTACGGGCACAGCCGCTCCCACAGAGGGAGACACATGCCTTCTCAGTCACTGACATGTCAGGAGACAAAACACCAGGAAAGACAGACGTTGAGCAGCTTGAACAGAAAGTCCATTTTTAAAACCACACTGAAACACTTACAAAAACTGGTCACATCAAGCAAAGACAGCAGAATGTCAACTGCAGAATCTGGGGGGCGGGTTTACATGTGCTCGCTGCACGGTTCTTTCAACTTTCTTTGTGTCTGAATGTTTACATAATAAATTACTGGAGGGAAATGATCTTACACCAGCTCACAAAGACAGTCTCCACGAAAGCCAAAGAAGCTGTTATCACACAGACCATTACCAAGAAAACCTTTGAAAACATATCTGCACATCTAGAGATGAGAAAATAGAAATAAATCCAGAAAAGTTTGAGAACAAACATCAGGTCTTGAAACTCAAAACTAAAATGAAAATAACTGGCAGATTTTACTACATTAAAAAAAAAAAAGAACAAGTCCTGTATGATGAAAAGCCATTTATGGTCACAGTTGACAGACAAAGACAAGTTGGGAAGAACATACAGAACAAATTCTACAAACACAGTTAATATGACAAAAACCTCTTAATATTAATACGAAAAGAAAATACAGCCAATTTTAAAAAAGGAATATATAAAATGGTCCACATACGAGAAGGTACTCAATATCAACGGTAATCAAGCTGAAATAAGTAAAACAAGCTATTATTTGTCGGTCAACAGGCAAAATCGAACAAGAAAACACGGTGACACTGCCATGTACTGTCACCGGCCCGAACGTCCCCCACGCCCGGACTGTCACACGTAGCATGGCCCACAGATCTGACGGATCTGCTGACATGCACTCGGTCAGTGCAAACAGCTCTCCAGAGTAAGGCTGACGGAAAGAAGCAGGATGCACGTACAGCGTCCTTGCTCTCACACTGAGCTCTGTATTGCCTTGTGCACACACATGGAAAACAAGGGGGGTCTATAGGAATATTTCTGAAGACAGTAAGACTGTGAAGGTGGTTAACACTAACTGATGGGATTCGAAGATTTTTATCTTATTGGACAATTCTGTTCCAATTTTCTCCAGCTAGAATGTATTACTACCTTTGTAAACAAATGAAAACAATTTTGAAAGGTTCAAAATTAAGTTAAGAGATGAACTCTGACATTCTTTCATACGCTGTTTTCTTACTAACACTGTGAAGTAACTCTACACAGTTTGGTTTTCATCGTGAGTGACAAGCTCTCATCTGGATCCTGATCACAATGGTAATTACGGGCAAACGTTTGCTCAGGGCCGGCATTGTGTTCGGCTCTCGATGAGGCTCGCCTCCCTAACTCCGCACACCGAGGCAGGCATCAGCAACACTCTCACTCTACACCCCTGGAAGCCCATACCAAGGGCAGGATACGGTGGGGGCAGGACCCGCACCAGACACTCTGCTGCAAGAGGACAGAGGAATCACACATCCGCACCTACCCGGAACCACTAGAGGGAGGGAGAAAGCGGGCAGGGTAAACCCAGCACAGTCATACCCTGGAACCTAAGCCTCCTAAACCTGCCCTTCTTTTCCTTCTCTATCATGTCTGCCTCATTTACATAGCATACCTACATAAGAATACACAACAGCCGCCTCAAGACTACAGATAATTCTGCTTTTCACCCACAGCCCCTGAGAAGGCCTGTGATGACACCACGCTGCACCCATTTCTCCCGTGATACAGGCCCTCACTTGGGGACAGCAACCCCCACATCCTCCACTTCACTGACCCCCACCCATTAGTGCCCGGGTCTGTCCTCTGCCCCCCCGCCTTCTCTCCCGTCACCTCAATTTCTGTAATCTCTAGAAATAAGCCAAATATATACCAATTCTGATGCAATCCTTGACTTTCATTTCAAACAGATCTTTTTTCTTTATTTTTTTCTTTTTTAAGTAGACTCCACACCCAGTGTGGGGCTCAAACTCATGACCCTGAGATCAAGAGCAGCACTCTCTCTACCAACTGAGCCAGCCAGGTGCTCTTTGTTGCTAACAGATCTTAAACTGAAAACTCCTGTCTCCAAATACACCATCCACCACCCCACCTTGATGGATACCTGCTTCTTCATTTTCTTTCTTTTAACTGCCTGTTCCTGCCGCCACAGACATGTCAATGCATCACCCATGGGGATTTCAGTTGGGCCCCTGTTGTCCTCTGACTCTGTGTCCCTTTCATAGTATTTACAGTATGCCTGGCTCACTTCACCCGGTGACACCACAGTTCCTACTGGGGCCTCGCAGAGACAGGGCAGGATACAGTTCACCGCAACAGGACGGGCTTCCACGCTAACCTGAAGGATGCGAGCAGGCGCTCCAGCACCCTGTCCCTGGCTGCCTGGTGATTTATGATCCAGGTCCTTCTCAGACTTCAGGGAACTGTCCGCCACGGACTGAACTCTTGACTGTCATCCCTATCTACCCGCTGGCTTTTCACCTCCATTCCTTTATCATTCCTCTCTAAATTGAGACAGACTATTGTAGAATAGTCTCAGTTTTACAGAGACGTTGGAAAGACAGCACGGAGCCCCACGCACAGCCCAGGCCCAGGTCTCTCTCCTGTCCCAGCTCCCATCACCAGTGGCACACCACAACTCCTACATCAACACCGACTGGCTATTATTAACAGAGTCTGTACTTAATTCAGATTTCATTACTTCTTCTACATCATTTTTTTTTGTTACAGAATCCAACTTAATTACCATGACTCCACAGACTCTTCTTGGCTATGTGAGGTTCTCAGATTCTCCATGTTTTTGACCATCTTGACAGCTTTAAGGTGTGCTGGTTTGGTATTTTGTATAATGTCCCTCGACTGGGAATTATCTGTGTTTCGCATGAGACTGGGGTTATGGGTTTAGGGGAGGAAGCCAACAGAGGTGGAGTGCCCTTCTCGACAGATCCTCCCGAGGGCACCTGCCGTCAGCATGGCCTCTCACTGCTGACGCCGACCTTGATCATCTAGCTCACGTGTTGCCTGCCAGGTTTCTTCACCGCCAGCCGACTTTCTCCCCACACCCCTCTCCACACCGTCCTGTACGAGTCACCCAGCAGAGCGCATCCTTTAAGGTGGGACTTTATGCTCTGCCCCCTTTGTGGTCACATCTACATAAGTTACTTATAATTCTTCTGTAGGGAAGATTTGTCACTTCTCATGTACTCAGTCATTTCTAAGAGTATGGACTCACGGATATCTACTTTATAATCTGGGTTATGATATAAAACTATGTCGCTCATTTTGTAGCTCAAACAATGCCAGCTTTAGGCACTTCAGCTGGCTCCTGCAACACGTGGGCAGAGCGCTTCCTCCCTCCTGGCACCAGGAAGCTCAGGACCCTCCTGTACTCCCTCCCCCCGCCTTTCTAGCATCAGGCATTTTTCAAAGGAACCCTGGTTCCTTTTATTGATGAATGACATTAGAAACCAGGCACTGGGGACCATGGAAGATTTTAATGCTACTCGTAGGAGCGATTTTATAGCATATGAAATAAACCCACTTTTCTCCTTCATTTCTATTTTTTAAAAAATGCATGTTCCCTCAGAACTGAAAATCAACATGCTCCAACAACTTCTCCGGTTCCCCCTCCAACAGAAACTCTTCCTGCGAGCGGTATCCCTAGTGGCCCAGGACAGAAAACCAAGTCTAACCAGCCAGCTGGCACACAGACCCCAGCTCCGGCCACCTCCACCCAGCTCGCTCCCAGCGCTGCCGTGCCCACAACACAGCCTCGCTCCCCCTCGAGTGGGCAGGAGGGACACCGTGGTGTCCTGGTTCCCTGCTTCCCTTTTTGAACCTTCTTTAATAAAATCCCAGTCCCACGAACATGGAGTTCTAAATCGCAAATCTCCTCACACCACTGTCCTGTTTAGGATGGCCCAGGATCAGCAACGGGCAAGGACCATAGGCTTCTGAAGAGAGCAGTGGGCTGTTAATGACCCAGCCCTCACAATGAACCGACAGTTTTCTAGCTGCTACCTGACCTTCCGTGTCTCTGTGCCTTCACAAAGTCTCATCCCGCCTCCCGGGCAGCTCCCCCCACCTGCCCACATGCCTTCTTCGAGACTCGGGGTGACCACATCTCCCCGTGAAACCACCTCGGACATCAAGTCCCACGCTCCCAACACCCCCCACCCCCAGGCACCTCTACTTCAGCTCCTAGGATGTTACTCTACAATTCTGCTCACTCATCTGAGTCTCCCCGCTAGCTGTAAGCTTCCTGAGGGTGAACATTTTGTATTATTAATTTCTGAATATCCAGCACTCAGCTGCCAATGGCTCAGCACGTGCTCAGTAATGTCCGTTAAGTGAACTAATGAGTAAAGAAATAAATGGACAAAGGAACAGATAATCGACCAAATAACCAAACAGGTAAAACTATTCCTGTTATTTGTGAACCTCCATTTGAATTGAGAACAAACCCAGTGTCATCTCAGACAAGATCTTCAATGATCTCCTCAATTCTGGTGATTTGTATTTGAAGCACTGAGAGTCTGGCAGGCTGAAGAATGTGACAGTTGTGAACAGAAATCTCCACCACAGTGAGTGCTGTTTTCTGTTTCAGTTATCGATGGTCTCACTACTTCTACATCATCCACTGAAGGTCGGGAACACTCTACTGAAAATAATTCTGCCTGCTAAGATATCCTAGTTAATCTCAAATTTTTCATTCATCTCCAACCAACTCCTTTTTGCTCTTCCCAATCTGTTAAGGGCACAACGTATGGATTGATGCGTTCAGATAAACCCGGGCACAGCGTCTGGACAGTGTCCTCTGTGCTGTGCATGCTCACGGACGCTAGGCTCTGCGGACACGTCACGTTCAGAGGTCAGGCTGTGGGCCGGCTCTCAGGGCCTCAAGCAGGACAGACGGCCCAGGTGGCATTCTCTCCCCTCAGAGCCAGGCACAAAGGAGGCTCGTGTCAATTATGAAAAATAACTATCACATCTCTTATGACCAGTTATTATTCCCAATGGCTGTACCTGAGCTGTAACCAATTTGCAAAAATGGTTATTTCTACTTTTATGTTTGAATGACTACAACTCCCCTGCAAAATCTTGCTTTCAAAGTCATGGGGCAGTAGTAAACTTTCACATTGTGGCCACAGCTGGGCTCCAAGAACGTCCAGGCAAAATCTGAAGCCAGTTAAAGTTGCTATCATAGCGGGAGTAGTGATAGATAACCTTTTACTTTATTTTACCAATTTATTTTACATCTCCCAAATACCACAAGGATTTCAGTAATAATACAGCCAGAAAAGGTAAGTGTTGGCCAGATGTGGCACCATTCCTAATGAAACTAAAACGGACCTTTACTGGGACTTAAAGATCAACGCTCTTTTGCTGCATGAATTATCAAAAAGATGAAGTACAGAGGGGCGCTTGGGTGGCTCAGTCGTTGAGCGTCTGCCTTCGGCTCAGGTTATGATCCCAGGGGCCTGGGATCGGGCCCCGCATCGGGTTCCCTGCTCGTCAGGAAGCCCACTTCTTCTCCCACTCCCCCTGCTTGTGTTCCCTCTCTCGCTGTGTCTCTCTCTGTCAAATAAATAAATAAATAAATAAAAATCTTTTAAAAAAAAAAAAAAGATGAAGTACAGAACTTCAAGCCTCCCCAGACATAAACTCCAGCATGGCTTCTATGCATTTAATACAACCTAATATAACAGTCTAATACACAAATTAATTTCAAGATCCGAAAATATTTCAGTTATCCTAAATATCCTGTTACGTGAGCAACAAGTAATTCACATATCTCCACCTGTGAAAAAACCCTTCAACAATGTATACAGAGAATGTAGGTGATAACTGAATCAGCAATTCTGAATTCGCTGCAAACTACAAGTGAAACTTCACCCCAATATGATTAAATCTACAGAGACAGAAGTCTGTGCTGACATGCCGTAAACATTATCAGCCCAAAGACATGTGTCAACAAATTAAAATCTCTGCTCACACAGTTACTGTCATTAGGAATTCTTTGCTTAAAAAAACTTTCCTTCTTCCAGAAATAATTGTTTTAGAAATAGTAGTGTTTCAGGTTTAGAATTTAACTTTAGGTAAACTAATAAAACCCTCGGTTTGAAGGCTGACTTATTTCTGGGTGTGTGCGGTACAGCGGAGCTGTGTGATACTTACTCTAACACTTCATAGTTGGACTTCTTCTCTAGCGCGTTGCCTCGCATCTCCCAGTACGAGCGCCTAAAACCAGGGAAGACATATATTTACACACACGTATAAGGAGGGTCTACGCTGCTGAATGGTAACTACTTTGCGGCTCAGCCACAAACATCCAGATATGCTATTAATAAAGACCGAATCTCATCCCTGGCCTTACTCCCATGCCCCAGTGAGGCAGAGATCAGTGAACACAGACTTTGTCCTACTGGACGATCTTGCTTTCTCTTTTAATGTGAAGCAGGCCTGGCTCTTTGTAAAGATGAGACGCAAAACTCCAGGTGTAAAGGAGGTTAGTTCCATCCGCCGGCTGCTGTGCTCATCTCTCCGTCAGAGACTGCTCGCACGAGCAGGACGGCTACAGGGACACCAGCCTCCTGCCATGGCCAGGCAGGCAGCAAGCACACCGACTCCCGCAGGGGCGCACGTGTCACCCAGGGGAAGCGCACGGACATGTGACAGAATGATCCGAGTAGGCTCTGCAGGCAGAGGGGCCAGACTCCGGCCCGGAAATGCTGTCTACCATTCTGAATGCTCAGTGTCTGAACTTCACTCTCTTACTCCAGACTACCCATTCAAGCAGCCAGGTCTCACTGGAGCCAGGTCCTCTCTCTGCAGAACCTGCCACGCGTGGGTCGGATTCTCTCTGCACATACACAGTATCCTGCAAAGGGCTAAGCTCTGGCTTGAGCTGCTTTGGGACACTCGGGATATGACGCATCATCTCAAGTCATATTACAGGAGAATGAGACTTTGTTTCAAACCTGTCTATAATAATATAAATACTGGTTTTGCTTTTCAAATTTGTTTGGCTTTTTCTTTGGCCTACTTAAAATGAAAGTACTAGACTTAGATGAAAAACTACAAAGGACCCCCAAAGGGTCACTTAGTTGGTTTTCTCGCTTTCTATTCATGCGGGGGGGGAGGGGAGCAGGTAAAGGAGGGGCCTGGAGGGGGAGGCTGATTTGTCCGGCTTTTCCTGCAGTGCATTACTTCATAATGAAATCAAGGACACTGAACGGGGCACAGAGGAGAGGGATAAACACAGCACAGGAGGCCAGAGTGGGAAGGAGCAGGAAGGTGACCTAGAACCCAGGGAGTCCCAGCACCACTCGTGCAACAGCGGGTGCTTTCTGACCCTTGCCCCACATAACCCAGTACAGCACTGTCTGCAGTGAGAAAGGGGCACCCAAGTATGCTTTCTGCCTAGACCTGTGAGGGCTCAGGGGTGGGACAGGAACACGAAGAGACCAGTGAGGGATGATTGCTGTTACTGGAGAAAAGAACTAAGGCTGAACACAAGTTTTAAGGAAGAGTTGAACAACCCTCGGTTGTCCTTGTACGGACTGGTATTTAACAGCCTCATGCAGTATAAAAAATAATGATCTTGGGGGGAAATTCTCACTAACTGTTCTGAGCACACATCATCAAATTTTGGCTAGTTTAACCAACTCATCTTAAACTAGCAGCCTCAAGTAAATTTTAATTGAAATCACACCTGAAAAAGGTAAAATACTCTTTTATTCAAAATTAAAATGGTAGCATAGAATACTTGACAGACGGTGACAAATGTTACCAGAATCAGGAACGATAGCCTCCGATGTCCATTTCCCTCACCCCCGCAGCACGGCCACCACTGGCCATATGCGGCTATTTATGTTTCCATTTAAGCGATGTGCACGAGCACATTTAATCCCTCAGCCCACCGGTGGGGTGGCGAGCGGCTAACACCTGGGATCCCACACACACAGCACACTTCTATTACCCCAGGAGAGTACTGGGGAGCGCTCTCAGACCTACCTACATTCGCACACTCTCATCAATCATTCCACTCCAAATACAACGAAATACCATTTTAAAAGATCCTAAGATTTCTAAAAGTAGCACTGACAACCTAATTCAAAATCTCAAATTTTTACTCAAATTTTATTCAATATTTCATTAGTAATCTTTATGAGGAAAAGGAAAATACTTGGATAATTTCCAAAACTAATGAACACCGCTGATGAGCAAAGTCCTCAATGCCTAGTTACCACCTTACCGTATCTCTAGACAGCCCAGCTTCAAAGCAATGTCCTGGTCCACGCGGTCAGCTATCTCGGACATGTAGTCGCTCTTCACCTGCAATCAGAAGGAATGGGGCAAACAAAGCTGTGTTAGAAGAGCACACTGCAGAGCCACCCATTCCACGGCTGTTTCCAGGGTGCCGTTCACATCCTCCAGACACACTGGGCCAATAATTATGCTGGATGCTGGATACAGAAATGAGCAACACCAAAAATAGCTACGGAAATACAATGGACTCTTACTAAGAACTCATCTAATCCATGAGCACTTAGACTTTAAGAAGCAACTGACCTCATCTGAATCGCAAACTGCTTTAGACCCTCCCCATGCTGTCACAAGCGAAAGCAAGAAAAAGATCTCTATTTCCATGCAAATTTGCAGTGGATGTATCTTCTGAACTCAAACTACAGACAGTCCCAGCAGCATTCTTTGGACCCCAATGGCAAGGGCAAAGAAAATTTACATATTTCAAAATCCATGTAACTCTGTAAATGACATGCTTCCACCTCACCATCACCTGTATGTGATTAATCTGCAAAGTCATAACATGTGTAAAATCTAATATAAAGAGAAGAATCTTGGAATGAGCACCGGGTGTTATAAGCAACTGATGAATCACTAAATTCTACCTCTGAAACTAATAATACACTCTATGTTAATTAAATTGAATTTAAATTTAAAAAAAAAGAGAAGAATCCAAAAGAATTCCATAAGCAGCTTCTGAGTAATGATTATGCTCAATCACAGTACCTGGCAGACTGCTAGCTGGACCTGAGAGCACCTGTCAGTGTGAAGACACTTCCCAAGATGAAATATGTAAGATCTCCTTATAGAATAGCATCAAGAGATCAACATCTGCAACTGACAATAGAGAGCACTATTTTGAACCTCAGTTAGTGAAATGTTATCGCTCTCCCAAAAGGAAGTCCATTATTCTCATTAGCAGAACTGTATTACAAAAAACTACACTCAATCATTATATTATGAATTTCACCGATACAAAATTTTGTGGAAATCCGTCTTGTCTCTTACTATAGAAGTATTTCAAACACCCTTGGTTTTGCCTCTTAGTGCTCAACTCTGAAGTTATTTACTCTCGGGCCCTTAAAGTGTGTTGACCTCTGCCCTAGAAAAAAAATGCCAAAGATCCTGCTCTTCAACTATTACCTCCTAGCCTGTCAGCTCACTTGCTCAAAAGATTTCTACTCCCCAGTTAAATACTCTGTCTACCTTACATCATATGTCATCATCCTGACCTTCCCTTGCAAAGACCCCCAACTTCCCAATCTCTAATTATCCCTTTATTCTAACTCTCTGACAAAACCAACACCTACTCAACAAACCACCTACCTCCTTCGCCAAGCTTATTGCTGAGCAACTACAGAAACTATAATACAATATCAGCTTTGCCTCAGTTCATGACGCCAAACCTCGAACGGTTGGCTGAAACTGTCCAGAAACTCAGCAATGTTTGCCTAGGAAGTTTGCCAACACACTGATTCACACTTCCTCCAGTCACTTCACCACATGTCTTTCTTACAGCAAAAAGTTTTCGATGGGAATATCCTCTTCAATGTACCAAGAATCCAGAACTCGATGTGCGCTGTACTCGCCTACTCATTCCTTTCCCTTAGGGGAGGAGTGATGACCAGTCACCTAGCCATAGGCAACCATATGCTATTTCTGATCTGAACATCATTTCCTCTTAAAACCTTTGCCTTATTTTCTGCATTAGCACCTAGACCTCGGTGGTTAATAATATTTATTAACAGAATAAGTGAGCAAATGAATGAATTAATAAAGTCTTCAAATTGGGGTTTGGGTACCTCCGTAAATATCATTTTCCATGTAAATAAGCAACAATAATTTCTACTGTTTACACATAGTAGGTATTTAAGACTGATTCAAACTGATTTACTCAATCCACTAAATTAAGTTAAAAGTTTTAATCCTAGAATCATTTTGTTTATACTTCAACTGGCCCTTTCTCCTATATAGCAAAAAATAAATACGAATTTAAAAACAAAGTTTTTGCATCCTAAGTAGGTTTATTATTGCACACAAAAATAAAGGCACAAGAGATACATCAAGACATGTATTTCTGTGAGTTAGAGAAACACCACAGTTGTTCTGACTGAAATAGTCGATCTTAGTTTATAGTTTGGTTAGGACTTCAAAGAAACCACAGCAGAATATCAATTACATGCTGAGTAAAATTACCCCAAAGATAAAAATGTAGTGATCTGAAGGGGCACATGCACCCCAATGTTTATAGCAGCAATGTCCACAATAGCCAAACTGTGGAAAGAGCCTAAATGTCCATCAAGAGATGAATGGATAAAGAAGATGTGGTATGTGTGTATATATAATGGAATATTACACAGTCAACAAAATTATCTTAAAGCTTAATTATAATTTTTAAGCACTTTTCACAGGTGGCAAAACGTAATCGTATACTTTATTTCATTCATCAAAACCAGATTCACATTAGTTGCAAAAATGCAAACAGAGGCAATGATAATTTAATAGTCTCTGTAGAAAATCCCATTATGAACATGACTTAAAAGCTCTACGAGTTGTTTTCCTAGATCAACAGTCTACTGCTCTCGCTCTCAGAGCTCTGTGCCCATGGTCTGAAGTGATCGATGCACCCTGCAGAGTGGACTGACCCCACATGAAGCCACCCCAGCAGACCCTCGGCTCCCTGCATCCCTACCGCAAGCCCTGTGGCAGCTTGTGTCTGCAAGAGCAGAGACGGCGAACCCCATCCGATTTCCCTGACGGCCCCCCAGAGAGGACGTTCTCTGAAGCCACCATGCACATTCACATACTGATGCTGTGCTCAGGCATTTTTCTTTAGGACTCAGGGTTCTATATGCTCAGTGTTCATTTCTCTTATAAGACATTTCTTGACTACCTTTCATCTCCTACTAACTTTCAGTGGAATTCACTGCCTCTCATTTGTGAAATATACGCAATTTACTGAGCATTTAAGTGTGTGTATGTGGATAAAATTGCTTAAAAATACTGAGCACCCTGGCAGGCAGACTTGTATGTAACATGTCCCATAATCCTCGCAGCACCACTGTGAGTTGGCAGTAGCATCATCCCCAATGTAAAGCCTTAGAACAAGCCTAACGAGAATGAAGGTGACAACAGAGGGGCTGCCTATTATGTAAGGAGTACTACCAGGGCCGAGGTACATGCTTTCACATATGTTATTTGCAATCTTTACAATAATTCTTCAAGGTTGGTGTTAGTAGTCCCATTTTACACATAAAGATCAGGAAAGTTAATTCACCCAAGGTCACACAGCAAGTGTTTTAAGAGTGAGGACTCAAGCACCAGTCGGCACACCCCTACAAGTCAGGCTTCAGCGTGTGCCCACATGGCCTCCAAACTCTCTCACAGGGAAGACCACAGTCTTCCTCTACAAGAAGACCAGGGGCGGGTGGAAGCACATCCCGTCACCCTGCTGCCTACAAGGGCTGACGTAATGACTTCCCGTGTACCGCGTGCTTCGCCTGGCCACTCTCTCTTCATGTCACAGACAACTACTGTGTGCTGACCCCAAGTGCAGCACTTGAGCAAGCGTCTTTCAAGAAAAGACTTCTGAAAGCTGGTGTTTGGTTTGTTTGTTTTTAAAGATTTTATTTATTTATTTTAGAGAAAAAGAGAGAGAGTGTGTGAGCAGGGGAGGGGCAGAGGGAGAGAGAGAGAATCCCAAGAAGACTCCATGCTGAGCAGGGAGCCCAACGCGGAACTCGATCTCACAACCCTGAGATCATGACCTGCACTGGAACCAAGAGTCAGCTCTTAACCAACTGAGCCATCAGGCATCCCCGGTGTTTGGTTTTTCAAATTAATCTGTGTCCATGTTGATGTCAATTTCCTACTTCAAAAAATAGGGTATATTTGGACTTCCTTCTGTGGCAAGTACTGTTATTTATATTCATTAGTTTTTTCTTCTTACTCTGCGAGAGAATCAAACAACCCAAGTTCTGTAAATCCTCCTAGTGAGTGACTAAGCTTTGAGATTGGTTCTGGGGACTCCACGACCAGAGCGTTCCTACCAGTGTGAGAGTCTGTCAAAGTCCCTGAGGTGGGCTGAAGGCAAATTTATAATGCCTTCCCATTTCTGAAGTCTTTCATACAGAAGGATGACCAAGAAATATGGGCTGAATAGAGTAACTATGCAGGATTTACCTGAATCCTCAATAACATGAGTGCTTCTTGAATCAACAAAAATATACAGCAGTGGAAAAAGAAGAAGAAATGTACATTACTCAATCTATCAAATAAGAACAGAAAATAGACCTTCGAATAAGTCAGACTTAGACCTACATTTATTTTACCCTTTTTTTTTTTTTTTGAAAAGCACAGCTGATAATTACCACGTTGAAAATGTCAGGTGTTAAAAGAATCTCCCATTTGGAGCTGCCGTTTCAAAATGTTTTAACTGGCAGAAAGCTTTATAGCCAAGAAAATACAGATAAAGAAATCTATTTCTGATAATACAATTATCTGAATAAAAACTTGTAAAAATAAAAAATTTGAATAAAAAATCACAGGAACAAGAAACCACACACCCTGGCACCTCAATATTTCCCCAGGCATGTTCAGATTCTATTCCTCAGGGTGAGGTTACGGCTCTGCCCTTGGTATCTTCCTTCAACTTCCTACCAGAACTCCTTTTGTCAAATAAGTCGTAATTATGTTACAGGTCATGTTTTCAGGACAGGATGGATGGATGTATAGGTAACACAGGAACAACACATGTCTGAACTGCAAGGATCCACTTATGCATGGATTTTTTTTTTTAAAGATTTTATTTATTTATTTGACAGAGAGAGACAGCGAGAGAGGGAACACAAGCAGGGGGAGTGGGAGAGGGAGAAGCAGACTCCCCGCAAAGTAGGGAGCCCGATGTGGGGCTCGATCCCAGGACCCCGGGACCATGACCTGAGCTGAAGGCAGTCGCTCAACCGACTGAGCCACCCAGGCGCCCGCATGGATTTTTTTTTTTTGATAAACACAGTACAGTCCTGTAAATATAATTTCTCTTCCTTATGATTTCCTTAATAACATTTTTTATCTCTAGCTTACTTTATTGTAAGAATATTGTATATAATACAAACAACATACAAAATATGTTAATTGACTATATTATTAGTAAAGCTTCCTTCTGATCAACGCTAGGCTATTAGTAATTAAGTTTTGGGGGAGTCAAAAGTAATACGTGAATTTATGACTGTGCAGGGGGTCAGCATCCCTCACCCCCGCATTGCTCAAGGGTCAACTGTACTCATTTTAATCTTAAAATATTTGTAGGAGAAAACAGTGGGAACACCATGTCTGACCCATGCATTGTAAGAGCTGAAAATTTCGAGTGCCAGATGATTTCTATACAAGTTCTGCATCAATACAGATTTAGTTAATATGACAACTTCCTGACCAAACATGGGCATCATTCTTCAAACTAATGGCCACCATTATTTGCAAAAGGTTGCCAACCAAATACACCTTTAACAAGTGAGATTTCAGAGAGATAAAGAGGAATAAAATGTTACATAGCAAAGGAAAAGTTTGATTTCGGGGTAAGGCATACTTTCCTTGTTTTATAATGAGCTATTAGCTTGAGCATCAAAACTTAGTTTTATAACTTCTGCTCTACAGTAAATAGGGTTATAACAAGATTCTAGTTTATTTTTAGAGTGTGCTGATTAATATCTTTCAGAATATTCTAAAATGGGTCAAAAACATTTAGTGAATCATTTGCAGTATCTCACATTGGTAGTCACATTTAGGACATCTTTAACTGAAACTGTGCATCCACAAGATAATCTCCAACCAGTAGCCCAACATTCAATATAACTGCTGGCATTGTTTCCTGCATGACACCATCCAAAACAATGGACAAAATGAATAGTGGGCATAGCTGAAATTTCTAAATAATAAAATTAAGGTAGTTTATTATAAGTGCTCTCTGTTTCCTGGGATCAGAATAGTGGTAGAGAGAATCCAAATATAATTCTTTTATTTCTACCCTGATAAAAGAGCCAAAATAATAAAAATACGTGTTCTTCTAAAATAGAGATGACAACAGGTAACACACTCAGGAGTATTTATTTACTCATCCCCAAGCTAGACCCTAAAGATTCCCACACGTGAAATTCAACCAAATAACAGCTCGTAACAAACATACAAGGAAACATATCACTGACTGAGAGTCAGTGTAAACCATCACCAACAGATGTCAAGCCCAAGAATTTCAGACGTTATAATTCAGATTCAGAAGAGACATTACCTCTACATGAAATGGTAAAGAAATAAAAGGCAGAAAAATCAGAAAACAGTAAGAGCCATTAACAACGGCCTGGCAGATTTTCTTAAAGGGGGAAGGGACACATTTTGCTAAATAAAAACTCAGCAAATGCATTACACATCAAAGTTGGTTGCGGCTGAGGAGAGTGGGCAGTGACGTGACAGATTTACCTGAATCGTGGATCCCCGGGGGACAAAGAGCCAAGACAGGAGAAGGAAGTGGATGCACAGGGAGGGCAGCCAGAGCAGTTCTAATGTGGACCCACATGGGGACCTCAGGCCAAGTCACAAAGAAGGGAGAAAAGGCAAGGTCTGAGTCGGTATCACAAGACATTTCAAAGAACTGATGAAAAGAGATGAGCCCCTGGTACAGGGTGCACATCACAGGTCAAGCAGGACAAAATGAGTGGAAATCCACACCTGGTTTCTAATAAAACTGCTGAACACTAAAGACAAAGAAAAGGTCTTAAAGCCACCCAGAGAGAAAGGACAGACAGATCACCTTCAAAGCCAGGATGACAGCCAACTTCTCAACAGCAATAATAAACATCAGAGTTCTGAGAGAAAACACTCCCTGGCCTGACTTGTACCCAGAAGCAGGAAAAAGAATCCCAGCCACACGGGAGGCCTGAACAACACTGTCAACAATCTTGAATTCATGGGTGTTCGTCACACTCTGCTCAACAATCACAGAACACACGTTCTCCTGCAAAACCAGAACCCTGACAAAATCTCAGTAGGTGGGAGGTGCTGAAATGGGTCTAAACAAAGTTGGAACAACTAGTATCAAATGAACCAGTCTCTAACCACAATTCAAAATTATTTTAGAAACGAACCAAATGGGATACATGTTTAAATCACCTTATGACAACTTCCATTTCTACCAAAACAGTGGACCAAATGTCCTGACAAGGCTGCTCACTGAAAACAACTAAAAGTGCTGAATAAAACTTTTTTTTTTTTTTTTTAATCTTCTGGAATGCTTCTATGAGCTGGGTGACAAACAAACAAAACAATATCCAAACCCTAGTCAGGCCGCTGAGGGAATGCAGAGGGCTCAGGGAAAATCTCAGGTCAGCTTCTACCCTAGGCCAGAACCAAACACACACTCACTGTGAAATGTGACAACTTGCAAGGGGAAGTAAGGAAGGGGATGATGGACACACAGGACCACGTTTGCCTGCATGGAGTGAAAGGGTGGGGGCGGGGAGATGTGACAGGAACAGGGGACCAGGAGACATCAGGCATGTTCTCTTCATTTGGGCCATAGGATCACAGGCACTCACGCTAGTACTAAGTATCACACTGCACAAAAACATACATGTATTGGGTGTTACCAAACTAAACAATTAAAAAGAATCAAGGTCATCAAATTCTGGGCCCCTTAAAAATGGATCCATTTAGCTTGGAATGCAGTGAAAATATACATATGCATATATGTATACATCTTACATATTTTCATCAAATAGTAAAGATTTTAAAAATTATAGAATGGCTATCATTTAACTCTGAGGCTTCTATTAAATAACTTATCCCTGAACTCAGTGAAAATTTCCACACTCAAGTTCTTACAAAATATCTCAGTTTCATTTGCATTTAAACAGGCCTTGGCTATAAATAGCTGCTGAAAGGCCAAATTTTTACTCACGCCGTGTGCGTGCGTGTGTGCGCGCATGTCTAAACAGGAGGCAGTTCTGAATTCCTAGCTGATTTTTCAACAATGGGATTCAGCCCGTTTCCTGCCTGCTCAGGTGAACATAGGGATCACCCATAATAGTTCCAGAATTTCCACATGCACAACAGGACAGACTCTGCACTGGAAGGTTAGCACAAGAAGCTGAATAAATATATAAATACCTGTCAAAGCAGTAATGCAAAAATCATACTATTTTCAAAACTTTGTTAGATCAGGGTAAAAATAAAAATCATACATCTTCTCACATAAATGGAATTACATTATATATGTTCTATACATGGCCTGTTTTAAACAGCAGCATTTAACATAATGCCTTCCACGTGTACAGAGCTGTACCTCTCTCGTCAGGATGGGTGAATACATTTGAAACTCAGCA
Organism: Halichoerus grypus; assembly: GCF_964656455.1. Lineage (NCBI taxonomy): Eukaryota > Metazoa > Chordata > Mammalia > Carnivora > Phocidae > Halichoerus > Halichoerus grypus. The sequence goes on along the minus strand of NC_135716.1, from coordinate 3,115,911 downwards.
GAATTTATTTAACCAACCTTTTACTGACCCTATTGACACACTCTTCCAATTTCCCTTCTGTTAACAGGTGCACTGTTCCTATGAGCATCCTGTACCTACATATGCATGTAGATCTTACCTCTTTAGAGTAAACCCCTGGAAGGAGAATTCTTAGTTTGACTATTAAATTGCCAATATTCAACTATTTTTCCGTGCCAGACTGCCAACAGCGCCACATACCAGCCTGAAGGAGACGAATATACTCATGGCTCTTAGTATAGCTGCCAACTCATTGGCTGTGACGACAACAGTCCTCCCCCCTTCCCCGCTCCTCTCTGTGGTTTGCACACACTTTACCTCCCTGTCTCCTGTCCCCGGGACACTGGTACGGATCAGCCATCCACATGGGCAAGGGGCGGTATCATGATTGCACCTGTATTTCTTTTAAAATACAGGTACTTGGTAGAATACTATAAAATCATACACAAAATGAAAGCAATTATTAGGATAAAGATACTTTAAGTGATGTTTTAGAATATTTTCAGGACTTCCTAAAAATGTGCCATATGACTTCACAACTATAAAAGATTAAAAAGGGTCAGGCTGAGGAAGAGAAAGTGCAGGAACAGGAGAAAGCAGAGGGTGGGGTGGAGGCACACAGGAAGGAGAGGGATATGTCCTATCCTAGAAGGTGCCGCTCACACTTGTGTCTTGATCTGCAGATGGTAAATGCCGAATCCTCAGGAGCCTGGCGCTGCCTGGACGTCAAATAATGACGGGGTACGTGTACGGGGGACAATTCCACCTCATTTATCGGGATAGGTAATATACCTATTTTAGTAGATGAGACCTTTAGGCCCAGGGAGACGCACAAAGCTGTTACACGCAGTGAGCACACGACAGTATGTGCGCTCCCTCTCAGGTCCCATAAAGACTGTTCAACAGAATGACACAGGCTGCAGTGAGAGATGTCCTATGAGTAAGAGAAAACTGGGGCCACACCAGCACATACTTTTAGTCAGAGACAGAAGCAAGGTCTCGTCAAAGGAAAAACTAGGACAGCTGGCAGCAGCGTGGAAGGAACAAGAACGCGGCTGACTGCGAGGTCAGCCTACGAGTTATGAAAGGGAGGGACTGCGAGCTAATGAACCCTGTATTGTGAATTCCAGAAATCTGTGTCACTAAATAGTCATAGAATTCTTTGGGGGGTGGATTTTTTTCAAAGAAATTATGCCAAAAGTGATAAAGATTATTTATAAGAGAAAGAAACCCAAGGCAAACGTATAAGTTAACTAAACTCTCTTGTCACCTCCTTCACTCAAACACAAGGCTCATCAGACGGCTACGGAGGAGCTGGGAAAACACATACGAGGAGCAGTTTGTAAACTGGAAATCATCTCTGCAGTATGAGTGGGCCCCCAGCAATCTCAACTGGGATCTAAACATGACTTTTCTCTTTCCATTTTGCCAAACGTAAACTCCCTCTCCCATGCAACTCTGAATCGAGGTAAACCTCCCAAGTTCCTGTCTGGCCCCATACCTCACACTTCACATTTCCGATGGCACAAGAAAACAGACCCAATATCTGGAAACAGCATCCTTGGCTTCCTGCTCTCACAGCTTGGATCTTATAGGCAGGAATATCCAGTTTTGTCACATCGGGAAATAAAACGACCTACCTTCTTACCGCCTTCCTCCTGAAGTTAGCCTACCTCTTCTCTTTCCCAACACTACGCACCCGGACTGATGCAATCCACCTCTTTATTTTCATGTCCATTTGGATAAGTCTCACAGCCCTATCAAATCCACCCACTAAATGTGCTTTAGTTAGACCTTTATCTCCCCCGTTTCTTGCCTACATGGCTGGAGAGCCTCCCAACTTGCTTGCAGCCTTCTTAAGACCCATCTAGTCCATGACAGATGCTGCCATCACATAAGTGTGGTCTTATTTCACAACGACAAAAATTCTCATCAAGACATTTCACTAACTACATTCCTTAAATAGCTCTCCTTACTCTGCAGGAGAAAACCTACAACCTTCCCTTTTCATGATGTGGGCTCTATCTCCTCTCCTGTTTCTTCTCAGAACTTTTTAGCTCAGGTTTAAATGCACCATGTTTCCTAAAGTACATCTCTTCTTCATCTACAAAGCTGGGGACTCCTCACATGACACTTTCCAGGAGAGCCACCTGGGTTCCGCACCTCCACGGAGTTAGCAGACCCTCCTGTGCACGGCCACATCCTCTGTGCTTCTCAACAACAGAGGACTGAGCACAAAGTACCTATTCACAGGAGATCCTCACCCAGGTGAGGAATTTAGGGGGCAGACTATCTTGTTTATTTCCTCTGCATTCTTGACCCACAGCAGACATTTAATAAATATTTTTATTAAAACAAAGAACGACCAAGTGCATTTGACTGCAGAACATGTGTGTGAATGTCAGCTATTCCTCGGACTTGTTCTTTGGCACTCTTCATGAAAACTAACAAGCAACGTATACTTGGCCAATTTGTGTTGGTTCATTTACGCCACATGTGCTTATTGCTTAACTAATATTTGAAGGGGTAAAAAGCAAGTAACTCAGTGCAAAAAAGTCAATTCTGCCTTTATTGTGCAAACTGCTCTTGAGATTATATGAATATAGTTGTCTCTGACAATAAATTCTACACCTGACCAATTTGTTGATATTCAAGCATGGTAATTATACTTGAATTAAAGACAAACCAATGCTTGTGTCACGTAGGATTTACTGTCTCCACATTAAAGAAGTATCTTTTAGGATTTGCGCAAGCATACAAAAATTCAGTGTCAAAAATTCAAAACTCACTGGGTAAAAGTCTCTCACTGCCATGCTGTGACAAATATACATTCTCCCAAATGTTAGGTTTTATCTAATTCTAAAATAAAACCAAGTAGGATCCAAAGACACAAAGAGAAAAGTATATTAAAGCACTCTCCTATACCTGTTGATAGAAGAAATTCAGAGTTGGCTTGTCTTCAGTAAACTGGTTTAGAAATCCTTTTGGCAAATAACGAATTCTCAATTCATATCTAAAAAATAATTCACAAAATAGAACAATTAGAAATAAGTAATTTTCTCAATTCATAATCTACAATTAACAGTATTACTGTGAGTATGGCATAACCAATTACTCTGAAATATTATTTTAAAAATAAGCTAAAATACAATCAATTTTTAAGCATTAATTTTCAAACTTTTCAGCACAAAGACTGCACCTCAATGTCTAGAGCTCAATGATCCTGCAAGGAGACAGAGCAGGGAAGAAGCCCAGAAGGCACCCGGTCCTAGCAGTCACTGTCCACCACGGGGCAGGGGCGGCACCTCCCCACACTTCCCCCAATAGCTGACCTGATGCGCATGGAATCACACAGAACGTACTCTTTCGTGTCTGGCCTTTGTTCATTCACTGGCATTCTTGTGAGACTCACCCTGTCTAGCAGCTGACAGTCGCTCATAGCTGGAAAGTGCTGTATTGCATGAAATACCACATCACTGCTAAGGGTCATTTGAGTTACTCCTGTTTTGGCTATTATGAGGATACTGCTGTAAACACTCTTTATTTCTTCCTCTAAGAATAAAATAATTTAATTGTTCAGGAAGCCACGCTTCAAGAGTGGTCGAAACAAATTTCATCAGAATGCTCTCCCCGTATCTCTCTCTCTCATGCATGTCCTTTGGTGAACGTGTGTACGCACTTCTGTTGGGCACATGGGCTTGGACTGGGAGTGTAACACACACACACCTGCGTTTGCAGATGCCACCCGTCAGGGAGCTGAAGAAGCCATACCAGCATGGGGTGTTCTGGATCCTCTCCACCCCCACCTCTGCCCAGCATTTCTCTTTCATTGCACTCACTGATATTTACCTCGGTAAGTGTAGAGTGGGCTGGGAGCAGCCTTATCTGATGACTGGCCATTTTGGAAATCTCCTCTTGTGAAACATCTGTTTTTTTCTGAAGGGTTGTGGGTCCCCCCCTCCCTAACCCCCAGCTGACCTGTAGGCCTGCCTGCCTTACATGTTCAGGGTGTGAGGTCATTGTGAGACTCCTATCCTCTACCACTCCAAGGCTTGTCTTTCACTTTCTGGATGGTTTCTTGTAAAAATTATTTTAAAAATCTTTTTATTTTAATGTTATCTTTTGAGGAAGAAAGTTCATAATTTTTATGCAGCCCTATTTATTCTTTTCCTTTTTAGGAAATTCTTGCAGTGTTTTGTTTATAAAATATTTGCCTACCCAAAGGTTATAGGAAGATCTATTTTTTCTAAAATTTTATTTACTGATGTTTAAAAAAAATGCAATAGTCTCATAAGGAAAACATGCAAACAAAGTAGTAAATACAATTCTTTTGGTTCACTTAAGGGTGGAAAAAAATGCAAGGTACACATACACAAGTTCTGCTAAGATTTTTAAGTGTCCATCATCATTAAAACACACAACCGCCAAATGATTAGGTTCCCTTCTGCTTCTCCTCAGAACGAGGTCAACAATTTCCTGCAGGTATTCTATGTGGGGCGGTCATCTGTGGAAGCACACTAGAGTTCATTTATTTTGAACCGAGGACTTACCAGGCACTTTACATGCACTGTTTCTCCTAAGCCACATAACCGTCAGAGAACAGACGTGGAGTGAGTCACATTGAGCAGATTAGGAAGACAGTGCTCTGCAAGAAGCAGCGATCGGTCCCGAGGCTGCACGTTCGGGATCAAACAGGACACAGGAGGCTTTTGCTAGGAATGTTATCGCATTTAACGATAAGGAAACAGACCCCGGATCAAACACTGGGCCCTGCTGTGACCAGCCAGCAGCCTGACGATGCTGACGATGCCTCAACGGACACGTCATGGCTACTCTGGGCCTGACAGTGATGGTGATAAGGACGTGACCCTCAGCCTCCTTGTAGTCAGCAACGGCCCTGACAGAAGCAGGAAGAACGTGGGCGCTGGACGGGGGCCGCCTGGTCTGGGCCTGTGGCTCCGTGGCCCATCCACGGTCTGCCATCACCGCTCTGCGCCTTGGTGTCTTCACAAGGTTGTCGGGAGAAATAAATGAGCCAGTGAGCGCAGAACACCGAGCACCTCTCTGGCACACAGTGATCGTGGGCTTCACGGCTTGCTTATGACATGAGCAGTTACTCCACAAATACTGATTCCAGCACCCAGACCAGCCAAGGTACAACCCCAGGGGGTGGGAAGACACCAGGGAATAAAACAGGCAAAGTGCCGGCCCTCGAAAAGTTTATATACAATTTGTGGTGAAAGTCAGACAGCAAATACACAAATATCTAGGAGGTGGCAGTAAATGCGACAAAGACAAATTAGCAAGGTAAGGGGAGTCACAGGGGATGAAATATATTCTGCACAGGGTAGCCGGCAGAGGACACTCTGATTCAGTGATAGCTGAATGAAGATCTGAGGGGAGGAAAGGAGTCATTCAGTCATGTGCAGGGACAAGAGTTCCGATCTGATGGAAGAGAATGGGTGACGGCCCTGAGGCTAGAGAATGCACGGGAAGGCAAAGGCAGCTCGAGCCCACGGGAAGGCTGCAGGGCGAGGTAGGATCGGGAGGTGGCAGATCACGGAGGCCCCTGCCTGTCATGATGACGGGGCTCGGAGCACTGTGAGCACAGCAGGGTCGTCGCAGGAGGTACATTCCTCAGAGCAGGCAGGCGATAGTGTGTAGGACAATAGGGACCAGGGGAAGCAGCAGGAGGCCCGGCTGAGAAGTGATGACCCTGTTTTCACTGATGGGGAAAATGTTTCAGGGCATTACTGGGTAAGTGGCTCAAGGTCCCACAGGTGTCACGAGGCAGACGCCCCCCCCCCCCCCGCAGCGATTACATGCACTGATGCTGCGGAGCAAAACGAAACCGAGAGAGGGCCCTGCGGCTCGAAACCAGGGGACAGAACTGATCTGACTCCTGTGCAGGTAGGCAAGCTCCTCAGACCGTGAGGAGGATTCTGGCCCCCGCTTCAATCCGCAGTCTAGCCTATCTGCCCCCCACAGCCCCGCTGAACTGCCCAAGGTTGCCTGGTGTAACCGCATTCCATCACGCCGGCTCAGTCCTTAAACCACGGCACCCAACCCCCAGAGCCCACGGCCCACGAGTGCTGACACTCCCATGTCCCTCTCATCTCTGCCCGTGAAACTTAGCGCTCGCCTCACCTCTGTTACTATGTTACTATTCCAAGAGCCTGACGGCATCCTGAAACACATTCCCACTACTCTGCTATATGCCATTCCATGGATTTCCGAATAGCAGCTAAATATAACATGCCCCAAATAAATAATCCTTTTGCTTCTTCTGAGTAATAACTTCCTATTAAGGCCACTGACACTAACCTCCTCAGTCTTACCACCCACAATGAGCACCACGATACCCATGAGCTAACCAACTAATGGCGGGGAGGAGTAGGAAGTGTTTGGACAGAGAATCTGTTAACCTTGATACACAGAAGGGTCAGCTAGCCAGTCTGCAGGTAGCTAAACAAAGTACAACTTCCAGAAACAACACAGATGTCGTTTCTTGATGGGCCTTGCAAATAATGTGGTATGGACAGCTCTTTCTCACAACAGACTTCCATTTAAAAATCCTCAAAAGAAGGATGGAAACAGAAATTCATCATTAGGCAAAAATTATTAGCAGTAACAGCTGTAAGAAAGAATCATCAATGGTAATGAGACTAATGGGTGAGAATACAATGAGAAACAGGATATCTGCATAGTCTCAATATATATCCCCCCAGCAGGTATTTCTTAATTACAAAGGAGAAAACAGTTAACTCTACAGTGGAGAAACCTGGCCACCACCTTAAACCAAATGATCCAAGTTAAAAACACCTGTACAAAAGAGTCACATCATCATTATAGACTTCCTGATAAGATGCGCTGTGACGGGTTCAACAGCCTGGCTGTAGTATTCTTGCCAACAACACATAACCTCAATATAACCATGAAAAAAACCCAGACCAACCCAAATTGAAGGACACGTTACAAATAACCAGCCAGTATTCTTCAGAAGTGTCAAGGTCATGAAGGACATAGACTGAGGAACTGTCCCAGATTAGGGAAGACTTAAGGAGACAGTAAACAGTCGCGTGGTATCCTGGACCAGGAAAGGGATGTTAAGTGGGACAACTGCAGATACTTGAGTAACATCTGTAAATCAGTTAATAGTACTGTACCAATGTTAAGTTCCTGGTTTCAATTACTGTACTGTTTATGAAAGTTTCAACATTTTAGGGAAGCTAGGTGAAGGGAGCTCAGGACTTCTGTGTACTATTCTTGCAACTTTTGATACATATTGAGAATAAAAAGAAATTCGCAGACTGATTGTTCCATATCACCCTCCAGAACCACTCTCCAACCAGCCTGGCCAGAGTCCGTCTGTAGCCGCAGACCCACCGGAAACGGACAGAAACTGAACTATCTTCCTGCTGCTCATGTCTGGTGCAGAAGCCTCCAGTAAATGCTTAATTAACAGACCAGCAAATTGAAAGTCCATCCTCATTTTAAAGGCATCACTTCCAAATCTGTCCGAGTGCTCTCCTCCCGGAAAGGCTCTGGATGGTTTCCCTCTGGTCCTTTACTTATATGAGCCATACTGTCTTACTCAACTGATGTGTTCCCAACAATATTCTTTTAGGTTCTTTTTTTTCTTCACTTTATAAAAGCTTATCATGCTAAACGTCATCTTCTGGGACCTACTTTTTTTTTTAATTGAGGTAAAATTCACGTAACAAAAAAAAACAGCCTTTTTTAAAGTGTACAGTTCAGTGGTACTGAGTGTCCTCACAATACTGTCCTGGGAGACTCATTTTGTCACGAGGTCACGTGGCTACGATTCATCCATACTGCAGCACATGCCTACCGTTCGTTCATTTTCCCTTGCGTGACAATCTTGCCATCTCTAGCCCCAAACGGAAACCTCAGAGTCTCTCAAGGACAGAATCTGAAGTGGAACTGCAGGATCTAGAGTGTGTAACGCCTCGATTTTCCAGCTGCTCACCAGATGGACTTACCCATTTACCTTCGCGCCAGCAGGGCAGGCAAGAGCTTGTTGGAGCCACCACCTCTCTCTACTTTTTGCCACGTGGAGAGTGGCAGACGGATCTTGTGGTCCAGATTCCCATCTCCCCAGTGGGCTAATGAAGCCAACAGCGGCTGCCTATGATTACTGGCCAGACTTGTTTTCTCTTTTATGACAATACCGTCGTGTCTCTGGCCCATTTAGTGAATTGTCTGCAACTTTCGTATCAATCAGAAGAACTCTTGACACCATCTTTTGTTCATTACATATGTTGCGAATATCTCCTCTCAGCTGCAACTTGCTTCTGCACTTTTAAGAAAATATACCTTTTTATACACAGAAGTTCATAATAAAGTCAAATCTGTTCTTTCCTTTTATAGTGAACATTTTGGGGGTATTAAATCTTCCTACTCCAGGACCAGAGACACATTCAACTCTATTTTCCATTAAACTTTTTTCTCACCTGATCCATCTCAAGTGGGTTTCTGTATATTACTTGAGGTAGGATCTAACTTTGTTATTCTTCGCGCAAGGACAGCCATTTATCAAACCAGCCCTTCGTTTCCCCACTGGTGAGTCATGAGGCCTCTGTAAGGTCACGTTGCCCGCCACAGTTACCACCACACTGTGTGCTGCAAGCCAGCTTACAGAGGTGTTTGAAGAGCTAAGGACTCCGGTGAGCAAGCTTCTATCTCAGGATTATTGGATAATATCAACAGATCCTATAGCAGATAGCACACACAAAAAAAGATCTATGTTCAAAAACCTCCCAAGAATGGAAATTCACATCCAATTACTCTGGTGAGTCCTGGCACTTCCATTTGGGTCAGATCTGACTTCTCAGAACTAAAGCCAGGCGTGTGGCTGCCCTCACAGAGCCACCCCTGAACTGAGAAGATACCTGCTAGCGAGGGGAAAACATGACCTATCGTTGTGTTTCTTGTATGTATGTGTGTTACACCGGAGGAGAGAAGAAACAGCTGAGTACATGGACTCCACTCTCCATCCTCCACCCATGGACACTAGGCTCTCCAGGAAGCTGGTAAGCCTCTCGGAACCACAGGGTTCTTAAAGTAAGACGGCAAAAGGTGAATATCCACCCACTTGTTAAGACTATCATAGTAAGAATTAATTTTGATAAAGTAAGCCAAGTGCTTCGCACAACGCCCGCGCATAGTAAGCAACGTGGGTTAGTGTGAACACCTGCTGTGGACACACACTGGTGGAACGAATACACACTACCATTCCATCATACTGTGCTGCCTCTTGGATGATTCTATACTTTCACTACCACTAATTCAATTTTTACTTAAAAAGTTTTTACTGGGTGCCTACTACATACCAGGCACAACTAACGAGAAACCAGGAACAGATCAGGGAGTAAGACCAAGTCCCTGAGGGAGGAAAGTCATCCGGTGGGTTGGCAGTGGGCCCTACAGACAGAACGGTGGGAGGAGACCACAGAGCAAAGGGGACAGCGGAGCACTTGCCCTACCCGAGGGGAGGTCCAAGCTGTGCTGGAAATGGCAGAGGAGCACCTTCACCAAAGTCCCACCAGGTACAAAGACCCCAAGGAGCAATATGCTTGGCTTGTTCAAGAACCAGTAAGACAGCCATGTGGCTAGGGTGGAGCAGGTGGAAAGTTCTCCAAGATGAAAGTCTTGTCTCATTCACCGGGCAAGAAAGCTGGCAGCAGAGAAGATCCTGACCCAGCAGCTCCGAAAAGGGAGCACAGAAATGTCAGAGCACGAGCCGCTGGGGCACAGGAAGGGGAGCGAGAGCGAGAGGAGATGGGGCTGAGAGATGATCAGGACTCTGGAGTTGGCTAAAGGTATGATGAGGAGCTACTGGAAGCTTCTGCAGAAATGATTTATAAATTTCATTGGATGTGTGTATTTTTAAAGACTCTTCAGAAAATCCTATGAGCTCTGTCTTAAAAAATCCTGGTACAACGGCTTCTCCCTCCTTCTATTACTGCTCCCCCAAGCCACCAGCTTTTAGGATTTTTGTCTGGGTTAGGCAGTAACTGGTTTATTGGTTTCCTGTACCTATCCAATGAAAGTGTGATTTCAATGCCAAAGGCAGGTCTACAGAGAGAAGAAAGAGGAAAAAAGGTCACTGGAGCAGCCCCCAAATTTAAATGCTAAGCAGGGGAAGACAGTGAACGGTCAATAAAATAGGACTGGGCAGGCAGGAGGCGAAGCGCAGAACGTCGTCCGGTAAGAAATGACTGACAGCGTCAGCTCCTGCAGGAAGGTGGACTGGAGGACGACGGGAAGAGCCCATGGGAGGTGCGGAACAAGGCAGCGCAGCCAGACCCCAAGCAAACTGTGAGTTTTACTTTGAACCATGAACTATCTAGGAATGTGTTTTCAAACTAATTAACACACTGTCATGTGCAGGACTCCGTATTTCCACATTAAAAGGAATAGTGAAAAACATAATTTAAAAATTGTTTACTTACTATTGTTTGTTTTCTTTTTAATTATTAGGAGAGGTAAGTTTTATTCATTTATTATTATTTTTGCTTTATATATTTTGAGAAATGTCTTTAGGAACTTACGAGTTTAATAGTTCCATCTATTTCTACTCTTCATAAATTCTTGTGAAATGAGCCTGATTTATTACTATGTGGTTGCCCTCCATATCCCTCAGAATGCTTTTCTGTTTTGAAACTTTTTAAATAGGATATTAATAAAGTAATACCAATCCCCTCGTCCCACTGGTTAGTAGGTAGGAAAATTCTTCTTTCTTTCTATCTATCCACCCATCCATCCATCCCTATCCATTTATCCATTCACCCATCTCTCTCTCTCTATCCATCCATCCTTCTATCCATCTATCCAACCACCCATCCACCCACCATCCATCTTTCCATCCATCCATCCACCTACCATCCATCCTTCTATCCATCTATCCATCCATCCATCCATCCATCCATCCACCTACCATCTATCCATCTTTCCTTCCTTCCTTCCATCCATCCATCATCTCTATCCATCCATCCATCTTTCTATCCATCTATCCATCCATCCCTTTCTCTCTGTACCTATCTATCCATCCATCTGTCCATCCATCCGTCCATCCACCCGCCCACCATCCATCTATCTAAATGAAGTTAAACAGAATAGAATGCCTCTGGATGAAAACCTTTGACTTCAGTGTACTGGTGAGGCTGGGTATGGTTTTGTGAAGTACGTATATAGACCTATATGTAAATAGTTCTGAGACACATATATGTGCATGTGTACTGAGTCTTAAGGTAAAATGTTTCTTCCTGTAAGTCACATAAAAATATCTTCAACATCACTGTTTTAGATACCCGTCATAAAGAGCAGATAGTTGGCTTCTATTTTTTAATCACACACTAACAATCTCTGACCAGTTACTGTTAGTCTGCTTGAGTTTACTTCCAAAGTCTAGTCTGTGACTCCTCTTTGTCCTGCTTTCCAGTCCCTTCCTTCTCTCCTTGCTGTGTTTCCCTAACCCTACTCACCCACCCACCTGTTTAGGTTATAAAATCTACTTCTTAATGTTTCATGGCTGTCCTAATATACAATTTTATTTTTTTATACATAATTTTAAAACATGGCTGACAGAGCTTTAATTCTGATCACCTCTCTTCTGACATGCATCCACTATTTGGGTTCTACTTCTTTAATATAAAAAATCAGTTCTTCTTGTTATTTGTTTTTAGAGCTAATGCTTATTTTTATCTACCCGATTTTGCATATGAAACCCTCTTTTGGAAATCACTTTCCTTTTTCCTGAAGTATATTTGTAGGAGGTTCCTTTGGTGGTAAACTCTCGAGGAAAGTACCTCTGTCACCCTGCTCTTGAATGGTAACTGAATCTGACGAATAAATACAGATTGCCAGGTACTTTTTCTCACCACTTGGAGAGAACTGTGGAGAATTGTGAATTTTTCCCTGGTTGCTTTTAGCATCATCTCTTTTTCTTTTGTACACTATTTGACTACAATCCACCAAAGTGTAGATTTATTTCATTAACCCTGTTTGGGATCTTATGTTAGTCCTACACCTGACAACTTAATGGTATTCGCCATTTCTAGAAAATTCTCAGCCATTATCTCTTTGGAATATTTCCTTTTCCTCATTCTTTCTATTCTCTTTGAGAGCCCCTTCCAGAAACGGGTTGACCTTCTCATTCTTCATGTTACATAACGTGCTTTCATACCTTCCACATGTTGATCTCTGTATGCTGTCTTTTGGGAAATTTTTCTCAGATCCACAGTTCTGTTTACTAATTTTTCAGCTATATTGAATTTGCTGTTTTATCCATCAGTGGTTTCTAGAACTTGTGTTTGGTCCTTTTTCAAACCTACTTGGTTCCTTTAGAATAGTCTCCTGTTCCTGGGCGCCTGGGTGGCTCAGTTGGTTAAGCGACTGCCTTCGGCTCAGGTCATGATCCTGGAGTCCCGGGATCGAGTCCCACATCAGGCTCCCTGCTCAGCAGGGGGTCTGCTTCTCCCTCTGCCCTCTTCCCTCTCGTGCTCTCTGTCTCTCATTCTCTCTCTCTCAAATAAATAAAATCTTTAAAAAAAAAAAAAAGTCTCCTGTTCCTTACTGACACCTTAAGCTCCACCTCCTTTGGCGTGCACAGACAGGCAGTATGAAGCCTGACCCTCCCAGAAACACCCACAGGGACCACCTGTGCCTCCAGCCTATTGTCCACACACCTTCACTGATCTTACCCACCAGGCAGGCTACCTCTCGGAGCTAAGACTACAGTAGCCCTCCTGAGACGAGCACGTTCATTTTAAAAGCCTGCACTATGAAGTCAGCTACATTCAAGTCAAAGCTGTGTCCCGAGCTCTCTCTGTAATTGGAACTTAAGTCAAGCCTGTTGCCTGTTTCCTCTGTCTTTACGTCATAAGACTGGGGGGAGCTCTGTGACATACACATTTTACAAGCTGCAACTGTGCAGATTCTAGAGAGCACACAGCTGGCCTGGCGCCTGGCTCCAGCCACTCCGTGGTGACGATACAGCAATGGCGTCATCTTCACACCCCGTCAGCGTCAGGTTCAGCACTGCATTCGGCAAAGTTCTACCTCGCCCAGTCTATGCCTGCCTTGCTTTTGAGGGTTCAGGCTCCACGAAATAGAGTAGTGCCCACTCAACTTCACTTGAAATTAAACAAAATAAGTTGGCTTAAAAGAACAGAAACAGAGTGTGTATATTCAGAGGTCTACATTCAACAAACATTTTACTGAGCACTAGGGATACCAGCATAATGAAGTGTGCCTCTGACACGTCCATATAAATTAAGAAGGTAGTAGAATTATGTTGAATAAAAATAGCTGCAGGTATTCTTAACTAACTTTTAGGTATTCGTAGCTTTTAAACACTTATTTGATTGGCTAAATAGCTGGAGGTCAAATCTGCTAGCCCTTGATGTAACCCAACCCAACTATATTATCATGGAATATCCTGTCAGCTCGGTCAGTTCCAGCTGCTTGATAAACCTGAAAATACAAGTATATTTCTCTGGTAAACTGTAACTAGGACAAGATTGTATTCGACTAGAGATTTATTAACCTTCGCATGTTTGTTTTTCCTTTCAAATGTGTCTTCTAATCAATTTACGTTGCTGGACTGAAAGTGACCAACACTGAGCACCGTCCCCAATCCACAACCACCTTTGTCTCTGTGGCTGTGTCTACAAAAACGAGGGCGCCTGTGCACGGGGCCCTCCTTCTCTCACACTCCAGTGTTTTACACATACGGTTTCCTGTTCACATGCTGCTTTGCTTAACAGTGGAAAAAATTATTTTTTTGGGAGAGAACCAGAGAAAGGACAATCGTAGAGAATTCCTTTAATTCACCTTCAATCATGTCAGTTTCACTAAGGTTAGTATGAGTCACTACCTAATTTAACTGTAGTACGTGAACGTCAAATATACACCCACTCTCTTCAGGCGAGCCGGAGGTCACCAGGCACCACGGGGCAAGCCACGCTGCCCACTGATGAGGTAATTAGGTGTGGTCTCCTCAGGGCTCACGAAGTCCTGCTGCACAAAAGGATGCTAACAGGACAGAAAGGAAAAGAATGAGGAACTGAGCTCTTCGAGCCGAGGCTGAAACAAAGTAGTCCTGACAAGAGAAGTGTGACTAGCCAAAGGCCATCACCACAGAACCCATCAGAAGCTCAGGCAGTCCAAAGTCGGTGGTGCCACAAAGACAGACTGAACAGAAGTCTAGAAGAGATCACTGGTTAATCATTACCAGCCAATTTTATTTAATACAGGAGTCGTAATTACAATCAGTATGAAAATTAAGCAAAGACATTCATCCTCTTGTGTGTGATTTAATATGCAAAACAAATCAAGTGTGAGTCACACCAAAGTAGGTATGTAATCTTACTTCCACTCCTCTGGTGGGTGTGCAAGTTCATACTTCTCCCTCACATTGGAGACACCCATATCCAAATGGAGCCAGTGAACCTCCTCTGACCGCAGGTGACTGAGGCGAAATCCATAGCAGGCCACGTGCTTTACTTTGTGACTGTCCACTATCTTCTGAATGATGCCCTAAAACATACCCCCCACAAAAATGACTGTTATAAACAAAAAAAAAACTGTATGCTAAAAATTAATGCAATGTTCATTTCTTTTAGTTAGTTATCAGAAATCTTTGGTTAAAAGAGTATCAAGTTAAATAAATTACTTAATTTTTCTTAGGAATCTTTTCTCAAATAGTATTTTTATGAACAAGGAAAAGTTTTTGAAAAAACACAAAATGAGGCTCTTCCCTTTTCTTTAGTGATAAACAAGGCATGGAAACTTAAAATACATTTCTGCAGCTCTACCTCTGCATCATCCCCAGAACCTGACAAAGCATTCCGGCCACCCTCTGGATGTCACTTGCTGAGAACCGGACCTGAGGAGGGGGTTCTACTTTCTGAACCCAGGACGGTAACTTATTCTAGATCAGGCTGCAACTCAATGTCATTTCTTAGGAAACACATTTAGAAACCTACAATGAAGGCCACGCTGCTGATGGTATCAATGATGTATGAGAAGTCACTTGAAGTTGGGCCTACCCAATCTGCTACGTGCTCTCTATAGCTTACAATGCAGCAATCTAAAATAGTCCCCAAACCTAATGCTCCTAACAATGTGCCCCTGAGTTCAGAGATGAAGGCGGCAGGCAGGGAAGGCTGCCTCGCAAAGATGAAGCTTATCCTGGGACTAGGAAAGGAGCGGTAGCCCCGAGTCTTGACCTGTGCCTGAACGGTTGTAGAAGTCACACTGTGCACCTGGATGTAAATGGGCAGCACATATGGAAGCCTCCCATGGGAATATAACAGAGACCATCTGCTTCCTTACATGAGGGTGTGCTAATCATAATCCACTGCACTCTTCTCAATGCTTCAGGCCATTCATAATTTTTAATGATGCTGATATTAACATGAAAATGACTGCTAAAGAAAATCAGTTTTTTTAAAATTAGCAATTAAGTGAAAGTAACATATTACTTGTAATATAAGATACATCTTAAAAAGTTCCTACACACACTAAGTATTTCTATACTGGGGCATGACGCTGTTGATAATAAGGATGTTCCCATCCCCTACTCATGAGAAAAGATAAGTAACACGTATTATATATGCAAAACCTGTCAAGGACCCAGTGTGTCCACGCTAAAGGCATCGTGTGGCACCTGCCCGTGGCCAGCCTCCTTTTCAGACTACTGGATCCCAGGAGAAGGCTGTGTATCAAGCATGGGAGGGTGACAGGGGAAGGAGTCAACGTGGCATCGGGGAAAAGCACGGACAAAGGACCGGGCTGGAGGAGTCAAAGGCCACTCAGTGGAGCAGACGAGTTCCCCGTGGGACAAGAAGAATGTGTGCAGCCTACAGAAGTCTGGGTGAAACTGAAGTAGGCATCAATGTCCTTCCTCGCTTTTGGACTCAAGGCCCGGAATTTCTGATGGGGCCACCGTGAAGGACGCTGCAGTCTGTGCCTACCCAAAGGCACCCAGCCAAGCGGCAGCAGGAGCTGAAACCCAGCCGGCCCCCTAGTCTTCACCTCGTGCACTCTGCCTCGGGGAAGAGACCTCCGTTTCTAGTAAACCTCGCAGGGGCAATTTCTGCAGCTTCTCCTTGCCAGCACCACAAATCCCTGAGCTGCACAGGACAGGCGCTGGCGCCTCTTTCAAACTCCCACAAAAGCGCTTTGTCTTCCTGTCCCAGCTCTGCCAGCGCACGACCAAGTGCGCACCAACACCGGCCGCCCTCACGAAGGCTCGGGTTTAGCACGTCTTCTCTTTACTCCACAGCAGCTCACCGCTAGCAAATTCCAGAGCCACCTCTCTCTCGTTAGGGTCGCAGTTCATGTTCCCATCTGTCCCCAACCGTCTGTCTCGGTGGGTCTATCCTCTGGGCACAAGCGGTTTCTTACCGTTCCATGTGGTGGCATCACAGTCTGGGAGAAATCCCACCCCTCCAGATGCCTCCCCTGATGACCCCTAGCAAAAGCTATCTTCCTGACCTCTCAAGTAATGGGCCCACAGCACCCACCTGCACAGAGGCAAGTGTGCAGACGCTCAGTCCAGAGCTGTGGAGCCCAAGGAAAAAGCAGGCTCCCAATCTGGAGTTTTATGGGATAGATACAATTTTAGTCCATTCACTGGATCACACTACCTGAAGACACTCAGAATGACCTCAGGTTTGGTTTTGTTGAACAAAGAGTTCCCATCCTGCAGGACTTCCTGATTAAACAAGGTTGCAACTTACACTTTCCACTAAAAAATTAAGAGCAATAAACACACAGACATTTCATTATGCTTCCATACTGTGTTCTGTCCTATTTCTCTAGAACTCCTGAATATCTCATTGCTGACTCAGTTTGAATGGCAGCCAAGATTATGAATATACAAGGACTTACATATTTGAAGCTCAGTACATACACTCAGTAACTTAAATAATTTTGAGAACCAAATATTTGGTTCTGCGTAACTGAAAAATAACTTTGAGAACTAAATATTTACATACTCAAAAAAAAAAACCAACATTACTACCATATGGAAATGTATGCATGTATTATTTCTGGAACACGTACATTTAGAAAAGGATCTCTAGGGAGCTAACAGGACAAGGGTTTATAACATGCCACTCATGGCAGCTGAATTAAATCTAAATATCTTATCCTGGCTTTGATGTCCCATGACAATCCCACCCTAGAGTATATAAACCTACACTTGGCTACTTTGAAATATCCCTTTACTCGTCTATATCATATCCCAGAATTTGGAAATACATAATTTTCCTGATTAATTTTCACATGAGCTATTCACAGGAAAAGAATTCTTCTTGAGGATGAAAGACTCTAGCCAGTGTGTGCACCATGCTTCTATCTTATCAGGAACGTAGCACGCAGCATCCAGAGCCATTCCACTACTGGTGGACAGTTCTTTTCTTGTTGGCTTCCCTGCTCTAGGGGAGAAAGGGAAGTGGAGATGCACGCAACACTATGCACGAGCTTTTAGCTGGTCTCATACGTGTGCAGCAGTGCTGCTTAGAAACAGACGCTCTGGGTCCAAAGCTACTTAAACATGTGACGTTTTGTAAGTACGGCCACCAGGAAAACTACACCAATCATACTTGGCACATAATGTTAGAGACTGTCCTTCATCTCATGCTGATGCTGGATAAAGTCAATCTTAAAGTGTTTATCAATGTGACGGACCACAGAAGGGGGAGGGAGCATTTCGTTGTTATTGTAATTTACGTTTCCCTGATTACATACTAGTGAGATGACACTGTAATTTCGTTTCTAAAAGTTCTTTTTATGATTCTGCTTGGTTCAACTTGGTCACTTAACTTTTAGACAATGCTCTGGAAAGAAATAATGACCCTTTCACTGGTAGAAAGAAATCCTACAAACCATTCCTTCGTGTTCATTCACTCTTGAATGTTCACTCCCTCATTAGGTCAGTGGACACGCACGCACCTAGCCTACATATGATGGGTAAGACAGAACTCTTACCCTCCAAAGCCTTAGTCTAGAAGGAGAGAGGTGATGCTGAACACATGCACAAGCGTGACCAGTCTGTGGGAAAGGTGGCAACAAGGTAACAAGAGATATCTGCTATGTCCAGCTGTCTTCTCACAGTGATTTGCAAGATTTCTTTATTACGAGAGAGATCTAAAACCACACACAGTGTTGTCAACAGTCCTCATGTCTTTCCTTCCTCCCAGGATTCACAAGTGCACTCATCACTCCTGATCTGTTTGTTACAATGTCCAGTGGTTATTCTTCTGTGTCTCTCTTTCAGATGCTCTTCACAGTGTCATGGTGAGGAAACCAACAGTTGTTACTGTCCTCTGCTCCCACCTGCACGGGAGAAGCCTACCGTCACTCCTACCACAAAGAAGGCGTGGAGATCCAAATCCTGCTCTCCAACAGCAGTGCATCCCTTCTCTTGGGTCAGCACTCACCCAGAAGTGGGCCCCAAAGTCCTCTGAGACAGAGCACACCTGCGTCTATTTGCTCCCTATTGCTGCTATAACAAACGGCCACAGACTCATGGGCTTAATAGAACACAACGTATACTTCTCAGTTCTGTAAGATCACAAGTCTGAAATGGGTCTCACTGGGCTAAAATCAAGGCGTTGGCAGGGATGTGCTGCTTTCTGGAAGCTCTAGGCTGGCCTTCTCCAGCTGCTAGAGGCCCCTCCGTGCATCTTCAAAGCCAGCAGCACTATACCCAATGCTTCCTCCGCAGTCCCCTCCCTCTGACCACAGCCAGAAAAGGTCTGCAGCTCCTCACCTCCCCCATCTCAAGGTCATCTTCATCTTGGTCACGTCTTCAAAGTCCCTTCTGCCATGGAAGCTCACATATGCACAGGTTCTGGATCAGGATGTGGACCTCTTTAGGGGCCATCTCTAAGGATCTAAGGATCTAATAATAGAGAATTCCTTCTCAAGCTCTTGCTGTCTCATATTCTTCTTAACACTACTTTTGACTTTTTTTTTCCTTAAGATTTTTCTTTCTAGCTTCTCCCTGGATGACACTCTCCCTCCACTAAAGGAATAATTTAACTAAAATCTCTGTAGTCCTTTCCTGCACCAAAATTACTTGAATACACAGTAATCACTGTTCAAGTTTTTAAGTACACATTCACCTGATCCTCTAGCAGAGAGAAAAAAGCTCCCATCTGAGACACACATAGGCATCAGCGACAACACCTAACCGTAAACACCGCAGACCACGGGAGAGACCACGGGAGAGACCACGGGACTACTGCACACAGAGTCCTCCAGGCAGCTGTCTGTGGCTGAACTCAGGGAAAATTCCTGCTGGATGCCTTCCCCTACAGCCACCAGCCATTCTTAGCACAGCACAGCTCTGTTCACAGAGCTCCTGACTTCTACAAACCCACAGAATCCCGAACTGTTCATGTGTTTGCCCACTCCGATCAGAAAGCTGATTTTAAACTGATTAGAATGTTTCTCTCTACTGCTATTCTTCCCACTACCAGCTTGGTTACAATAGTTAGTCCTAATCCAACCAACTACATTCACCTTTTAGCAACTACAGGACTGAATTTCTTGTGTTCAGTTCCTCCTGCAGGCTCAGGTTAATTCATCACCTTTCTCTAGAGGTTCATTACAAGCACGGAAACCTCGGAGTGCACTCTACAGTCAGAAAAGGGCATTGAGCCTGTTAGTGAACTTGAAGATACTTTGAACGTGACAAGAATATTGTCCAACAACTCAACTGCAACTTAATCTCTAGCGAATTATATGGTACTTGCCCAGATTTGGTGTCTGGGTATAAAATGGATTGTTCTAGACCCTGTGATTTAAGGAAAATAGTAACAAGGTAGGAATGAAGGTCTGATAGAAGTTATCAGTAAGGTCAGGTATGGTTTTCAATAGGTGTAATGTCTGATTATCAATTCAATTTCTTTTATGGTCATTAGTCTACTACTTTCTACTTCTGCAACCAATGTTCCTAATTTACAATTCTGTCAGAAGTGCTCCATTTCAGGCGCCTGGGTGGCTCAGTCGGTGAAGCCTCTGCCTTCGGCTCAGGTCATGATCCCAGGGTCCTGGGATCGAGCCCCCCATCAGGCTCCCTGCTCAGCAGGAAGCCTGCTTCTCCCTCTCCGTCTGCCTGCTTGTGTTCCCTCTGTCGCTGTGTCTCTCTCTGTCAAATAAATCTTTAAAAAAAAAAAAAAGTACTCCATTTCATCTAGGATCTCGTGTAGTCACTCAAATGGGGATCTGTCAAGTACATACTGTGTGCCTGCTAGGCCCTGATGGAAGATGCTGGGGACAATACCAGAAGGCAGAAAGGCCCCTGCTGTCACAGAGCTTACAGTCTGGGGGAAGAAAGCAGAGAACAGAAGAGCAAACAAATCAAGAAACAAGACAATCTCAATAAGGAGAAATCATTATCAAAATGGGGTGATGGGCAACAGAAAACATGGAGGAGAGGAAGCACTCCTGGGCTGGGAGGCCGAGGGAGTGAGGGCAGTCACTGGAAATAAGAACAGGCCACAAGGAGCCAGATCCTATAGGTCCTCGTAGGCCGCTGAAGGAACCTGGCTTTCCTCTGAGAGAAATGGGGAGCTGCTGGAGGTTTTGAGCAAATGACTGATTATAAGAGTTAGAGAAACAGCCCAGGAAGCAGAAAGTCAAAGGGAGCGAGCCGGAGGAGAGAAGGTCATGGAGCGGGACAGGGAGAGGAGAGAGTCAGGGGCTTCTGAAGGACCTAAATGTTCACCCTACATGAGACAGGAAGCCACGGAAGGTTCTGAGTGGAGGAGTGACACGCTCTGGCTTTCATTTTCATAGGATCACCTGGTTGCTGGGCTGTGAACAGACTGAGGGGTCCCTAGGGAGACGGCAGGATGTCGGGAGACCACGTGGCTCGAAGAAGCTGTCGCAGTAGGGGTCAGATGAAGTGGGTGGATTCTGGGTGCATCTGGGAAACGGTGTGGACAGAACCAGCTAACGTACTGCATGGAGGGTGTAAGCAAAGGAGGAGCAAGAGATGATTCTAAGTGTTTGAAAGAAGGGAAGCCCTCAGACTGACGCATGGACAGTCCTTTTGGAGTCAGAAGCACAGAGACAGAGGAGAGGGGCAGATGCAGCTGGGCGGCACACAGGTCCTAAGTTCAGAGTGAGACCAGTCAGAACGGGGGACAGGTATGGAAAAGGCAGAGCTGGATTAAACGCTGGGCACAGCCTGAAGAGACCATGGAGATGGAGGAGAGGGGCAAGGAGGCTGCATGCAGGCCGCCGCACGGTGATGGCCAGCAGCTGCCTAGATCCCTACAGCACTTCTTTTGGGGCTCACGGGTCTGTTCCAGTATGTCTCCTGTTTTCTTAAAGAGAGCCTGTGGTATTAATGTTCTACATCCTTACTTCTCTCTAGACACCTTCATTCCACATCTTCATGATTGGTAGTCTGTCTGGAAGACTTCTGAGGTACAATTTACTTCCCTGAGCCCTGAGAAGATACTGTTCCAGTGTTGTCCTGCATCCAGCATTGCTGATGAAAAGTTTGATGTAAATGTCATTCTGTTTCCCAAGTAGGGGATTCTTCTGGTAGAATTTGGAATTTCCTATACACCCTTCTTATTCTGAAGTACCACTACAATGTTTCTAGGTGACTATTCGTATTCAATATAGTCTGGCATGGGTTAACCGAGGCGCTTCGGGGTCGACCCCAATCTGAGCTCCAGAGTTGCCTGGGGCACGCTACTGACACGGGGCCAAAGCCGTGGCCAAGGTAAGTGATGTCGCATCCATGGGCTGCTGCTTATTTAGGGGCAGGATGCGCCAGCTTGCCAGGACCTGTCAGCAATCGTGACTGGGTTTAGGACTTGCACCTGATTTCGGTGGTGCCTGGGCAGTCACCCAGGTTGAGGCTGATGATAAAGACAGAACGTGCTTACATGCCCATCTCACAGACCCACCACAAGGAGGTTCTGGGCCTCCTCCTACCACAGGTGTGGCCACGTGGGCCAGTGATGGCCTCTGAGTGTCCAAGGCCGTGGGGCCTGCACCTGAGACTCTCAGGTCCCTTCAAAAAGGAGCCTCTTCTACTGTTGCTGCTTTGTGCACTTTGCCTATAAATGGTGGAGTCCTAGGAATCCTTTCAACAACCAAACATTTAAATTAATTAAAATATAAAGTAGCACACATATGTAAAAGGAGTAAAATTATTAACTGCGGTATGAGAAATAAAACCTCTGTAATGAATTACGACAAGAATCCAGATATATTCCTGTTGAAAATAAATCTCTTAACTTCTCCAAAGCTGTTGGTTCTTCTGAGTCAAGCAGTCTCTCTGATAATTACTTTCTACAGAGCACAACTGTGTAGCAGAAATAAAAATGCAAGCTGCATATGTTACTTTAAAATTTCTAAAAAAAAAAAAAAGGTAAAAAGAAATGGGTGAATTCAATTTTAATAACATATTTTAACCTACTATGTCAAGAACATGATCTTTTCAAGAGGCAATCAAAACAGGTTACTAATGAGATATTTTACATTCTTTTTTCACACTAGATCGTCAGAACTCCGCATTTTCACACTTAGGAAACATCAGTTGAGACTAGCTACCTCCAGGGGTTCAAGTGCTGCACTCGGCTACCGTAGCAGGCCATGCAGCAGGGGAGGGTCTGAACCAAAGTAGTCAGTTACTGGGGCTAACAGTAAGCTCTCTCTTTTCAGAAACTGGGTGGCCTGGCTTCCTCTTTGCTACCATTATTAAATGGTCTGTTTCTTTCTGCCAAGTGCCTACACTTCCACTCTGAACTCACCCCCACCCCATTTCTGCTGTAGGTCACTGGGCCTCAAATGCTGCCATGTTCCTGCCTAACAATATATGCTAGTTCCTTTGTCTGTAATGTTCCTTGTGTGGTGCTTCTTGCGGAGAAAGACTGCATGGACATGTGCTTCAGTACTATTTTGTTCAGTTGTGCAAATCCATTAATTTAGAATTAAAATACTGCATTTTCAAATGTCATAGCATGAAATGAAACTGGGTTATGAATGATACCCAGCTTCCATCACAAGAAAAGCTGTGGTGAACCATGCCAACTCAGAGTTCTTTGCCTCAAGTTAAAAATCATCAACTGGTGGGAGCTATTAAATTTCAAAATTTATCAACTACTATGAAATAAAACCACCTGGTTCTCAGTCACATGGATTTGCTCGTATTGATCTTCATAAAAGTTAGACCAATATGTTCTCATAACTTAGGTATGTGAATCTGGTTTAATTTTTTCTTTACAACATAAATGTTTTCATGTCTGGTAAGTTTATAACATTGGCTAAAGGTTTGACATGTGCCCAGTGATCACTGGTTTTCTCCTTGATATGAATCCTCTCGTGTGCAGTAAATTTGATACCAAAACACCTTTGTCATGGAGCCTTTCCAAGGTGCATTTTCGGATATAATCAATCTTGAATATTTGCTGAATTTCTTATCAAATTCACATCTCTGAAAGGCTCCCCTCCTGTACAAATACTGAGAAGTTTATTAATGCTGATGCAATGCTTTAAGAAACTTCCTCTTTCACCGTAACTGAAATTCACAAAGACTAGAACATATGCTAAGAGCCTTCCCATAATAAACTCTACATTTACAAAATTTCTCTCCAATATGAATCCTCCAATTAACATTAAGGTAGAACACTGGCTGCTGGCCTTTCTACCAAGTGACTGTGTTTATAAGATTAGACATAAAACAAAACTATAGGAAAACTAGAAAAAGCCATCAAGCTTCATAAAAAGTTTGCAACGAGACTACTGTATTTCAATTGTAGCACATGAATAGATGTTAATACATGTTTAAGCCCTGAATGAATTATTCACCTCTCAATAATTAATCCATCTGAACAGTGAGTACTGCGATATTATAGAGGTAATGGGAAATTACATAGAATTCAAATGTAATACTGTGCCCTTCAATCTAAATTCTGCCAATCCCTTTAATTTGCTTAAAAGTACTTAAGGCATATAAGTTAAAGAGTAGGAGATTAATTAGCTTCATTATTATAAAAAGAAAGGGTGAAAAAAGACATATATGTTCATCCTGGCACTGGACACTATCCTACCTAAAGAGGAACACAGAGTAGGTAGAGGGGAAGGAAGGAGCAGTGGTTCTGTAACACTTGGCCAAAGTAAACACTTGCTAAAAATTGACGTCCTGAACTCAGTTTTCTGAAACCACACTCTCAGCCCCCACTCTCAGCAACCTTGGCCCGTGAGGTGCCTCTCACCACTCTCGGCCAGGATGTCACTGACCACCCACAGGCTACCACCTACACTCAACATCACTCACGCAGGCTTCCTCGCCACCACGATTGCCTTGGCAGGCGCACTCTGCACCGCAGCTAAGGCCATGGTGCCCCCCCGCCCCTCGCCCCCAGCTAAGGCCATGGTGCCCCCCCGCCCCTCGCCCCCAGCTAAGGCCATGGGTGCCCCCCGCCCTCGCCCCCAGCAGACAGTAAGCTGCTGTATAAGGGGGGCCCCTTTACATCCCCAGAACCTTGACAAGTGTCTGGTATATGGAACCCATCCGTTTTTGAAGAACCTATCCTATTTAGAGTCATGCAGATACCTTCAAGATTCACTTTCTAGAAAATAGTTTATTTCCTAAGTATTAGAGGCGATTTTAATTGCTTTGTTCTCTTGTATCCTAAAGAGTTTTTTTTTTGAAAAAAAAAGGAGAGGTAAGCATCAATAGCATTATATGAATAACATATGACTCAGTTATTATTTTCCTAAGAGATTTTACAATTAAAATCCTGGTCAGTCACATATTAAGTGAATAAATATTGTAAAGAAAAAGTTAACATCGCTGTAATATGGGAATAAAAATTTTTATCTTTTTTTGGTTATGTGCCATTAAGCTACACGCCTATTTAACCTGAATGTCCATGGAGGATATCTCCTAGGAAAACGTACTTACCCTGACATCAGTAGCATCCCCATGCCTGATAATACTGGCCCAAGTGGTTGGCTCACTGCTGTTTTCAAAATAATGAAAGACCTTCAACACTCGCTCCATTGCCCCAGGGGAACGTTCCACTCCAGTACCCAGGTGAGGCTTGGTACTCGAATTCGGTGTGTGATTCAAGTTTGGATCAAGGTAAGCAGCTGCCATTATTTTGCTAGATGCTATGTATCTGTCATACTCTAGAAGAGAAAAAAAAAAACTGTCAGTGTACCATATTTGAAATCTATTAAAATGTGACATACTAATCCTTATATTAACAACACTGTTCTATGTTCTTCCCCTACAGTCATGTCATATGCAGAAGGTGAGTATCGGGAGAACTGAGACGTGATTTACCAAGATAATCACTGTACTCCCCCGCACACAGAGCAGTACCTAATTCACGGTAGCATAACAACTCTTTGTTAAATTTTTACTAACAAATTAAAAGGCCAGGAGTCCTATTTCAGCTCTGTCAAAAATTCACCACGTTATCTATAAACAATGTCCCCTCACCCTCCTCCCTTTTAAAATCATAGCCTTTAAATCTGTGGGGAAATCTCATAGGAAAGCCAAATACGTTAATTTTGTTGCCTACTTTTGAAAACTTCTATGTGAGATGCAAGTTCTTTCTTCATACGATAAAAACTCGATGAGTGGTCATGACACGAAAACCCCAGAGTTAAAACCAAGTCCTCCCGCTTCGCCAGTCCCTCAGCAGGAGAGGCAGACAAGCCACAACTGAAAGCAAAACTAAACCGCAGAGCGTAAACAAACCAGTGTCTGCCGGTGTGACGGGACCTCCGTCTGGATGTGGGGGGACGGTCTGGCCAACAAGATTAACACTCCCACTGAGAAAACTCAGGAAAGTCAGATTAAAAACCAGCCGAGTGTCTGGAGTCCGCGATGTTGTGAGGCAAGCAGGACAGCAGGGGACAGCAGGGGATAGCAGGGGACACAGATGGAGACATAAGAGACGCTGAACAGCTGCCTTTTCCCAAAGGGCCTTTGCCGATTCTGGGCCTTCGAGAGCCTGAAGATCCAAGAAAAGCCACCGATGAGAGAGAAGCCAGCTGAGCTTCTGGCAGTGAGAGACCAAGTTATGAGCGTGGGGACCCCAGGACTCTGGTGAGCAGGACAGGGTGGAGAACTGACCCACACACTCTGCTAGTTGTCCCTTTACGGTAGTCACCAATCCTGAAACCAAGAGCAGAGGGAGCCTCTAGAAGCTCGGTGAGGCTGAACACAGGCAGAAGGGACTAGGAGTCCACCTGGGACCAGGACACAAGACAGGAACAGCAAGACTGACAAACTCAATCTAACCAACAGAAAGCACTACGCCCGAGCACAATTCACCTCTGCAAGGGAAATACCCAGTAACTATGCACATGAGGTATTCACTAAAACTGACCACATGCCGGGTGAAAGAGTAAGATTCAATAAATATCAAAGGACTAAAATTATTAAAAGTATATTCTGTCTCTAGCATAAAGCTGGACAACAAAATAACTAGAAAATCTCCAACTGGGGGCGCCTGGGTGGCTCAGTTGGTTAAGCGACTGCCTTCGGCTCAGGTCATGATCCCAGGGTCCTGGGATCGAGCCCCGCATCCAGCTTCCTGCTCCTCAGGGAGCCTGCTTCTCCTGGAGCCTGCTTCTCCCTCTCCCTCTGCCTGCCGCTCCACCTGCTTGTGCTCTCTCTCTCTGTCTCTCTCTCTGTGTCAGATAAATAAATAAAATCTTAAAAAAAAAAAAGAAAAGAAAAGAAAATCTCCAACTGTTTGGAAATTAAGCAACGTATTTCAAGTAACCCATTAGCCAAAAAGAAACTCGAAGTATTCTGAATTCAACAATACAATTAAAAGAAAGATCAACACTACATGCAGACAGAGCTGTGATTAGATTAAAATCTACACTTTTTTTTTTTTTTAAGACTTTATTTTTAAGTAATCTCTACACCCAACCTAGGGCTTGAACTTACAACATCGAGATCAAGAGCTGTGCGTTCCACCTACTGAGTTGGCCTGGCATCCCTAAGATCTATACTCTTAAATGCATGTATTAGAAATGAAGATTGAAAATTAATGGTCTAAATATCCATATCTCACAGTACAATTAAGAAGTCAAACAAAATCAAGGTGTTTTTTTTTAACAAGAATAATGCAACTGATAGACCTCTAGCAAGACTAATCAAGGGAAAAAAGATAAGGCGAAAACAACATCAAGGATGAAGCAGAACAGATAAGAGAACGTTAATAATAGGAGGTAATGATAGAATATCAGATATTAATAAGAGTATCATGAACAACTTTATGTCAATGAACATGAAAGGTGAGATGCATACACAATTCTTTTTTTAAAATATTTTATTTATTTATTTAACTGAGAAAGAGAGAGAGCACACAAGCAGGGGGTAGTGGCAGAGGGAGAGGGAGAAGCAGGCTTCCCACTGAGCAGGGAGCCTGACTTGGGGCTTGATCCCAGGACCCTGGGATCATGACCCAAGCCGAAGGCAGACACCTAACCAACTGAGCCATCCAGGTACCCCGAGATGCATACACAATTCTTTGTAAAGTACAATTTAAGCCATTATAAACTGCTGTTGTACAAAACCAAAACCAGAAATATAAAGCCTAAACAGACCTATTCCATTAAAAATGGTCAGTCTGTAATTAAAATTCTTCCCACAAAGGAGTATCTGAATTCTTCCAATAATTTAAGGAAGAATAATATTAATCTTACAGAAATTCTTCCACTGAACAAATAGGGAACATTTCCCAACTTATCTTATGAGACCAGCAAAACAATGATACAAAACCGGACAAGGACAATACGAGAAAGGGTACAAATCAATCTTTCTTATAAACACAGGTGCAAATTCTTAAAAAAAAAAAAATCAGCAATTTAATCACACATTTTTAAATAATATATTATGACCAAGAGGGGTTCGTTAAAGGAATGAATGCAAAGGTGGTTAAACGTTCAAAAAAGTGATCTATGTTTGCAGCAGCCTTCATACCAAAGCACGAAAGCCACCAAGAACACCCCTCAGCAGGTGAAAGGATAAACAAACGGTGGTCCATCCAGGCAATGGAATATTTAGTGCTAAAAAGCAATGAGCTACCAAACCATGGAAAGACTTAGGGGAACCTTAAATGCATATTACTAAGTGAGAGAAGCCGATCACAGTATATGATTCCAACTATATGACATTCTGGAAATGGCAAAACCGAAGAGACAGTAAAATTTCAGTGGATGCAGAGTTTGGGGGGCAGGGATGAAAAGGTGGAGCACAAAGGATTTTTAGGGCAGTGAAAAGATTACGTATGACAGTATAGTGATGATACATGGCATTATACATCTGTCCAAACCCACAGAATGTACCCACCAAGAGTGAACCGTACGGCAAACTGTGGACTTCGGGTGATACTGATGTGTCCATGTAGGTTCATCAGTTATAACACATGTACCACTCTGCTGGGGGATGCTGATAATGGGGAAGGTTATGCATGTATCGGGGCAGAGGGGAAATCCCCGTATCTTCCCTCAATTTTGTTGCGAACCTAAAACTGCTCTAAAAAAAAAAAAAACAAAAAAAACTGTCTTAATTTTTTAAAAAAAGCAATCGATGTAACTGACCAGATTTCAGAAAACAGAAGAACCACAGGTGTCTTAATATATGCAGAAAAAGCATCTGGTAAAGTTTACCAACCACTCATGATAAAAACTCTTAGCAAAGTAAAAACAGGAAGACGTTTCTTTGAACTGAAGGTGAGTATTTACATTAAACCTAACTTAAATACTGCTGGGAAGAGCCCCTGCCACGCCTCCAAGAACAGGAGCGAGTCCGTGGGTGCCCACCACTACCACTTCTAATCACCACTGTTCTGGAAGTCTTATATTAGCCAGGTTCTACGGGCAAAAAGAGAAGTAAAACACAGGGCTGGGAAGGAATAAAAATATCATTATTCCCAGACTGCATGATTATGTATGAAGAAAATCTGTAGGAATACTATACAGGTAAACTCCTGGAATCAATAGATGAATTCGTCAAGGTTGCTGGACGATCAGATGCAATCAGTGGTACTTCTGGTTGTTTCGGCGATCTCTCTTGCTCCCCGAGCTGGACAGCAAGGGTGAGCACACACAGTGCCACCTGCATCCTGAGAAGCAAGCCCGCATCTGCAGAGTCGCTCAGAGGAACTGAGGTCCCAGCGCTGGAAATCACTACCTGTAATACCAAGTGTGCCGAGGGAGAAGCCAAACCAAAAACACTACACAAATACACGTCTGTGGCCCAAAATCAATGGCAGAATCCTTCATAAGTCTCCAAGAAGTAGGCAAAAACATGTCTCAAAAGATAAAGCCCTGCTATAATGCCACGAGAGTGAAGCAGCTCTCCGTGACAGAATGCGGTTTTGTTTTCCAGTTTAGTGCTTTCACCTGCTTGTCAAAATCCCATCTACGCTATGAATTCTCAAACTGGGGAGATTTCCACCACCAAGCCTTCCTGGACTCGTGTAGACAGTTCTGTATCAGATTCTGTTAACAACCAACCACCTCCCCTACTGGCGGCATTCGCATTTGTCTTTCTGTTGGTCTGGAGGATTCTGAGATCTTGGCATCTCCGTCGCCTCTTTAGCAGTCACAAAACTTTGGTTTGGTCAGTTTGAGGGATGGTCTCAATTATGGAATGAGAAGTCCCAAGCGATGCTTTCTGCTACACGGACCGTTCCGTTTCTAATCACTGACAGAATTCCCTGTGTTGTTTGTGTGGCTCTGTATTTGTTTTTGACCCATGGCTAAAGCTGTACAATGGGGGCTGCCAATCTTCTGTGTCTCTAAATGAAACAAGCCCTCCATCATCCTCACCGGAGAGGTAGGCTTTTGCAGGGCTCCGTAACTGTAGCCCTCTGTAATCTGTGGCCAGTTCTAGCTTTGACAACATGTCCAGATTAATCAGCCATAGGCCACTGCCACTTGTGTGCATTACCAAGTATCTTTCCCAAACACCTGTCAAAGAGGAGGAAATGAAAAGATTTTAAAAAAAACTGAAATTGGTTTTGGGGCGCCTGGGTGGCTCAGTCAGTTAAATGTCTGCCTTCGGCTCAGGTCATGATCTCGACGTCCTGGGATCGAGCCCCGTGTCGGGCTCCCTGTTCAGTGGAAAGCCTGCTTCTCCCTCTCCCTCTGTCCCTACCCCCCGTTCCTGCTCTCTCTCTTGCATGCTCTATCTCAAATAAATAAAATCTTTAAAAAATAAAAATAAAATAAAAATGAAAGACAAAAAGCACAAAACTTGTATCATCAGGATCAGTTAACATAAAATTACTGCCAAATTGCTATAAAAGTTTCCAGCCAGATGCTTACACCAAGCGTACCCTTATTTTGTCCCAGACTGCTAACAGTTCCAGTGCCCAGGCCAGCCTGCTGCGCACACTCTGCTGAGCGCCCGCTCGGGCACCGGGGCTCTGACCCTAGGCACACCGCCCCAGTTTAGGCAGCCCTGCATGGGGGCCCAGGGCTTCCTGCAACGGGAATGCTGGCCCCACTGCTGACTATCAGAGCCCCGGCTCTCCCTTTAACACAGGAGATAGACACTTTTGCTGCTCTTGAAAGGTGTGAGGAAACAAGGTGCTGACAAATCTTGGAGTTCACTCTGGGCCTCACCCCACAGTCTCATATAAATGCTCCATAAAAGAGCACATATGGAAGAGAGATGAAATGAACGTCTTCCAGAGTTCCCTAGATGATATTCACTACAACACACTAAGATCCCACCAAGACAGCAAACCGATTATGCTTGAAATATGCCGGCCCTTTAATAAAACTTGAGATGTTTGCCAGAACATGAGAGAAGCAGCAAAGAATGCAAACTGATACAGCTAAATTAAAAAAACTTAAGACGTAAACAAGTTTGGAGAATTTTTAAGAAGTTGGTGATGATACTAGTTACAGTAAATCCTTAAACAAACTAGACTGGTGTAAAAACTTTCTTCTCCCAAATGTTGTTCTTTCATACAAGATTTGGGTTTCTCTTCTCATAAAGAGTCTAACCTGAATATACTAAATTTCATATACTGATTTTACTTAACAAAGAGCTAACATTACTTAAATATTTAATGCTGTAATATCAGTATGTGACAGCCTGTATTTTCCAAAAGCAGCTGTAAAAGTACCTCCTTCTCTAGTGTGCGCTCTCTCTCCAACAGGTGGAGGCTATGTCCCCCCCCCAGATCTGGGGGGGCTTCTGACTAGCCTAAGAAACACCCTACGCTAGGTATTAAAAGGCAAACTAGGTTTCCTTGGTTCTCTTGGGCTGCTCACGCTCATGAAACCCAACCAACATGCTCTCCAGGAGCACAAGAAGCCCGAGACCTGAGCTCCAAGAACCGAAGCCTGAGCTGAGCTTCCCGCTGAGAACCAGCACCAACCTCCGAGCCACGTGGCAGAGCCACCCTCCGAGTGGGCCCTCTGGCTCCCAGCTGTGCCACCCGAGCTCCCACCACATGGAAACAGCTGTCCCTCCCTGTTGAGCCCTGTCCAGACTACAGATCTGAACAAAATAATTCTTGTCATTTTAAGCCACTCAGTGTTGGGATGACTTGTTATCAGCAATAAGTAACTAATATTGCATGTATTCCAGTTAAAGTAAGCATGGGTGGTTCTCGCTTTGCACAGGAGTGTGGGACCCCACGATGACTTGACAAAAGGGGTTTGAATAGCATCTGCCTTCTTCTTCCCGTGACTCTTACGACTAAAGATACGGAGTGAGCATCTTTCCAATGTCTTGGCAAACTGTCATAATCCTTTCTAAGTTTTGGGTCAGCATCCAACATTTCACCCCTTGTACGTTCAGTGTCGTAAGCCATCTCTGAAAGCGCCTCTGATACGAATTTTCCTGCCACATCACCTCCTCTGGAACATCCTCTTTTTTGTCACAACTCTTTTCTTCACCTGTCAATAAGTTCACCTTTACTTACGAAGCTCCTCTGACAACTAGAAAGTCTGGCTCCACAGCAAAGCCAACATTCCTACAGTCAGCGACCTGTTTCTGTGACTGTCTCAGTCAGAACCCTGCACGGTGATCTGCAGGGTGCAGGAAGTTTCTGCCGCACCACACACACACATTTAGCAGTCCTCGTTACTTCCTGCCGTGCTGCCGGGATCTCTGTGTCTGCATCGTCTCCAGCTGTAGCATCTAGAGCCTGCCCAAACTCCATGCACAGGCTTTAAAAGCTGAAATCACTCCTGGGTCCACTGGCCAGATTAATGCAACGAAGTCTAGGGGCGCTCCACGAAGCCGAGGGCTCTGTTGCCCCTGCTCCCCGGTCACCAGCTTCACGGGGCCTCAGCACGTTCAATTTCACTTCGTGTTACCGTTTCCTGCTTCAACTCTGCATTTCATCTTTGTTGCCCAAGTCCCTTCTCTGATGACCCATCTTTGTAAAATGTCACAGGGGTTTATCACTGGCTAACAAGAAGGCACCGCGACTACACGTCTGCTGTCTGTGTATAAACTGAGCACCAGACGCAGGGGGGCCAGGCAGCAACAGACTGGGAAAGAGCTACCGCGACTGGCCACTGGTCACACTTCACATCTGTTATTCTGTAGTGATCTGAAGACTCAGTTTGTACTTTATGCAATTGCTCACAGTTGATATATGTGTTAACTAAAATTGAGCCGTTCTGTTGAGGACTGGTATTATTTAAGCTACAGAAATTGATATATGTGCATACTGGAACCTTGCGAAGCATGGACTGCCTGTATAACAAGTCAACTAATATCTTTATTAAACAGATTGTTTTTTGGATTTCAGATAATATGGCAAATTATGTAAATCATTTACTTTATTTGAGGTATCACTATAAAAATTTTAATGCTGTATTTCTGGTGAAAATATTCAACATTAGTCTTTAACATCAACTTTAAATTAACTTCTAAGATTGCTAATATTGAGACCTTGAAAGTAATTGGTGAATAATTTTTGGAGACTTAAAAAAATCCTAAGGAAATGAGGAATGGCAAAATATAAAGAATACAAATATGCTGAGTTACATACAGTCTTACTTACATTCAGCCTATTTAAACATATCTTACTTATAAAACCCACATTAACAAAGTACTGTTGAGATGAGCAGGTTTTAAATCTAAAGTTAAATGTGTTAAGTTTATCATAACCTACTCGTGCATATTTATTTATTTATGCTTTAAAGATTTTATTTATTTATTTGACAGAGAGAAAGAGAGAGCACAGTAGGGGGGAGGAGCAGAGGGGAGAGGCAGAAGCAGATCCACCCCCCAACCCCCACCGAGCAGGGAGCCTGATGCAGGGCTCTATCCCAAGACCCAAGATCATGACCTGAGCCAAAGGCAGACCCTCAACCAACTGAGCCACCCAGGTACCCCTACTTGTGTATATTTAAACTCAGAAACATAGAGGTGGCTACTGGCCAAGATTGTGATCTGTTCCCTTATCTTAAAAAAGGAGGAAAACCTAGAAACAATCAGAAATAATCTTTAGCATATATATCCAATTAGCTAAACTCCTAAAACAAATGTTAAAGAGATTCTGTCTTGGGATCCAGATGGAAAACTGATCTTTTCCTTTCTTAATATTACAGCAACCTTCCACACTGGACACTTCTAACATTGCTAAACCCTTCTCGTTTTTTGCACTTGAAAAAAAACAGAACTATAAAAGTGCTTTGTCAATTTAGAATATTAAAAATAATTAAGGTATACCCTGTGCTAGATTTCCCAAATTTTTTTAAAGACGTATTTATTTGAGAGAGAAGGGGAAGGGGAGGGAGGGAGACAGAACGTGCACGTGAGCGGGGGGGGGGGGGGCAGAGGGAGAGAGAATCTCACGCAGACTCCCCACTGAGCGTGGAGCCCAACCTGGGGCTGGATGCAGGGCTCGTTGCGGGGCTTGATCCCACGACCCATGAGCCCATGACCTGAGCTGAACCCAAGAGCTGGACACTGAGCTGCACCCCTGGATTCCTACACTTCGGATCACTGTGTTAGGAAGCCACCTCCGTGCGCTCAGGTGGCTGCAGCAGGCCTGTGTGCTCCCACGTAAAGCTCAGAAGTTAAAACATAGACCACCAGCAGACAGGCCTTCGAGGCTGGTTATGATTTCAGCACCCAATGAAAACAAAGGGGGTTTTCTCTGTAGACACCTCTAATCAAACACGGGAAAGGAAATAATGACTTATTTGAGACACGTCTTGAAAATCACACTGGTTATGCCTGAAGCCTGTACGAACACCGGTGAAGGTCAGAGGAGAATCCTGGGGGCCCTCCACACAGCAAGCAGGTCTTATGTTTCTACTATTTCCGGTATGATGAAAACAGTTGTCCAGTTTGATTTAATGAATTCAGAAGGACTTCAATCAGATGACCCAACTGACCCTACCACAAGCGACAGATGTTAGACATCTTTATCCTGTGTTGGTTCAGTCTACTAACCTGTTGTGACCATTCCAGTCCTCTCTGCTCTCCTATCTTTCCCTTTCCCTGTCGTTCCAAAACAAGCACATTAGCGGACAATCTGTCCAACTGCCTATTTGACTCTCTATCCCTAAAACTTTCTAGCAAGGACCTTAGAACTGAAGCTATGAAAACCCAAATGCTGCTGTATTCCACCACAAAACTAAGAATCACATTTCCTTTTATCTTCAATACCAGAATATTATTAACCCTAAGACACCTAAACCAGCCTCCAGGCCCCAGTAACTAACCAATGATACTGGTATTTCCTTGAGCCCCAACAGAGCTCAGGGACTCTGAGAAACAGGAGAAAACACGAGCCTGAGGATCAACAGTCTGGGCCAAGGGCCTTCCTCAGAGAACTACACAGACACTAGTATGGATCTATTTAAATTCTCTCAGGGTATCTGTATTCCCCACCCAAATCAATTTAAGTACAGACGAATTGTTAAAAGCCAGGTATTACATGCAATATATGTATATCCTCTCAAAACATAACCACCCAATTATTCTTTGTGAAATCAGATGATTGTCCCCTGCATACCGAATTAAAATGAACTCTCCAGTTACTTGTATTTATTAATAGTTCGATGTGACATGTCGCTGGGAAGGGCCTAAAAACCTGTAGTTCACCAGTTTGTAGGAGGATCTCTATGCTGGCTAGGAGTTCCCAATCGAGAGCACGGGATCATATGTTACAGGCAGATAGGGCACACAGAACACTAAGGGCTCACCTCACCAGCAAAAATTCATCGGCTCACAGTCTTAGATGTTATAGTTATTCTCAACTATTCACTGGATAGCCAAGGTGGAAACTGTACAACAGATGTATCCTGGGTAAATAGTTTAGGAAAAAAAAAGTCCACTTTGTTATCCAAGAGGGACCAACCTGACCCAAGAGACCTTTTCTCTCAGGCCTTAAGCCATAATGAAGGTTCCCCCAGTTTCTCGTGACTGTCGTGTTAGCATCTTCTTCTGTGTTAGGTGGCTAGGTATTTAAATACTATAACAAAGCCATTGTACTGAGCTAAGATCCAATTAAAGCGAGAGTAACAAAAGGAATGGAAATGGATAAAAAGGGGGTTTGGGGAAACCATGACGAGGAAAATGGCCCAGAGCTGGCCTAACTAAAGAAGAAGGGCCTCCAAGAGGCTGCCAGCCAAAGTCACACAATAAACGAGCATGTCACACACCCTCTACTGTTTCTAGGAGCACCCGCAGGTAACTGAAGCTGCCTCCCCAGACAGCCATCCGTGTGCTCAAAGCAAACTCTGATAAACTGCAGCCAACTGGGGCGTCTGGGGGGCTCAGTCGCTGAGCGTCTGCCTTTGGCTCAGGTCATGATCCCAGGGTTCTGGGATGGAGCCCCGCATCAGGCTCCCTGCTCAGCGGGAAGCCTGCTTCTCCCTCTCCCACTCCCCCTGCTTGTGTTCCCTCTCTCACTGTGCCTCTCTCTGTCAAATAAATAAATAAAATCTAAAAAAAAAAACTGTAGCCAACTGACCAGGTCATATCAAGACACAAATGTAAAGATACTGCTTAATAATTTCCATCTTCTCTATTCTAACAGAACAGTAACAGTAATATGAATGGATAAACAAACTGGCCTATCCATACAACAGAGCAGAAGAGCATTCAGCCATAACAAGAACAAAGTCCTAAAAAAAAAAAAAAAAAAAAAGAACAAAGTCCTGGTACCACTACAACATGGCTAAATCTTGACAACATTATGATAAGTAAAAGCAGCCAGACAAAAGGCTGTATGTTGTAGGATCCATTTATATGACAATTCCAGAACAGGCAAATCCAAGGAGACCAAAAGCAGATACGTGCTTGCCAGAGGCCGGGGGGAGGGAGATGGGGAGTGACTGGCCACGGGTATTGGGTCTCTTTTTGGGGCGACGGAGCTGGACAGTGGTGATGGTTGCACAACCCTGTGCATACACTTAAAACCACACAGAGAATTTCATGTTATGTGAAATTCTCTTACGTGAATTTTATCTCCATTTTTAAAATTTATTTTTTTTAAGTACAGTTTTTCTAATGGCTCCAAAATTTTAAACACCAACAATGCTAAGTGTGGCAAAGATGTGGAGCAACTAGAGCTTTTATACGCTGGTAGCTGGGCTATAATTTGATACAAGCATTTTGGAAACGATCTCTGCTAGAGCTGAAGAGCACCGTGACACACACTATGAGCAGCCATTTCAGTCTTAAGTACCTGCCAAAGACAGACACATGCAGTATTCATAGCCGCACTATTCCTATAGTTCAAACCTGGAAGCAACCCAACCATCCATCAATAATAAAATAAACTGTGGTATATTCTTAAATGGAATACTATGCAGCAATGAAAAATAAGTGCTACATGCAATAACATGGATGAATCTCACAGACGTTATGATAAACAGGCAAAACTGAGTCATGGTGACAGAAATCAAAATGGTGGCCATCTCCCCAGGATGCTGACTGAAAGGAACCATAAGGGAGGCTGCTGGGGCTGGTGACATTGTAAACACTGATATGGAAGGCAGTAGTTAAACCTACACCAGGATACATAGGATGTGTGCATTTTACAGTATATTTCAATTATATACCTTTATTTACAAAATGAGAACAAAAGTTTTTGCCAAAAGACTCTTATGCAACAATTAACTAAAAGCAACATGCCATGCCAAATGCCCTGGCTAAAATTAATTGCCTGAACCACAGTTACCAGCCTAGCAAAGAAGCAACTCACATGGGCACATTTTATAAATGGCAACTGTTCTTGATTTTTACGTTTCTGCCTATGCCTCTCTTCTAACTGTACATGAACATGCTATTTTGCAAAACATGTAAAATGAGTGATGCTTGCAAATCCCAAATTACTGTTCATTCACCATCTTCTATGAAAGGAATTCTTTGTGCACATACGGACATACATATGCACCTATGTACATACTGATGACAGAGATCTTTGAGAATCTGTTGAAAAATATGAACATTTTCAAGAGAAAATGTATACACACTAAAACACACAAAATTTTGTATATGATTGCAAAGTTCGTGGATCCTCAAAACTCATACTTGGACCCCAGCTCTAAGACCAACAGTCCAGCCAATGGAGGCAAAGTCTGCCAGCACCAGCACTCATTACAAATCATTAAAATCACCACTTCCTGGGCGACTCTACATGCAAGGAAGGACGTGGGTCATCTCATTTCATTTCATCTCCACCACAGCTGCTAGAGACGGGTGGTGCACCTGGTTACAGCAACACAAAAGTCTGAGATGAAAGACACTGCGTGTTCCAAGAACCTAAGTCTCGAGACCTCAGTGGCCGGGTGGTGACAGCGTGACACTGAGGCTCTGAAGCCCTTTCAGTTAAGGCACACTGTACATCTAAACACCAGGGAGCCCCTTCAGCCCCACCTAACAATGTTCTCTGCCCCGAAACTCTCAAGCTGAGGGAAGCAGTCCACTTTAATCAGTACGCACACATGCACGTGCACGCACACACACAACTACTGCAGTCCCCATACTAGGAGGAGCACAGTGCATGCTGATGGGCGTGGCACATCGTGTCACACACACTGTAGGAAAGGCCAGAGAAACCTGGTGGATCCGGCACATCCTGTAACGGGGCTTTCTACTGCAGCTTCCCTGGGATCGATCGGGAATGGGAAGGAGGAGGCAGGAAGAGATCTTTTTCCTTATCATTCAACCAACGGTAGCCAATGTGATGAAAAGGAGTGGAGGAAGTATGGCCAGATGGAGTGGGTGCATGGCCGGTGGGAGGCTGGATGGGTGTGTCTGTGTCACACGACAGGACCCCCGGGTCTCCTGGAAATCGCAGTAGTAAGGACTGTCCCTCTGAAGCCAAGCTAAGGAGGTCCGTGCCTGGTTCCTAATTACATCTACTGAGCACATCAACCATGATATACATTCTTGAACACATCTTTGTTGCTAATTGCAAATCTCCCAGATGAAAGAAACACGGTTAAAGTATTTTTCTATAATAGTACTTTATTTTTTTTAATTTAATTTTATTATGTTATGTTAATCACCATACATTACATCTTAGTTTTTGATGTAGTGTTCCATGATTCATTGTTTGCATATGACACCCAGTGCTCCATTCAATATGTGCCCTCTTTAATACCCATCACCGGGCTAACCCATCCCCCCACCCCCCTCCCCTCTAGAACCCGCAGTTTGTTTCTCAAGAGTCCATAGTCTCTCATCGTTCATCTCCCCCTCCGATTATAACTGAATGATATGTTTAAAGATGTAAAGTAAAAGAGTTAATGCAGATGTTCCAAAATCCATGTAGAAAACCTACAATAACTAATTCCTTGAGCACTTCAACATTTCTGAGTTTTGTATCTATCATTTTGCATACTGCATCAGAACACTTTCCTTACAAAGAAACTATCTCAATACAATGCTTTCAAAGAGTAGAAAAATCATGCTTGTAGCCGGCAGCTGGGGGGGCAGGGGGGACAGGGTGCTCCTCCTGAACCTCTTCCTTACAGGCGCGAGCACTTGGCCTACCCGGGCTTCGAGTGCCCACATTCTCCTTGCCATGTTCCGCAGCCGTACTCCACAGCAGTCTTACCATAAGAGAGCTCCCATGCTTCCCCCTTTCCCCTGGTACCTCCTGTTAGTAATCCTTCAAGCTTGGCTCCTGGAACCCCTATGATGAGCCCCGCTAGGCACTGCGCCTCGTACTGGGTGCCTGAGTCCTGGGAGGGCTACAGATGCTGAAGGTTCATGTCTGTTCCCCTGGAAGCACTTTCCAACTTGAAAGAGGTGTGAGAACAGAGCCTAGCCCTCTGTGATGTTTAGAGACAGAAGAGAGAAAGCTCCTCGTTACCAGAGGAAATGAAGAAGCTGCAGCCGGTGGGACCGAGAGGCTGAGAGACCAAGTCAAGGAAGGAGGTGCCAAACGCAGGACCTGGTCAAAGGAAGAACCTCCGCACCTGGGTGCAGTGATGGGGTGGGGGGGGATAGCCTGCTGAGAGAGAGTTCCACAGAGCTTATAAAGAAAGGAGGTGCAGACCGGAAATGCAAGGAACTCATGGCATTTTGCTGCAAAGGGGGACAAAGACATGGGGACCCACCTGCAGAGAAGGCAGGGTCTTCCTGCTGGCCCTGCGTGTGGCACATGAAAGCTGACCGGAAACCAGGTCAGGCCGTTTTGCAGATGTTCACTAAGTCCAGGACTAAGATCTCAGTGTACTCAGACATGGTATATGGTTAGCCTCTATTAGGTAAGGAAAACCTGGGGCATCTGGCTGGCTCCGTCTGCAGAACATGAGACTCGATCTCAGGCTTGTGAGTTCGAGGCCCACGCTGGGGGTAGGGTTACTTAAAAAAAAAAAAAGGCAAAATTGAGTCTAGTATTACAAGGTAAAGAACAGAAAGGCTTTTACTGAATATTGCCAACGTGCTGGCTACCTAAGCAGTTTGCTACATACATTATCTCACTTACTTTAATCCTGATACAAATCCTAACAAGTACACATGAACCCTCCCATACAAGACAGACAGCTAAGACATAAAACCGAGGGAGGAGCAGGGTCTGGATTGACCACCCCTGCCTCAAAGAACACCTAGAAACTGCACAGAACACAGGAAGCACCTGCTCTCAGCCCGACACAGGCAGCACCTACCCATGACCTCTGAAGGAGGGGCAGATGAAGTGAGACCGGGCTCTCTGCCAGGAGGCAGCTTCTGGATTGCAGTGCAGGGAGGGTAACCCAGAGCCTGGTGAGCTCGAGAAGAACAGAGAGGCAGGACAACTAGAATTTGCCAGGAGTCGCAGAGAGAAAAAGTTCCAAATTCTCCATGGAGCTCCCCTTGAACATTTGGGCATTTGAATTCATTAGTTCATTAAAATAGTCCTGTCTAGTGGTTCACAAAGAAAAATTAATATTTTTAATGGGCTTGGATCATCATAACATTTTAGTCTCTTAAAACTAACTCCAGGACTTAGCATGAAAAATCAGGTTAGGCGCGCTGTGGTATCACAATGCTAAGACTGGGGTCTGGGCTGGCTTGAAATCCAGCTCCACAAACACGCGGTTCACACGCCAGCAAGACCTTCAACCTAGTTTTGAACTGCAGTGTGGCGACAGCAGTGACCTCACGGGACTATCACAGGGACTGAATACAAACACACATACAAAGACGATGCGCTCTAGAACGTGCTACATACAATGAGGAAGCTGATGCCGATTCGGCAGCGAACACTCGTCCACCTGTCGGCATGCGGCAGGTCACCCTAGGAACTCATTTGGTCGGTCTGATCCGCACACCCGCCCCTCATGGCAGCTCCCAGTAGCAGCCTCATCTGTGGGCACAGACAGTGAGCAGCTCCACGACTCGCCCAAGATCACACGGCTCCATGTGTTGGCTCGTCTGTGCTTTCACTTCCACACTAGACACCTGCCACTCCGAGTACAGCCCACGGACTAGCAGCACAGGCATATCATCAAGAGTTTGTAAGAGCCCCACCACAAACCTACTTAATAAGAATCTGTGCTTCTAGGGGCGCCTGGATGGCTCAGTTGGTTAAGCATCTGCCTTCAGCTCAGGTCATTATCCCAGGGTCCTGGGATCGAGCCCCGCATCAGGCTCCCGCTCAGCAGATGAGTCTGCTTCTGCCTCTGCTTCCACCTCTACCCTCTCCCCTCCCCTCTGCTCGTGCTCTTGCTTGTGTGCTCTCTCAAATAAATAAAATTAAAAAAAAAAAGAAATCTGCACTGTAACAAAATCATCACGTGATCCCTATGCAAGGTTTGTCTGGGAACACCAGCACTAGGATAGCTATATCAAAACTACGCAGTCACACCGTAATTTCTTCAGTGTATGTATTTACTTCCCACCTACTAATTCATCCCCTCGCCCCAACCAAAACATATTATGATAGATTATGTATAAGGTGCTTTCCTGGGCATCAGGATATCAGGACAGATAGACACTAGGAAAGAGACGGACTGGTCATTCGGACATAGCAGGACACAGGGAACAGTCCCTGCCCCTATGGCCCTCACTAGAAAGACCAGCACAGACAAGTACATGAATAACATGGTGTTAGGAGGTGATGCCGGGAAAACAGGTGTTACCCAGACTTGGGGCGTGGTCGAGTTCCTACAGAATAGGAGTTCCAAGCTGGGATCTTAAGAATGGGCACAACAAAAGACATGGCTGCAGGTGTAGGTCAGTGATCCTGGGAGTCAATGCAAAGGCCAACATGGCTTTACTTCAAACAGCAGAGAAGCTGGACAAGGCCTAGCTCCAGAGGCAGGTGGGGAGCCTGACCAGTGTGAGGACATGCACCTGGGCAGCAATTAAGCCCATACAGACCAATGTGAAAGCTTCTGTTATAATCCTGACAACACTTAACTATGGCCGAGGAAGTGGAAAGATTTGAGAGCTGTAAAAAAGCCAAGAGGACAGGGGTTGACTAAACTGCACACATAAGATTAAAGGAAAGTCAGCAGCCATTTTTCTTGCTCAGGTAACTGAGTGGGAAAGTGATATCATTCCACGGAGACAGAGAACACAAGAGGGGCAGATACTGTCTGTCTGAGGATGGGGGATGAACAAGAAGTAGAAGTACTTCAGTTTGGTATTTGCTACTGGGAACAACACAGGCCCACAGGCCCAAACTCAGGCGAATGGAGGTGCTTCCTGCCTACAGTCAAGGAGTGGGGAGCAGGAGCTGGACTTCTGGAAGGTACTCTGGGAAGGGGAATCAGGCTTGGTGGACCCCATCTGCTCTCGGGCTGGGGGGTGGAGGGGGAGGCATCTGATATTCTGATTGGGGCTCTTTGAAGTCTTTTTAAAAACCCTCTAATTTCACGGCTATAACTGAGTCTTTGTACTCCTAAGAAAGTGATGTAAATTTACCTTTGGGAAAATATTTCCCTGGGTTCTCTCTTTGGGGAGCACTTTGCAAAAGCAAAACAGTGTAATGACAAAGACTCCCAAAATGGAGTTAAACTGCTGTGCAAAATAAAAGAGCCATTTCCCTAATACGCAGAGATTGATTTGGACCTCATTATGCTAAAAGCTGCCCCTGAGACAGGAAGGTTTCCATCTAGACTGGGGGTTTCCAGAGGTTTAAGTAATTGTTTATGCAGCATTACCATGCCAGGACTGTTCTAAGCACTTAAAAATGAAATAATTTAATCCTCATAATAACCTTATTTTTCGGGACACCTGGGTGGCTCAGTCGGTGAAGCGTCTATCTTTGGCTTAGCTCATGATCGCAGCGTTCTGGGATCAAGTCCCACATCAGGCTCCTTGCTCAGCGGGGAGCCTGCTTCTCCTTCTGCCTGTCCTTCCCCCTGCTTGTGCTCTCTCTCTCTCCCTGACAAAATAAATAAATAAAATCTTAAAAAAAGAAAAAAAAACCTTATTTTTCCCCACTTTCCAGATGTGGGAACAGAGAGAAGTGACCTGCCCAAGGCCACATGCCTTGTACATGAGCCTCAAAGCTAAGCAGTCTACCTGGAGACCGGGCTCTTGCTCGCCAAGCCCTGCTGCGGCTGGGTTCCCATCCTCTCTTGAAAACGCTGTCACTGGCGGACCTCGCTCCTGTCGGGCAACACACAGTGGAGTGGCAGCAGGTACTCACCCATCATCTGCTGTTACCACGCCCCGCTGTCCTGGGCCAAGGGCCAGCTGGATTTGGTATTACTACCGCACGCTCTTCCATGGCCACGACGCTTCCTGGAGTCATCCATTCATGCCTGTCCCCCACAAGCAAATGAACGTGCCACACCACCCTTAGATTAATTACGTCAAAAACTACTTACTTCACCAAATACTAGGCTAGGCACTGTAACAGATGTGTGGATATATATATATATATATATATATATATATATATATATATATATATATATATAATCCTACCCTGCGGAGCTTTCAGCCTAGTCAAGAGAGATACACACATGTGATTATTTAATTACAACTGTAAAAAGTACTATTAAAAAACGGCAATAGCAGGAGAAGTTATAAAGGAAGAGACCTCACCCCTTCCACAGTTAGAACAGCACAGCTACCCAGGCGCCCCAAGGCTGCAGGGAGGCGGTCTCTCCACAGGAAGGGCAGGGGAGGAGAGGCCCCAGCAGCAGCCACGGGCCTTCAGTACCCAGGAACCTGCCATCCGGAAACCCTGATCCTTTGCTTCCAGAAAATGTTCTTGTATCAGGTCTTTGATGATTTAATCCTTTTGTCTCTTTCTGCAACTCTTATTATTTGGATGTTGGACCTTCTGAATTCATCATCCTACTTTCTTTTCTCCCTCATTTTTCTTTCCTACACGTGTTCTGAGAGAGATCTTTCACATTATTTCCCACTGCTCTTACTGAGTTTATGTCTGCCTTGGTACTTTTAATTTTCCTCTTCTTTGAATGTACTTTTAAAAATAATTCTAGGGGTGCCTGGGTGGCGTAGTTGGTTAAAACATCAACTCTTGGTTTTATCTCAGGTTGTGATCTCAGAGTCGTCAGATCGAGCCCCGTGTCAGGCTCTGTGCCCAGCAGTGGAGTCTGCTTGGGACTCTCTCTCCCTTTGCCCCCACCCCTCAAATAAATAAATAAATCTTAAAAGAAAAAAAAAGGATTCTGTTGGTCTTTCATGGATGCAGTATCTTCCCTTAGCTTTCTGGAGATCTGAGATTTAAATTTTTTATCTTCTTTGAGCTTCCTTCTGCTTGCGGTTTCCTCTTTGTTGCTCAAAACTGTTTTCTCTCTGTTTTGTCTTCACATTTCGAAAGCAAAGGCTGTCTTTATTTTTTTTACTGAAATATAATTGGCATATAACATATTAGTATTAGGTGTACCACGTAATGATTTGATACTTGTATACACTATGAAATGATCACCATAATGAGTCTAGTTACCAACTGTCACCATACAAAGTCACAAAAAAAAGAATTTTTTTTCTTGTGATGAGAACTTTTAGGGTTTACTCTCTTGGCATCTTTCAGGTATACACTACAATATTATTAGCTACAGTCACCATGCTGTACATTATAGCCCCACAACTTATTTACAACTGGAATTTTGTACCTCTTGACCCCCCCTCACCCATTTCGCCCACCCCCAAACCCCCCTCTAGCAACCAGCGTTCTTTTCTCTGTATCTAGTTTTGTTTTGTTTGTTCAT
The DNA here is from genome assembly GCF_964656455.1 of Halichoerus grypus. Lineage (NCBI taxonomy): Eukaryota > Metazoa > Chordata > Mammalia > Carnivora > Phocidae > Halichoerus > Halichoerus grypus. Next base: position 3,071,235 of record NC_135716.1, on the reverse strand, counting down.
TTGTTTTTTTAGGTTCCACACATTAGTGAGGTCATACAGTATTTGTCTTTCTCTGAAAGACTAGTCTTATTTCATGTAGCATAATGCCCTCACAATCCATCCCATGTTCTTGCAAATGGCAAGATTTCATTTTAATGGCCGAACAATACTCCACTGTACATATTTATATGTGTGTGTATGAAGGCACACACAAGCACACACAATCTTCTCCATCTATTCATTCATTAATGGACACTTAGGTTGTTTCCATGTCTTGACTATTGGAAATAATGCTGCAGTCCACATATATCTTTTCAAATTAGTATTTTCACTTTCTTTGGATAAATACCTCATAGTGAAATTGCTGGATCATATGGTTAATTCTACTTTTAATTTCTTGAGGAACCTCCACACTATTTTCCATAGTGGCGGCACCAGTTTGCACTCCCACAACAGTGCACGAGGGTTCCTTTTTCTCCACATCCTCAGCAACACTTATTATTTCTTGTCTTTTTGATAACAGCCATTCTGACAGGTATGAGGTGATATCTCACAGTGGTTTTGATTTGCATTTCCCTGATGATGAGTGATGCTGAGCATATTTTCATGTATCTGTTGGCCCTCTGGATGTCTTCTTTGGAGAAATGTCTATTCAGATCCTCTGCCCATTTTTTTAAAACATTTTTTTTTGGTATTGAGTTGTCTGAGTAATAACTAACATTAATAACTAATATTTTAAATATTAGTCCTTTATCAGATATATGATTTACAAATATTTTCTCCCATTCTGCAGGTTGCCCTTCTTTTGCCCTTTTGTTGATGGGTTTCCTTTGCTGTGCAGAAATTTTTAGTTTGATGTTGTCCCACTTGTTTATTTTTGCTTTGCTGCAGAGCCTTTTTTTTTTTTTTTTAAAGATTTTATTTATTTATCTGACAGAGAGAGACACAGCGAGAGCAGGAACACAAGCAGGGGGAATGGGAGAGGGAGAAGCAGGCCTCCCGCCGAGCAGGGAGCTCGATGTGGGGCTGGATCCCAGGATCCTGGGATCATGACCTGAGCCGAAGGCAGACACTTAACCAACTGAGCCACCCAGGCGCCCCGAGGCTGTCTTTAAATACCTGCTTGTCGAGGAAACCTGTACATGTGGGTGACCCCAACGATCTATGCACTGAGCAGAGAATCCGGGGCTTGGCTAGAGATCCCAGAACGTTTAGAGTCTGCCTTTTCTCTTGGACCAGTCTCCTTAGAAAAGAATGTTTCCATCTCCTGCCAGGATCGGGTAAAAGCCTCCTGACAGGATTCTGGGAGCCAAAGGGAAAGAAAGCATGGCTAACTTCACTTAATCCCCAGTTTTGAGTGCAAGAATGCAATTTCCATAGTAAAACTGTTAACAACCCACAATGGGGTAAATAATTTATTACAACAGCATTTCAACTGTTATGGCTTTGAAGACTTTCACTGGTTGGGCACATCCCTTAGATTATCAAGACTAAAGTATCTCTACCTTGAGCCATTCATTTACTTTCTATGGGCAAGACACCCTAGAGATTATAGGACAGCTAAAATTTCACCTAAATCACACAAATAAACCTTTAAAAGAATGAGCCCAATCTAATCCCTGAGCCTATAACTGAAGAAGCCTGGACATTCTACAGAAAAGGCAAGTCTCGGCGAAGGTTCCACAGGCAGTGACTTCCGAGCAAGATCCTGACTGAGAAGCAGAGCACATTGCTTACTAACGTTAAAGACTGTGCCTGGCTCCCCCGCTCCCAACAATGTGACTCTTAAATTATTTGAGGCTCCTCGTCCGTAGAGCTCAAGTAGTAATACCTACCCTGCTAGTTAAGATAATAAACGTAGAGTGGTTATTAGCAAGATATATTAGAGACAAAGTCAGCATCCTACCCGTGGCAGCAGTAGTTAGGAGGGATAACCTGACTTCTCTAGGCCGATGAAAGGGAAATGCTAAGATTGTTCTCAAAATGGAAATCCTATAAGACACCCCCACCATTTAACTAATACTTCAAAAGTCCCATCACAGCCCTAAAAAGCATCTTTCCTGTTACACTTCAAAGCTTTATGAATCCTTGTCAAAAAAGGAAACAACAGACTATCATTCCTACTTTGATAACATCTGGTATGTTTGAAATACGTAATTAAATCCAATGACCAAACGAAGCACAAGTGTTCCACAGAATTTTCCCCTAAACCTTGCCCTATAAAAAGACAGTATGCATTTTTCTAAACTGAAAATATACCAGGAGTACACCATTCCATCACGATCTTACATAAAAGTTAAAACAAACAGAATACCCAACGGTCTGGTATTATCTTCTCAATGATTCTGTCAACTTTACAACACGGTAAGATTTTCACAGTAAAAAAGTAGTGTTGGTATATGATATTCTAGCAGTATTTTGTTTCTCTTAAAAAAATTTAAGAAGGTTAACAAAACAGATCTTGGGGGAAATACAACATACTGGCCTCACCCTGGTTAACAAGGTCCTAGGTTTTCCCTTGGTTTTTGTCTGTTTTTAATATAAGACAGGCTACATATATCTTTCAAAACAACATTTTTCTGGCCAACATAAATATAAGGAAACTTTATATTCACGTCCCCTAAACTCAATACATAACATTAAACACAACTATGTGTGACAAAGTCTCAAGCTGCAATCCAAATAAAATCTGGAGGTCACTAAAACCACCTACAGAGTCTGGAAAGCAAGGTGTCGGCGATTAGGGAAGGGACTGCTGCGGAGCTCTGTCTCCGCCAGCACCCTGACACCTCTAAGAGCGCCACACAAAGACGCTGGGCGTATAAGCACAGGGGCCGTAAACCCAGCTCCAGCCTGAAATGTCTCCACCCAGAGCGTCAGCCTGCAACAGAGCCTCATCAGACCTTCCGGGCGGCAGAGCCACACAAAAGGACTGGGCCTCTCCGGAGCTTGTTCCAGTCCGACTCTGCAGGGAGCCGCCCTCCGTCACCAAAACCCTCTGCTCCAGCCACTCTCGGCCCCCTCCTCAACATTCAAGCCTCAATTCTTCTCCTTGCTTCCTGGTTCTAGGAAACGGTCATCTTTTTTGTTATAAGTTTTTGTCTGCATTTTTTCTAACCAATTCCTTTAATGCTGTACCACTTTATTATACATGTAATATTAGGGAACAGCATGCACATTTTCCACCTACAACTGTAATCATAACATAACATAACATAAACAACTGTTAACCATACTGTCTGGTCATCATAAAACAGTATTTTTAGCACTTTAAATCTCATATTTCAGATTTTATATAGAGAGTCTTTTCCCTGGGCTTGAGGGTTTTCGGAACCTGGCTTAAGGTACTGTGTTGATGTATCTGATCTTCCCTTTCCAAACTGAGCACGACGCCAGGCCTCCAGGGCTGCATGGGGGCTGCACACACGGTCCAATCTTGCAAGTTCTGGACTGAAGCCTAACGTGTGAGATGTACACATCCTGAGTGCAGAGCTCCATGGCTCTTTACATAAGCACACACATACATGTGTGTATGCGTCCCCATCCTTGGAATACAACTACACAAGACAGAACACACTCCTGTGGCTGCTTTCTAGCCCTTTGTGACTAGTACCTCGCCATCTAATGGGACTAGGACTCCCAGTACTGCCACTGGAGATTAGTGTCTCCTAACTTTACATACACTGGTCATGCAAATGGAAACATAAGGGGACACCTCCCAGCTTGTTTTACGAGAATGGCAGTACCTGAAAAGAAAGCACCACAAAAAGGTCACAAGAAAAAAAATTACAGATTAATACCCCCCGTGTAAATAGACACAGATTTCCTAAACAAAATATTGCATATTGATCTAACAATATATAAACAGGATAATACATCATGATCAAGTGGGATTTACCTCAGAAATGCAAGGTTGATTCAACAATCAAAATGTAATTCACCCGTTATTTTAAAAAACAGAAAATTTCCGCAATTAATTCAAGAGAGACAGAAAAAGCACTTGACAAAATTCAACACCCTCTCATGATTAAAAACAAAAACAAAAAAACCTCTCAGAAAACCAGGAGTTACAAGGAAAATTTTTACATTTGACAGAGGACATCCACAAAAACAAAGACAAAACTAGAACTAAACCCTGCTTAACACTGAAAACTTGCTCCCTGAGGTCAGCACATGACAAGAACACTGTAATGAAGGTGCTAGTCAAGGTAAGACAGAGAAATAAAAGACATAAAGATTACAGAGAAAGAGTTATTTTCAGATTACATGATTATAAATTTCTTTGGATTTTCTACTTGCTCAAGTAAACTACCAGAACTAATAAGTGAATTTATAGCAAGGCCACAGGATAAACTAACAAGATGATCTACCTCTACATGCTAAGCCAAGAATTGGACAATTAAACCTACAAGTCAAAAAACTGTCCTTTACAATAGCATCAGAAAAGCACGAAGCCCTCCACAGTAAGATCTACCGCACGCGACTAAGGGAGATCACAGACCTAGCGAACCAGACAGGTCGACCAGAAGTCACAAGGTTGTTCATAGGTCAGTTCTCCCAAATTGATGCACAGATTCGACAGGGCCCCAGTCGAAACAGAAGAGAAGCAAAAGTCTGTCAGCTCCAGAAGCGGCTGTCACTGGCAAAGCATCACCGCGCCCCCGACGGCCCACAAGACTCAACTGAAGCCTGTGCAGATGCGCCACACGGAAGCCCGCACTGGAGCATCAGAGCACGGGAAGGAGCCGACGGCGCGCTGGTCTCTCCACTCAAAGAAAAACTGACCACCACTGCTTGGTTTTCAACATGCAACTCCTATAAAACACTCACAATAGGACTCATTTTCTACAACTTTTCAGGAAGAAAGGTATAAAGATACAGACGTGTATTATCTGAAGAAGCTAAAGAAGATAATCCATAGGGGCACGTGAACCTCAGTTCCGTGAGCTGCAGTCAGTAACACTGTATCATTTATACCAGTATTCCTCAAAGGCAAAACAAAAATACACAGTGGTAACTGTTTCAAAACTGGATTTTTCTCTTTAACGGAAAACTGGTAAGTTATGAAATACAGAAAACAGTTAAATTTACAATAAATTCCTACTAGTCTGAACAATCACAGATGAATTTGAAATGAAAGATTTATGAACACTACTTTAAAAACTCAGTATCACTAACCATTTGGGCACTAGAAAGAAGTTTTTTAATTTTCACAAAAACCTCCACGACCCTTCTCATCTGCCTCCAGTGATCTGATCTCTGTGGCTACAGGCAGACAACGTGACTGCATTCATCACCCCATCATCTGCTCACTACAGGAGCCTGGCTGGTGTGAGGCCCTGGGAGTGCAGCAATAAGGAGGACTGACTGGTTCCTTGCCGGGAAGGCGGAGGGGGGGTGGGGCGCAGGGCACGCATTTCACCGCAGGACAGCAAACAAGTAGACCCCAGAGTGGGCGCCGGGGACAGATGGGGACAGTGGTGCTGGCAGGAGGGGGGTCAGGGGGGACACACTGCACGGGTTCATATAACTACTGCTCAACCAGGAGACCGGGAGTGGGGGACAGGACAGACAGACGGAAGCCTGTGATGAAACATCAGCTGGCCCACACATCTCCCAGGGCTCGCTGAGAAGGTCCTACATGAAATGAAAAACTCTAGAACTGCACATGAAGAGAACACGGGGAAACTAGCAGCCTCTTCTCCAAACACAATGAGGAGAGTGAAACAATCTGAGAAACATAGTAATTATAATACCCACCATATTATCTTTGTGCACAAGGGAGTTGATGTTAATAATATTCACTATTATTAACGAATATTAATTAATTAATGAGCTGAAAGGAGGCTCACTGTACTCTCTCAGTTAAGACATCAGAAGCAAAGGTGAGCCCTTCACGGAGAACACGCTGGCCAGGCTGTGTTCCTTGTCTCTCTGTTCAAGCACTGCCTACTGCTGTTCTTCACCCTTCACTATGTGTTCAGTCCCCTACCCCCCCCTTCCCCTGCCTCTCTGCAGCACCAGAAAGGCCTATTTATCAAGAACTCACCTATTCTGTACACCTACTACATGCTGGGCGTGCAAACACATTTCACTGACACTTAACCAACAATTCGGTTTAACCAAGGAAAGGAGCCTGTACTAGGAATCTAAGCTAGAATGGCTTGGTGGTTTCCAGGGGGCCCCCAGGTAGAGGGGAAAGGCACTGGTGACCAGGCAGCGGGGGACGGAGGCAGACAAGGTGTGCAAAGCCAAGTGGTGGGCGAGCTTCCCAGGGAAAGAGAGAACAGTGCCAAGTCGGTGGGCAGGGATAAGACAAAACGGCTGGAAGCACACCTGGGGAACATGGATCTTTAGGGGCAGGGTAAAGGCTTACAAGAGCCCTGCCCTTACCCCTCAGAGACAGTGGGTGGAGGAGCAAGCCTTCCCTACTTACCTCTCTCCACGAACCTTAACACAGCCTCCAACTATGATCAGCAGGAAAGCCCATGTTTCCCTAAACATTCCACAAACATTTCTCAGTGCCTTTGCCCCCAGAATTCCTACAGCATGGAAGACCCTCCCCACCCTCTCCACTGGCATGAGACAGCAGCTCCTTTAGAAAAATGCCCCAGATTTCAACAATCCGGGGTTTTTTCACTCAACAATCATTGAGTGCTGATAATACGGATTCAGACAATACGGATTCTAAAAGCAGTAACATTTGGACCTGGCCCACAAGAAGTGGACAACCAAGGAACGTGAGACCAGCAAAGGAGGAAAGTTGAATGAGTTACGAGCTATGCCTGTGGGTGCAGAGCTGACGCACAAAGCCAGAGCCCAGCCCTGTGGTCCAGATAAGAGAGAGAGGGAGAGAGACAGACAAATACACACGCACACAGGGCCATGCCCTAGGGCAGAATCCTGAAACTTTCCCGTTTAAAAAGAATGAATGTTACAAGCAGAAGCAGGAGCAAAAGCATAAGGGGTCCTGTCAGAAAACGAACCACCGGCGGTGCGGTGGCTGGGGTCTATCAGAGGCAGAGCCGAGGGAGAGGCCGGGGGAGAGGGGGAAGCCCCCAAGCAGGGGGCAGACGGGAGCTCAGCTCAGCATTCTTACTGCGGGCCTACTGTGTGCCAGGTACCAGAGCGGCTCCCTCATGCTGGAAAACTTAGTCACTCTTCTGGAAAGTGTTTAACACCTTGTACCGTAAAGGTATAGATGTCTAGACTGTGTACATAAATACAATTATAAAATAAATGCACACACTTACATATAAATGTAGTTTTAATTCTGTCTTCCCCACGGTCAATTAGCAACTCAAGCTGGCAGACGGGACGGCCACAGCCCCAGAGGGGTGGCAGAGGCCCACAGACATACTTCCCAGAGAAGCGATCAGGCCCTGGGAGGCCACCCGAGGCCCATGTGTTGAGAGCGCCAGGGCGCGGTGTGTGTGCTGCTGGACACTCAACCCCCAGTCTACAGCTCTCGCCCAACTGTTCTTAGGGCGTGCGCATTAGCTAAGCGCAGAATTTACTCAGTTGTTAAGGTAATATCCATTTGCGCCAATACCTTGTCGCGCAGAAGAACACGTGACACTGTCCCCGACGGTGCTGAGTTTACCGCCCAGCGAAGAGACAGAAAGCAAGGGCGGTCCATGGCGGTAGGTGCTGCGCAGGACCAGAAGACAGGGCCGCATCAGGTGAGGCCTCGGAGGCCCCGACACGGAGTTGCGATTTTATCCAGTAAGAGGCCCCCGGGGAGTTTTAGGAAGGAGAGTAACGTTGCCTTTGTGTTTTACAAACTCACTCCGGCAGCTGCGTGAGGAAGGACGAACGTGTGAGGAAATGGGAAGACCCAAGGGGAAGCAACGCCCGCAGCCCAGAGAGAGAGGAAGGTGGCGCGGCGCAGAGGGGATGCCGCAGAGAGGGCGAGGGGGGAGAAGCCCAGACTGTGCTGGGGACAGAGGGAGTCCTTCCACGCGGCAGGAAGTGTCAGAGAGGCATCCTGGGTCTGCAGCAGGAGCGGCTACGTGCGTGGGGGTCCAGCACGCTTACTAAGACAGGGAGGACTGGGGGAGGGACAGACTTCAGGGACAACAGTTAAGAGGCTCCTCTCTGGCAGGTAAGTATCAGATGTTTATGAAAAATACAAATGTAGGTATCAAGAGGCGGCTGACCACTTAAGTCTGAGACACAGAAGTGAAGATGGGCTGCACTTAGAACTATCTGGGTGGTGGCAGGGAGAGCGGGAGTTTAAAATATTGATACAGAAAAAGCATGACTTCAACCACAGGACCCAGAATCACACAAGTCCACGATTATGGGTATACTCAATCTCAATCTGCTACTGAAAGATCTAGAAAAAGACTGACCCACACACTTATCCCTAATAAGCACAGCCCTGACACCTCTTTAATCCTTCCCAGTCTCAGAGAGATAAAACAACTAAAGTGCATACTAGTATCATCAGTGAACTTTCCAAACAGGGCTTTCTGCATTCAATAACCCTGCAACCAAACACAGCACTGCGAACATTTACCTTTACTTCCATACTCTGAATTAAAGCTGCCTTTAAGCCTAGGAAATCATGATATAGTTGAACACATAACAAAGTCCTTTTAAATATGTGAAAATACGATCTTCTGTGGGAGCGATCTAACATGGTCTCCTTATACCTCACTCCGCGGTACAATAAGCTATATCACAGAGACAGCCATAGATTGTCTTAAGGACACCTTAGAGGTTTCAGTTCAAAGTATACAAATATAGCTCTGTTCCATTATTTTTAGCCTGTTCTACTAAGTATTTTGTGTCTTCTTAAATTGGGACACCACTGTTTTTGAGGTTAATGTGACTGATAAAATCAAATGTGAGGTTTCGAATTTCTAACTGAAAATAGAGATTTAAAGTCTTTGGACTTGAGCATTTTATTTTGTCTTTATCTAAAAGTAGTAACTTTTATACTTGAAAATAACCATTTCAGCCAATTCCTATATACCAACATCTTTGTCTTTATCACACAGCAACAACTGACCAGAATAAAACCTGAAGTTTCCTGCCTTCCTGGCCTGGTACAGAGAAGTACACGGAGAAGCTGGCACACTGCGTCCCCCTGGGGAGGCGGTGTACTCAGCCCCGAGAAGGGGACAGGGTGACAACCTCCTTATGTCGTCAGAAACCTCCTCTTGCACGATCCAGAAGCAAGACCATTCATCAGAGGTAATGGCCTGCTCCAGCCCTGCAAACGCAACGATTCTAAGCCCGATGCTGTCCCTACCTCGTCCCCTCTTCCACACGGGCGGTTCTGCTCTCCTACCCAACCCTGACCTCTATCAAAATGTTATCTCAGTTAAAAAGGCCTCTACTCACTTGCTCTGCCAGTCAGCAAACGTAATGGGAAAATAAGTTGCTTCCATCAACTGCTTTGGGATGAGCAAAAACACCTCAGTCTCGCTCTTCTTCTGAATTTCATATTTCTAAAGTCACCTTGAATTTCTTAAAAACCCAGTAGTCAATTATTTAATATCCCATTGGCTACTGGATTCACAGACTTGAATCCAGCCTCAACTTAGTGAAATCAGAGCCTTATTGCTAAGGATCAGTGCTAACAGAGGGCTGTCACACCATGGAGGTGGTATTGTGCATATGGGTCCCAACAAGTCTGGGAGAGACCAAAATCTTCACAAATATAGTACAAAACTCTCTGCCTCTGAGCACTCGTTACTTGTCATGCTCAATTATACTTTGCAATCCTTAGGTTCTCACCTCAGTTACATTTTTTAAAAGTGCCCATACCCAACACCCTTTAAAATTCAACAGTTTGAATTTAACTCAGCAAAATCTTTACTTTAAATACCTAATTAGGTAATAAAGTGACAGGTGCTTTGTTCAGAGAGCATCACATTAAAAGAGTTCTAACATCACATGTTTTAGAAATGTTTAAAAGGGGCGCTGGCTCAGTCGGCGACTCTCTTGATCTCGGGGTTGTGAGTTCGAGCCCCACGATGGGTGTAGAGATTATCTAAAAAGAAAGAAAGGGAGGAAGGAAGGAAAGGAAACAAAGGAAAGAAAGGAAGAAAGAAAGAAAGAAGAAATGTTTAAAAGCCTAGACAAGAATTACTAGATGATTCTGACAATTTGGTAAATGAGAAGTGATCTAACAGCGAACCTGTGGTCTGGCGCTAGCGGCTCAACATCCTGGAGGCTTTAAAAGTTTTAAGCTAAACACTAAACTGAGTCAGCCTGAAGGTCTACTTATAATACTGCAGGTCTTTACCCAGTACAGGTTTCTTCCTTTTAAAAGTCTTTCCTGAGTAGGTTAACATGATACTTGAATATACTCTTTAAAATAATAATATATGTATTAAATTCTTTATTACGGACTTCATCCCCCCAGAGGTAATATTCACTAGTACTTTAAGAGAAGCAGATAAAGTATTTGGTCTTATTCATACATGGATCACACGGCATTTTTAACTTCTAAACATGCTTCCCAAATACTATCTTGAATGTTACAGTGAAAATGCTGTATTTTATATTTATAATTTTATACAAATAAAAACCCTAAAACATTAAACTGGAAAATGTTTATTTATAGTATTACTGACCCTTAGTGGTAAGCCTACCTTACAATAATAGGGAGTTTCAAATTAAATACACAATCTTTACAGTGAGTAAAGAAAACCAATTTTTGAAATAAGAAAAACCACATCGCTCTTTTTTCCTCCAGTCCTATTTAAGTTAAAATTAGTCTCTTTATTCTTTAAAAACTTCCACATCACAGAACGGATATGGGTGCCTTAATTAAAACACACAAAATAAAACATAAAACTCTAAGAGACACAGAACAGAAAAGATAACTTACTTAAAATGCACTTCCATAAAAATATTTTTATTTACTTTTCTAAAAGCTACCTAGTTTTATGCCAAGAGCTGCAAACCTATACCACATCAATTTTCATTTTTCCTTAAATTTAATTGTAAATCTATTTGAATTAAAGTCTGAAAAACTCTTATCCATCTTTTTAGTGCAAATGCATGAATCTGAATAAAATTTAAACCAAATAGATTTTTAAGTTACGTATACCTTTAGCCCAACACATTGGAAATGGACTACAGCCGCTCTTCTCCATACAGACGGCACCTGCTGGTCTCAGGGCCCCTTGGCCCGCCAGTTCCAGCAACATAAACTCAGGTCTCTCAAGATCAGACCAGGCGTCCGCGCACCAAGTCCCCGTTCATCGCTCCCACAGCGTTCGCTTCGATCCACAGCCACACTAAGTTTCCCCTGTGTGCTCCTTTTCTCAGAAATTGAAGCAAAATTTGGGAGGTGCTCCTTCTGTAATATTTTCCAGCAGCTTGAAGAATGCCTCTCAGTTACAGAATCTTCTCCTGCTTCCGCAATCTGAAACACAGACCATCCTGGCTAGATTAAGCTCCTGAGCAGAATGAAACCTGCTAGTAATGTGACCCCACGGGCCTGTGTTCCTAGATTCATTCAGGGAAGGAGAGAGGGAGAGAGGGGAAAGAGGGAGGAGAAAAAGAAGGCCAGTAGCCAGCACCTGATTAATATGCTAATCCCACCCTTCTGCTCAATTCATCTGGCAGACCTCTGCTCACAAAACCAACAGGCAATTCTAAAATTGAGTAAGCTGCAAATCAAGTCTGACCCAGATCATGTCTGTAGATGGCTCCTCCAACTATTTTTGTTTTCAAAGTCATGCCTTTGGACTTTTACCAGCCTAATTCTGACCTTAAGACTTAAGATAATTGCCTTGATGAAAAATGAGTAATACTGGGGGAAAAACCTTGATCAACATTAAAAGCAAATCTGTAAGAACTATGTCTATAGGAACCCAGGTATTTCCAAGGTAAAGATTTTTTTCAGATTGATAGTTTCGAAGTATGTTTGCAAATTTATAAAAGTATTTAGAAAACACATAAAAACAAGAATTTGAAGTTATGAGATTCTTTTAAAACTAGCTTAGGGAATGTTGAGGAATCCAAGATACCTGATTTCTTAATTTCAAAACATGAGTGAGTACTAAACTCATATTCCTGAAGGAGGAGGACAGAAAAACACTCTAACAATCTGTACTAGTAACTTTTTTCCAAAAATGTAAAGCCACTTACACTTTTTCCATTCAAACTGAGAGACAGTCTCGGTCGTCTCTAAAATGTAGCTATTTAAACACACTCCACTCTGGCAGTAAGACAGTAAGAAACTGGGCTCCTACAGCCTCTGTTGTCTGAGCACACGTGATACACATTCAAGACATACACAGTTCAGCTCTCCTATTACGTGGGTAATTCTGTTTGTAGCAAATCCCATTAACGAAGAAAAAATCGAGTCTTCTACTTAACTGTGAACACGACAGAGGCTTTATGAATTCACTAACTTGTGAAAACAAGAGCTGACAAAGGCTAGGGGAACAAGAGGCCTATCTGTGTCCAGTAATGCCCCAAGACAGCTAGTTTCATTTCTGACACACTACTCTCGATGATGGCTTTGTCTCCAGAAGTTACATTCAGCCTCCTAATAGCAGTCAGAGCTCAAATAACCTCTTAGATGCCCCCAGTGAAAACACATCATTCACCAGCGTGAACTCTGACCCCAGGCAACACTGGGAAGAAAAGGGGCTCCAGAAAAACACAGGCGAGCAAGCTAGGAAGGAAACCGAAGAAACAAGCAGACAGATCACCATTACCGAGGACACTCGGGACACAAAGGCCTACTCTCATCATAGGAGGAATCCAAGTACACCCCACGAGCAAGTCTGGTATCTGACCCAGGCCCCTGAGAATGGCTTGGGATTTAATCTGAACCATCAAATAATATACATACCAACGACACAAGCAAACTCTGAGTCTCTCTTGGAACTTATGACTCTAGAGTTAAAAAACAGAAGCTACCTTTACTAGTTGCCAACGGTATTTTACACACCCAATTTTCCCATCTTATAAGCAAAATCACATCTTCTAAAGATGAGTTAAAGATGGAGTCAGTTAGGAAGAGACAGTTTCACTGAGCCCACCTGTCATCCAAGAAGCCAGAGGGCTTCATGTACGCACACACCCAGAAAAGGGTTTTGAGCCATACGGACTAAATGCCGCAAGCAGCACCGCACAGGAGAGAGAGGCTGCTGCAAGCGAGTGACAGCGGCGGCTGGGGCCTCCATGGCAGTAGAGGAGGTGACGAGAGGACAGACGTGGGAGCTCTTTAGGTGTGGGAGAGGGGAAGCCAAGTCTCTGACTGCAAAGTAACCAGTGGGGGGCAGCTTTCTCTCCCACCCCACCAAGCTAATTTACATTCATCTCAATATCCAAATATCACCTCCTCGTGTGCAAAGTCCTGAGGGTACAAAAGATGACAAGATCCAAGAAGCAAAGACCCCTCCAGGCCAACAAGCAGAGCCCAGCCGGAAGAGCTGAGAAACACTGGGGCCGCTGAGAAGAGCGGACAGGCAGAGGAGGACAGGGCTCGGCCACACAAAGGAGAAGCTACTGCGAGGCGCTCTCCCAGAGAAAACCATCGTACTTCACTCCCGACACAACCCCAACCAAGCGGTTCATACCCCGCGTGCAGCAAAGAGGAGAGTGGGGTTCAGGCAGTGGGGCACAGGCCTACGGCCAAAGGGCTGAGAAACTACACGAGGACCAGTCACTCTGTGACAGCATCACTCCTGTCTTCTTCCCGCTAAATAGGAAAGCCCCAATTATGCTCCTAGATTCCCGATCCAGTAATGTCTTGAAAAGAGCAGGAAAGGCCTATGTTAATGGTGGCGTAAGTGAAAAAAGTGGGCAGTCCCTTTATGCCCTCTGAATAACAAACTCTACAACACACTAACATAAAGGCAGTCATTCCTTAAAAAGTTCCACAGATTCTTTAAAATAAACTCTTCATCATATCAGTAGAGTTGAAAGCAACTCTGGGAAGTCCTACCTCACAGGTAAACTCTTCATTAAAATTTACAAGAAAGATACTACGATTTGCTCGGACTCCAATCCATAGTCATCCTGGACTCCTATCTGTCTCTCTCCTCAAAGCAATCCATCAGCAAAACCCAATATCCTTGCCTTTAAAATAAATCCGGACTGTGTATGTGCCCCCACGTCCACAGCCACCACCGGCCCAGGCTGTTGCCATGCTCCACCGGCCGTGGTTACAGGTCTCGCCGCCCTATAGTCTGTTCCCGACCAGCAGCCACACCAACCCGTTCGCGACGCCCATCACACCATTTCACTCCTCTGCTAAAACTCACCAACAGTTCCCCAGTTCTGCCAGAAGCAGTGCTTACTACATACTCAGCATGGTCCGCAAGGCCCTGTGCAGGTGGCTCCCCTCCCACCTACAGCCTCTGTCTCGCCATGGCCTGGCTCCCGTTTCCTGGGCTTCGACACACTGACCTCCCTGCTGTCCTCTGCCCACCTTTACACTGCCTGCCCCATGCCCGCCCTTAGCCTGCTTCATTCCCCACAGCACTCACTCCTTCTCAGATACCACGTGACTGAATGACACGGTATGTTTGTTGTCTGGCTGCCCCCATTACAACCCAACCTCCAAGGCAAGAAAGAATCCGGTCTGCATACTGTCTTCCGGGCCCTATTACAGAGGTGGTCAGGAAGAGGTACCGGCCACATTCTGCACGTCCATCTGTCACCTAAAGGTAACAAGGAGATGACAGAGGGAATTTTCCTTCTCTTGTAGAGGCCAGGGCCCCAGAAGAGGCAGCTAGATGTTCTAGATGTCAGGACTCGCGCTAACCTCAGTGACGGCATAGCCTGCCTCCATCTTGGGCGCTGCTTTACCTCTGAGACCCTGCTCAGTTCAGGGGCTTGATGAGGATTCACTGAATAAGTGAAGTAAACTATATGAGAATGTTGCTTTTTCAAGAATATAAAAAATGGAAAAAGAAAAACTGACACAAAATCTAGGAAAACCACGTGGACCACCTCTCCCCATCCCACATAAAAAATAAATCACACAACTCTAGCATTCTGGTACTCCTATGAGAACTTCCATTTCAAATTTCAGTACGACAAAAATGACAATACTGTGTGAGATGAGACAGAAATCATCAGAAGGCTAGCAAACAAGGCGATGAGCAAGATCAGCAAGAAGGAAAGGGAATTCTAAACCCTTTCATAGACTGCGCAGTACTGCCCAATATGGCTTCCCCACAGAAACCTGGCCTGAGGTGAGAAAGTCACTGGAAAGAACTATTCAGAAAGAAGCTGCTTCTCTCTCTCTCAAATAAAATCTTAAAAAGCAGGGGGAGGGGCGCCTGGGTGGCTCAGTCAGTTAGGCGTCTGCCTTCGGCTTAGGTCATGATCTTAGGGTCCTGGGATCAAGTGCTGCATCGAGCTCCCTGCTCAATGGGGAGTCTGCTTCTCCCTCTTCCTCTGCCCCTCCCTCCCTTGTGCTTGCTCTCTCTCTAATAAATAAAATCTTAAAAAAAAAGAAAAGCTGCTTATAAACGTCACCAAAAGTGTATCACACAAATCCAAGTCTGACTCTCACATTTCTTATATAGTTACACGGTTTTATTTGCTGGCCTTAAGTAATACTTGAGGGCAGTACTTCTTGGAAGCGTAAAGCCCTAGTAAATGCTTTCAAGTCAGCTACTAGGAGGAATGTGAAAGAAAACTGTAATTCATATTATACATACAGAATTCAAAATTTACCTCTCTTACTTCTTTTATGTTTGCATTAATCAAGAGTTAATAGATTTAAGTAAAATCAACACTATTATACAATGATAGCTCCAATTAGCAGCTGATCACTACAACATACCCTAACTTCCGAAAGCTGGGTATCCTAACCTAAATTTAATTCTATTAAGACTCACAGAATTATCATTTCTATGTCATTGTGCCTCACTGTTTCCACCACAAAACAGAAATAACTTTTCTGAAAATTTTAATCTATTCAACAAAAATTAAGACTTGATAAGGACTAAAGAAATTTAGTCATAAGAAAGGATATAATCATGTTCCAAAGACAAACAGCTAATAGGTCTCAAAATACAACACACTCCAAAAGGTGACGGTATGATTCACCGTTCTTGCAGAGTTTCTAACAGGTACTATACCTCCTCCCTTCTGTTACTCGGAAGGTACTCTGGGGAAGCTGAGGAAGGCACTAAATTTGCAACTGGAAGCTACAAAGGAGCCCAGTTCTATCTGTGAGACAAGGACAGACTCATTTCACCATCCTGAACGTCAGTCTGTTCATCTGCACAAGGACAGTGACAATACCTAACATGTGAGTGACTACGTGCCTGTCATCAAATAGCATAACAGCAACACTAATAACAATGACCATATAATGATGATAATATAATGGGGATACCAAGTTAATGCTTACTCTGTGCCAAGCCCTATCCTAAATACTTTAAAAATATGGACTCAGGTATTAATAACCAGCTTCATGAGGTAGATTCTATTACCCCCGTGTAAGAGATGACGAACAGAAGCACGGAGCACTAAGTAGCTTGTCTGAGGTCACAGACCTCCTGCATAGCAGAGCTGGACATCACCACTCGGGCAGTCAGCCTCCAGTGTGTGCTTCTTCACTAACCCACTGCAGGACTTCACCTATTTTCTCAGTCAGTAATTCCAACCACCACCGAGGTCACAAGCCCCACGTGACACGCGGACACACTGAGGAACCGAGAAATGAAGCAACACGCCTGATGTCACAGCTAACTGGTCGGTGGCAGAGCCAGCACCTGCACCGGGACACCTGCCAGGGCACACACTCAAGCCACCACCCGTAATGACACCACCTCCGGAGGCTGCGAGGGGACCAGGCGACCAGGAAACAGGCCTCACCTGGCCTACAAGGAGGACTTAACCACAGACAGACTATGAGACAGACAGGCTGCTCTCATCCCCGTGCAACAGTCCAATTCACCAAGTTCTGAGGCTCCTGTGACAGTCCCCCGGAGTCCGTGATCCCGCCCGACAGCGGCTACCGGCCATCGCAGAACGTGCTGGACACGTAGCTGGGACCGGGGAGATACATCACAATCACCAGGAAATAAACAGAACAACGAATTACGCACCCTAAGATATATAAAATAGAAGGGAAACTGCGACTCTAAAGAGGCAGAAAATTCTGAACTTATTATCAATTTAGACATTACTCAATTGAGTATTTTTACAGACACTAATGGCCATTTCTCAAGTGTTTTGCCATAAAGGAGATGAAAGCTAAATTCTAGGTTTAGAAACTGTTGGGAGGTTACTTGCCACCAAATTTAAAAGAAAAACAAAAAGGCTCCTGAAATCTCAAAGAAGACGCCACCTGAGGTTTTCAAATATACTAGCAGAGGCACTTGGGTAACACAGAACGGGGCCAGGACCTTACCGAAATGGTCAACCTAACTGTACGTGTTATAAAACAGACTGAGGTTTTTTGGCTCATACTGACCAAATAACTAATATTAAAAGACAATCAAGCCGTTATTTATTTCAATGTTAACATCATTCAAATAAACTCTGCAACTTCTGTTTTAGTGAACGTGCATATACACAGCCAACCTACTTTATCACTTGGTCCGTAGATTGTCATTTTACCCAGTAAATCCAGTTTACTCACAGTGTGATCACTCACCTGACTGAGCAAAGAGCAAAGTGCCTGTTAGAAGGACTGCGGCAGAGAAAGCTGCGGTGGCTCGCGGGCAGTTGGCTGTGCAGTGACACCCACACAGGGAGGCCCGCGGGGGGCGGGGGGCCCTGCTGGCGAGTGGGTCCCTTCTACCATCAACACTGCCCGTTTTCAGGAAGGATCAGCAGCATTGTAGGGGCCCAGTCCTCCCCCAGCCATATCCTAAGTAGGGCCCTGAAGAAGGTGGTTTCTCTTCTCAAACACAGATACACAGTGGTAGGTTTTCTTGGTCAAAGGCCCTCCTCTATCCTTTTGGTTTTCTCACACCGGTATCAACAGATATTATTTTGATTTAGCATGAAATTTATAGTCATTTTTCCAATTCTCCCTAAAACTTTTTATCTCACACCTATCAGGATGATTATTATTTTTTTAAATGGGAAACAGGAAATAACAAGTGTTGGCCAGGACCTCAAGAAGCTGGAACCCTTGTGCACCATGGGTGGGAATGTAAAATGGTGTGGCCCATGGTGCTGTCACCTCAGAAAACAATGGGGACAGAGCTTCAGATGTGCAAGATAAAAAGTGCTGGAATCTGGTTCCCAACAACATGAAAATACATAACACTACTGAACTGTACATTTAAAAATGGTTAAGATGATAAATTATGTTATGTGTTTTTTATTTACCACAATAAAAAAAAATTTTGATTAAAAGAATGTTAAAACCACTTTAATGGAGTGTCTCTCGTTTATTTTACAACAAGCTGGAGAGTATGTCTACTTTTGTAGAAGAGGGAAAAAAGCCTTGAGATGTTAGGAACATGCCCAAAGCGCAGGAGGCAGCAAAAGGGAACAACAATCACCGGTCCCTGTGTAAGGACAGGACACTAGTCCAATACGACAAGGGAGCTTCATGTGGCTTTTTAAAGAAGTTAGCCCCCTAATAAACTCTGAGATAGTTACCAATACACCGTGAAGACTAATAAAAGCAGACCTCACTTAGATGGAGTCTGGAGGCCTGCAGGGGTTGCTCTCACCCCCTACCACTCCTCTTCCGCTGCAGGCCCAACAAGGAGAGATGCACCTTGCAGGCGGATACTACCGAACTAACCCTGCGGGAGGAAGGTTCCTCCTCCATCCCAACTCCCCCCTTTCCTCTATAAAAGAGCAGTCCTCTCCTTTGTTCTGCCTACAGTTCTCTCCTAGCTTGCTTGCCTGGGTTTGCAATTCTTTGCTGTTCCCAAATAAACCCATTTTCGCTGGTAAAAATGACTGGCAGTTTTATTTTTAAGGTTAACAACACTATTTTCAAGAAAAAGGGAGCTGAGGCTGAGAGAAGTAAAGGACTTGGGGTTAAGATCAGACTTCGTAAAATCAAAGACTCCAAAGCTCAAACTGATTCATATTTCCATCACCTTCAACCTGAAAGTCTATTGTTGTCCATTCAGCTTATTGTTAAATACTCCCTGAACCCCCATGTGGCAACATACTAGATATAGGACTCTGGGCACTTCTTTAAAAAACTTCTCTCTAGAACTTGGTTTTCTCATCAGTTAAATAAAGTTAAAAACAGTTGTTATAAGAACTAAGTATTATAAGCATAAAGGCTTGGAGAGTGCTGCATGATGGTGCACTACTCTGCATCTTCTGTATTGGTGCAATGAATTAAGCACTAGGGATCTGAAAACAAGAGGGGCAGAGTTCTGGCCCCTAAGGAGTTCAGAGCCCACGAGAAGACAAGCACGTAAGCCACTGCACCCACAGATCCAGCTTCTGGTAGACCAGTCTAAGAAACCTCCAGTAATCCCCTTTAAGGTTTAAGGCAGTTTGAGGCTTAAATGAGTCATAGGTTTATTTACAAAACTCAAAGACTAGGAACAGCCTACATGTCAAAAGAAATGAGTAAATAAAGTTTGGAAAAGGTATTTGCTAAAAATTTTTCACGGACACTGGAAAACACTCATTAATGAAAAAAGTCCACATGGTATAAAAGAAAACTACAACTCCCAGTCCTAAAATGCAAAGATTTTCAAGATAGATACATACATATACACAATTTTTTTTTTGAGAGAGAGCAAGAGCACATGCAAGCTGAGGGCTGGGGGGCAGAGAGCGAGCGAGAATCCCAAGCAGGCTCTTTGCCAGAGCAGAGCCCTACACAGGGCTCGATCCCACAACCCTGAGATCATGACCTGAGCCAAAATCTAGAGTCAGACGCTCAACCGACTGAGCTACCCAAGCCACACTGAGCCTCATAAGGGCCAGACCGACACAAAAGAACATTTGTAAATGGCTGACTTACTAAAAGATTCCTCCTTCCCCCTTCTTTTAAATCAAGAAATTAATCTCTAACCACTAAAATGAAAAAAAGAGACGTGAGATTTCTGAATCCAAGACAGAGGCAACAATAAAATATATATTTTAAATAATAAAAAAAGTATACGGGCGCCTGGGTGGCTCAGTTGGTTAAGCGACTGCCTTCGGCTCAGGTCATGATCCTGGAGACCCAGGATCGAGTCCCGCATCGGGCTCCCTGCTCAGCAGGGAGTCTGCTTCTCCCTCTGACCCCCCCCCTCTCATGTGCTCTCTCTCTCTCATTCTCTCTCTCAAATAAATAAATAAAATCTTTAAAAAATAAATAATAAATAAATAATTAAAAAAGTATAGAAGAGTATGTAGACTGTGGTATTTCATTGTAAAAGAAAAATACATGCATGCATGTGCTTCCTGGTATATGCACAGATCACCCACAGACGTTTACAGAATTACGAACAGTGACTCTTCCAGAGAATTTAGCAGAAAGAAAGAGCGGGGAGGTTTAGGATTCCCTGCCCACTCATTTGAATTTTGTGCCATGTATATTTCTCTTCAAAATAATAAGTGAACATAAAAAGTAACTATCTTAAAGAAACAGTATCTAGTGAAGTCCCCAATATTTCCCAAGAAAGCAATCCTTTCTAAGTAACACATGCATCAAATAACAAATAAAAAAAAAAAATCAGAAAATGTTCAGAACACAGTGATAATAAAACTAGAACATCAAAATCTTTAGAACACAGCTGAGAGTATTTAGAGGGACATTTCAAACTTCAAGTGCTTATATTTAAAAGGTAAAAACATCGATTATCTATGTTTTTACTTTAAGTAATAAAAATAAGAGCAGAAACTCTAAGTAGAAATGAAGGTGGAATAAGGAGCATTCACACATTAGCACATAAGGCTAAAGGAAAAATGAGTAATACTGATCCTATCTTTATTTAAAATTTTGGTATCTTGTTCCATCATGGATTTTCTGCATTAATGTTTTTTTAAAAAAACACTGCATCAAGCTATTACTTATCTTGATGACCGAGGTTTTCATTGGTTCCACCAATGCCTCACCAAAATCCTGGTCCTCTCCACATTTCACTCTCTCCTGGCGGCTCCATCCACCTCAACTCCAAGGCTCCCCACGCCCAGGCCTTATCACCTAAGGGGTTTGTAAGCCTAGAAACATTTCTGCCCAAAGCATGTTAAATACAATCACTCAATTTTTTTAAAGTGAGGACAAAAAAGGTATTTAACGCTTCTTTTTCAAGGCCCAGAACCACTGTAACTCAACTGTCAGAGCCTTATCTGTCTTACTTGAAACAGTTACAATGAATTTTTTACACTGGACCAGCAAACTCCTTGATTTATAAATGTCTGAATTTAAATAAAGGAGGCAAGGCCTGAAAATCTGTTAGCAAAATTAATGTTTGATTATGGATAGTCCCATGCCCCGTGACACGGCAGAAATCATAAATTCTCTCCTTCTTACTGCAGTCCAAAGGGCCTGCCTTCAGCAGCAACACCTCGACTCCACAAGCCACACCGAGCCTCACAAGCACCAGACCGACACGAAAGAACGTTTGTAAATGGCTGACTTACTAGAAGATTCCTCCTTCCCCCCTCTTTTAAATCAAGAAATTAATCTCTAACCACTAAAATGAAAAAAAGAGACGTGAGACTTCTGAATCCAAGACAGAGGCAACAGCTGGAAGTAGAAAACTGTGAAAAGCAGATAAAATACCCTCCTTGGAGCTGCTGAGGCCGTGGGAACGAGAGGGGCTGTGAGAGCTTCCAAGGGTGAAGAGCCAAGAAGCTGGGCCGGCTTCCGCAGCTGCTTCCACCTTCGCTCCGTATTTGTCAACCTGGGGAACGAGACGGAGGCTGGGAACACGGGCTCTGCACACACACAACTGCGGCAAAGGCCAGAGCAACAGACACGGCTCTGGGGGGCCAAACACCCGGGGGCAAGCGCAGCGTGTTTATGGATGCGCATCACTCATCATCAAAAGCCATGATGCCGACACCTGCTACCACATGGATGGAACCCTAAGTGAGAGGCTGCACACAAAAGACCACGTACGGGATGCAGGATTCCAACTGCATGAAATGTGCACAACAGGCAAATCTGTACGTCAGAGAGATGAGTGGCTGGTTGCCGAGGGCTGGGGATAAAGACCAATGAAGTGACTACCAAGGGGTGGGGGGCTTGTGGGGGTGTGGGGACTAGGAGTTGATCTTTAATTTCTTGTAATTTTAAACAAGGCTAGATCAAAGAATTATTAGACTTATCATTTCTTTTCCACAGTAGTTACAGTTCCTTTAGGATTTACTGGTACTTCTTTTTCTTAGTTGACTTTCTAGAGACTTACTTCCCGATACCAAGTGGTAACTTTTACTTGTTAAATACATTCCAAGTTACTTAAAATGATATATTCCCTTTTTCCACTTTAGCTAGTATAAGTTTCTGCATTTGCACCTCAAAATTTCTTCAATAATAAAAGTCATCTAAGAATTTAGTGAGCACGTCCTATGTGCCAGGCTCTGTTCAGGACCATGAACACCTCAGTGTGTGTACAAAGAGATACACGCCAGGATGCACTGCTAAGTAGTTAACAATCGGATCTGTGGGGAGTGAGAGGGGAAAGCCCCGATGCGTGGCATTTGCTGATTTCTGTGGTATAAATACACCCACCCTATTTGGTTTCAAGCTACCACCGACTCTAGTATCTCTCTCTCTCTCACACACACACAGACGTTTTCTCTGCCCACAAGGAGTTTACATTCTATCAGGGGAGAGAGACAACAATAAAATCATAAATAACTATACAGTATATCGTCAAGCAGTGTTACTTTAAAAATTACTAAGTTTAGCAGGGTAGGAGGGATAGGAAGTGTGCACATAGGGGAATGCAGGTTGCAGTATTAAATAAAGTGGTCAGGGTGAGCTACACTAAGAAATATACACACATATACGTTCCACATTAGAATGTGGAAATTCAAAAACATCCTTTTTTTAAAATTTACAAGAAAATCACACAGTATGTACTCTTTGGGGCTTAGCCATCTTTTAAACAGTATGTTTTGAGGAAAAGCATCCATGCTGTGGCATGGAGATTCATAGTCACTGCTAGATAGGACTTCATCATACGAATGTACCACAATTCTCTGTCCATTCTACCCTTGATGAACAGTGGGCTATTTCCAGTCCGGGACTATTACAAATCATTCGTTTCTTGTGCACGCATCTCTGCTGTGTGTCCACCTGGAATGGAACCACTAGGCCAGTGTGCATTCTCCACTTCAGTAAGTGCTGCCAAACTACTGTCCGAAGTGGATGTACAAAGTGACACTCCCATCAGCTGTGTTTGCAACTTCCCACTGCTCCCTAACCTTCAAAAGCAAAAATGAAACAAATAAGCCTAACTTTCAAAGCGGTGGTATAACTTCAGAGAGGAGCTGTAATTTGACTGTGCATCCTAGTCTGGTACATCCTATGGCATTCAAGAGCTATAACGAAATCTAATGCTGTTTTTAGTAATAATATAAATGACACCAAGATGAAACAGAGAAGCCATGTTCAAATGCGTTCAGAGGTCTTGTCAGTGGTGACACTGGCACGGTTATTCTGAAAGGACAACACAAGTTTCACACACATGAATGATGAAGCAATGACATAAACGGGCTAATGTTAAGAACCAAGATTTTAAGCAAAAGAGAAATGAGATACAAACATAAAATCAAAGAAGTAAACCATTTTAATCTTAAATTGGAAGTATCGAGATAAACTCATGACTTATTCTTTTCTCTTTCCAAAAAATACACACTTCATATCTCTATACCCTAAAAAAGCCCAGAAGCAACAATATGCCAGCATTACCTACCACAGTATCCAGATTATAGTCTCTAAACACCATTTCCCACTACAAGGAATCAAGGCTCCTTAGAGAGATGGCTGATTTCAGGTCTGTGGCAAGAAAGGTACAAACTGAGCCTGGAACTATTTTATAGTGCCCATAAACAAGAAAACTATAAAAAATTACTGGAGCCATTTCCTAAGGACACAGAAGATATCTATGAAGGGCAATCTGACCATCAAAAAGAATGACTGCAGTAAATTAACATATACATATGTGTGTACACATACACACACATATAGAGGTCATCTTAACATCTATGCATTTATGATACTAAAAATAATTCTCCCTTGTGTAAGTCACCACTGGAGTTTGTTGGCCCCTTAGCCAACAATTCTGAAACTAGTAAATACAAGAATTATGCATTTATCCTACCTTTTCCGTATAGGCTACATTTCAGGATACCCAAATAGTTAAAAAACAAACAAGAAAGCTCCGGCAAGCAAGTACAGAAGGCATGGCTGAATCAGATCATCACTGTTTCTGCAATTCTGATACAAAGTACCCAGGCAACCACCATCAATGCCTGCAAAAGCCACTAGGTGGAAGAATCACGACACCATCTGAACAAATGATTAATGGCACCATCCCTAAGAGGTGAAGCCAACAGCAAGTCTTCTGGCCCCCAGAGTTGAAGCTCTTTCTAACTGGACTCCTAGCAACCAGTTTTGAAATTTATGAATTAAATGACATCACATGATACAATCAGCCAAATTCAGAATGTGGGACATTCTGTAGGATAAGTGACAGTTTCTTCAAGAGCAACAACAAAAGCTGTTATTTAAAAATAAAACTGAACGGGTAAAAAAGCAGGGAGTGGGAAATGTTAGAGATACGCCAACCAACAGGTAAAAGGCTTTTTAAAAAAATGGGGAAATTAGAAAATTAAACATTACCTAGCTTTATTAGAGAAAATATTTTATTTTTTTCTTTCTTCTTTTTTAATTTAAATAGGCTCCACACCCAGTGTGGAACACAACACAGGACCCAAACCCACGACCCTGAGATCAAGACCTGAGCTGAGATCAAGAGTTTGATGCTCAACCTACTTAGCCACCCAGTGCCCTGAGAGAAAAGATTTTAAGTTACTTTTAATTATGGGAGGCATGGTAAAGGTATTACGGTTATATTTCTTATCTGTTAGGGACATATACTGAACTTTATGGGTGAAACTTTATATGATGTCTGGGATTAGGTCTAAAATACTCCAGCCAAACAAAAGTCTGGGAGAGAGGAAATAGGACAAATAAGGGCAGAAGGTTGAAAAAGGTTCATTATCCGATTTTAGTTTTATGTATACTTCAAAATTTCCACAATAAAAAGTTTTTTAAAAGAACTGAAGAACACCTACCACACACATTCATTTTTCTAATAGCCAACTGAGTTAAAGATGAAGCAGCACTGTAAATACAATGTTGTCACACATACCTTAATTCCATAAGCAGAAGTGAGCATGTTTAAAATGCAGAGCCAATCAGAACCCAGAGTTTTAAAGGAAAGGGGAGGGCAGAACAACTTAAGCAGTAAATAAATGTTTTCTGTATATCTGCTAGGCAAGCCATCCACAACTGAGAGAACCAAAATGGAGAAAGAAGCCAACATTTCCCACCCATGCAATGCTCCAAGACACTGCTCTGTTATACACATTATAGCACAGGCTACACTGGGAAAAAACGTTCACATGAACCACTAGAGAAGGGATCCAGAATCGAGATTGCAATTCACCAAAGGTGCAGCTCCCCTGGTCCAAAGGTGAGCATGTATGTCTCATCATAATTTATCCTGATGGATCCTTAGTATAAATAACACGTAGACTCAGATGTCTCCATGACTCTCTGGCTGCAGGAACCCACTGACTGGACAAGTCCTCCCAGAACGAAGTTACCTCACCTGCTAATAAACAGGGTCATCTCATTCTGGGCTGGCTACGAGGGATTCAAAGCCAAGATCCAGTTCTAAACTGGCTTCTGAAGACCTACCTCAGATTCACTCTATTATTTGAAACCAACAAAACGGAACTATGTTTTTTTTAATGTGCTGACAATCTATGTAATGTCAATTCTCAGTATGTCTTCATCCTTTAAGAGTAGGTCAAACCTTTCTCAATTCAAATCCTTTTTTAACTAATACAATCAACTGTGGGCAAACCAGAAGAAGACACAATGGGCATTTTAATTTTTATAAATCTAAATCCTCTGAAGAGGTCAAAAGAAGAAAAACATGTGCGGATAAATCAACATTTATAGCTAAATGCACAGAGCAGTCCAAAGTCTACAAATGGCTAAAAGGGAAGACTGGGGAATGGGTGGGGAGCCCCACTGTAAACGACACCCCAACAAAGACAAAAGGAGCAACTGGTTTGCACCCATTTCACCTGGAATGCCAACTGTGGGCACCTTCCTGCCTCCTGTTGTCATATTCCAGGGACCTTAATTGACCTGAGAAGAAGATCGGATCTTGGACTTACCTCAAGGACAGTCTGTCTGCTCCTAATTCCGAAACTGAAACTCCTTATAAGGCCTCTGCACACCTCCAAGAGCAAATGTAAAAAAGCAACTAAAAACTTATCAGTCCCACAGTCTATGTCCTTTAGTGTACTACATTTTAAAAGTAGACAAAACTGTAAGTTGAAACACTATATAACATTTTCAACTTGAGTCCCACAAAAGTTTGAAATCTAAAAAAATTACCTGTCCCTGCAGCCTCAATCCATTAAGATAGAAGGTATTCTAGAGAACTAACTTCCCAGAAAGATAATATTTTAGGAAAAAAAGCTTCGTTCAGTTAATTAAAGCCATTATAACACTGACTATTGCTCTTCTGGGATGCAGTCTTTCCATGCATGCATCTTATAGATAATAAGATTGTTCATTAAAAACAGGAAAACTAAACATCACAAACAGATGGAAAGATAATTAAAAGCAATAACTGAACACATTCAAAATCTGAGGGGAAAATGATAAGACCTAATTATAACAGAGAGGAACATGGATCTCCTATAATACAGGAATTACTTAAAACATATATATACCTAATTTGAATATTTTTTTTAAAAATCTGTTTTACTTCCCATTAAGTGACGGGGGGGAGAAGGACCAAGGAACCGCAAAAATATGTTAAAAGTATTTAAATTTCCTTCTTATAATCATTATTGCATGCTTTTATATTTACTTCCTAGGGAAACTATAATTTAGTTCAGCTATGGTTTTAAGTATTTCCACACCTCATTGTGCTAAAAATAAAGTTATGAATGAATTTGTCTACGTAAAGTGCATTTAAATTATTTATGAGAGAAAGTACATTTGTTTCTTGCTGTAAGTATATATAAAGTCTGGATAGACTCACAGCTGGCTTAAGGCATACTCCTTTCATTGGCATCCTTGAATTCCCGCCTAAGAACCACCTCTGAGTACAGGAATTTCCTAATGCATATTTCCCAAGCTTTTTATGGAAATCAAATACTATCTTTAAGTAAATAACAGAAACGTGAATTAATCTAACAAGAATAAGAGAACACAAAAATAACAGCATCAATACCTGCAGGGTTTAACGTAAAACGTTAACTACATATTCCTAGTCCCCAAAACGTATGCAGTACCCTGACAGCTGCTGCCACGTGACCTTGGGGCTACAATCCACACCTCGTACAACATCATCTCTCTATAAAACTACACTGTGTACACTCTCATTCTTACCATCCTCCGGCTCAGCTGAGCCCAGCCTCAGGCTCGCAGTTCTCGGAGAAGACCGCACACTCTCTCCCTGGTGCGCACCTGTCACAGCCCCCACCCCCACCCCCTTAACACAAAGTCACACACCGCAGACGGAAGGCACCTGTCACCAAGCTCACAAGCTGCAGCAAAGGGAGTAACTCTGCACTGCCATCTGGGCCGATTCCGGGCAGCAACCACCAGAGGTCCTACTGTGTAATCAGCTATCGTGATCACTATGTAAACGCCATGCAAGCTTTTCACCCTCCTCTTCTTGATAAAATCCACTTATCAACTAACTCCATTTTCTTTTTTTTTGCATAAAAAGGTATACACTGACTTCCCTCCCTTTCACATCTTCTTACTTAAATAAAAGTAAGGTGGGGAAAAAAAGTGGGGGGTAAGGGCAAACAGAAACATTTTCTTCAACTGTCTGAACAATCTTCCAGATTTATGCACCATAACAGAAGATGACCTTCGTTGCCTAATAAATAAAAGTATATCTTAACCTTTTATGAATCTGAAGATTTAAGATTGAAAGTCAAATTCAAGAGAACCAATAAATTGTTATTTTAAAAATCATATACTAACTCAGAATTTTTCATTCAAGAAATTTATATGAGGATTTATGACAAAACGAAGCGCACACATGAGTGATTAAAGTTTCCCCAGGTAAAGTTTAGCTCAAGGGCTGACCAAGCTTCATCTGCCCTAGGTCCACCAAAAGGTGATAATGTAGGATAAATGGTTTCCACATAAATGCAACAGGTAGGCCTCCAACAACACTGCAGGTCCAGAACAAAACTATCATTTCCAGGAGCCCAAATCCTTCCGCATTAAGTCTCAAGTACTAGTCCAGCCAGCCATGAGGCCCAGAAATCAGTCAGTCCCTCATTCTAGAGTAGGTCCTAACCTATGTCGTACCAAGGTTACATCATACACACACCCAAACACCATTATTCTCCTGGGCTTTTTATTTCAAAGCAGCCGCCACTACTAGATAAAAACTATGCAGCATATGCACACTCGTTTTATGGTATGTCATTTCATAAAAGATTTACACAGTAAAAAATTATTTTGATTAATACTCATAGTTCTAGCATTAACTATTAACGATAAGCTCTATTTCACAAATTAACAAAGGTATTTTTTAAAGGGATAGACTGTTACTAAAATTTATATCAAAAACTAGGAGAAAAGCCAGAAACAATTCCAAATCTCCACCCAATCATCTGAAAGATCAGAGGGAAAAATGAACAGTATCTCTGTACAGCGCCTGGGTCACTGCAGGAGCTCAACTACGTGCTGAATGAGTGACTAAATCCTCCCACATTTCCTCCTATTCGTGTTCACGCATTACCAGGCCCAGCTATCCTTGCTGCTCACATACATTAACACAGCACCAACAGGGTGGGCAAGAGACTGGAACAAACAGGCTTTTGCCTGGAGTTCGGATTAACTGTTACGTTCATGACAGACAGCCCAGCATTTGGTAAACCAGGCAAGAAATGCTACTTTCCATTAAATACAATGCAGAATAAACCAATTACCCTAAGCCAGTTTAATAACAAAATAACTAAAATGAAAGTTTTGCCAAAATACAGATTCCCCTCTGTAAAAATGGAAATTAACTTGAGATTCTCTAGATCATAAAATCAGTAGCTAAATTAACATTACAAGTAAATTTGTCATAATATTTTTCCGAAAATTTAGAAATAGAGCATATGAACAAAAAGCACTGACTTAGGGTCATCCACTTCAGACATGCAGGAGTAACTAGGATGGAAAACGCCCCTCCCCATCCCCCCAACCCCCCGCCCATGGTTAACAAATGGGAAAATGGTCAAAATCCATGAAACTGCTTTTTCCAGATCTTGAGACAGTGAGCAGCGCAGGCCTGCGAGCCCCATCACCCCTCTCTGTCCAGCTGGGAGCCGCCGCGGCCCAGGGGCACAGGAAGGGAATCCAAGCAGAGCGCAGCAGCCCCAGGTAGGTGAGGAGAGACGACGTCAAGTTTTGGGAAGCTGAGTGGCTGAAATTTGCAAGGCAGAGTATCAGAGATGAAAAAGTTGTAGAAAATAAGTTTCACAAATCTGCACAAAGACCAGAAGATAATGGAACAACATGTTTAGCATGCTGAAAGAAAATAACTGTCAACCTAAAATTCTACACACCCAGCAAAAGTTTCTTTCAAAAATAAAGGAGTTTATCAAGAAAAGAATGGATAAACAAGATATGATAGACTCATACAATGAAATACAACTCTGCAATTAAAAGGAACAAGGAGGAGCCTGGGTGGCTCAGTCAGCTGAGCATCCGACTCTTGGTTCCTGTTCAGGTTGTGATCTCACGGTCATGAGATCGAGCCCCACATTGGGCCTCGTGCTGGGCGTGGAGCCTGCTTAAGATTCTCTCTCTCCCTCTGCCCCTCCTCCACTCCCTCTCAAAAAAAAAATTTTTTTTTTTAAAAAGAAATGAATTACAGATACGCGTAACAACATGGATGAACTCAGCAATACTACGCTAAAACAAGCCTCACACATCACGCACACAGTATGATTCTGTTGACAGGAAATTCCTGGGCCGGCAGAATTGATCTGAGGGGGGAAAACAGCAGTTGTCAGGCGTCAGGGTGAGGACGGCAGCAGGGGTTGGGGCAAGGACTCTGAGCACAAAGGGCATGAAGGAACCTTCGGGGGAAATGATAATGGTCTGTTTCAGTAAGTGTTTGGGTTGCAAAGGTGGATGCATTTGCCATAATTCAGTGAATGTACACTTGAGTGACGCGCAGTTGGTATATAAATTTTACACTGAAAGAAAACACCCTAAACAAATAATGAACTCTAGTAAATATGCAAGCTGAAACACATACAGTGAAGTATACTGGTATCTGCAATTTACTTTGAAATACACCCTAAAAAATAAAATGGATTAGTGGATGGAGGAATGGATAATTAGTTATTTATGTGGGAAAGCAAGAATAGTAACACACCATAGGTAGAATCCAGGGGGTGTAGGAGTCTATGGATGTTAACCATAAATTCTCGCAACTTTGCCATTTGCTTGAAAATTACCATAATGAAACACTGGGTACAAAAATAAAGATGAAGCTAGATTTCAGAGGAAAAAAAAATAGTAAGACAAAAGGGAGTGTGAGCCTTCCATAATGGTTACAGGAAGACGATGGAGCAATTTCTCCCATAGATAATTATAAAAATCAGACAAATTCACTAAAAAACAACTATGTGAAGGAACTGGAGAATGACCAAAGGCAGGCAAGCACCTGAGAAGAATTTACTGTCAGAATTGCTCCTGCATCGGGTACAAACTAGGAGTGTTTGTCACCTTCCTGCCTGGCAATACTGTGAGCCCCCACTCTGGGAGGGCAGGGCTGCAGCCTTACTGTACCATCTTAAAGTGCAGCCAAGTGGCTATAAATTTAAGGGGGAAATTTTAGATACAAGAGGGCTGCAAAATGCTGAGCTCCAAGTCTGAATATAAATACACTGCCCAAATCCCTGGCAGACGGTGAAACTGTGCACAGGCCGGACAACCCAGGAAGCCCAGAGGCACACAGCAGAGGTGAAGGCTCTCCCCTGAACAACGTAGTCACCCCGGGACACCTGTCAGTTTGCTGCTCCTCTGACTAAGCGTGCTTCCCACCCCAGGGCGAGCTCTAGGGGCAGAAAGCAGAAGTCTCAATGGTATGAGGCCTTAGAATAAAGAGGTGGGGGCTGGAGGACCAACTGAAATTTAGAGGAGGGATGCTGGAAGTAGGGGAACCCCAAGACAAACCCCCAAATCTGAGAATTCTACATTCTACGCCAACCTTTAACTAATTACCAAAGTACAAAGGTGCATGTGAGACCGCCCCCCCAGGGGCCGGAGCTTAAAAAAAAAGTATCAACTAGAAGCCAATGAAACTAATCAGAGACCTCATCAGCCCATAAAAATATAACAAGATGTTTGCATCTTGAGTAGAGGTGCAAATGCACGTGTGCACACACAGAGGGCGCTGGGAAGTGGTAACACCTGGCGGCAAAGGAGCGCACCTACCACTCAGACCCTGGCCTCTAAACTCCATTTCCCACCAGAAGGAACCAAGGATACTTGAAGAAATAGCTGATTCCACGACGGGGCAGAGAAACTACAAGAAATGCTGGGAGTATCTTACTGGCCAAAAGGAAGGAAATGGTCAGAAAATAATGGGGACACGTCAAAAAAACACAGGAGATGATCTTGGGGAAGGCCAAATCGGGGGGCATTCCAGCATCAGAATGAACGAGAGTTAAGGACTATAAGCCACTGAATCAAACAAGGATCCGCGAGGTGCTAGCTGGTGAACGAGTGAGTGAGTGAACAAAGGAGAGGAAACTCTCCTTACAGGAGAATACCAGCTGACAGGTGAGAAGGAACAGCATCCCCACTGAGCGACTACCTAGTAACTGTTTCAAGCAAGAATCATCAGTGAGGGACCAAACTATCAGTTTGAAAGTTCAAAAGGTCACACAGCCTCAAATATTCCCCCTACAGATTCCTCATGTAATTACAAAGGATAAATGCTAATTTAGAGTGCAGACGCTAGGCAGATGTCATGTCATCCTAACTGATCACCTGAGATCAGTAATTCTCAAATTTTAGAATACATCAAAATAATTTTTAGGGCTTGTTAAAAACATAGCCTCAAGCCCTAAGTTTCTGACTTAGCAGGTCAGGAGTAGGGTCTAAGAATCTGCAGCCCCACAAATTCCTAGGTGTTAACCTCACCAATAAAAGAACAAGCCGGCATCATGTGCCATCTTGAGATGGATATAATGGATATGAGAAACGATATGATGCCCTGAGAAAGGCACAGTACCACTTCTCTGATAGCCTGGCCCCCAAAATACATAATCTGAGTTTAATCATGAGAAAACATCACAAGAACCCAAATGGAAGAATGACCTACGAAACAACTACAACAGTCAATGCCATGACAGAGAAAGGCTGAGAAACATATCCAGACTAAAAAGGCCACAGTAACATCAATAAATACCACATGTAATTCTAGACTGGGTCCTGTATGGGGGAAAACTGCTGTAATTAACAGAGCAACTATGAATATGGACTGTATACCAGAGAATGAGGCAATGTTAAATTTTGCCAATTTGATACCTATACGGATTATTTTTGGTTATGTAAAAAGTCCTTGTTCTTAGTAAATATTCACTGAAGTATCTAAGAGTAAAGGGCATGAAATGAGCAACTTACTCTCTAAGGGTTCAGTGTGTGAAAATAAATGTGTGTGTGTGTACATCTATATCCAGAGGTGGGGGGGGCGGGGAACGAAGGCAAATGTCACAAAATGTTAACAATTGGTGAATCTAGGTGAAGGGTATCTGGAAGTTGGCTATATTACTTCTTACAACTTTTCCATAAAAGAAAACAAGGTTTCACTTAAAACAAAGAAACGACAACAACAAAAACAAGGAGCAACAAATTAGAAAAGGTGGTGGAAGGGCATTCAGAGGCTGCCCACCGCACAGCCTGACGTTGCGGAAAAAGGCAGAAGTGGGGCTACCACACACTGGAAATGACAGGTGTTAGTACTGAGGATCCTGAGTCATCCAGAAAAGCCAAAACTGAGTTTCGTATCTTTCAGTACATTTTAAGAAGACCCGTTAAGTACCCTTCTGAAAAATAGAAGAAAAACACGGTTTAACACTTTTAAAACTTCATGCTCCACGTGTCTACTCCTGTTCTATTCTGCACATACAACTTCTCGGTGGAAGAGCGGACATCGTGAGTGGCAGGGACCCTCCACGCGTGTCGTACGGCAGCACACCTGCTTACACGGACGCACACGGAGCCCCTGCGGCTGCACCGTGACAACTGCACCAGGACTGCCACCCGGCTGACAGCAGCTGGACACGTCACCAATTGCAAGAAGCATCCCAGCACGGGTCCAAGCCTTCAAAACCAGTTCACGCAGAGATTCCCGGGGCAAAACATAGGGACAGAGTCAGACAATAAAAAATGCCAGGCAGAACATCCTATCCTCTCTTCTGTTCCCAAACACAACTCTCAAGGAGGCCTACGGTGCAGATTTCCTGCGTGATGACCATCTAGAGTACAAGGTTACCGCAGACAGTGAAGCCAGCCCTAAGAACCCAGAGCAGCGCATGTGATAAGCAAACACAGAGTAGCTCAGGGAGGGCCTCTTACAATGCACCTTACTGTATCACTGATCCCATTATAACCGCACACTGCAATATCTTCTGATCATAAAATAATGAAGACCTCATCATTTAAATGAATGGCCTTCTTATTTTCTAAAGTCAAACAAATTTTGATTTTTAAATGAAAATTAAAAACACACACAACTTTCCACTCTAATCCCCCTCCCTGCCTACTGGTGTGGCTTTGCTAAGAAGGGTTTATTAGGAAAAAATGCTAAACAACTGCTCTGCAGGACATCACAAAGCACCACATTGTAATAACAAGCAACCCTCTTGCATACTGTGAAGAGACCTGATTTACAATCACAATTAAGCCTTAAGTTTAGTGAAGCTAACTTGTATTATTTTCTGTGTACATTCTTATGTCTAGCGGTTTAAAATATAATTGTACCTTACAATTACTGTAGCTGATTAAAGATAGCGCCGAAGACTATCAAGTTTGTCATGAATCAGAGAAAACATTTTTTATTAATTTTTAAAGCTAGTAGAACTATTTTTCTCCACAGCTACAAGAGCCTGAACAACATGGAAGGAATCTTAAAATAATTTAACTTTTAAAACACCTCTTATTTATGCTAATTACATGACATCTATAATATGTAACCGTGTTATACAAAAACAAAACACATTATAAAGCCTTCAGGTCATGGATAAGAATATAAAAATCAACCAAAGACTCCAAGATCATACGTTTTCAGGAAGTGCCCGTGCTATAACCTGTTTCACTTAAACTTCCAGGACACCTAATCCAGAAAAATAAAATTTAATCCACTGGAAAGAAAAATCGAGCTCAAGTGTGTGTATAAATGTGTGTGCATAATACCTACGTGTGTATATACATAAGTCACCTATCTTTTTTTAGGTTTGGCTTATTGAGGTAAAATTTACATACAGTAAAACATTGTTCACTGGGTTCTGACCAACACAGTCAGTGTATAACCACCATCACAGGGAAGACATGGCCTATTTCCATCACCCCTGAAGCGCCCTCATGCCCTTCTGTACTCAATCCGCTCCTCCCCCGACTCAGCCCCCGGCAACCACTGATCCGATCTGTTCCCATAGTTTTGTCTTTATCCAAATGTTATCAGGGTGGAGCCACAACTGTACAGAGCTCTGCGTCTGCCCGCTAACAGAGCGCTCTGGAGACCTGCCCGTTCTGTTGAGGATGTCAGTAGTCAGTACCCTCTGCTGCCGAACAGGATCCCACTGCAGAGGGGCTCCGCAACCTGTTCACCCATTTCCCACTTTATGGACCTTTGAGTTGTTTTCCATTTTCAGTAAATATGAATAAAGCTGCTATAAGCAACCATAGACAGGCCTTTGTGTAGACATAAGTTTTCATTTCTCTTGGATAAAGGCCTCCACGTAGGACTGCTGGATTGTATGGAAAGTATATATTCAAGTTTGTAAGAAACTGCCAAACTATTTTTCAAAACGGTTACAACCCTTTGCATCCCCACCAGCAAAACCTGATCTAGTTACAGCTGTCCCACACCCCTGCACCTGGGCACGGTTACCTTCCGCTGCCTTGTTTGGGGTAATGGGAGGCCTTCTCATAGGACTGCAGTGCCACTTCACTGAGGCTGTCACAGGCACTTCCCTAATGATGAATGACGGCAAGCGTCTTCTTGGGTGCTTACTGTTATCTACAGGAAATGGAGGAATTAGCTACTCAAATATTTTGGCCATTTTTTCAGTTGAATGTTCTGCTGAGACACCTATCCTTTTTAATAGACAGTTTTTCAAAGAAGAAATGATGGAAAGTTTGTATATTTTGTTAAACCACTTAGAATTCAGGAGCAGGAGACCCAAATCTAAAATGCTTCCTTGCCATCCCCACTCTCAACACCCTACTTGCGCGCCCCCCAATATCTACAATATGCCAAGGCAGGTAGAAAGAAATATCCTCTCTCCCCCTTACTCAGAGTGTAAGAATCACAGGAAAAGCTGCCTGCCTACTTCTAGGGTCAGAAACAGACCTATTTTCCCATTTTTACAAGTATTTGATGAAACCCCAATCTTTCTTCAGTGTGAGCAGGAACACCAATGACCGAGAACCACACGCAATGGTTGGCAACACCACTGACAATGCACTCCTACATGGCGGAGGCGTGGCGGGCACGCGACAGCCCCCCCCACACCGTCAGGGCCCACACACAGGAGCACCAACGCACTTCAGAACAGGGGCTAAGCTTTCATGCAAAGGAACAAGAGAGCCTGCCGTCAGCACATGGAGCCTCAGGCAGACAGTCCCGTAATCCGGCTCCAGGCTCTCCTCTACCGCACGGGGACAGTAAGCACTACCTTGTTATTATAAAAACTGCGTTCAACTCAAATACACACAATGAATGACCCACAGAAATGGCAGGTATCACAGTTCTGACAAGTTCCCTCACATACAATTCCTGAATCACAAACGTAACTAACATTGGAAAGATAAAGGGTGTTCTTCGCAAAGCTGTATGAAGTGACAGCTTAGACAGCAGGTAACGTCTGTACACGGCAGACCCACTCAACTAAACACAGGGTGCTGACCGTCCCACGAGAACAGCCCGGCGTCAACACAAAAGGTGCCCTGGAGTTGGCAGTGATGAAAGGCACTTATGGACTTTATTTCTTACAATTTTGCCTCAGCATTTCAAACTGAGCGATGCTTCTTTTCAAAAGAAGCCAATCCACTCACTCTTGGTTCTGCACCATCTCGTTCCTGATGGGCCTCCCTAACTGGGCCAGAGACCAGGGCTGCACCTGCCCGCCTCCATGACACCCCCAGCCTCCCTGCACAGCATCCTGCGCATCCCGCTGGACACAGAGCAGCCTCTGATATGTCCTGTGGTCGCTCACTGGGGGCTACAGTGTCCGCTCCTGCATGATGACTGGCCGGGCCAGGCCGCCTCTGTGACAGATATTCCATAAAGATTTTTCCATGAACCAATACATGAAATCAACAGTTTAAGATTATCTCCTGGATTTAAGTGTCTTGATATATCCTATGCTCAGGTTTTAAGAAAACATTAAAAATTTATGACAGGGGTGTGCTTGCTTCGGCAGCACATATACTAAAAATTTATGACAGGGGCACCTGGCTGGCTCAGTTAGTAGAGCGTACGACTCTTGATCTTGGGGTTGTTTGAGCCCCACGTTGGGTGTAGAGATTACTTAAAAAATAAAATCTTTCAAAAAATAAAAAATTTATGACAGATGTTTAACAATCTGAATGTCATATTTCCCATGTAAACCTATTTAAATCTCTTTAAGGAAGAGTCTGTAACTAAGTTAATATATACCACCTAACAAGGCACCACAACAGAGGCTTCGTAGGTTAACAAAAAGTAACCAATCTTGTCCAGCTCTGCTTATTCTCACTTTCTCCACCTGGAATGCCTTTCCCCAACTACCATGAACTCCGCTCACCCTTCCCAGACTTGCTCCCTCAGGAGGACTCTGCCCCCCTCCCTCTGGGCCTCCCATCACTGTCTTCCCCATCAGCATTCTCTACCTGGTCTCACCCGTTCCGGCAGGATCTGCCCTGCACACCTCAACCCTGGTACCATTTCTAGCAGGCCAGGAGAGCAACCTGTCCAGCATGCAAGAAAACAGATGTCCCTGGGGGTGAAGACAAAAGTAATATGCTTGAGCACATGGAAAATTTTATTAAGAGACCTTACTTACAGAGCTATCAGAGAGAGTGAGAACTCTTAAGAATATCAAGTAAACAGAAAAAAAAAAAAAGTGGCAACTGTTAAGCTCAAGAAAACAGGGAAACAAAAAGTTGAACAAAAAGGAAATATAATCATGCTACATTAACCGGCTCAAAGGTGAGCAACATTAACAAAGTCAAAACGATTAACCAAATTATGGATCTAAACAAAAATTGTGATACAACTATGCGCGGAAAATGGGAGTTCAAAATGTAACTTTTTCTAAAACTAACCCATCGATGACCCTGCCTCTACACAGATATTGCTGGGAACCGTGGACATAAATGCTAATAGAAACAGCTAACCAGGACTACAGGCACCTCTGGGAGGCAGATGGTGGGTGGAGGGCAGGACAGGAGCCCGCTGTACCTTTCAACATTATTTTACTTTTGAACACATGCTCCTACCACCTCTGATAGAAGTGAAATTTGCAAGTAAGAAAAAGAAACAGAATCTCTAATAGAAGCATTTCAAGCAGGACATAAGTGTTTTCCTCCAACTTTTCAACCACACTACTCCCTTTCCCCCTTCAATAGTCTCTCTCGAAACCCTCAGGAGGCAGGCAGCTGAGGACAGCATGCGTGGTCTGCGTCCTGGCATCACCGCCCACCAGCTCCGTACTCTTGAGAAAGCTACTGTGAGCTCTGACCCTGAGCTTTCCCCACCTGCAACATGAAAACACCCCCACGGACCTCAGGGACCCGGCTGGGTTGGGCTGCTCAGCACCCAGATGGTGAGTTAAGTGTGAGGATGACTGTACATACCCTGGACCTAAGGCACCGGGACGCAATCCGTCTCACTCCTCTCTCCCCCTTCACACCACGGGCCAGAGCGGCTTTCACTCTGACCACGCCCCCACACTGCTCTGAACGCTGCCAGAGCGCCCTCCAAGTCGCCAAACCTCAATCCTCATCATGACCTTTCCTGACACTTCACAGAGTTGATCCCATCCTCCTCCTGGAACTTTCTTCCCTTCTTCCCGTGGTGCCAGTGCTTCTGGTCCTCCTCACACCTGCTCTGTGCCAACCACTCCTCACGTTCGTCCTTGAGCACTCGATGGCAGAGTGGCCCAAGGCTCGGGCTGGCTTGTCTTCTCTGTGCTCACTCCCTCAGTGATCACAGAGTGTCACTGCGTTTTCATTGCCACTTCCAGCTCAGACTTCTCTTCCAAGCTCCGAATGCCTATTTACAACTGCCTACATGACATCTCTACTTGGATCTCTAACAGAATCGCAAACTTAAAATGCCTATGAGTGAGCTCCCCATCTGCCCCTCTACACCAAGTTCCACCCACAGCCTTCCCCCCATCTAGTTGCCCAGGCCAAGAGCCTTCTAGTCAACTCAACTCCTCCCTCTGTCCTCACACCCCTTA
Source organism: Halichoerus grypus (assembly GCF_964656455.1). NCBI lineage: Eukaryota > Metazoa > Chordata > Mammalia > Carnivora > Phocidae > Halichoerus > Halichoerus grypus. The sequence continues at coordinate 3,032,433 of NC_135716.1, read as the reverse complement.
TCCAATCTGTCAGCAAACCCTACTGGTTCTACCTTTGAAATACATCCAGGGCCCAACTGCTTCTCACCACCTCCAGTTTTCCTGCTCCAGTCCAAGCCTCCACTGCTGCTCACCTGGCTCCCTCAATGGCCTGCCGACAGGTCTCTTGGTTGTCCTCTACCTTCCCCCACCGCCGGTGTCTATTCCCCACACACCAGCTTTCCAAAGCTCAGTCGCATCTCAGGGCTGAACACCGAGGGACAGCTGCCCCCGCAAGCCAACAGCCAGCACGCCTGACCCTAGTGACTCTCTGTTTCGATAAACAGCTCCAGACCCTCAGAGTTCAATCTATGTCAATTGTTCTCAGCTGCCCTGATGCTAAAAAAGCCATCTTTATTCACAAAATGGGGGTTTTCAGACGGGTCTCCAGGCAACCTTCCTTTCTGTCTACTGCCTCCCCACACCCCATTCCCTGAAAATAATCTCCATACGTATTCCAGCAATTCAACTCCTCCAAAACTTTTCTTTGCTTTCCTAGAATTCTGGCTGTAAAACACCTCCATCCCAAGTTTCTGCCTTATAATGCAACACCCCAAAACAAATCAAGAACCAAGAACCTGATCCATCCTACAGGGGCTCAAGGGGACCAGGGCACTCAGGTATACCAAGGGACCCAGATCTCAGCAGACCATTAAGCTGATGCTGTACAAAGCCAGGCTGACTAATGTGGCCTCACCATTTGTCCAGAATTGGGGGAAACAATTACAGAAACACTGGTTATAAGGTTATTTTCCTGGGTTTACATATTTTCAAACAGGGGTGGGAGAGGAGGGGAGTGCCAAACCAGAAGCAGCAGATTATATCCCAGTGCTCAAAGTTCCAGTGAGCCATGAACGGGCTCTCAGTTCCCTGTAAGGCCTTCATTCCACTGCACACCACATTAAAAAGAAAAATTTCTGTGTAATTTCTGCTAAATATGAAACTGTCTTGTGCTCTACCAAGATGAACTATTTTTAATAGCTAATGCTGCTGAAAAGTTATACTTGATATTCTCCCTCTTGTTTGGATCCACTAAGAAAAAAGAACTTATTTTGTGGCAAACATTAAATATTCCTTCATCCAGCATTTAGTGAAAACTACCTATGGGCCAAGCAGAAAACATGCAGAGATGAAATAAAATCTTTGCCCTTGAAGATGCAGAAACAGACTTGTACCCCATAAATATAGCACACTGTTACAGGAAGAAACATGGAATGTGCGGGGCGGGGCGGGGGAGACAGGGGTGTAAACAGCTGGGCGTGGCCTTCTCCAAAAGACAGCATAGTCAACCTGGCAGAGCACACACACAGAGCAGGTGCCTCTCGCAGCCAAGAAAGGGTAGAAGGAATTAGAGAAAAGGAGCACGACTTCCAGGCCTTACTTGAAATTGAAAATGCATGACATAATTTCCCTTCCCTAATACCTAATCCTGGCAGAAACAAAAGTGGGTTTGGGGGAGAAAGGAGAACAAAAGAGGAAAGTGAACTGACCCCCAGAAGGAAATGGAAAAACAATCCAGGGCCCTGCCCCTTGGAAATCTAAGACAAAGACATTTGCCAAAGCCAAATTCAGCATAATTATAAATAATCCTGAATTCTGAATCCATGAAGTCTAAGTTCATGAGGCTTTTACCAAAGCAACGTATGGGTAAAATAAAATGTTTACCAATGCTAATACCCCAAGAGAGATTTATGAATCGTCTATCAACTACCTGTCCTCGATTTACCACTAGGTCTACCAGAAAGAGCAGTCTTTGGAAACAAGACAAACTGGGACAGAATCTCAATTCTACAACCTCCCAACTGTTGAGGGCAGCACAAGTGCCGAGGTTACAAATTAACAAATCACAAATAACCCAATCTCTGGGGCTCGGTTTTCCTCTCATTAAAGTAGGGAAAATGCCACCGAGTATTAATTGCTAACATTTGTGAATGCGGAGTACATTTCACATTTCTTACGGCATTTTCACCGCAGCCCTGGGAAAGCGGTCCTGTCAACAGCACCCTTGGTCGGAGGAGAGAGCTAGGTTTAGGTAGTCAGGAAAGAGTTAGAATGGAGAGAAAGCTAGGTTTCAGTAGTTAGTGAAGAGTCAGTAAGCAAGCAGCCAAGCCAACATCTGAATCCAGAGCCCATAAGAAAAAGACACAAGTAAAAAGTACAGGCTCCAAAGCCAGACTGAGTCTGAATCCCAGCTTTGCCCTTTACTAACTTATAACCTTTAACCTCTGTTTCAGTTACGCAAATGTGAAACAGGGCAAAGGGTAGCCTCATTCATGGGGTTACCGGGAAGACTCACTGAGCATCTGGAACTCCCAGTGTTTGCGGTGCCCGGGCACTCTTCGAGAGCACACGCTGCTACGTTACCACTATCCCGGACGTTACTGTTATCCCGCCTGCCTCAAAGCACACGTAAAAGGCACTAAACAACTAACAGTTCTTCCCTCACCTACTGTGCAAAATCAACTAGCTTTATTTGTTTCTACTGTATGTCAAAGAAACCCTAAGACAGATGAAAGAAAAATCAAAACAAAACAAAAAACCAAGACACAAATGTAGCAAGAGAATTATACTCACAGTTCCGAAGGCCACGATAACTCTGTGAAGAAATCAAACATCAGTTTAAAGGAAATGCTCCTAGCTTCTCTTTCCTCTTTCCATAGTCCTCCGAGAACCTGACAAGGAGAAACAACATGCGCATATAAAACCCTGAAGTTCTACTGAACTCACCACCTCAGCCACTTCCATCACCTCCCATGCATGCCCACCGGGCAACACCTGGGATGAGGGGTAAAAACAGGGCACCACATCCCTGTCTTCAAACCTACTTTCTGCTTAAAAAATACAAGTGAAGCAACTGAAAACCATTAAAACATATCAAAAATTGTAAAATAGGGTGTAGTTAGATAATAAGTGCATGGTACAATGACAGAGTATAGACATCTATTCCACTGCCTCCCATTAAAATTATACTAAAGAGATATTTTTTAAAAAATGTTTTAAACAGGGGTGGCTGGGTGGCTCAGTCAGTTAAGCATTTGCCTTTGGCTCAGGTCGTAATCCCGGGGTCCTGGGATCGAGCCCTGCGTCGGGCTCCTGGGATCTCCCTGGAATCGAGCCCTGCGTCGGGGGCGGGGGGCGGGGGGCGGGGGGGGGGTCCCTGCTCAGCGGGGAGTCTGCTTCTCCCTCTCCTCTCCCTCTGCCCCTCCCCGTTTGTGCTCTCTGCTCTCTCTGTCGTGCGCACACACACTCTCTCTCTCTCAAATAAATAAAATATTTTTAAAAATGTTTGAAACAGCACAGGGAGAACTGAAAGGAGAAAAAGGCCAAGATTTTGGAAGCTCTGAGAAAATCTTCTAACATGGAAGATGGAGACCCAAACAATATAAAAGACAGAAGTACAGTAAATGAGTCAGCAGGCACAAGAGAGCCAGATCCTGATTCAGCAGTGGGACACACTGAGAACCAATTCCCCTTGCACAGCAGTGTCCTGGAAGACCAGCGCAGACAGAACGGGGGTAAAGAAGGCGCAGCCTCAAATACAGAGGAGCTGGGCAAGGCCATGGAAGCTGAAACTAGAACCTCAACACCAGGCACAATGTGACTCCCCCTCACTCTGACAGAAGATTCGGGGGGTCATTCCCTGGAAAAAGCAGAGACATCTATGGACTAAAGTCACCCTGCCCAGCTGCACTGAACAGAGCTAGATCTAATGACTGTATACACAGTGAATGGTGAACTCTCCAGCTCCCCTACAACAGACCACACACACACACCCTTGGCTCCCAGATTCTGAAGTCAGAATTCTACAGGAGAGAGACAGGAGAGTATTTCTGGGGACTCTGATCAGCCCCAAAAGACAGATACTAACACTGAGGACCCCCTAACACATGGCCCCCCAGAATATCCTGATGTAAAAGTCAAAGGGCCCCACCACGTGAGACAGGAGAAGGAAGGAAAAAACCTGAAAGAAACAGAGACTGTACAAACTATCAATAATATAGAGGTAAGACAACACTGTGATCAATAAACAAAAACAGGATGTTTTTCTCGAAGAACAGAAAAAGAGCCCTTGGAAATCTAAAGAACCTTTCTGAAATCAGAAATAATAAACTAAAGAAGAAGGGTAAGGGGCGCCTGGGTGGCTCAGTTGGTTAAGCGACTGCCTTCGGCTCAGGTCATGATCCTGGAGTCCCGGGATCGAGTCCCACATCGGGCTCCCTGCTCAGCAGGGAGTCTGCTTCTCCCTCTGACCCTCCTCCCTCTCATGCTCTCTGTCTCTCATTCTCTCTCTCGCAAATAAAAAAAAAAAAAAAAAAAATCTTAAAAAAAAAAAAAAAGAAGAAGAAGGTTAAGTCAAATTGAAGTCATCTCCCTGAACAGATAATAAAAAGACCAAAGAAAGAAAGAAAAAAGGCAGAGGAGGAGGAGCAAAGGAAGGAAGAAGAAAAAAGTATTAAGATAATTACAATCTTCGCCCAGGACAGGCAAGTTCTGGATTATAAAGACTTCCAGAAAAACAAAATAAGGAAACGAAAGGGAGAAAACCTCAGCACAGTAACACCAAAAAGTATTCCCAGAACTGAAAAGTACCAGTTGCCAGATGAAGGGACCCAATGAATATGCAGCACAGTAGATGAAAACCGACCCACACAAAGTATACCATCATGACATTTCAAAAGACTTGGACAAATTTTAAAACTCCTACAAGCTTCTAAAGATGGGAGGGAAAAAAAGTTACATACAAAGGATAAATCAGAATAGCTTCTGAATTCTAAAACAGTAACATGAAAACAAGAAGGCAATGGAGCAATCTTTGAATTTATGAACCAAAATGAATGCCAATACAGAACTCTATACCCAAACTATGAATCAAGTTTGATTCACACATGGTCCCAAAAGGTTTGCCTCCTAAGCATCCTATGTCAGAAAGCCACTGGAGAAAGTCCTCCACCAAAACATGAACATCAACAAAATATGAGCAAGGCATGAGCTTCCATGAAGAAGGGATAAGGGAATCCCCAGGATGAGGATGAAGGGAGATTCCAGAATGGTGTCTGTACACCAGGAGAGAGGGAAACAAGTCCATGTTGGAGTAGCACTGCTCAAGAGGAGGGAATGCCGAAGGCTGTCTTCACCTTGTCCAAAGACACTGTACCATCTTTTTAAAGTACTTAACTCCGGAGCGCCTGGGTGGCTCAGTCATTAAGCGTCTGCCTTCAGCTCAGGTCATGATCCCAGGGTCCTGGGATCGAGCCCCGCACTGGGCTCCCTGCTCAGCGGGAAGCCTGCTTCTCCCTCTCCAGCTCCCCCATGCTTGTGTTCCCTCTCTCACTATCTCTATCAAATAAATAAAATCTTTAAAAAAAAAGTAATTAACTCCACCAAAATGAAGAAGTCAGTGAAGAAAGACAAAGACAAAAGTTGCCACAAACATAAAATCCAACTCCGGACAAAAGCCAAAGGATGAGAACAGAGGAACATCCAGGGACAACACAATAAAAGGCCTCAGGAGCAGGCAGCTCAGCAAAGAAGAGAACAGAGATCTCCAGGAAATTGTCTGCCAGGAATAAAATGTGAAGAAGAGATGAGTCTATATGACTAACTATACAGAAAAATTACTAAGAGGCTATTGAAAGGTAGGGGGAAAATAAACAATAGGTATAAAAAAGGTTAAGAATGTGGGGGCTTGAAGAAAGAAAGAGGACTACCCGTCATACTGCCCTGTGCACATCTCTATCACAGGACTCACCCACTGTACTATCATTTCTCTCTCTCCCTCACTCGGCTGGAAAGACCTTTTGGAGAGGACCATTTCTCATCCAGTGACCACCTTTCAGAATCCAGTACAGTGCCCGCGACAACAGTATACACAAAAGCAAAGGGTTTTTGTTTGTTTGTTTTTTGCATTTATTCAGGTATTGAGTATCTACTACACATACTTGCTATCCTTCTAGAGAACTAGAATTCAAAGACATGTTGACCTTGCTTGCCTTTAAAGAGTTTCAACTTTTTTTCACGCCCAAGAAAACAAATATTTATCCTATATCCTCATTCTCCCAAGGATGAAAAGTCCACCAGGGACTTACAGAACTTTAACAGTCCAGCTATCACTAATGGATATGGAACCCCAAGACCTGATGATACTTTCTTGACATTACATGCATTGTGTAATACGAAAAGAGTGCCGGCCTGAGTATCAGGACACGGGGTTTCTAGTACTTTAGAATTACTACTTTTGAAGAAAAGAAAATCCCAACTCCTTGATATGACCTGTCGGGCCCTGAACGATCAAGCCCAGTCTGTCTCTCTTGCTATCTCCCGTGAATCCCACAAAGCAGCAAAATTAAGCCATTTTCAGTTTACAGAACAACCTGTGCCCTCCCTCACACCTCCTCCACCTGGACCTTCCTCCCCAGGCTAAGCTAGATGCATGTGCGGTGGGAGCCGAGCCTTTCCCGCAGGTGAAACACCTCTCTCCTGTACCCCTCAGCACTCCTTCACGTGACACGGGTATCTGTGGAGTGACTGACGAATGCCACGCACCACACCAGGCCCTGGGACACACTGCAGCGGACGAGAGAGACACAGCCCGAACCCAAAGGACTCCCGTGGTATACCTTCCTGTTCAACAAACTAGAGTGCTTGTTAAATCCGGCCCGTCAGTGTCTTCCTCCCCGCAAACAGCAAGATTCTGGGGACAACGACAGCCTCTTTTAGCTCTGCAGCCTCAGCACCTCCATGCCAGATAAATAATTAAAGCACTAGTAAATAAAACCAAAGTGAAGGTCAAAAAGCCCCAGTGGCTGTGGCAGGTGAGTAACATCTGCTCTTTAGAAGGCCTCTTTTTTTTAATGTCATTGTTTGTTTGTTTATTGCCTCTTTTCTGTTAGGAGTATAAACCTGAAAATGTCATTCAGGGAAATCTTGCAAGTCTGCTGGAACTGGCTTTATTCTCCTTGCTAAGTGCAAAGGCAAGACAGCCCAGTTACTCCCCATGTCTGGTTCTGCTCGCCACTCTATGACCAACAGTGTGCACTGTACTGAACACCTAAGACACGTAATCAGAACACATGCACTTGATGTGTGAATGACCTAACGACGAATAAATGAATGTATACACTGGCTTTCAGTGCCTTATAATTGCTCCTCACTTTATTTTCTATTTTAAGGAGAATTCAAGCAAACAGCACCATTGCATTTTATCACCACTGGACCTCCTGCATGCCTGCCATTTGAACAGCGGGCAGCTTAGGGCATGCCACATCCAATATGGAACTGATAAAATATAAGCATAAAAATTTGAACTAGTTCAAATATGGCAGGAAACTAGATATTTCCCAAACCCCATAATTAAAATGCTTAAATTCGTTTGCTCCAGACTAAGAAAAATTAAACTTGGCTCATTATACAATGCAATATATTGTCAGCTCCTTGAAGATATTTGCAAGATGGATACTCTCTTTTTGGCATGAGTGGGTACATGTTAAGATACATACACAGAGATGCTCAGGCTGCTCTGAACCCTCTTCCCCTCTAACATGCGAACAAGAATTTTCCACCAGTCACAACACACTCTGAACCTACGCCTCCTGAACATGTAACATATTCCGCATAATCACTTTGCTTCTAATGTTCTCATTTCAGTGCATGGTCCAACCTGGACAGTCCCTGACACCCGCCTCTCACTCGCCCCAACAACAGTGACAACCTCCATCTGCGGAGGGTGTGGTGACATAGCATTCTCCCCCAAGTGCTTTACAAGCACTAGCTCCTGAATCCTAACAGCCCCAACTGATTGCTACTCTTTTCCCATTTTACATATGAGAAAACAAAGTCCAAAAAAAATTAAGACATATTCCAAGGTCACACAGCAAACAAGGGAGAGCGCGATCAGGCATTCACACACTAGCTTATCTTAGAATCATGATGCTATTCTGGCTTCCCGTTACCCAGATATTATTCCTGTTAAAACAATGGACAAGATTTGGGCTTTCCAAAGCAAACATGACAGAAAATTTCTTTCTAAAATTGAGTAACATTCAACATGACATATTGACAAATCGTAAGATATCTGGCTTGAATCAACCATGTAGGCTGAGCCCCTGGCAAAGAAACGGTCTGCTTAATGCTAACTGCCAAATAAAGCCCAAACCCACTATTTCTTAATGCGCAACATCCTAACAATTTAAGTCATCTGTGAAGGTCTCTAATGTCCAAAATGTACAACCACGTCACACGGGTGTCCCTTCCTCTAAGCTCAGTGCACCAGTGGTTTCTGCACTCACGCAAGCCGTAACCTGGACTCTGAAGAACACAGGTCACAAGTAACTTTCTGAAAAACCAAAGATACGTAAAGACTGTGAACATGATCATGAAAGTTATCTGGACAAACAAAAGCTTCTTTATGCTTCAAAATAATTTTCTAGCCAAACACATTCTAACACTAGACGGTGGAGCAGCTCACAGGTCACAGGTCACTGCATCCCATTCATCTGTGTGCCAGCATGTGGTACGGGGTCTGCCGTCCAACTGGTAGTAAGCTACTGATGACGTGAATACATTAGGGAAATGAAGAGGCAGTATTACTAATTTCTGAAAACCCAATATTAGGAAAACAACAATAAATTGCCTGTTCTATATGCAGAGTAAATGGTGAATACAAACTGCTTGCACTTCTTAGACACACTGGTCAAACTCATCACGGAATGATTAAGATTAGCTTTTAACTTCCCACAACAGAGGGGGGCCTGAGTGGCTCAGTTGGTTAAGCAACTGCCTTCGGCTCAGGTCATGATCCTGAAGTCCCGGGATCGAGCCCCGCATCGGGCTCCCTGCTCAGGGGGAGTCTGCTTCTCCCTCTGACCCATCCCTATCTCATGCTCTCATTCTCTCAAATAAATAAATAAAATCTTAAAAAAAATAAATTCCCACAACAGAAATAACTACATCGTTAGGAACTGCATTTGCTGAACCGCAGGCTGATCCTTCCCTAACTAGCCATGTACTAAGAACTATGTTATATCACATTTATAAAAGAGTTATGATAATCTCTACTTAACAGATGAGAAAACAGATTTAGGGCTTAAGTATCCTGGTCAACATGCAGGAAACAAGAATCAAATCTGAGAGTCAAAGCAAGACCTGTCCAACACCCATTCTATTAACCACCATTCTGTTCTACACTGTAAATAATATCCCCAGAAAATGCTACTGTGCAAAGGCTTAAAAATGTGAAAGAAACACTATTCTACTCAAATTAATAGGCACAGTTAGCATATTCAAGACAAGGCAACCCTTCAATTATATACAAGAGAACTAACGGCTATTACAGTATACCTAAGGATCATTTTGTCTACCTGAGAGAGACACCAAAAGGACCCATGAACCAAATTCATGCAGTACTTAGAAGGAAATCTCCTGCAAGGCCTGGGAGTGGTAACTGCTCAAGAGACACAGTCATGTGGGCATCAATGGCCTAAGTGAAACTGGAGATCATTACCTAATTGGAAGCAGTTTGCAAAGCGAAGGGTCCCAGATCGAGGTAAGGAAGAGTAAGCACATTCCCTCCTGCCTCTCCTAGAAAGAGCAACTAGAAAAGCTGGACAAGGGGCACCTGGGTGGCTCAGTTGGTTAAGCGTCTGTCTTCGGCTCCGGTCATGCTCCCAGGGTCCTGGGATCGAGCCCCGCGTTGGGCTCCATGCTCGGCAGGAAGCCTGTTTCTCCCTCTCCCACACCCCCTGCTTGTGTTCCTGCTCTCACTATCTCTCTTTGTCAAATAAATAAACAAAATCTTTAAAAAAAAAAAAAAAAAGAAAAAAAAAAAGAAAGGCTGGAGAGAATAACTACAGAAGCTATCTGACCACTCTGAAAAGTAAACTGTAGCAGGTGCATTAGGAAGCAAGACTGGAATTCAAACCACCATCAAATCGGCAGATTTAATACAACGGAAAGTCTCCTAACATAATATCCTAAATGTGGAGGGCACACTCCAAACTTATTCAGCATAGCAAGAACCAGAAACATGTCAATTCCTGTGGGAGAAGAAATTCAACATAAGCCAAGACCTAGAAGGAAACAAATATTAGAATCAGCCCACAGGGACTTTAAAACAGCTAGTGTACAAATAATTCCACAAACAAGCATACACACAACATACTCGATATCACAAATTCTTCTTTTCCTTTCATCTCTTAAACCCACTGGCTCTGGCCCCCACCACTCCACAGAAACGTCGCCTTCTAAGACTTACCAATGACCTCTGTACTGCTCAATCCAACCATTAGAGCTCAGGTCTCGACCTTTCCGCAACAACTGCCAAGAGCTGATCTCCCACTCCCGTTCTCACGATTTCCTTCTTACCCCACAGATGCTCTCTCCTTCCAGAGTCCCCAGGGCTCTGTCCTTTCTCCTCTCGGCTATGCTTACCTCCCAGGCAAGCTCACTTCAAATGCTCGTTCTACGCTAACAAAGCTACAACTTGTCCCTCCGGCTCAGACCAACTGCCCGGCTGCTGTGTTCACTGCTGTCCACTTGCACCAGAGCCACCACTTCGGCCTTCTGCGCGCCACCGAGGAGAAGGCAAAGCAACCTCTCCCAAAACCCCTTCCTGCTACAACTCAGGGTGGAAGTTAAAGTTAACTAATAAGAGGCAAGATTGGCAAAATGAAAAGAAACATTATTTTCTTCAACTCTGCCACCCCTCCCAATGGTAGTGATGGATTCTAATTCCCTGTATTAAAAACTGTCTAGAACGGCCCGTGTTTTCCTGACCAAACCCTGGCAGGTGTACCCTATGCTGGGACCCACTTCTAGGTCCCTTGGAGAAATGGAGCATCACCAAAGAGAACTGCATAAAACGTCCAACACCTCCCAGCCCAGGTGCTGACCCCTCCACAAACCTTCTTACACACAGCCTTCTCCGTTCATGACAACGTCCACCTTCCAACTGCTGGGGCGAGAAACAGCGGGTATAATCCCTGCCTCGTCTTCCTCCCACATTCCCCATCCAGTCTTGTCAGCAAGTAATGTTGGTTCTTCCCACAAAACAGGCCCAGACACTGTCCCCTTGCCATCACTTTCACCAACATCATCGTGACATGAGCCACCATCATCACTCACCCAAATGACTACAGTGCTTCGGAACAGGCCTCCCCGCTCCCAGCCCTGCCACTGTAGTGTACGTACACGCTCCCCACAGCGGGCTGGTTCCAAACCTAGATCAGATGGCGTCACTTCTCTGCTCCAAACCCTAAATGGTCCCTCACCTTACATGGATGACAAGGCGTTCATTAAATCATGTTTGACTGAACAGCAGAAGAAATGTGTTGAGAAAAGTAAACTTGTTGAAAATGACTAGCCTTTCGGCAAGAACCGTTGCTCCAAGGGGAGGACATCAGAAACAACACTGACAGACAGTGAAGGAACGAGGCGAAGGACTGAGTGGGTTTCCTTGGTTGCTGCTGCGCCAACAGGTGCTACCCACATTGCTCGGCTGTTTGTTCCAGGAGTCAATGGGACCGAAGAGGGGGCCTCTGAGAGCAGTCCGTGTGGAACTGCTGGTGAGAACACTTTCAAAGACACTGAGAAAACACTAATTTAATACAACCTGGAATAGAATCTGCTAAGACAGATTATAACTGATGACAGTAAAAATATCTGCAGAGCAGAAAAAGGGTTAGCTGGAAAATTTACAAAGATTATGAACTATAAGGTGCTTAAAGTGTTTAAGCTATGGTTATTCAATGTATTATTCATCAGCAGGTGCTCTGTGGAAAGTATTCTAATCCATCATGTGTTACTGAGCCAGTAGCAACAATCAACAGCAAACTTCATGAAAATAGCCTGACTTGTCCTACCACACAGCAGTTCAATGGTTTGTGCAAGGCTCTGCTGTGACTTCTCAACCTCAGAGCCAAGACTGAAATCTTTCTGAACAAAAAGACCCTCCTTCAGTCATCACTATTACCAAACACACGCTTCTCATGCCGCCAGAAGTCAGAGCAGTGCCCGGCTGACTCAGTCGGAGGAGCGTGCGACTCCTGATCTCAGGGTTGTGAGTTCAAGTCCCATGCTGGGCACAGAGGTTACTTAAAAATAAAAAAAAATAAAATAAAAAAAAGCGAGAGAAGAGAGAAGCGGATTTCTGTCCCTGCACAGATCTGCAGCAGATGTGTTTTCTAAATCAAACTACAGTTCCAGCAACATTTCTCAAACCTCAATGCAAGTACAATGAAAATTCATGTATTTCAAAACCCACTTAATTGTGCTACTGAAGCACTTCCATCAGACCATCAATCGGAAGAGATTAATCTGCACTGTAACGACGTGTGGAAAGGCAAACATCAAAAAGGATCTAGTGGAATTCTATAAATGTCTGCCAAACAATGAATACACTAAACTGAAATGATATGCTTCGGAACTGATATCAGTGTCCAAGAACACCCATAGGCATGAAGACACTGTCAGAGATGACATATGTAAATCTGCCGTGCAGATCAGCACCAAGAGATAAACATTTGTAATTGGTTGTGACGATAGGGAACACTAACTTTGAACTCCAGTTAAGAAAAATGTTATCCAATCCTCCCCCTGAAAAAAAATTCCATTCTTATCAGTAGGCCTGTATTATAATATATATATGCATACTTAATAATTATTTGGAATTGTCAATAAAAATTTTGTAGAAATTAGTGTTCTCTCTTGTTATGTAAGTACTTACATAATATCCTTCATTTTGCTTATTAGTCTGCAAAACCTAAAATATCCACCATCTGCCCCGTCACAGAGAAGCCCCCTGATCACTTTCAGTCAACCTCCCCCAATTTTCCGCACACAGGTACAGCTAAGTCATGTATCACACATCTTTAACTTCTCAGCTGTTTTTTTTCTTTTTAACTTAAGTCTGCCATTTTATCTTTATTCCTTATTAATTGTACTTTGTTGATTTTAGCACTTCGTTACAACCTGTCGAAATATTTTAAAATTCTGGTTCTAAAAATGAACAGTCTCCCAGCATTAACTCCTGATCTTTATTCAAATTCCTGATGACAACATTACGACAGGTGTCAAGTATGACACACTTCTGGAGACATCTTCAATTGTGTGCAGAAGTTCTGGTATTTTAGTTTGTGGCAATTACACTACATGTGGTTCCAACCTATCTTCTACCTAAAAGCAGTAATTTCTTGAACTCCCTAGTAATGACAGAAATAATAATATACTTTTTAGGCTTCCTGCAGTAAAGGATTAAGCTTGCCCCAAGAAAGATTTGGCCATTTCCCAGCTCCTGGGAAGTCACCTCTGAGCCCTTGGAGTCTCCTGCCTAATATGGCGGTCTTCGTTTAGCCGGGGGCCTTGGGTCACACCAGACAGTCTATGCTAACAATGTGATTTCGGGTGGAGCCTTGGGCCACACACAACACCAGCTTGGTCTCCAGAGGGACTGCAGACTGAACTCAGCCATGCAGGCAGTGCCTAGGGGCTACCCCCTGATAAATACCCTGCAAGGTGAGCTTCCCTGGCTGGCAGCATCAGTGCTGGGAGAAGTCAGCACCTTGCACTGGGAGAGGACAACTAGAAGCTCATCCTTGGTCTTCCCTGGACTTCGCCTGTGTGCCTTTCCTTCACTGACTTCTGTCTGCATCTCTGCACTGTAATAAACCATAACCATGAGTATAATGGCTTTTCAGACTTCTGTAAATCCTTCTAGTGAACCATGGAACCTGCAGGTAGTCTTGGGGGCCTCCCAAACTCCAGGTCTTGATGATTTACAATGTATTTTCACCAACACTACAGCAGTGTTTCTTCAGCAAGAGGGGATGCTAGTTTAAAATGCAGGTGACTGGCTTCCATATCAGGAACGATAATTCAACATCTCTGTGGGATAATACCAGGCATTTGCATTTTTTTTTTTTTTTTTTTTGAGAGGGAAAAAGAGCCAGTCATGAGGGGGTGGGACAGGGCAGGAGACGGAGAGAATCCCAAGCACTGACCACAGACACGGGGCTGGATCTCATGACCCTGAGATCATGACCTAAGCCGAAAACAAGAGTAGGCCGCTTAACTGACTAAGGCACCCAGGCACACCTGTTTGCATTTCTAATATACTCTCCTTGGTGATTCTTACATACACTACTTTCAGGACCACTGACATACCCAAAAGCTTCCTGAGGCAGTGATCGTCTTTTTCTTTTAATTTACTTACTTATCTATTTATGTAAACTCTATTTATGTAATCTCTGCACACAACGTGGGGCTCAAACTCACAACCCCAAGATCAAGAATCACATGCTCCACCCACTGGGCCAGCCAGCCACCCCAGGACTGTCTTTTTTTTAATGAATCCCCACCAGGGCAGATGCTCAAGAGTCAAAAGTGACTCATGAAAATGCTTTAAATTTGGTAGATAAGTGAGAAGAACTGGCATTATTAGTCTTCTAAAACTTAGAATATGTACATGTGTGAGATTTGTTTTGTCATTTCTTAAATATCCAAGATAATGTAGAAATAAATGACTGAATGCAAACCACATGTTACTTGGATACAGTTTGAGCAACAGATTCAACTGTGTCCATTTCTTACCCATTTTTCAGTTACATCAATTTTTTTTCAATCTCCTGACAGTTAATAGGGAACCTGAGTTTTATAAGCTGTCTTCACACCCTTCTCATCTACTAAAAAGATCACCAGTGAGCTAAAAGTCAAGACAGCTGAGAGCGTCTTGAGAGTTCTCCTCCCTCACTATCAAGGAGCCATTTACCCTCTCTGGGTTATTTCTATATCTCTAAAGTGGGAGCTCTGGACCAGATGATCCCTAAATTTAGATCAACCTCTAAAATCCTAGACTATCTAAAACAATAAAAATAAAGGAGGCAAACACCCAGTGGAAAAGTTTAAAATTTCCAATGACATGGTTGAAAGGACAGACTCAAAGATGAAAATCAAACATGAACTCTTCACCAACCAAATAATCAATTGTGACCTGTCAAAAATTAATTCATACGTAGACAACTAAATTACTCCTGCTACCTCTTTTATCAAGTCAATTCCTTAGGACACAACTGATGTATTTTTTCCA
Source organism: Halichoerus grypus (assembly GCF_964656455.1). NCBI lineage: Eukaryota > Metazoa > Chordata > Mammalia > Carnivora > Phocidae > Halichoerus > Halichoerus grypus. The sequence goes on along the minus strand of NC_135716.1, from coordinate 3,017,339 downwards.
AAGCAAAAAGCAAAGCTTTTTTTGCCATGACCCAGCCAAGGAGATTCTAAACTTTTTGCGTACACTGGAATCACCATTACCTGAAATCTTAAAGGTGGTATCTTAAACAGCCTAGGGTTTTTCACTTCTAACATCTACACAATCACTGAATTCCATCATTCTTATATCTTTGCCATTCATGACACCTGGCCCTTAATGGAGGTCACAGTTTTTCTCAACAGGAAAAGGGAAACTTTCTCAGACATAAACCCATTTCCAAACTCCCCCCTCTAATATTCTCCCCTCTAATATTCATCTTCTATAGGGCAGCCATATATCATCAAAAACAGCAAAACTCTGCAGGGATTGCTATAATCTGTAGTCTGTAATTCCTAAATTACATATAATGCTGATGTCAAACATGAACCAATCCAGTTTAGACTCCAGAATACCACATTAATCTGCCTGGTGCGAACATTAACCGCCAGCTGCCCAGTTCCTCCTGCGTTTGTTCACGAAGAGCTAACTGTTAACAGTAGCGGTTGGGTACTTACAACGATTAACTACTAATGCACTTCTGAGTGGACAGAAAAACTACACTCATTTTTGGAATTGACATAGCCAACTAAAAGTGACACTGGTCCACCTCTCATAGCTATGGGACTATTAAGATATGCCTAATAGTTTATAAACTTTAGCTTCATCTAATGCACAACAGCATGTTGAAACATCCATGCCAATCAGAGTCCCAAACACCTGGCGGGCCTTCTATGTACCAAAACTGCGCCTTGTTTTGTCTTTTGGAGGGGAGGGGAGACATCTTCATTGGCGGCTGTTATAGTTCAACCGGTACAGTTGGGCTTAGGCGACAGCTTTTTGTGTCTGTGTTTTATGTAGTGGTCTGGGATTTATTACATTTAAAGTAAAAGTCCTGTGATTTGGATGCTTAGCCTTCCCTACAGCCTCACACCCGTGCAGAGCGTCAGACGTCTACGGTCTAACAACAAGAAGTGCCCCCACCTTGGGGTTTGGGCTCACTTTTGATAATGGGATGAAAGCCCAAGCGTTCCTACCCGAGGAAAACAACTCGGTGCGTACACACCATTCTGCTTACTATTTCTGGAGTTCATGGACCTAGGAGAGAGCATTTCCTCCTTAAATAGCAAACAGTCTGATCAGTAAGCACTTAAAAACAAAAAGATCTTCATGGACTTTTCACCAAGGGAGAAATCTGGGAGCCATCCTGGAATTGCTCTGGACACCCCCTCTCTCGGCCCCGCCTCTTCATTTCCCGGGTCTGAGCCTGGAGACTGACTGAGAAACAGGCTCCAAATCCCCTCTCTCCAGTTCCTCAGCCATGCCCTTAATTAAGGCCTTCTTCACTTGTGTGTACAATGTAATTGTATAATTAAAAGAACACAGGCTGTTAAATTGGACCATCTGAACTTTGCCCATCACTTTACTAGCTGGGCGACAAACACAAGGCAGCCATTCCCTTAATGACCAAAGCTTGGTCCTCTCCCTTCTGAAGTGCATTACTGCAACACCTCCCTGACCGACCCTTGCACTGGTGCAACCACCCTCCTGCCATATGATCTGCTCCCGTCAGAGTCAGCCACACGCTGTTTTGATCCTGCCAATAGTATCAACCTACCTCCTTCTCGACCCAATCCTTTCTGTACTCCTAAACATTGGTAAAAACATTGAGTCCCACAAACCCCAGCCTCTCACACCTCTGCACCTTTATAGGGGGCATGTCCTCCATAAGGCCCTGCCTGCTTCCCACCTTCCACTCAATTTCTACAGATCCCTGCAGACAGCCAGACCTGCAGAGGTCACAGCATCCGGTCCACAGCCAGTTTTTGTATGGTTCCTAGGCTAATAAAAGCTTTTACCTTTTTAAAGATTGTTAAAAAAAAAGAAAAAAAGAAAACTATGTGACAGGCCCTATGTGGCCTACAAAGCCTAAAATGTTTACTCTCTGACCTTTAACAGAGAAAGTCTGCTGACCTCTGAGCTTGACTGTGACGGGGGACACGCCCTCCAGGTCCCCAGAGCACTCTGCCCTGGCGCTATCACTGGGCATCACACTGCCAGCGCACTGCATCACCCCCCTCCTGTCTGTGCCCCCGGGGACGTAACTACACCAGGCACAAGACAGGTATTTACTACTACTGACTCTTGATCAACCAGGTCCACGTATACAGATTTTTTCGATACACGCCGCATAGTAAATGGATTTTCTCATAATTTTCTTAACATCCTCCTTTCTCTAACTTACCTTTTTATAATACAGTATATAATACACATACGAAATATGTGTTAACTGTAGATTTTCAACTATGGGGGGCATCCAGCGGCCTGTATTGTTCAAGGGTCAACAGTCCTAGCACTTTACATGTGTACACCGCCCCACGTAGTAACTGCACACAGCGCCTCGAAGATCACAGATACTAGATTTTATAGATACACACAGTATCAGAAGTCACATGACTAAAGGCAAAGCACCAATATTTGAACCTCCACATCCTGTTTCCTAGATAAGATGCTCTTTCTATTAAAAAGACCTGCTTCTACACAAACTACAATAACTAGACAACTTCAATCACTAATACCTGAGACTTTAGGTCAGAGTAAAATTTAATTTCTGACTCATTATTTAATTTTGATAATTTTCAAATTAATGCTACATTTTGTAAACAAAACAAAAGTGAAACAGACACCCTAAGTAAGCACTAGGCAGGTATTTGTAAGTTAAATATCAGCACTTAGTGGTTTTCTACTCTGTGCACCACAGCCTCCGATGATCCCACCTATACCAGTCTGAGAACCCACACCGCACCTTACGGACAGGCTCTGTGATAAGCCTATCAAAGAGGCTTCATCATCTGTCTAGCTGTTCCAGCTCTAGTCAGACTCCAGAAAAAGTCAAACTTGAAGCATCAAGGACACCTGTATTAGCGGTTCTCCAAAGCAGACCCACGTACCACTGCAAATCCCTGATGAGGTTCTCAAGAGTCCGGCCAGCACTGGGTAACAAAATGCTCCATGATGATGAAATGTCCCATCTCTGCACTGTCCAATGTGGTAGCCACTAGCCACACTTGCATACTGAGCACCTGAACTGGGGCTAGTTTGACTGTCAAACAGAACTTTTAATTTTATTTAATTTTAATTTAAATAGCCATACATGGCCAGCAATGACTGTAGGAGACAGATCCAAGTCTAGACTCTCAACACTGGAGTGAAATGAAAAAGAATTTTCCCTGGCTCCTTAACTACAGGCTATGTTATCTGGCCCAATCTTTCCCCTGAAAAAGACTAAAAAAGATCTTAAAATCAACCAGAAACTAACAATAAGGAAGTAACAGGCCAAAATTAAAGTGAAATCAGGAACCCAAAGAGATCAACAAGCATAGAAACCACCTTTGCCCTGAAGTCATTTGCCAATTCTGAAATTTTTCAACTTTCATTTTTACAACCATGCAGGGAAAGAGGAACAGGGATCAAAAGCTCGGTCCTTCAGGGTGTCTAACCAAAACCCCTACCTCAATAAGCAGGACCCTAAAGGCTACACAGCTCAAGATAAAAGAAGCCAGAGGTGAATCATCTCTCCAGTAAAATTACAGCACTGGGTGGTCCAAAAAACCTCAAACCTTAAACTTGCTTTAAGGTGATCCCAAACTGGTTGAAGCAAAAAAGAAAAAAAAAAAGCTCTCTGGAAGGAGCTACATCTTCATTCTATGCCTCAAAAGTGTCCTACAAATAATCAGAATTAAGAATCCTACAAATAATATCCCACACCATAAATAAAGAGTATCTCAAAATGAATCACAGACATAAACGTTAAACCTGAAACTTCTAGAGGGGATGGAGGGAAACACAGGAGAAAACCTTTGTGACCTAGGATTAGGCAACAATTTCTTAACACACTTAGCACAGTCCAGGGGCGCATGGGTGGCTCAGTCAGTTAAGTGTCTGCCTTCGGCTCAGGTCGTGATCTCAGGGTCCTGGGATTGAGCCCGGGTCGGGCTCCAGAGCGGGGAGCCTGCTTGTCTCTCTGCCTCTGCCCTCCCCACCCCTGCTCCTGCTGCTCTCTTTTGCTATCTCAAATAAATAAAATTTTAAAAAACAGAGAGAGAGAATGCAAAAACAAGCCATAGCATGAGAAAAGCACAGCACACATCTGATAAAGACTTGTATCCAGAATATATAACGAAGCCACCAATAAGAAAAAAAATTTTTAATACACAAAAGATTTGAACACCAAAAACTACATGGGTGGCAAACCCACAACAAAAGACCATTACACACCTATTAGAATGGCTGAAAAGCTAAAAGACTTAGCATACCAAATGTTGCCCCAACCATCCAGAATGACTGGAACTCTCAAACAAGACTAGGAGGAATGTAAAATGGTTCAGCCATTCTAGAACAGAGTTTGACACTTCCTTAAAAAGCCAAACATGTACCTACCACATGATCCAGCCATTAGAGTACTAGACCCAACCATTCCCAGGAGAAATAAAAGCCTATGTTCACACGAAGACTTGAATAAAATTATTGAAAGGCTTTATTTGCAATAACTCAAAACGAGAAATGACTCTCCATACACTGATCCCATTCGATGTCATCCCAAGCAACATCAGGAAGAAATTTTTTGGAAGTTAGCCAGTGATTCTAAAACAGATACAGATCTGCAAAGGGTCAAGGATAGCCAAGGTATGCTTAAAAAGAAACCAAGTGGGAAGAGTTCCACAGTAAGATAAGACTTGTTATAAAACTAAAATAATTGAGGCAACTTAAACTGGGCAGTACCAGTGGAATCCAAGAGAGTCCAAAAACAGACGCACATACATACGGACCTTTCATTTACAAGAAAAGGGGCACTGCAGAGGGTTGGGGAGAAGATGCTGTTTTCAATAAATGGTGCTGGGACACCAAATGTCCACATGTTAATGAAGCTGGATCCCTTCTTCAGATTATACACCAAAACCAATTCTGAGAGAATTATAAAGTTAAAGGTTAAAAGCAAAAGTATAAAAGCACTTAGAGAATAAATGAGGAATTAGTTCATGACCTCAGGGCAGGGAAAGACACAAAAAGCATACAAAGGAAAAGACTGATAAATGGCACTAATTAAACTTAACAACTTCTATTCATAAAAAAAAAAGTCAGGGAAACTGCATATGACAAAGTGGGAAGAGACAGCAGCAAAATACTAGAGTCAGGATGATTTTAATACACCAACAAAGAATGTGTGTTCTGAATATATAAAGTCTACAAATCAATTTAAAAATAACCTAATAGAAAAATACAAGCACTTTGTAAAACAGTGAATCGGAATGGCCAGTAAATGTATAAAAAGATGTGCAACCTCACTGTAACCAGGAAAAGGCTATTTAAAACCATAAGGCAGCAACACAACAGAAACCACCAGAAGGGGCGGGGCGGGGCGACTGACGCAAGACCAGAGAGGCGCTGAAGCAGTCATCAGAGAGGACGGGTCAGTGGCCGGAGCCTCCCAGTGTAGTGAGGAGCAATAGGAGAGTCAGTCACCGGGAGCTGCTCTGGGCCAGGCGTTCTGACGTACGTTTAATGGCGGTCACAGTCTATAACTGACTATAAACTCTAACTTTAACTTCACTTGACCGATACAAGGAAAAAGAAATTGTTCTGGATCGCTTTTTCCCACCAGCTCATTCCTTTTATTTTCTCCATCACAGTGCTGCACCACTAACTCAAAGTCTGATGGGGGCCAGAGGAGGTACCTGGAAACATCCCTTGTACTTTGTGTTAAGATTAGGTACACTGAAGCCCACCTGTCTATCCCTAATTCTGCTTCTCTACCTTTGTAACAACTCTCATATACTTAAAGACCACAAGGCCCCCTCGGCAGGAGCAGACTCTTCTTCAATCATTAAACCGGTTACTGAGGGCCAACCCACTATAGTAATAGGAGGAAGCTGTGAAGGACCCACAGATATGCACAGGATAATAGAGAGTCCTTGTCCCTGAGCTCACAATATTCTATTTGCCTATAGGTGCATCCAACTCTGCATAAGACACAATAGAAAGTAGGCACATCACCAATCCCATCTTTGAACACTAACTTTTATCTAGTTCTGGTCTTAGGAAAAAAACAAAGGACAAAGGCAAAACAATATGTATTAAATTTAGATATGACTTTAATGCTAAGCATAGAATCAATTCACACAATACTACTTTAGTAGTCACCCCGAGACTTGGAAATCATCCTGACTCTAGTATCAGCAAGCCAATCTCTCAGCACCAAAACAAAACCACCAGGAACACGTGCCTTAAGCACCCACATGTACACACTTCCCTGCTATTTGCCAAAACCCGCAAGTCCACGGGCCATACAAACTGCTATTTCAATGCAAAATTATTTATTTAAAATCCAAACCAAGAATCAACAGAATTAAATGACCTCGGCATAAAACATTCAAAATCCCTAAACAAGATAAGTTGTGAGGTCTTCCCAAGACTCTAAAAATCCTGAAAAACATACTTCAGAGTCCTGAAGTGAAGGCAATCTCATTAGCAAATCTAAGTGATCAGAAGCCACATACATACCTCTGCCATTTACGACTGATTTTTGCCGGCTACGACTTGCATTTCTTTTAAAAACACTCCAAAGTAGTGGTTCACAGACATTAGCATGCAACAAAAGCTCCTGGACAGCAAGTTAAGACAGACTGCGGCCCCACCCCCAGAGTCTGATTCAGGAGGTCAGAGGTGGGGCACGAGCACACGCATTTCCAACCAGTTCCAAGTGATAGTGATGCAACTGTACTTTGAGAACCACTGCAAACAATCAGTCTACTGGTTTACCATGTGCGCGCACACGCGCCTGTGTTTCCCTTCACAATAAGCAAGACTAAGGGGAACTTGCTGAGGAAGAACAAACTACTCTTTTTTTACCCAAATACTGAGATTTCTTGCCTGAGTGAAGGTAAGTGACCTGTCGCTCAAAACGTTTCCTTCGAACAACAACATAACAGTAAAAGCCTCTCTGAGCAGATCACGGGAAGGCTGGCGTGTTGTGGAACTGACAGTGTTAGAAGATGGATTTTTAAAAATGGTTTCAGGGCATAATGTAAAACCCTTGTAAAGTACATGATGGATCCAACTGATTAGTGAAAGATACATTAGAGCTTCCAGACCAGTCATCAAGGATCTTTTATAAATCCCACTCATTTTGGGGGGCCTGCTGGCTCAGTTGTTAAGCGACTGCCTTCGGCTCAGGTCATGATCCCAGGATCCTGGGATCGAGCCCCCCATCAGGCTCCCTGCTCTGCAGGAAGCCTGCTTCTCCCTCTCCTACTCCCCCTGCTTGTGTTCCTTCTCTCGCTCTCTCTCTGTCAAATAAATAAATAAAATCCTTAAAAAAAAAAAAAATCCCACTCATTTTGTGCCACCTCAAGCAACTTCCTATGTCTTCAGAATATATAATGAGTCCTAATGAACACATGACCAATTCCTACAAAATCAATTTCTAGAAAAAAACATTTGAAAACTGTAAAGGGACAGAGAAAGGCTTTTATTCCTGCGACTCAAGCTTGATGATATTTGTAATCTAAAATAAAGCAGACAAAGGCAGAAACACAGATAATCCACGTTCTTCCCTGGTATCAAGTCCTACCTGGTTTTTAAGTAAGGTTCTTTTTTTTTTTTTTTTAAAGATTTTATTTATTTATTCATGAGAGACAGAAAGAGAGAGAGAGAGAGAGAGAGAGAGAGAAGCAGGCTCCCAAGGAGCAGGGAGCCCGATGCGGGGCTCGATCCCGGGATCATGACCTGAGCCGAAGGCAGAGGCTTAACCATCTGAGCCACGCAGGCGCCCTGAGTAAGGTTCTTTACCAAGGCAAACAAAACACAGCGGACCGCTGACTGATGCAGGAACAGTTCTCCAGCAGCTAACAAGCCTGGGTTCTTTCATTCAATAAGTATTATTGTGTCAGGCACTGGGGATGCCAGAGTGTGTAAAACAAAGTCTCTGCCCTCGTGCTGCTTAAATTCTATAAAAAGACACACAATGCATGACAAATATGGAATGTATGAAACCATTTCAGCTCTTTCTTCAGTCCTTCAAAGACAAACACATGGTGCTTTGGTCACAAGTAGACCCAACAAGCACCTACCATTCACAGCAGAATCCAAAGCACCAGATGGCCGGACTTTCAAGATAGAATATGGAGGCAGAAAGGAGATCCTAGGCACAGACAGCCCAAAGATACAACTTTTTAGGTTCTTCTGAGCCTTGGTTTTGGTCCACTGGCCCCAAATAAAGGAGTACAGAGTACATCAAGTCTTAAAAGCACGACGGAAAATTCTAAATCGGTGAGAATGAGCCTATTCATTTCAGAAATATTCATAGAGCAGCAATGTGTTAGAGATTACAAATTCTAGCATTTACGACAAGGGGATTAAACCTGTATGAGAAATGTACAATTTACTTTTTCCCTTACATTACTCCTTGCTTCCCACGAAACTATATTCATAAACATTGACACTCCCCCCTAAAAAAAGTCACCAATGAGAAAACGCTGTAAATGGAAAGGTTACTAGAACATAACCTTTAATAAGTAAGAAGGATTAATCACTGTACTATGCATTATATATTTTTATTTAACTAATTTTAAATTAATTTAAAATAAACTATTTTGGTATGTTCATTAAAATGTTTACCTACACCATGCTGGCCAGATCATAGCTTCATTATATGAAAGTGTCAGATTCAAACAGAAAATATAATTACTTAAACTTTCCCAGACGCGATAATTACACTTGCACGCTACTCACTCCCCCTTCAGAAGGCTGGGTTCAGATCGGTGAGACCACTGCCTCTCTAGTCCTGTGTAGTTCTAGAAGCTGCACAGAAAGTTCAGCAGGCCTGACCAACCAGGATCTGCCCCTGTGGGCCAAGAGACCCACGGCAAGCTCCTCAAACTCCAAACTTCCAGTGTTTCATTTGTAACATGAGGACAGAAATAGCGCAACTCAATGGTTCTCATGAGGAATAAAGGAGATAAAGCATGAAAGCAATCAGCTCAGGTCTGGCACGTTTCATCTCCCAGATTTAATTCGTTGGTGAAAAGGCAGTAACACCTACCAACAACACACAGTACCCACACAGCTACCCAGTAACATTACATCCCTTCCCCTATCAGTGGATAATATTCACATGTATAATTTTAGTCATTTTTCTTGTTCTGAAAAATGAGTTTACAGTAAATGGCAATGTATATCAATATGATCTAGGCAGGATTATTTTAATTAAATACAAAGTTTGCAAGGAAATGTCTTCATGTCCTGACAAATAAGTAAATTTTGTGATGATGCTACTAGTTTCCTTCTTGGAGGCTTCCAACTACTAAAAAGTGGCAATAGTGCCGCTAAGCGAGAACATCTATTTCATACTTTCCTCTAAAAACCATTTCATTAGTGTTTATGCAAGTCAGACCATAATTAACAGCATTTGCTAAAAATTCCATCTATCCTAAAAGTTGAATTACATATGCCTATCTGAATTTTATTTCCATGATAGAGGCTAGCAAAAAAAAACAATACAATTGTTATAGCTAGGAAGAGAGGGGGTTCTTCTGCTACTTTATAATCAGAAACACATTAATGTAGTTCTGAATGGTAAGATTTGGCACAATTCATAGAAATTAATGCCAGAAAGTGGTAGATAGGAATTTAATTTCTCCTACACTAGGTTGCCTTTTGGTAGTCATGAAATGAAGAAAAGAAAAAACCTTGCCAAAATGTTAGTAGAAAGAAAAAGCCATCAATGGTTCAAATAATCCACTACTAAACATGGTCTTCAGAAGAGATGTAAGAAAACAACTACTGAATGCAGCTGATGAGGCAGTGAAACACGGGTACACCCAAACGGGAGCTAGAACTGCTCTCATCCTTTTCCACCCAGGAGCCTTCTAAGGACAGAGATGCAACTTCATATTTGAATGCTTACTGCATTCACAAACTTCCTGGAGTTTATTACTATTGACTCAAATAAGGTCATTTACTTTGCCCAAGTTTTTAAAATTTGCATTTTAAATAACTTATATAGGCATCAGTAAAAATTCTCAAAGACCCCCACAGCAATATTTTGCTAATTATTTAAGGGATTTTAGTAAGGAGATACAGTAATGAAAATAAGTTCTTAAGCTAAAGCTTTCAGGCAAAATAAACTACTACGAAAACTAAACTTTACTGATTTATAAGCCAAAAAAAAACCTCATTTCACAAATGATAAAGATAATAGAACTTTTAATTTATTGAAATTTAAAACAAGATTTTAGCAGAAAACTGTCTAAACTGAAAATGTTTAATTTCAAAAATTAAAGATTTACATATTAAGACTTTGAATCTCATCTTTTGTTGTGTTACCCTTAAGACAATTATTTTCTCAAAATTAAGACACTTAAAAATACAGGAAAAAAGGTTTCCATAAAATCTTTAGATATGAACTAAGATCCTACTTCTCTAACTCAGTATTAACATCCAAAAAAGAATAGTAATTTTCAAAACTATTCTTTATTATACTACGGAATATATACAGTACACAGAATATACTATAATTTTTTCTGTGGGAACTAATCAGTATTTTTTTTAAAAGGGATTATCTTCAACAATACAATTTTGTTATTTAGACAATTTTTCCAACTTCCTAGCGAGAAAAGTTATGTGATTTGCTGAAGAACCCAATTTTAAGAACTGGGACATCAAGTTCTGTAATTTCCAACAATGGGCATGGAGTGCTAAAGATACGATGTTAGTTAGAAATGTTTTAATGATCCTCACTGCAGCTCCTAACTTCTGGTTGCCCTGGACAACTCAACACCATTGGACTCATGGAGCTTCACTCCTAATCTAACACAATTCACCTTCAACAGACCGCCAGCCTGAAAAGAGGCTGAAGTCCTATATCCTCTAGGGCTCTGCCCCAATACTCTTTAAAGTCCCAAACCTTAAATACTAAGTTTTGGATTCAATGTCTTTATCCAAGGACTTGCTTCTTGACTCATCACCACCTCTGAACAATGTGGAGGTCCTTCTGTTCCGTGCATGTACTCAAGTCTTAGGTTGATTGTGGGACCCTTTAAAAGAGAGCAATGTGTTTTAAACAGTCTTTTCCCAGTTTTCATTATTAAATGGATTATTTGATAATCACCGGAAAGATATTACTTAGAGAATTTGTAATATTTGATCTTGCTGCTTCTACAACATTTAGTGCACAAAAGTATTCAAGACACTAGTGGTAGGCTCAGGATTTCCCCTCTAAGGCCAGCCACAAATACAAATGTACTCATAAAGACACTGTAACACAAACTTTCTTTAAAAGTTTCACATGTTTAAATATCACAGGATTTAAAAATTATCTCCAAAGTACAGTTGCATGAAAAAATTACCTACATTGTACCTCAACAAAAATAAGGCCAACGCTAATTTATAATGTATCTTTCAATCACTTCATCCACCTTTTAGGTTTCCAGAGATGAGACAACTGACCAGCGTTCACAGCGGGACCATTTCCAAGAGAAGACTATTTTCATTACCCGTTTTACAAATAAAATATTAAGGGTGAGGCTCTGGTATTTCATTTCAAACAGTAATGGCCTATTTTTCCAACCATGAAAATGTTTACATTCTACGTAAGAATCCCAGCGATGGTCGTCTTAAGTACAGATCCCCAAATTATTACACGCCTTCAGCTTGAACGTATTTCAACCAGTTCCCATAATTACTACAATATTACTATTATCTTAGTCTCACTGCCAAAAACCCAGCTGCAGGCTAACGATGCAAGAATGAGACTGTTGAAATGACTCAAAAAAAATTTCTTTTTACCCTTAGTGCATTAAGCTAAATCCTGCAATTAAATAAAACCAAGCAACACATACACACACACACCCCCACCCCACCCCACCCCCACACACACCCACCCACCCACCCACCCCCTCCTGAGAAAGAAAGGAACCGAGAGAGAAAGAAACAGCAAGTCGTTCTTCCACCTCAGCCGGCAGCAGAGCTGGGGGCTGGGTTGGGAAGAGGGGAAACTTGGAGGCACAATGAATCAACGAGGTCTCCGGGGCGATCGCCCAGAGAACCACAGGGTCACAGTAAGTTGAGCGCCAGCAGCGGGGAAGGAGCCGGCCCGGGCCCGGGTTCGAGGCCCGCCCTTCCCAGCCTTGAAGGCCAGTGAGTCCTCATTCCGGGTCCGGGCGATTCCCCCGGGATCCCCAAGGATTTCCCTCTCCCTCCTCCTTCCTCTCTCCCCCCTTTTGTTTTTGAGGCAATCGGCCCGCTCCCAAGGAGGCCGGCTGCCCTCCCCAAGCCCCCCAGCCTCCCTGCGCGCTCCAGCCTTGAGCCCCTCCGCCTCTCCGAGGCCCCCGAACCCACCGCCCTCCCCACCTTCCACGAACCCCCCCAGGCCTCATATCCCCCAAACCCCCCCCGTTTACCCGAGCCCCCGGCCTCCCCACGTCCCCCAGCCTGCCGAAGCCCGCCGGCCTCCCCACAGGTCCGTCCTCCACCATCGCCGTCCTCCCAGAACCCGCCCCCTCGTCGTCCCCCCTTCCGTGGCCTCTCCGTGGCCCCCGGCCGCCCCACATCCTCGTCCTCCCGGAGCCCCCCAGTCCGCCCCACATCCCCCGGCCCGCCCGCGCCCCGGTCCTCCCCACAGCGCCGTCCTCCCGGGGCCCCTCCCTCGTCCTCCCCACTTCTCCGGCCTCCCCACATCCTCGGCCTCCCGTGCCGCGCGCGGGAGGGGCCCGTCTCCGCCGCATCCGCCGCCCGGACCGGCTGGTCGGCCCCGCTCGGCCCTCCGCCCGCGGGCCGCGGCCCTGCCAACCCCCAGCTCCAGGAGTCGGCCCGCCCGCGCCCCGGCCCCCGCCCCGGCCCCGCACTCACTCGGACCGCGCTGTGCGCCGGGAGGCGAGGGCAGACCTCTGCGAGGCGGCGCCGCGAACGGACGGGCGGCGCTCCCTCCCACGCCTCACGCCGCGGGCGCACAGCGGACCCAGCCCGGCGGCGGCGGCGGCAGCGACGGCGGTGGCGGCGGCGGCGGCAGCGGCAGCGGCGGGCTTGCGCCCTCGGGGCCGTGCTGCGTCGGCGCGGGCCGCGCGTGCGCGGCGACCGGCTGAGGCGCGCGACCCCGCCACGGCGCGCGCCCGGCCGCGTCCCCGCGCCAAGCTTCCGCCTCCCCGGAGGACCGGGCATGCGCCCGGCAGCCCGCGCATGCCCAGCACGCCACGGGGCTCCGCTCTTGAGACCGCGCCGGATAACCGCGCCGGGCATTCGGGACGGCGGGGTCTGGGGAAGCCTCGGCGGGGGGCTGGGAGGGGCGGCCCGCCGAGGTGACGTCCCCGGCGGTCCCACCGGCGGCACTCTGGGCCGGCGGGGTTGGCCCGACCTCGGGGAAGCCCTCCCACCCTCTACCCTGCCCCCCCACAGCCCGTACGCGGCCCCTTTGCAGGGCCTCCCTCGCCCGCCGCCCTGCAGTCCGGCCCCAGGGCCCAAACCCGCGCTGTCGCGCCCCGCTGTGGGCCGGGGCCTGGCCCGAGTCCTCGCGGGTGTCCTCGCCAGGCTTCCCGCTCACCCCGAGGAGTTAGGTGTCCCGGGCCCCTCTGCACACAGGGAAAGTGAGGCGCAGGGGTGTGTTGAGTGGCATCACAGCTAATGCTGGGCTGTACTTAGATTGGATCCTGGAAGATGGCCTGAAGGGGGCTGTGGGAGGCGGCTGGAGATAGATGTGGGGCCTGCGCGCTGGTCTTGAGGCTTGAGAAGGACGAGGGGAGGACCCCCCGGGACTTGGGAGTCACCAGGCCCAGGGCAGCTGAGCAGAGCGAGGGCACGCAGTGGAGGGGGTAAAAATGCACTCGTCCAGGGGCTTCTGAAGGCGTCCTTAGGAGCCTGGTGTTTGTTCTTTAAGCAGCAGGGAGCCTTTGGAGGGTTTCAAGCAGGAAGTAATATCTGATTTGTGTTCTTTAAAAAAAAAAAAAAATGACAACCTTGCGGTAGGAACTGAAACCAGAAGCAGGGCAACTTTCATTTTTATGGTATCGCTTTGATCCTCACCACAAGCCAGGAGGTAGGTCAGGCACGCACTCCTTTTGAAAGGTGAACTTCCTGAAGCTCAGAAAGGTAACCCACCATTCCGATCTCAGAAGCTATCATTTGACTCTAGTTGTAACAGAAGCAGGTGAAATAGAACAATTTTGTTTAGTAAGAGTTTTACTATATATGTTTTTATTGTTCTTTAATGAAATGTATTACGGTTATTTGTTGCATTTTTGTAAACTAAATTGAAGTTTGCAAGGAAGTGTGTCTGTGAATGTGAGCCCCAGGGCTTTGGTACCCAGTGTTTGCTCCACCTGGAACTCTCTTCCCTCTGCGTGGAGCTTCTTACTCTCTCACGTCCTTTAGGCTTACGTGTCACCTCATTAGATGCCAACTGACCGCTCTCTATGTAATAGGAACCACCCACCACCTTCCATGCTTTCACACACACACCCCACCCCCTGACTCTGCTCCGTTGTTCTCCAAAGCAGCTATTGTCCGCCACAGCCCTACACTGTGCACTTATTTATTTCTTGATTGTGTGTCCCTCTCCCAGAACGTTAGATTCATTAAAGCAGGGACTTTGTTCACTTCTGGGTCCCTGGCACATAATGCGATACTTGTGGAGTAACTGAGTGCAGCTTTGGGTGATGAGAAGTAAGAAACTGTTATTTAAAGTATAAGAAGGGAGTGGGAGTCAGGGAAGGGAGTGGAGGGACAAAGGGGATTACAGTGAGGAGATCTTGGCGGGGCAGCGGGGGCGCTTTGTGTGATAGACTAAAAATGGCCACCAACATGTTGACGCTGCTCCCCACAAGAGATAGAATCTAGTCATTTACCCCTTGAATGTGGATGGCTCTTGTAACTTGCTTTGACCAAGAAAATGTGTCACAAGGGATGTGGCGTGACTTCTGAGCCCAAGCTGCCGGAGATGGTATGGCTTTCGAGTCAACTTCTAAAGTCCAAGCAGGCCTGGTGAGGAGGCCGCGTGGAAGAGCACAGAGCCTCCCTGGCTGACAAGCTGCCACCTGCCAGACACGTGGGTGAGGCTGTGCTTGACCACCCAGCCCTAGCCAAGTATTCAGCCAGCACCAGAGACCCAGACCGGCCAGCACAACCGTGGAGCTGCACCCAGCCCAAAATGGCCAACCGGAGAATCATGAGCAAATGAAATACTTGTGGTTTTAAGCCTTTAGATTTTGGCATAGTCACACAGCCATAGATAACTGATACATTCGATTACCTCAACCTTACCATGGTGCATTCAAAACTGATGTTCTTGAGGGCAGCTTTGTTCTGCCTAACGAAAGCAGAAAATCAGGAAAGGGCAAGAGGAAAAAGTGATGCCAACAGGTACAAAGAGAAGAAAAGGTAGACGTAGGAAATGAGCAATAGGTTGTCCAACAGAGACCCTCCTTATCCCCTGAGCATACTTTGTGGTGCCTAAGAGCTCAGGTTCCGGAGTCCATGAACAATGGAGCAGACCCAGTTCAAGTTCAACTGTTCACCAGGGCCTGGCACTGAGCAGGTTGCATAACGTCATTGCTCATCTGTTAATAGAGGTTATAGAGAATCTCCATAACATTAGGTTGTTGTGGGGAGAAAATGAACCATTCTCGTAAAACATTCAGCAGAGTGCTTGGCACAATATACCCTCAATAAGTGTTATTGATTAGCAATAGCATTACGGTATGGGTTACTGTTATTCTTGATCATGGAGCGGGTATTCAGAAGACCACCCAGACTGTAGTGTTAACAAAAGCTGATTTTACCCGGCTCTGTGGGTCAGATGCCGTATCGATGGTCTCCAAACTTCACAGCAACCTCGCAGCATGGACATGTTAACATCACCCTCATTTTATTGTTGTGAAAACCGTGACAATGGAGAAAGGAAGTGATGGGACAGGTAGCAGGGCTGGAATTCAAAGCCACAGTCGGTCCCACTGCAAAGCATGCACTCCTCCCTCTCCCTGTGCAGCCTCTGCTACACTCAGACCCCACACAAAAAAACAAAACACACAGGACCATGTGGCTTCTCCCCTTCCTGCGCTGCGCCAGACAGGCTGAGCACTGACCTTATGTGGGAAGCATTCAGGAAGGGCTTCCTGTGTATTGGCAAAGCAGCTGCGCAAACCCTGGGAGCACTTCCCCCTTGAAATGCACCCTCCCACCTCCCCAGTCTGTGAGGGCTTGTCCCTAGGAGGGACTTGCTCATAGTGGAAACAGAAACACACTTTAAGGCTGCGGGTGGATGCACACTAAGGAGGACGCACGGTAAGAAGCTGATGTCACCGAGGAGACACCGAAGCCCAAATCATTGCCCACCTCATGGCGCCGACCAGACTGCAGATCCACACAGAGAAACTGGAACGAGAAAAAGTGGGATCCAGGAGACTGGTGCCTGGGGCACTTGTAGATCCAGTCTGATGTGCCGCTGGGAGATATGGGTGTGCCACACGGCATCCAGGGATGCCGGCCCTCAGGTGTTAAGAATCAGGAGACTGGTCAGGGAAGAGGGACACGCTGCAGCAGAACAGAGAGAGGAGTCTGACCGACCTGGTTCAAACCCCAGCTCCCCCACATGACAGCCCAGGGGCCCTAAGCAGGCCGCTCTACCTCTCTGAGTCTCAACTTCCTCATCTGTGAAATGGGAGGGGGGGAGGAGGCAGGCTGCAAGAGCAGAAGGGAAGAGGGCAGGGGGCACCCCTAGGGAAGATGCTCAGAGGAGAAGCAGGGCAAGGGAGGGACAGTTTGAGGGACCAGAAGCCAGATTCCCTCCTTCAACGTCTGGCCAGTGTAAAGGCAAGATGGGCCACAACCACCACGTGCACCTTGCCCAGAAGAGAACATTCTGAACTTTCAGGAGAACTAGGCTATTGGTGCAGGTTTTACTATATGTTTGAAATTTCACTTTCCATAGGAATTTAATGTAGGGATGTAGGAATGTGGGACTATTAACACCTCCGAGGAGAGAGAGGAAGGGTCATGCCCCCCAGGGGTGCCTACAGTGGGTGCACCTCTCTTGAGGGGACATGTGAACAATTTGCCCCAGGTGTGGGTTCATCCTCAGCTGGAGCTAGGGATGCCCCAGACACTCCTGCTCACACAGATCTCTCTACTCCTTGCCCTGCCATGGCATCCCAGGTCCCTTTGATACAGAGAACACTAGCTGGACCTCTCCCAGGCCCCGTCAGGAGGCTCAGCCCTAGGGGCTAAGCTGCCTATAGCAGGGAACAGAGGACCTCATCTATGGGGCTCTCCAGGGATAATGCTCCCAGGTCTGGGCCTCACACCCACTTCCCACTACTCACAACCCCTCCCCCAACACACAGAGGGGAAACCCTTTCCCTGTAGAGTGCTCAGCAGGTCCTGGACAGGGACAACCCCCCATCCTCCTAACCTGAAATGCCCCTTTGGTCTGGAAAACTTGCAGCTAGCCCTCAAATTAGGATCCATCCAGAGTGCCCACATACCTGCACCAGCCTCTAGAAAAGAAAAGGTCTACATTTCCTGGGAAATACTGCTCCAAACCATTGGTTATCTCATTTAATTGTCACAACTCCTCGGATAAGTGCTATTAAATGCATTCTCCAGATGGGTGAACTGAGGCCAGAAGTTGATGTCTACCCAGCTCAAGTCTACCCAGCATATACGTGGCAGAGACAAGATTCGAACCCAGCTTGTGTGGCTCCAAGGCTGTGCTCTCAGTGACTGAGCTCCTTGGCTTCCCACAGTCGGGGGGCGATCAGGACGGAGTCCAGAGGAGGCTCTCTCGCCTTCTCCCGAGGGTGGGTAAGGAGTGCATCCTGGTTTAGCAAAAATGATGCAGTTGCAGGGGCTCCCCTGGACTTGTTCCTATCGTGGGCTGGACAAAAGTCATTATCATTGCTTTGATCAGTACTAAATCCCCACTAAAGCAATGTCCTCTCTGCAAATTTTGTGGGGGTCATGCTCAGCGCTGAAGGCTGCCCGCTTTCGGGTGTCTGCAAGGTGAACAGACAGCCCTTGAAGGTTTCCCACTTCTCCTATCTTCTTGGCTTTTTTTTTTCTCTCCCAAGTTCCAGTTTCCTCTCGCCACTCTCTATCTTTCTCTCTCAAATAAATAAAATAAAATAAAAATAAAAAAGGACTAGACTCACTCACTCATGGAACTTCAGATCAGGCTGGCTAAGGCCTATCTCTCAAGGATGCTCGCTCTCCCACCTGAAGCTCTAGGGTCCCGTCTCACACAGTTTTCTGCTTGTGATGGCAAAGTGGCCCCATCCCGTGCCCTCAGCAGCCTCTGGGGAGAATCTGCCCCTTTTCCAAGTGTCCACAAAGTCTCCTGGCTTTGTTTGGCCATGGACCCAGAGGTAGACTTAGCTTCACCCAAATCAAACCAAACCAGAGAGAGCGTGTGCTGGTAGGAAGGGAAGGGGTGGTGGGCAGCCGAAATGCCAGAGGTCCCCCCCTTCCTCTGGTCCCAGAGGACCCCGCTCTGCCTTCAGACTGCTCATGGCCAAGGGGTGTGCGATGAAGAGCCCGGGCAGTGGGCTCTCTCCCAGACCGTACCCCTGCAGCGTCTCGGAGAGAAAAGGCAGTCAGAGCTGAGGTGGTGGGATGGGAGAGTGCTCAGAGCTTCCACAGGGATCCGGTCAGAGGGCACCCAGGGCTGACCTGGCTGCCGCTCTCTCCTCTCAGTGCCCCGGGTCAGGCTGTGTCCTCTCTGTTCCGGCTTCCCCCAAGTTAGCCGGCGCAAGCAGAGAGAATAGGGACACATGATGGTATCAATTAATAATAGATATTACTGGGGCACCGGGGTGGCTCAGTCGGTTCAATGGCCAACTCTTGATTACCGCTCAGGTCACCAGCTCAGGGTCGTGAGATCGAGCCCCAAGAAGGGCTCCATGCTGGGTGTGAAGCCTGCTTAAGATTCCCTCTCCATCCTTTCCCCCTCTAAAAAAATAATAATAGATACTATTGTTGTTGTTTCTCCCCCACGTCTTTTTCTTTTTAATAGGCCTTGTTTTTTTTGGAACAGTTTTAAATTTACAGAAAAATGGAGTTAATGGTGTAGAGTTCCCATAGACCCTGCACCCAGTTTCCCCTATTATTAACATCTTCCATTAGCATGATACATTTGGTACAATTAATTAACCAATACTGATGCATTGTTACTAACTAAAGTCCATAGTTTATTCAGATTTCCCGTGTTTTAACCTCACATCTTTCCCCTGCCCAGGACCCCATCCAGGACCCCACACCATGTTTAGTTATCTTGTGTCCTTGGGCTCCTCTTTAGCCGTGACCATTCCTCAGACTGTCCTTGTCTTTGATGACTTTGACAGGTTGGAAAAGTGCTGGTTGGGTGCTTCTTAGGAAGACCCACTACTGGCTGGAATTTGTCTGATGGCTTTCTCTTGATTAGAGCAGGGTTGTGCTTTATTGGAAGACCCCAGAGATAGGGAGACATTGTCATCACATCAAGCTCTCATACCATCCACATGACGTCGGGCTGTTGATGTTGGACTTGATCACCCGGCTGAGGCTGCGTCTGTCAGCAGTCTCCACTGTGAAGCTGCTCTCCGCACCCTCCCTTCCAGGCTGTACGCTTTGGAAGAAGCTCACACCTGAAGAGTGGAGTCACAATCACCCTCTTTGAGGGCAGAGGGTCTGCAGACATTCTTTGGAGTTCTTTGGCATAATCCACTATCACTTTATTTATTTTGTTGCTCTTGGGGATATTGTTAACATCCAAAATACCTTCAAGCTTGAAATCATCCATTCAAAATCAGGCTCGTGTTTGGCATGGATTAGAGCTGCAGGAAATCAGCCTAGATGACACACAGAAATCTCCAAGCATGAACAGAGCCAGGTAGGCAGCAGGTCTGTGGGAAGAGATTGACGGGTCTCGTTATTAAGCTGTAACCCACCTCCCATGTCTGCAATGTTCGTTCCCTCCTTCAGCCCACTTGTGCTGAGCCCCTGGGACATGCCACACAGCATGCTAAAAACCAGGTTGTTGGGGCGCCTGGGTGGCTCAGTCGTTAAGCGTCTGCCTTCGGCTCAGGTCATGATCCCAGGTCCTGGGATCGAGCCCCGCATCGGGCTCCCTGTTCCACGGGAAGCCTGCTTCTCCCTCTCCCACTCCCCCTGCTTATGTTCCCTCTCTCACTGTGTCTCTCTCTGTCAAATAAATAAATAAAATCTTTAAAAAAAAAAACCAGGTTGTTGTGGTCTGGTGGGGACAGCCAAGTAAACAGGTAATTATGACATGGAGCCATCCAAGCAATGCTGTTACAGAGGTGATGTTTGTGTTGGATCTTAAAAGCAGTCAAGGTCAGGGAAGGACATCCCTGGGGAGGGCACAGCATAGACAGAGTGTAAGAGGTCGTGTCCTTTGGGAAGGAACCAGGTTCTGCTGGGTCACTGACAAGGCAGACAAGGCCTACAAGGCATTTGGGGCCAGAATATGGGGCTCGAGATTTTGGGGAGAGGACAAATTGATTGTGAGCCAGTCAGGACTCAGCTATGAAGCTACCATAACAGAAACTAACCCTGGTGGTCATAAGCCAAAGGAATTTTACTGGAAGGCATTCTTGGAGGAAGAGCTTCAGCTGTGATTGGCAGAGACCCTACTGCAATAGGGATAACACAGTGGGGTTTGTTCTGTCACATAAACAAAGTCCAGAGGTTGGAAGAAGAGACTGTGTGGAGACCCCATAAACTCATCAGAGGCCCCAGCTCTTTCTGTTTCTGCTCCACCGTACATGACTTCCATTCTCAGATCATTTCATGGTCTAGAATGGCCGCTAGAGCTCCAGCCATTGCTTCCACTTTCCAAGCAACAGAAAGGAGGAGAGAGAAATGACCAAATGGCACACTCTCCTGAAAGTCCTACCCAATACTAGTGTATACATCCCTTTGGCAGGGACCTAATCACAGCCACACCAGCTTGGAGAGAGGATGGGGAATGAAGTCTTTTGGCCAGCAGATTACAGTCTAAAAAAAAAATGGATTAAACTGAGGAAGTCATCCAGAGGATCTGCCACAAAAAATACCAGGGGGCTCATTGAGCCGAAGTGAAGCTAGAGAAGCAGGATGAACCCTGGGCAGGACCCAGGGGCCTTCTGGCACCAGGCAGGAGAAATGATCAGGAAGGACCTCACTGCTCTGCTGCTCACCACAATAGGAATCTATTCTTGCGGAGATCTTATCTCCCCACCACTTGCTCAAGATTCACATTCCCAGACAGGTGTACCCAGATGGCCAGTCTAGGTCACATGACTGAGCTCAGCCAGGTGGAGGGGGAGGGGGAGTCTCATGCTGCAGGAAGGGGGTTGGTTTGGGGTGAGCCACAGAAGACAGACAGCCCCAGGGCCCCATACTGTGATTCCTCCTAGAGAAAGTCCCCATCTCAGGAGGGCCCAGAGCCTCCAGATCCAGCTCCGTCTTCCACTAGCTTCTCTTGCATGCTCCTCCGCCATTTCTTCCCTCTTCCCTTTCTAGACTTTTCTATTCTCTCAGTTCCACTGAGGCGGGAAGAGTTAATGAGACCGTGTCAGAGCTGGATACGAGATGACCATATAGCGAGCTCTTACTGAGTACCAGACCCAACACCAGGGGCTCTGCCCCAGGTGGTTTGGAGCCAGCTTTGCCAGCTGCTGAGGTTTTAGGGTTCTGTGAGCTGATTGTTAAACACAGCCACCGATAAAAATCAAATTATATAAACTTACAATTAAATAAATTATATCAAAAACAAAGGTAATAGGAGCGCCTGGATGGCTCAGTCAGTGAAGCGGCTGCCTTCGGCTCAGGTCATGATCTCAGGGTCCTGGGATCGAGCCCCGCCTCGAGCTCCCTGCTCAACGGGCAGTCTGTTTCTCCCTCTGCCTCTGCCCCTCCCCCTGCTCCCTCTTGCTCTCTCTTTCTTTCTCTCTCTCAAATGAATAAATAAAATCTTTAAAAAAAAAACAAAGGTAATAAATATCCCAAACTCATCATTTCCTGATGGCTTTACTACATAGTGCCATCATTTACGCTCTCGTCTGTTATATCTTTACAGCGGAACTCCGCGGAAATGACATGACGAGCTGCTGACGTCTCTTCCTGACTGAATTCAGTAACGTCAGGTTGGTAGCTTGAAATCAGCCACGGTGGGAATATGCACCCCTTGGAGACTGGCACATGCTACAAATCAGGGCTCTCCCCCTGCCCGGGAACCTGTAATATTTACCAGCATACCACGGTCTGTCTACGTGCTGCACGGGGAGGTGACATACAGTCTGGAAACAAATGAGACAGGGACCTTTAAAACAAAGCTTCATTTTAGTTCAATGAAATGAAATTCATTCTAAGCACCTATTAATCCCGTGCCTACTTTTTGCTTCCTCTGCTGTGACTCTTCATGATGATAGCTATGATTTTTGAGCATCTATTAGATACTAAGCATATAAATTTGTATTCTCTTATTGTCACTTTCAAGTTCAGTGTGATTATTGTCCCATTTCATGAATGAAAAAACTGAGGCACAGAAGGGTTCAGACGCTGCCCAGGATCAAACCTTTTGCTCCCTGCCACAGGGCCTCTTGTCTGGCTCCGTGCGTATCTGCCCCTTTCTAGCCCGAAACAACCCAGAATCCGCAACTATGTCATCGGACGTGTGGTCACTTTAAATTCCAACTGGTCTTGATATCCACTTGTTCTGCTTTTTCTGAAATGTCATTAATTCTTTGGCTCGAGCGATTTTCCTTTCCACCTTTTCCAGCTCTCTGCGATTGCATTTAACTGCGACAGTGATCAAGCCCTCTTCTTTGGAGTGATCCAGCCAAAGCGAGTAGTTTATAACCTTCAACAGATAATTAATGCATGTGACAACGCACAGGCATCGCACATACGTCAGCAGTAGGATGGGGAGGAGTTCACGAGCACCAGAGCTACAAATAAATTATAGGGGAAAGGCCTGCACCCCACCCCTGGGAACCCACACTCTGAGGCTGGCTCCTCCTTCTTCCCACAGCATCCTTGTTAACAGTGCTGGTAGCCAGTGTGGTCCCCCTAAAGGGGGAAACCGAGGCAAGGAAGTGACTCACCCGGGGCATCAGCAAATTAGCACCAGAGGTGTGTGGGACACAGGAGTTCTGGGCAGAACCCAACCAAGAACGGGGATTACCTCGGGCTAAATCCGGTGTTTGTTGAACGACTGAATGAAGGTTTCCCTACGTACTCCTTTCTCCCCGTGATTATGTACAGTGTGTTACCTTTGACCCTCTGGCTTTATTTTTGTATTTCTTGACTTGCCTGCATGGTAAACTCCTTAGGATAAGGAACAAAGTGACCTGAGCTCCCTTAAATTGAGTTCGTCTTTACAACGGGGATCATAGGGCTGTTATGAGGAATGAGCAGCATCTGCCTAGGAAAGAGTTGGTGCCTCGCTTACAGCGCGTCTCCTGCACAGAGGCTCATCTGATAGGGGCCCTCAGGGTGCCTGCCGGTCCGATGCTGGAGGGCGCGAGTGCCCGTGGTCGCCATCCTCAGGACATCTCATGTCGGGGACAGTAACCAGGACTCTCGGTACGTCCCCTAAGCGGGCTTTGAGGACACATATCTGTGTAGAGAGACTTGTGCCTAAATTGGCAGCCCAGAGCCGCCTCCACGAGCAACAAAGGAACTCTGGGCTCTGCTTGGTTGGTAATTACCATCTCCACCTGGAAAAAACCCTGGTGACTCAGCTGGGTGGAAATACCACCGTTGCCTCAGGGACAGGAAAAGAGCTGGGACCTCGGCCAACCCCAACGGGAGGCAGCTGTCTGGTTCCCGGTGAAAGTCAACGTGGGTTCTCACTCGCCTCTCAGGAAAGACCACACAGCTGGGGACCCAAAGCTGCCTCCTATGTCACTTTGCCCTGCTCGGCCTTGCGCCCCTGGTCCGTGGAAGGACAGAGGACTTCGGTGAGCTCCCGGGTGGCCCCTTGAGCTCTGAAGTCCGGGGAATTCACAAAAGGGTGACATTTAGCCTGTGACAGGAGTTCTCCGAGGGCAAGGACGGAGCCTGGTTCTCCCACAAATTGCAAAGCCAGCCGTGAGTGCTCAATAAATAAATCATTCTGCCCGCTTTAAAACAAGGCTTTAGGAAAATTCCCCCACCTGCAGCAGACTGACGCGTGGCAGCAGGCTGATTTCGAGGACAAACAAATTGCAAGGTCCTTGGTGTTAGGAACCAGCTGAGGTTTTATGTAGATCAGAGCAGAGCCCCAAGTGCACCTGCGAGGGGCAGGCCTGCAGACACAGACTTGACAAGGGCATCAGAACAAAGGTGCTGAGCTAGGATGGTGACGGGCCAAGGTGTCCGAGAGTGAGGGGTTTCAGGAAGAGACTTCGATGAAAACCCGGCCAGAACCGTGTGTACTTGTCACCCAGGGACCCACCGCCATCCGTGCAAGTGGGTGGCCTGTATTTAAATATGTGGATTTGTTTGTATTTTTCGGGAGAACATAGAGTTTGGGAGCCGGAGGGATGTGTCATCCTGTGTTTCTTTTCTATCCATGGGTATGCCAAGTCGAGGACTCTGGTTCAGATGAACACAGTCGTTTGCCTTAAAGGGTCAGCAGGCAGGAAGTGTGACTTAGGACGGCCCCAGGCACCGCTGCAGGTGACGCCTCTGGGTCATCCTTGAGGCCTGACACACGGGAGTGCCTTCTGCATCCAGCTGTCTCTTTCCAGTTTATGAATCAGGCAGCAAGTATTCATGAGTACCTACTATGTGCGCAACGCTAGGCCATGTGCCGTGGAAGGGCAGAGAAGGTGCGGACAGTGCCATAGGCCCATGTAGACTGCAGGGGCACCCACTGGGGAGAGGAAGGGCCTTGGGGGCCTTGGGGGCTATTCCTGGGGTATGGGCCCACGCCCAGCTCCTCTCCGCTCATGGGGAGGGCCCTGCTATCTCTTCAGAGCTTCACTCTTCCACAGTCACCCTGTGCTAATGACCCCCAAACCTGGACCTTGGGCCAGGCTTCTGCCTGGACTCGAGACTGGGGTCCAACAGGCACATTGAGCTCACGGTACCCCCAAATGGAAGAAACCCCCAACTCCCAGCAGGCTGTCCTTGCTCCTGGAGCCCGGCCCTCTTCATAGCCCCCTCCCCAAGTCCTCCCTCTGCCCGTCCCCTCCACCCACCCCGTTACCAGTTCCTGTTGCTTTCCCAGGCCAAATCTTTTCTAATCCATCCTGTTGTTTCCATCCCTGCCTGGACCCCCAGGGCCGCCCCAGTTCCTGGCCTGTGCAGGCCCGGGCCATTGTGTCTTCCCTGGACTGTGAGGGCTAATCTACATCCATCCAGTACATTCCTTTTGTGCTAAAGTCAGCCAGAGTCCATTTGGATTGCTTGTGCCTGATGAACCAGAACTGCCCTGCTCCTGCCCCTGCCCTCATGCAGAGCTAGCCCTACTATGTGGAGTGCTCTCTCTCCAAGCTGGGCAAGGCACCGTGTCACCCGGCAGATTCGGGGGTCCTACTCTCTGCCCGTGCTCTTCCTCTGACTCTCCTCAAAATAGCAACAGTCACACTGTATGCAGATCTCGGAGGCAGAAGGTTCCTGGGACTCTGGGCCTGGTGGGCTCAGTGGTGGGGATGGTCTCCCTCAGCTCCAGGCTGCTTCTCTCAAGGGTACAGCCGCAGGGCCTCGTGAGGACACCCCTACCCAGCCTGGACCCCCCCACACACACACCTGAGACTGAAGCCGGCACATGAACACCATCATCTGAACCTGTTGTGTCCGCATCCTTGACCAAGCATCAACACCAAGGTGTGGTCCCTTCTAAAGAAAAGGGACAGCTAACAAATTCTGCCAGCTCTTCCCAGAGCCATAGCTGGCCAGCACTTCCCAGTGGCTCCCATTGGAACCACAGCTGGCATGGTGAAGGGGAAAGAGCCCACGCCAATGAGCGCTATAGCTGGGCTTACATCTGGGCTTGGCAGCTTCCTAGCTGTGGGACCCCTGGACAAGTCACCTAACGTGCTGAGGTTTTCTTTTTTATTTTAAGTTTTACTTATTTAAGTCATGTCTACCCCTGACATAGGGCTTGAACTCATGACCCTGAGATCAAGCGTCGCACATTCTTCTGACTGAGCCAGCCCGGCGCCCCACCTAACGTTTTCAAGTCCCATTTGCTTTGTCCGAACAATTAGGGATGGTGACACTTCGTTGTCAGACTATTGTGAGCAGGGAGGAACCGAACACGTACCGGATGTCCATGTGGTAACATGTGGTCTCCCGTTGGCCCCCTGCCCTCGGCCCCGGTGTTTGAAGGAAGGGGCAGGACAGCCCCGACCTCTCTGTCAGCTTGGGGCGTGGGGAGCCGGGGCCTGACCAGGCTGGGTTCCGCCCCGCCCTCCGGTCACAGCCTCACGACGCAGGGAGCTTATAGGACAGGCCCTGGCCAGCCTGGAGCGGCGGCAAGTTCCTTTCCAATTGGGCCGTACGGTATTGGTTGTGAGTCAAGCCTCCTCAAATTCAGTCTCAGTGGTAATAAAGCCGCTGTTTGCATCTCCAGCATCTTTCTCATTGGCCTAGGACTCAGGAGGGAAGAGGGAATTTATTTATTTAGCAAATACTTGAATAGTGCTCTCGTGCCAGGCCTGATGCTAAGAGTTTCACCGATCTCAACCCATTTAAACCTCGTAACAGTCTTGCAGGTCGTGAGGACTGTGACCCCCCCCCGTTTGACAGATGACCCCGAGTCCAGAGAGGTAGAGGCCCACACGGCCTGCAGCTACCTGGGAGGGGGGTGAGGGTTTGAACTCAGACGGCTCAGCCCCAGGTCCCTGCTCTACACGTTGGGCAGTGTTCGGAGCCTCGGCCAGCCCGTCCTATAACGCTTGCTCGATCCACAAAGCGCCCTGGCCTGTAAAATATATTAGGCTGGGAGTCCTATTTTAAGACAAAGCTGCGGCTGGGAGGAAATAGATAAGGAATTTGAGCTTCCCGGAGCTCTGGGTCCCGCAGACCCTCCCACCGGCGTGGATCAGTGCGGCTGAGCCGTAGCTGGGTGAGGCCTAAGGGGGATCAGAGGAGTATGCGGGGGTGGCTCCCCTCTGGTCTGCATGCCTGCAGGTGGAAATTACTAACTGGATATCGAAATACACCAGCTGTGGCGAACACATTCAATAAGTGCGTGGAAGCATCCCGAAAGAGGAGCGGGGGAGAAGGTCGCTTCAGACCAAGGACAGGCAGGCGGTGTAAGCCAGCGGGCCCAGGACCGCGGCGGCCTTGAAGGAAAGCTCGTGCTGAAGTCCTAAAGCCCGGGGAAGCAGATGAGCCATGCAGAAGCACATGATCCTCTTCTCTTGAATGATTAATGTAAATTTAGTGAGGGTGCATATGGCAGGGGGAAAATAGCAGTAGGAAGAAGGCTGTGCACCCAGCGCGGGGTGGGGGTGGGGGGAGCAGTGGGTGCTGCTCGGGGCTCAGCGCTGCATGTCTGCAGCTTCGGGGGTGGCCCAGCTTCACAGCTCACCGGCCTGTGGCCCTGGGCCTCCAATCCCCGATTTCTCCCTCCAGGGTGAAGGGCCTGCCGGCATGTGAAAGAGCTCTTATCAGGAGTGCCTGTCATGGTAGTCCTGAGCTGTTCCTGTGGGTGTGCTGGGGGCAACCTAGAGGAGCTGGCCTGTCGGGGCAACCGAGTCCGGTCAGCCCGGGGCGGGGACAGGAGAAATATTTCTGTCAGGGCCGCAGTCTCCTGGAGTTCTCCTGCGACCAGTGTGGCCACCCAGAATGTGCTGGACAAGCCCCCACAGAGACTGCTGTGTGCACCTCTGGAGACTGGACCCTGGCCTGCAGCTGCCACCCTGGTGGATGGGCAGGGCCACGGTCACAGGAGGCAAGCAGCTGAGCCCCGGCCCACCCCATCCGGGCAGGAGACTGGCCAGAGGGCAGGCTTCCTGGGTGGGTGACCCGTCCAGTCACACGGGGCCCTGTGTGCAGAAGGGGGACCTATGGTGGGGGTTTGACGCCCTGCTGTCACCATCTTGAAATTCTTTTTTTTTTTTTTTGAGAGAGAGAGAGAGAGAGCATGCACGCAGAGGGAGAGGGAGAGAGAGAATCTCAAGCCAACTCCACACCCAGTGCAGAGCCTGACGTGGGGCTCGATCCCATGACCCCGAGATCATGACCTGAGCTGAAATCAAGAGTTGGATGCTTAACCGACTGAACCACCCAGGCGCCCCTTGAAATTCTTAATAATTGTATCTTTGAGTTTTGTAAGTGAAGTCCAGGGACAATGCATCAGACTGGGTGGGGGGCTTGGAGCCTTGGCCCCACCCCCGTCACCTCTCTGCCTCCTAGGGTCCTGAGTCCTGTCCCACCTCACCCTTCCCACACCCACCCTTCCCACACCCACCCCAGGGCTGCAGCCCTCCACCCCTGGCAAGTGGGGCACAGTCGTGGCTGCCCCCACCCTTGGCTGGGAGTCCCACAGCACCCTCTCTGATCCCCAAGCTGACGTCATGTCCTTTGGAGGCTGTTCATGATGGTTGGGGTGCAAGCCCAGAGGCAGGGGAGGTAGACTTCCTGCCTCTAGCTGGAGTGCCACCTTTCATTTTGCGCTGGGCTCACAAATTACGCAGCTGGCCAGTGTGGCTGGGGCAACAGAGAGAAGGTGTGAGCCTAGAAGTCCCAGCAAGAGGGGTGCCAAGTGGCTCAGTTGGCAGTACATGTGACTCTTGATCTCAGGGTTGTGAGTTCAAGCTCCACGTTGGCTGTAGAGATTACTTAAAAAAATAAATAAATAAACAAACCAAAACATTCCAGCAAGAGGGGACATCTGTCCCGGGCCCCTTTGTTTCCCATCAGGGCAACAGCCTGGCTTGGAGACCACATGGCTCATCCCACAAGATTCTCGGCCTCTGCTTAGAACCCACATCCCTGACCTCCACGTGCAGAAGGACATTTTCCACAGGACATGGCGATTGAGCTGAATCTTCCAGCAAGAGCAGGGCTGGGTCAGTTGCTAAGATTCCTAAAGTTGGAACGGTCTCGATGTTCAGGGAATCCAGGCGCTGTGCGGGCCCAGAATCGAGGGTCGGTGGCAGGGAAAAACTGCCGAGCATGGGGAAGAGGACAGGCCAGACTGTGGCCATGCACAAGAGCCACAGAAGTGTGAATTTTATCTTTTTGGCCAGTTCTCAAACTGTGTCAGAAGGCCAGTGGTAGAGGCCAAAGTGGCTTTATTGAAGCAAGACATTTCTCGGAAGTGTTCTGTCTCTTCCTTCCAATGGATGTGACTGGTGTTGCATAAGAGAATCGCTTTATAGAAATATCGCAGAAGGCATCCACTGACGGGTGCAATGACGCTGCCACACCAGGGAAAATCTTCCTGTCCTCCAGGAAATCCGTCCTGCCAGGGCTGGTCCAGGGGGAGGAGCCCAGAGGAGGCTGAGGGAGGGTGACGCATGATTGATTGCTCAGTTAAGAACTGACAGATCTGTGCAATCACGAGCACATGTTTTAAAATATGTATGCAGGGGTGCCTGGGTGGCTCAGTCGTTGAGCGTCTGCCTTCGGCTCAGGTCATGATCCCAGGGTCCTGGGATCGAGCCCCACATCGGGCTCCCTGCTCGGCGGGAAGCCTGCTTCTCCCTCTCCCACTCCCCCTGCTTGTGTTCCCTCTCTTGCTGTCTCTGTCAAATAAATAAATAAAATCTTAAACAAAATAAAATATATATGCAGATGTGCAAAGACGTGCAAGATTCAGTCCCTCCTTGAGAGTCTCCTGCTCTAGCAAAGGAACAATCCCACATAAGCTAACGGTATGAGTTTCTACGGCTGCCGTAACAAAGGACCACAAACTGTAGGGCTTTAATACAACACAAACTTATTTTCTTACAGGTCTGGCCATCGGAAGTTTGACGTGGATCCCATGAGCTAAAATCAAGCTGTTGGCAGCGCTGCTTCCTTGTGGAGGCTCCAGGGAAGAGTGTTACTTTGGCTTTTCAGCTTCTAGAGGTGCCTGCACTCCCTGGCCTGTGGCCCCGCTTCCAGCTTCAAATGAATCTTGGCGGTTACATCTCCCTTCCTGACCCTGACCCTCTGGCCCCTCTCTCAGAAGCACCCTGGGATTACCCTGGGCCCACTAGACAATCCGGGGAGATAGGCCCCTCTCAGGGTCCTTAACTGAATCACATCTGCAAAATCCCTTTTACCACGTAAGGTCACGCATTCACAGGGCCCGGGGATTAGGATGTGGACGTCTCTGGGGGGGCCATTATTCTGTCCACCACACTCCTAATTACAAAAAGTCGAAGTATCAAAGTGGGACAAGGGGATTTAGAGGTCCAAGTAAGGAGAGGTGACATTCGACTGTGGCAATCTGGGAGGATCCCATTGAGGAGGTGGCGTCTGAGTGAGATAGCGGGTAGAGAGCACAGCAGGCAGAAGGCAGACCACAAGCAAAGGTGCTGGGGTGGGGCGGATAAGGGAGCTGGGGGTGTTGGCTGGAGCGTCAGGCAGATAGAGGGGGTGGACAAGCACATCCGTCGTGGTGCCTATAAACCCTTCCCTTCCAGGGAAACTGTCACAGGTAACCCTCAAAGCAAGATGGCCTTGACCTTGCCAGAGCCCCAGCCAGGGAGAGCCGGGCAGGGTGGGCAGCTCATCCCGGAGGAAGCTCGCGGGCCTGCCATGCGGATGACCCGGCTGCACCGGAAAGCTGCCCAAGTCAGGGCGTTTGGCCAGCTGATCTGTGTCAGGAATTTGGACAGGGAGACATGGAGAGATTCCTGGAGTTGCTGGTGGTGGCCGGAGGTCAAGGACACACAGCAAGAAGCCCTGCGGCAAGAGGGGCTGCCATGGCCCGAGGGAGCTAGAATTCTGAGGAAGTAGGAGGAAGCCATGAGTAGGCAGAAGGTACAGAAAACCCAGTCGTGAGTGAGCCAGAGCTCGGAGCTGGCTGGTGGCGGCAGGAGCCCGAGAGGAGGCAGGAGACACTGAGTGCCCGTGAGGTGGAAGGTGGATGAAGGCCTGCAGCCCATGAGGGGAGACCGCTCTGGACGAGCCAGGCCCCAAGGCTCTCCATGGTTCCTGGCCTTCCCCGAGTCTCGCGGCTTCCCTGTGTCCCATCCTGGCCGTAGCCCCTGGGGCGTCCAGAGTAAGACCCTGGTCCTGGCGGCTGGAGGATCCTGCGAAGCAGAGCCAGAGAAGGAGAGCAGGCCAGGAGGAGGGCAGCTTACGTCCCAGCCCCTCTTCCGCAGACAAGTCCCTCCCCAGCTGCGTCCCGTAACCCTTACAGTCTCTTTGCCCCGCCTTCTGGCTCCAGAGCCTCCTCCATCCCTGGGAACTGTGATCGGTGGTCCCAGAGTCGAGCCACGCAGGACCCCAGCTGAACACCGTTGCCCAGTGAAGCAGGAACGGCCGGGTGAGTTCTGTCCGGGGGCCTCTGTGGATGCTTCAGGGCTGCCTTCAGTGAGTACTTACCACTATCCCCAGTTTACAGCCTAGGACATCGGGCCAGGTGACTTTCCCACGGTCACATGGCAGGGAATACATCTATCTCCACCGGACGTGCTCTGAAACCTCACCATGACTTCAGAATACACCAGCTCACCAATTCATTTATCTGATTTCACTAGTGCCTGCAATGAGCTCCTTAGGGAGACACGTACACGTCACACACATGCACGGCT
Organism: Halichoerus grypus; assembly: GCF_964656455.1. NCBI lineage: Eukaryota > Metazoa > Chordata > Mammalia > Carnivora > Phocidae > Halichoerus > Halichoerus grypus. The sequence continues at coordinate 2,985,615 of NC_135716.1, read as the reverse complement.
GGAGCTTAAGGCAGATCATTCCAGACTCTACAAAATAGGGCCCTGTGCTGGTGAGGGGCTCTTCTGGGGAAAGATAGGGGCCAGGAAAGTCCTCTCTGAAAAGATAGCTTTTGCAAAATAACTCAATCAGAGAAAGACAATTATCATAGGATCTCACTCATATGTGGAATTTAAGAAACAAAACAGAGAATCATAGGGGAAGGTTGGGAAAAATAAAACAAGACGAAATCAGAGAGGCAGACAAACCATAAGAGCCTCTTAATCATAGGAAACACACTGAGGGTTGCTGGAGTGGTGGGGGGGTGGGAGGGATGGGGTAACATGGTGATGGGCATGAGGAGGGCACTCGATGGAATGAGCACTGGGTGTTATATAAGACTGATGAATCACTGACCTCTACCTCTGAAACCAATAACACATTATGTTAATTAATTTTATTTAAATAAAAATAAATAAATTTAAAAGAAAAGAAAAGATAGCTTTTGGGCAAAAACCAGAATGATGAGAATGAGCCAGCCATGTGAAGCTCTGGGAAGACAGCAATGCGGGCAGCTCCTTAAATACGTATTTGCTTATTTGTTAAAGGCACAGTTTAGAAGCAGCAGCACTGAAAGTGCGCTTGTAGTGGCTTCAGGGCAGGTGTAGGAAGTGGCCTGAGAATGTGCACAACGTGGCTCACACTATGATGCAACAGGGCCGAAGTTAGGACGTGTGCCAGCTCCTGGCCCGTGTCCTCTGCTCCTCGTCCCCCCCTTCAAGGCAGACCTCCTCCAACCAGATGGAATATTTAAGGTTTTCCTGAGTAGGTGAAGGCAGAGGGGAAGTGGATAAGCAGGGATGCGTAGGGGGAGGCAGAGCACAGGCTCCCAAGGGTGAGGATGAAGCGGGGATTTTTGGAAGCATGTCGATGAACTCTGCGTCACCTTTCTGGTATGTGACAAATACAGGGAAAGGACTTGAAGGGAAGGAAAGTGCCCTCAAATGCTGGACCGTGCTTTTCTGACCATGATGTGCTCTGGGAAGGGATGGTGTGGGTCACAGCTTTGTAGATGCTGCATTTATATGCCGAGCCTACTGTCTGTGGCCTTGGGAGGGAGTTTGGATTCTATCTGGACGGTACCTGGAGGCCGCTGAAGAGGTCATTGACTGGGGGCGTGATGCAATGTCATTTATGTTTTAAAAATATAACGTGGACTGCCATCTGGGCAGCGGGCTGGTGGGGAGGTACAGGCGTGAACCCGCAGAAGGCCGGGTGCCAGGCCCTCCATCTGACTCCCCGGCCCACCGGCCTGTGCTGCTGAGGTTCCAGCATGCCTTGCAGCCACCCCTGCCCAGGGGCGCACTGTGCCTCCATCCACGTGTCCCCGTTTGGAGACAGCGAGACCTCTTCCCTCTCCCCCAGCCTCCATCAGCACAGGGTGCTGGAGCCAGATTGAGTCCCTCCCACGCCCCGCAGCCTCCCTGATTCTCTGCACACGGTCTTCCCACCACCTCACTCGGGGCTCTGGATGAGTGTTCAGAAGCTGACGAGATGCACGAGCCTCTTGCGCGCGCACACAAACGCCATGGCAACAGCAACGGCGTGACAGCAGTGAAGGAAGGCAGCCTGGAACTCGCCAACCCAGAGAGCCAACCATCTGCGAGGCCAAAGCCTCCAAATGTCACCTTCTCCGAGTGCTCATCTCAGCCCAGCTTTGCACAGAGCAGAGGCGACAGTTAAGCGGCGTAAGAGTCAACAGCGGGTGCCCATGAAACCCCTTTAATAAGTGTGTGTTTTCCTGCCCCAGTGAGACCAAGGAAAGGAAGCCAGAGGGACAGGTCTGAGCTAGCGGACCAGGTAGATTCAGTGACGGGAAATTTAGGTCATTCGTGATCGGAGGGATTCTCCATTCACCTCCACGCCCATCAATCTTTCAGAAGTCCCCTATCCGCAGAGGCAAAAGTCTGTGCACGTTTGGAGCAAAGGCCCCGATCAGTTTGATCCTCTGGAGCTGGGTTTCCATAGACTTGCCTGCCATCCTCATGATAGGGACAGTAATGGATCTCCCACGGACACGTGACACCTGCTGGGACCGTGTGTATTAGCCCACCCACTCTGCAACAACCTTCGCAGGAGGCACTCGGCTCGCCTTCTGTACAAGGCTGAGCCAAGATGCTGAGCGATGGTAAAGTGCCCGGGCTCACCCGGCTGCTGGGACGGGGAAGAGGGAACTGAAACGCAGAGGTCCTGCTCCAGAGCATGACCTCTCAACCTCCACGGAGGGTCAAGGCAGCCTGACCGATGCACTGGTTCAAGCGCTGGCTCTCTCGCGTGGCTTCCGAGGAGCTCCCGCACCAGGTGCTATGGACAGGGTCCAGCCGTCTTGGAGGGTTGAAGTCCAGCCTAGCCAACCACAGGGTCATGACACACAGTGTTACGGGCTACAGCAAGCACACTGTGCGTGAGAGCCGGCGGGGACCCGGTGATGGCATCATTCACAGCAGCAACCGTCTGCTCCATCACTGGTCACCAGCTCCTTGTGCCCACCTGCGCTTTCACACATGGCTCTGTCAGAGCCCTTGGTCCAGGCCCGGGTGTAGGACCCCCCGCCCCATGCAGGGGCCTCTCCCTTTGTCTTTCGCCAAGCCTGAGTCCTGCCAGCAGCTGCCAGAGCGAGAGGAGACAAGGGAGGAAGGTGCAGGCTCTGGGGACCAGTTTGCATGGTCTGTGGAATGGCTGAGAGACCGTCGGAGAGGCAGCCACTCCCCACGTGTGGCCTCTGAAGCACTGTGACCCCATCCACTGGGAAGGTGACTGCTAGAGTAGGAAAGACCCAAATGCAAGAAGCATTTTAGAGGACCAGTCCACAGTACCTGGAAACCGATTGGACATGGAGTTTTGGAGCAGGAGATTGTGAATGACCCTAAGGTTGGAGCCCAAAGACCTGGAAGCATCCACATATTCCACCTGGGCTACCCCACCCTACCCGGAAGCTGGCCAGCGTCTGGGAGGGAGGGACAGGAGAGGTGTGGAGAGAGGAGAGAGTCCAGGGGGAACTACCCCTGGGAACCACGAGTGGATAGGGCAGCGAGCCAGAGCCCCTGAGGAAACTGGGGCCTGATGGCCAAGAGCCCGAGGCCACGGCAGAACCCAGGGGTGAGGACGTGTAGGAATCACAGGCTCAGAGCTCCTGGAGGCAGGACAGAGGGAGATGAGTTTTCTTTCACCTGCAGCCCACACCCACCTGGGCTTTGAGAAGACACTGGGAGCAAGTGAAAGCTCATCTCAGGATGGGGTGGGGGGAGGCTGCTCTGAAAGGGGGCAGGGGCAGGATGGAGGCTGTTAGGAGAGCCAGTGACAGGGAGAGGAAGAGCCGTTTGGAGAACAAGCCTAGTGCAGCTGGCTGAGAATGTATCATTACTGGTGGCGGAGGGGACTGAGCCAGCGGCGTATGTGGGGGCCAGGAGCTCAGGGGAGCAGTCAGGCCAGGTCACAGCAGCACAGCTGTGGTCAGCGATGATAACAGGTGTTCTTGCTCCGTTGTAAGGACATTGCTTGGCAGCCTGCCCTGCCCCTTCAGGCAGCCTCCTTGTCTTGGCGCCGTGTCCCCAAGACATGCTCACGGCCACCTGGCAGGCCTGGGGCTCCTTCCTGCCTCCCCGCCTGACCCCAAGCTCCCGGAGGCCTTGGGCTGTGCCCAGTTCGTCTCTGGAAGCTCAGTCTCCCGCCAGGCCATCCAGCCGCCCCACGTGTGTGTCAGAGCTTCCTCCAGACCCGGTGGCTCCTCAGTTCCTCTCTGCCGCCCGTTACCCAGCCCCAGCCCCGTTGTCTCAAGCAGCAGAAACATATTTCTCACAGTTCTGGAGGCTGGAAAATCCAAAATCAAGGTCGGCAGCGTTCAGTGTCTGCTGGGAGCCTCTTTCTGGCTCGCAGACAGCCACCTTCCCACGGTGTCCTCGTATGGGAGCAGAGAGACCTCTGGTGTCTCTTCCTCTCCTTGGAAGGACATCTGTTTCTACGGGTCGGAGCTTGACCCTGACGACCCCCTTAAGAGCTCTGTCTCCAGCACAGTCACATGGGGGTTTAGGGCTTCACCATATGAATGTGGAGGGGGACACAATGCAGTCCATGTCACCCATCTAATGGTGGCAAGCCCTGTTTGAATGGTGCCCCCCAGAAAGACTTGTTGAAGCCCTGACCCCAGGGACCTGTGAATGAGACCTTATTTGGAAAGGTGTGTGTAGATGTAATCAGGTTACTTCATTTGGGCAGACGCTCATCTGAGAGGGCAGGTGTGCTTATAAGAAGGGGGAGAGCTCCATGGGACATCGGGGGCAGAGACTGGATGGATGCAGCGGCAGGCCACGGGCACCAAGTATCCGCACCACAGCCAGAAGCCGGAAGAGGCAAGGAAGTGCCGTCTTCCAGAGGCTTTCAAAGGAGCCTGGCCCTGCCCACATCTGCATTTCAGACTTCCGGCCTCCCAAACTGTGAGACAATATGTTTCTGCTGTTTTGAGCTGCCAAGTTTGTGGTACTTTGTGATGGCAGCCCCAGGAAGCTGACACGTCCCTGGAGGGCCCTCCACACTGCCTAGGACAGCCCCTTCCCTCTCTCTTTTCATCCAGCAGTCCTGCAGGCCAGGCAGGCTGTCACCTGTGGGTGCCCACGAGACCTGGGCTGTCCCATCCCTTTGCCCATGCTGTTCCCTCTGCCTAAGCTGCCCTCCCTTTGTCTGCTGGCAAACTCCTACTCATCCTTAAAAGTCCAGATCGGAGGTCATCTCCTTGGTGGGGCCGTGATGATTTCCAAATATAGATCTCCCTCCACTTACGGTGAGGTCATGTCCCGATAAACCCACCCTAAGTTGAAAACATCCTAAGTCACAGACGCATGTAACACACCCAGCCTACCGACCACAGCGCTGAGCCGCGCCCGCCTCGACGTGAGCACTCATGTGAGCCTCCAGGTGGACAAACCATCCGGCACAAAGCCTGTTATAATAAAGGGTTGACTGTCTCACGTCATTCACTGAATACTGTGCTGAAAGCGACAGAAGGGCTGTGTGTGCGTGGAACAGTTGCCGGAGTGCGAGACCCTCAAGATCGCTGCCTGCGAGCTGCAGCCACGACCACTACCCAGGCTCAGCAGGGAGGATCGGGGAGAGTAGCATACCACACACCCCCAGCCCCGGAAAAGATCAAAAGTCAAAATTCCAAGTATGGTTTCTCCCAAATGTATGCAACTTTCACACCGTCATAAACTCGAGCCATCGTAGGTTGAGCCATTGTAGGTCAGGGCTGTCTGCAGAGTCAGCCATTCCCCCCACAGCTTCTTCCAGCCCATCTCCTTCTGCAGCCGGGTTCGTTGTCTCCCATTTTCCTATGTATCCTCTTCCCCCACCTCTAAGCATGAGCTCTGAGAGCAACGAGTACAGCCCCTGGCCGAGACCCAGTACCTGCGGCTGGTGGAAGGTGTGGAGAGCCGGCTGGCCAGCTGGCTGGTCACTGGGCAGAAAACCAGGCCACCTCCACACAACGGGCTGTGTGCGAGCTGGGTGCCATGTGCTCTGCCCTGGCGTCAGCGGGGAGTGAGCCAGGCTTCGTGGACCCCGATTTTTTTTTTACAATTTGGGAAGGGGTCCCCTTTAAGAAGAAGAATCCAAAAACAGGTGCAGGGCGTTGAAAGTGGCCTGTGTGAGGGAGGGGACCCGGAAGCTTCACTGACCTCACGGCTGTTCGTTTTGCTGGGAAAAGCAAAGCTGTGACTTAGGTGCAAAGGGGCACGGATGCCCCGGGTCGCAGGCGCTTCTGCTACATTTCCCCACTTCCTCCCTGCTCTGACCGCGGACCGCAGACCGCACTTTCGCAGAGATTGCTTCCCCTTGAGACAGCAGGTCGGAAGGAGGGGAAGGAGGTGGCCCAGGAGAGCCCTGGTCCCCGCGGCCCCTGCTGGCCAGGGCTCATGCGGAGTCCAGCTTCTGTCGCTGGCCTCTCCTGTGCTTTCCAAACCCAGTCCTCCTCCCTGGGCTCCCCGGCTCCCTGGGATTTCCCCAGAGGCAGTGACGCAGGCAGGGAAGGACTCAAGGAGACCAGCTCGGTCCCCAGCCCGCTGGTCGTGACAGTGCCGGGGGCCTCGCTCTCCCGTGCAGTATTCCTTTCCAAAGCTGCCAGAGGAAAAATGACGACCAGCTGGGTGGCTTGAGACAGCAGGGATGTCCTCTCCCACAGCCCTGGAGGCCGGGAGTCCAAAGTCAAGGTGTGGACAGGGTTTCCTCCCGAGGCTCTGGGGGAGGATCTCTGCCGCGTCTCCCAGCTTCTGGGGGCTCCTGGCGGCCCTTGGCGTGCGGCTGCACCCCTCCAGCATCTGCCTCCATCGCCGTGGGGCCCCTCCCTGTGTCCTCCCTCTCTTCATAAAGACACCTGCCATTGGATGTAAGACTCACCCTGAATAGGAAGGATGACCTCATCTTGAGATCCTTCACTGGATCTGCCAAGACTTTTTCCAGATAAGGTCACAATTACAAGACCTGGGGGTCGGACTTGAACATGTCTTCCTGGGGACACAATGCTGCCCACTGTACGTGGGGACCCAGCGTCAAGGAGAGGGGGCCAGAGGAAAAGGAAGGCAGTGAAGCAGAGGGGCTGGGGGCAGAGGCGCTCCGGCTCCCCCAGGGAGCCCCCATCCAGGGGCCCACCACCTGCCTGGCTGCCTGCTTTGGAGAGCTCCCTGCTTCTCTTTTCTTCTGTCTGTGCCATGAGACCACAAGCTTGGGGGTGCGTCTTGAGCCCAGCTCAGCGCCCCACATAGCAGATGTGCAGGAACTCTGGCCACTCCTCTGCTCTGCTTCCGCTCCCCAACCACCTCCCTCCCCGGGACTTGTCCCTCGCAATCCTGGGCTCCCCTTCCTCTGGTTCCACATCCTCTCCTCCCCTCCCTGTCCCCCTGTACTCTCCGGCTCCTCTCCGTGGCCTCCCCCCTTCTTCTTGCTGCAAGCAGAGGGCGATGGCCATCTGCTGGGCATCTCTCTGGAGGGTTCCAAATGGCAGTGAAGGGTGCCAGGAAGCCACCCTCTCCTGAGCTTCCACCATGAGGGACGAGCTCACAAGCTCACTAGCTCCTTGTGCTGGCCCCATGTGTGTGTGTGTGGTGGGGGAGCTCCAGGCCCGCCTCCTTTCTGCCATCTTGGCCTGGCTCCTCCCTCCGACTGTACACCATCCTTCCCTTTCTCTGTAGAAGCCCCCCATGCACACCCCTGGGTTCTGCTGTTTGGCCCAGTTACCAGCTGGTTGCTACCTCCTCCTGGCCCATCCCCCATTCCTTAGGGTTCCATGCAGGTAAGCGACCCCACAGTTCAAGTGCAACCCTGTCCCACCCTGCACCTCCCGCCCCGGGCAGCAGGACCCCCGTCTGCAGGCGGCTCCCTTCTGGCCCAGCCTGCCCGTGGCTCCTCCTGGCTGGCTCCCAGGCAGCCTCTCCTTCCTGGTCACATTGAATATGCAGGAGGAAGAGCAAGAGCCCATCTGGTTCTGACTCAGAGCCTCACCATCAGCTTCTCATTTCCACTTTCCAGCCACGGAGTTGACTTTTTGGTCCTTATCTGCCTCCTATCTATTTCTTAACTGATTCAGAAGAGAGGGGAGACGGGCAGGGTTAATCAAGGTCCCCAGCTCCCCCCTCCGGGACTCAGTTACTCTTATTTGTTCACACTTGTTTGTTCTTGCCCTTCCTTCCAGGGCAAGGAAGCAGTGAGGACAGCCCCCAGTCTGGGTCATTTGCAATGACATGGGCAGTGCCTGGATGCACGGTGGTCACTGAATAATATATGTCCCCCTTCTCCAGAGAGGGAAGCTAGCAGCACACGCTCAAGGTCACGCAGCTGAAAATGCAGTCAGTGCTTCATGCAGGAACGCGAGTCCTTTGTGGCCTGGGAGGTGGGGTCCACCTGGTCTTTGGTACCAAGGGCAGGGGTGGTGAGTGTCCAGGCCTCCCGCCCCCTCCCCTTGTCCTTCCCAGCCCCTCTCCAGCTTGCTCTGCAGGAAGCCCTCCCTTGGTACACTTCCTGCAGAGGAAACCTCCTTTGTCCGTGGAAGTACAAATCTGGCCCTGAGAGGGACCGCCTCTTGGGGGCTATTGTTTGGCACTTCCTTCTTGGCATTGGGCCTCGGCTCCAGAGCGGCTCCCAGGCTCCTGGCCTTCCTTCGGCATGCCCGGCTGCCCAGGCTCCGGGTTCTCCCCCAGGCCCTGGGCCAGGGCTGCATTGCGGAAGCTGCCAGCAGTTAGTCAGTCAACAGACATTCGCTGGGGGCCCTGAGATAACTATGACTCAAGGAGATAAGGGTGTGGTGAGACATCTCAGGCCAGACCACTCAGAACCACCCAGAACCAGCCAGCGGGCCCTTCCTGAACTTCCCGCCCACAGAGACCGAGAGATAATAAAACGGTCATTCTTGTTTTCCTGGTGGTCGAACACAAACAGCGTAAAATGCAGGGTCTTAACCATTTCCAGCACACAGCTCTGTGGCACTGAGCACATTCACTGTTGTGCGGCCGTCACCTCCGTCCACCTCCAGAACTCTCTCCTCTCCCCAAAGACACTCTGTCCCCGTTACACACGGACTCCCCCGTCCCAGCCCCTGGCTCCCCCGTCCGCTCCGTGTCTCTGTGAACTCGGTGCTGCCAGGGCCCTCAGAGGACTTTTGTGACAGGCCGATCTCGCTGACTGGTGTCCCTGAGGAACAGCCATGTTTTAACAGGTGTCAGGATGTCCTTCCTTTTCAGGGCTGAGTAATATTCTATTGTGTGTGCGCCACACCGTCACCTTCCTCTGTGCACAGACCCTGGGGTCCCTTCCACCTTCCGGCCACTGTGAATAGTGCTGCTGTGAACACAGGTGTGAAAATATCCCTTGCAGACTCTGCTTTCAGTTCTTTTCAGTAAAATACCCAGAAGTGGAATTGCTGGGTGAGAGGGGGACGCAGAGACAGAGACGAGGATGGAGAGAAAGGTACATATAGGGAGAGAAGCCGACACGCAAGTCACAGAGAGAGATGGAGAGGCAGACACACACACACACACACACACACACAGCTCCGTCTGCACACACGGCAGCTGCTCAGGTGGTGTCGGCTCGAGGACCGGCGGTCTACATCCGGACCCTTGCCGCCAGTGTGGACGGGGGCTGGCACCCCGGTTGCCTACCTAGAGCCAGCCTGAGCCAGGCCTGGTTTTCAAGCTCCTGCTGGGCCCCAGGCACAGAGAGAGAGAGAGTGAAGAGAGATAGAGAGAGACGGAGACTGATGGAGAGACAGAGCGAGAAGCAGGGAGAGACAGGCAGACAGCCTGCCCCTCGGCTGAGACGGTCTGAGGGGGATGGAAGGCTCCCTCCGCTTGCTCCAGGCTGCGGGCGGTGGGCCAGCGCGGCCTTCTCCGGAGCCCGTGTCAGCCAGCCTGGCCTGGAAGGTTCTTCGAGTCCTAGCTCCCCCACTTGTGAAGCTATAGGAAGGCCTCCCCTGGGCCTCAGGGGAGGGAAGCAGGTTCCAAAGGCTAACATACAATGTGATGACACCATGTTGGGCCCAAAGAAAACAACCCAGAGAAGCCCAGCTAGTTCTCAAATCAGCACCATGTCATCAAGTGTGAACTATCTTGTGGTTAAGGTTGGTTTGGGTGGCTTCCAAGGGAAATTCAAGTTGCTTTGGCTTAGGAGCTACGTTCATGCCTCTGTGTGTGTGGGTGCCTGTGGGTGTGTGTGTGGTGTGTGGTGTGCGTACTGTGCGTGTGTGTGTGGTGTGTGTGTGTGAGGTACGTGTTGTGTGAGGTGTGTATGCCGTGTGTATGGGGGGGGCCTGTGAGGTGTGTGTGTGTGAAGTGTATGCTGTGTGTGATGTGTGTGAGGTGTGAGGTATGTGTGGAGGGTGAGGTGCGTTGTCTGTGTGTGGCATGTGTGGTGTGAGGTGTACATGTGTGATGTGTGAGGTGTGTGTGAGGCGTGTGTGAGGTGTGTGAGGTGTGTGTGAGGTGTACATGTGTGGAGCCTGTGGTGTGTGTGAGGTGTATGGCACGTGTGGTGTGTGTGAGACATGTGTGAGGCGTGCGTGGCGTGAGGCATGCATGTATGAAGTGTGTAGAGTATGTGGGAAGTGTGTATGGTGTGTGTGTGGCGTGTGTGAGGCTTATGTGAAGTGTGTGAGGCATGTGTGAGGCGTACGTGTGTGGAGCGTGTGGTGTGTGTGTGAGGAGTGTGTGAGGTGTGTGTGGTGTGAGGTGTACATGTGTGGAGCGTGTGGTGTGTGTGTGAGGTGTGTGGTGTGTGTGTGAGGTGTGTGGTATGTGTGAGGTGTATGGAGTGTGTGGTGTGTGTGTGAGGTGTGTTGTATGTGTGAGGTCTATGAGGTGTGTGTGAGGCGTGTGTGGTGTGAGGCGCACGTGTGCGGAGCGTGTGGCGTGCGTGTGAGGCATGTGTGAGGCGTGTGTGGTGTGCAGAGCGTGTGGCGCGTGTGTGAGGCATGTGTGAGGCGTGTGTGGTGTGAGGCGTACGTGTGCAGAGCGTGTGGCGTGTGTGAGGTGTGTTGTATGTGTGAGGTCTATGAGGCGTGTGTGAGGGGGCCCGGCCGCGAGCTCCGGGAGCGCGTGCTCTGCTCTTCCTCGCACGTGGGGCAGAAGCACGCCGCCCGGCGCTGGGCTCAGAAGGAAGGGGGCGTCCCTGCGAGCGAGCGGGGCCCTAACCCCAGGAGGTGTGTCCTCCGCTCGGGGCGGGGGACGGGGATGCCTGATTCTCTGGGAGGCCAGCGTTAACTGGGACGAGGAAAGAGCCAACCCCGGGTGAGAACACAACGCCTGGACTGCATCTGCCAGGGGAATCCAGGAGGGCGTGCTGGAGGAGGCGTCCCACGAACTGCTCTTCGTGCCAATTAGGATTTCTGTCACTAGGTGTACCAGTTCACTGTGCGAACCACAGTGGCTTAACCAGAGGGGGTTATCTTTCCGGCGACATGAGGGGCCTGGAGGAGCTACCGGGGCTGGAGCAGCCACCTGGGAGGGCCGTCCCAGAAGAGGCTCCTTCCAGCTCCCTGCTTTAGCATCCTTAGAGGGCGGCTCCATCTCCAGGCTTTGGGTTTGCAGACCAGGAAGGAAGAAAGGGAGCATGAAAGTCAGAAAGCAAAAGGTCAGCGGAGTCAGCACTTCCCACTGGGAACCCGCAGACTCCCGGGGCCCCAGGGCTCTCCGAGTAGGGCAGAGCGGGGGGCCCCAGGGCTCTCCGAGTAGGGCAGAGCGGGGGGAGGCTGCGCAGGGGGCCCTGAGCGCGCCGAGTGGGCAGCACGCCGAGGCTGGGTGAGGGGACGGGGAGCCTGGCAGCCGGGACACTGGCGAGGGGGCTCCTCGGAGGGGCAGGTCCGAAGCACACACGAAATGCCGAGCCTCTTCTCAGGATGCGCCCCCGGGGGGAGGGCCCAGGAGCCGTGTAAGCTGGGGGCCAGGCCGAAGCTGCCTGCTTCCACTTCCAGCTCTACCGCCTTGGACGTGGCCGGGAGGGTGTCCTCTGTGCCTCACTGTCCTTACGTGAAGCACAGAGGCAGAGACGGTGCCGACACCAGGAATGCAGAGGCGCTCACGTGCACAGAGCGAGCGGTGCGCACATGCTGAACAAATACAGGCCACCACGGAGGAGACACGGACGCAAAGGCCCCGTTTTCCGCAGACAGCCTAGCCACGGTTGCCCGTAAAGGCACTGTCCGGTCTGCTCCCCGCCGGGGCTTGTGTGCGTGCTGTCCGCCCAGACACACGCTTGCACGTCCGCCCACCTGCATGTTGGCCGGGTGAGCCACTGAGAGTCTGAGCAGACATGGCAGCCACACGGGTACAAGGGTGCAGGTGGTGAGAGTGGCCACCGTCCCCAGCCGGGAGCTCAGGGGAGACCTCCTGATACGGTGATGTCTGCACTTAGGGAAGGCCACGCAGTCCTCGCCACCGGTGTCTCACAGTCTGTCCAGTCAGGGACACAGCCTTGTGTCACCTTGTGCTGTCCACTTCTGCTTCCAACTGGGAAGGGGCAGCTTGTATCAAAAGAACACTCCTGCAGAAAACAACTACGAGGGCTGGAAACAAGACAAAATAAAACCGATCTGAGAGCTTTGTGGAGGATTGGAGGCCACATAGAATTGGGGTGCCCGATGCTTAGTGAGGGAGGAACACGCGGAAGCCAGTGGGACGCCCCACGGTCCCCTCTGGCTTAGGGGTGATGGTCATGGTGTGACACATAGAGGCTGAACACGGAGAACCTGCAGCTTTTGCAGGCTCGCAGTGATTGGGACTCGAGGTTACCAAGGCAGCGGAGGCTGGAAGAGCTCTGAGAAAAGCAAACCAGGGGCAGGGGAACCTGGCATTCTGTGCAGCTATTGCTCTCAAAGTCTTTGCTGAATCTGGAGCGGCTCAGAGGTGAGAGGTCAAGAAGCCAACAAAAAGTGGCTGCTAAGAGGCCAAGATGATAAGCTCAACTGTTGGCAATCTCAAGATGCTGGGGGAGAAGAAAATCGGAGTTCAGAGCCATTCAAGGATGATGGGCCTTAGTAAACACCCCCAGTTTTCAGCGAAGACCCCTACAAGGTATGCTCTGGATTAAGGGAAATCTGAGAGAGACCAGTCCTCACAGAGCCTGAATCCAGTCTTACTTTCTCTCAAGTCCAGAGTGGTACCAAGTGACCTTGTTCTATTCTTACTGCCAGCAGGAGAAAATCAAACCCTCTCTGGAGGCTGGTCAAATCCTCCAGAACCTCTGTGACTTTCCAAACACGGAGTCTGACATTTAATGCAAAAGTGACTAGGCATATCATCAGACAGAGCCAATGAAAGAAAACCAAAACCAAGCCAAACCCAAATGAAATACCCAGGCAATAGAAACAAACCCACAGGTGACGCAAATATTGGATTTGAAAATGTAATGAAAATGTTGATATATAGATATCAAGATGGAGAATTTCAAAAAATGAGAACTTACACAAAAGTAGAAGCTATAGTACTAAAACATATAATAACTAAAACTAATGATTCCATTGATGGTTTAACAGCAGGCTAGATACGCAGAAAAGAGGATTCGTGAGATAGAATTTAGGTTTGTAGGAAATGTTCAGACAGAAGCATGGGAAAAGAGATGGAATGGGAAAATACAGAAAAGAACATTAGAGAGATATGAGGCATGGTGGAAAAATTTAACAGTCCTAGAAGGAAAGCAGAGGATAAGCCAGGAGCAACACTTGAGATATAATAGCTGAGCATTTCCAAATTGGCAAAAGACATCAAGCCACAGATTCAAGAAATTCTAAGAATCCCAATCAAGAAGAATAAAAAGAAGATCACACCTGGGCACATCATTACCAAACCAGCAAAAAAACAAAGTCAAAGAGAAACTCTTAAAAGGAGCTAGCGAAAAAGACACAATTACTTTATTTTATTTTATTTTATTTTTTTTAAAGGTTTTATTTATTTGACAGAGAGAAAGACAGCCAGAGAGGGAACACAAGCAGGGGGAGTGGGAGAGGGAGAAGCAGGCTTCCCGCGGAGCAGGGAGCCTGATGTGGGGCTCGATCCCAGGACTCTGGGATCATGACCTGAGCCGAAGGCAGACGCTTAACGACTGAGCCACCCAGGCGCCCCAAAGACACAATTACTTTAAATGGCGTGAGAACAGAACAAAGATGGCTTCTCAAAGAACATGAGGGAAGCCAGAGACAATATTCAAAGAGAGGAACGGAAAACTATGGAGAGCCTCTAATTTCATAGTAAGCTAAATATACTTCAGAAATGAACATGAAACAAAGATGTTTTCAGATCAACAAAAGCTGTCAGTAATCACTGGCTGACCCACGCTAAAAGAAACACTGGAGGTAGTTCATCAGATAGGAGAAAAATTATTCTAGATGAAGGTAGTAATGTAGGAATAGAGTGCCAGAATAAGCAAATAAGTAAATACAACTAAATACATATTGACAGTTTAAAATAATAGTAATTTTATGGGGTTTAAAACACATGTAGAATAAAAATAAAAACAGTGCAAAAGTCAGGATGGGGTTTATGGAGTTAAAACATAAGGTCCTTCTATTGTCTAGGAAGCGACAAGTGAAAAAAATTATAGTAAACTCTAAAAAGGCAAGGATGCATGTTGTAATTCCTAGAGTAACTATTAAAAGATAAATGACTGAATACATAATTAACACCCTATAAGAAGGAAAAGGAAATAGTTGAGATATTGGAATAATCAAGTCAACAGGCAAGAAAAGAGAAAAAGAGAACAAAGAACAGGTGGGGTAAATAGAAAATAAATAGTAATATGGTAAATTTAAACTCAAATAGATCAGTAATTGCACTAAATGTAAATGGACTAAATACTCCAATGAAAAGAATGATGGCCAGATTGTATTGAAAAAAACAACAACAACCCAACTATATGCTTCTTTTAAGAGACACATTGTAAATTTAAAGACACAAGAAGATTGAAAGTAAAAGGATGGAAAAAATATGGCATTCAAACAAATAACATACAGAAAAAAAGAAAGGAAAAAAAGAAGGAAAGAAGGTGGTGCAGTTAAACTAATATCAGATAGAAAATTGAGCAGTCTTCATTATGTTATCAATATTGGCCTTAGGAGTTAAAAAGGGACATTTCAAAATAATAAAAGGGTCATTCCAAGAGTAAGCTATGAAATCCTAAGTTTGCACTCACCTGATAACATAGTCTCAAAAGATATAAAGCAAAAATTGGCAACCTAATGGATTAAGGACTATCGTATAGGACAGGGGAGCCAGCAACTAATGGCTGCTAGAAAGTTAGCAGGGGCTTCACTGAGGAGGAGACCTTTAAGCTGGGTCTTCAGGCATGAGTAGGTGTTTTCTAGGTGGAAATGACAGCAGGAATAATAACAATTGCTAGATCCTCGTTTCTTTACCTACCCCATTTCACTCAACTCTTACAACAACCCTGTGATTCGGGCTCCATTAGATCCCAAGCAGAAAGATAAGGACACTGAGTCCAAAAGAGCTCCAGTAATCTGACTAAGATGATGAAGCAAACGATCGATGAATCCAGGATTTGGACTCCTATCTGTTTGCTCCCCAAGCTGGGGTGCTTTGCCTCTAGGCCGCCCTGTCTCATGTGCAGAAGCATCATGTTTGTTTGTTTCAGTCTCTTGTTTGACTTGTGTCTGAAGTATTTATTTGAGGAAGACAAGTAATTGAGCATCCTTGATTGTAATGTTCCCAATCCTAAAAATATACCTATATTTGTATATAGATATTGCCGATTGTAGATATAGACACAGATGTAGATAAATAGGTGTATATATAGATATATATAACAAGAATTCTGCCAATGAGAACTTACAAATCAGGAATAGGTGGCTTGAACTGAAGTCTTAGACTTGAGGAGAGCAGGGCCCCCCAGCCCAGCCCAGCCCAAAATACTGGTGTGCCTACTGCCACCTAGTGGCAATGTATAATAATTACAGGAACAATGTAAGAGGAAAGGTTTTACAGAAAGCAGTGACTGAAAACCTCAAGTTATAAGGGACGGAAAACATGGGACCCTGGCATCAAGTTGTTCAATAAATATTTGTCGGACAAATAGATCATTGCCAAGCTGTTCTGTCAGTTGCTTTTGATTCACAGTCTCCATGATTTCCTTTTCCCCTCATTTAGAAAGTAAAATTGATTTAGAAATTAAAGAGAAAAATAGCAGTCATCCCTGGCTTTGGTACTCAGTTTCCAGAATGAATTCTGGTTAATGATCTTAATGCTTTCTTACCATCTTACTTTTTAAGAAAAAAAGTCACATTAAAACAAAATAGAAGTGATACCTGCTCACTATAAAGAATTCACAACATGCTAAAAATCCCCAAGATGGAAGTGAGAAACCTGCCACAGTCCCACCAGCCAGAAATAACCATTGGCATTAGGTGAACATCATTTTGAGCGACTTACATGCAAGTACACAAACAGAAGGATGGATGAGGATCAGATGGGTAGAAAGACTTTCATAAAACCCAAAGAATCATGTATTGGGTACTATTTTTATTTAATTTTACTTGAATTTAACAAAAGAAAAAGAAAGGGAAGCTAATGGAATTGCTGGGTTCATATACATAGTTCTTTTATACAAGAGATAAATATCCCTCCAAGTTTAAGAGAAGAAACTGTGGGGACATTAAAAGGTTGACATCATTACGATTTTTTGCAAAGACATATTATCATTTTTATTGTATAGTCTGACTTCTTGCTGTGAAACATGAGTTCATTGGCCCAAAAGCATTGGCATGAGCATGCGATTTTGAGTATATGGAAGTCCTTTCATACCAGCTGGTAAATATCGGCTGCTGGACTCTGTCCACAGAGGTCTGCATCCCGGCTACCCTGATCCACCACCAGGAGCAGTCCCAACCCCTGGACCCTCAGGATCCAGGGCAACAGGGCAAAGGGGACTCTGGACCCTTCCCCAGGACTGCCTTCAATACCCCATTTCAAGCAGAGCAGCTCAGTTTTTATCCGTTGTATATACTGGGCGCCCACACAAGGCGTTGCTGGCAAGACGTATTCAGCATCCAAGGGGATTGAACACCGCTGCTCAGGGTCAGTCCTCAGAGCCTTGCAGCTTTACCATCCCAAGCCTCAGAGAATAGAGACCTTTCTGCCTAAGCACACCTAGCTCATGAAGCAGTCAGAGAACACGTCTGCAACCTAGGTGTAGTTCCCTTGCATCCTGATTGGCAGCAGACATGGTCCTTCGCGTGGAAACTCCCCACGATCCTGCTCCAAATAGGGTGAGGCAGAAGGTGTGGAGCCCAGGGAGCACCTGCAGGCGGCGGGAAGGGAATGAGCTTGCTCAGGCTCGGCTCCGCACCTGGCCCTACCCATGCCCAGGTTCTCATGCTGAAGATCTTCCCCCATCCTGTGAGAGGTGCTTTCTCTCACCACCTCCCACCGCTGCTTACAGGTGAGGACTCTAAGGCTTGGGGGAGCACGTGCTTGCCTGAGAACCCCCTGTCCCCTCCAGGTACAGCCTAGACGTGAACTCAGGTCTGTCTCATGCCAAAGTCTTTGCTCTTTCGGCGCAGCCTCCGAGGACACCCCATCCTGTGTGGAGAGGGAAGGGAGGTCAGGAGCTGCCCCAGGAAGGGGCTGGGAGTGGGAGCTCAGAGGATACCTTCGTGCTCCCTTTTGGAGACAAAGCTCCTGAAACATGACTTGGCACCTTTGTGTCCCCGAGCGCAGCAGGGCCAGGCACTGGAAGCCTCGGAGCACATGAGTAAAGGGGCTTTGGGGAACATGAGCCCCCAGCCCATGCTAACAGATAGCAGAGGTGGTCTTGGAGTCAGAGGGACCTGGGTTGGAGGCCCAGCTCTGCCCCTTATCCCTGTGGCCTCAGGCAGATCACTGTCCTCCCAGAGGGATTTGTCCTCCTCGTCCTCACTGTCCGCACCTTATCTTCACCCTGGGTTCAGCCGGACCCTGTCACTCTCACATTTTCAATGACCTCCAGCTGCAGCAGTGAATACCAACCCCGGGAGTCCATCAGAACCAGCCGGGAACTTTCCAACTGTGGTCTATGGATCAGAATCCAGAACCCAAAGCTGTGCCCTTGGTGAGCAAGTCCAAAGTCATTGGCCCAAAGGAAAATCTGCAAGCCCCTTGCCCAGCATCTAGGCACTTTGTGATTTTGGTTTCCACCATCATCCAGCCTGATCTCTTGCTAACCCCCAGCCCCGTACCCATACTTCTTTTGCGCTAGACTCCTCCTGGCACCTGGGTCACATCCACATTGGAGCTCACACTCTTCTTGCTGCCTGGAACATCCTCCCCCCTACCCACTTTCCTTCTAACAAAGTTCTACTCACTCTTCAAGACCCCATTCAAAGGTCATCTCCCCTGTGAAGCCCTCCCTAAATGCTCCCACAGCCACACTTCTACTCCACATTCTTCTTCAGTGATATGGTGGGTATGTGGTCCTGTGCCTGTTTCCCTGTTAGTCTGGCATCGTTCAGGGGGCTTGGACCTGACACAGAGTAGTGAAGGAATGAATGAACAAATTAATAAACGCGTGGCCACCTTTGGGTGCAGGGCCTAGCTCGTAGGACATGTTCCCAGGGTGGGGTGATGGCCGGTGGAAGACAGAGTTTCTCGGGCTTTGTCACAACTGCCCAGCAGTGTAGAAGTTTCCAGGGAAGGCAGAGACCTTGAGGTCATTGGATATTCATTTTCTTTTCTTCAACAAATATGTATATAATATATGCTCTTGGTAAAAATTCAGATAATCATGCAATTGTGCAAAGTAAGCCGTTCACACAGCCAGCCCTCCTCCCTACCCACAGAGGCTGAGCCACTTCTGCTGGGGTATTTATTTTCAGTGGAATGTTTGGTTTCTCCCCACCCTGGACCTGGGGACCCAGCGTGCAGGGGGCGCCCTCAAGGGGACAGCTCAGGGACCTCTGCCACGTGCCCTCCAGCGGTCAGCCAGCCCCACGGTTGAGGGCTTCTGAGCATAACCTGTTCCGGCGGCCATGCCTCCTTGACCCTGTCTCTTCATCTCTAACCCCTCGTCCCAGCTGCCTGCGTGGTCGTGGGGGCTGCTGGAGACCTGGACAAATGTTCATCCTTTCTGCCACCTCCAGCCTACGCTGCGACTGGCTTAAAGCAGGGCTGCTGGAGCTCCCGGTCCTGGACAGGTTGGATGAGTATAGGAGACTCCTGAACCCAACCAGAGCCCGCGGGTCCTCCCTCCCTCCCTCCCTTCCTCCCTCCCTTCCTTCTTTCCTCCCTCCTTCCCTTCCTTCCGTCCTCCCTCCCTCCTTCCTTCCCTCCCTCCTTTCCTTCCTTCTGTCCTCCCTCCCTCCTCCCTCTGTCCTCCCTTTCCTTCCTTCCTTCCTTCCTTCCTTCCTACACATTCTCTGAGCACCCACTGCGGACCCAGGACCCCCAGGAAGGAGACTATCATAGGACAGGAAGCTGACAGGCCACGAAGAGCCGAGATCTGTGCTGGGAAGCACGCGGACAGCAGGACTAGTGTGCCCGGGGCCAGTGTGAATGGGGGAGGATAACCAGGTGGACTTACCTCTCATCAGCTCCCTCCTTCCTTCCCTTCCTCCATCTGCATTTACTGAGCAACTGCCTGTTTCCGGCCCTGGGGACACTGGGTAGAAAGGAGAAGTTCGCATCCCCAAGACCTCACAGCCCCATGAGGACACAAGTGGTGGAAGCAGGTGCAGAGTCAGGGGAGGTTTCCCTGTGGGGCTGGACGTGAAGGGTGAGGAAGGGTGGACCTGGTGGAGGGAACTGCATTCCCGAAGGCACGGAGGCCGGAGGCCGGAGAGCAGCGGCTGGTGTGGGAGCTGCTGACAGCCCTTCACTGGGGGAAGGCAGGGTCCGGAGCCCCGGCCAGCCTGGGCTCCCCTGACTCATTTCCTGGCCCCTTGGCCTCTTTGACCTCCTTTGCTCCTGGCTGTCCGGGAGGAAGTGGCTCAGGCCTCTGGCTGCACAAAGGGAGGCTTTGACATTGGAGAAAGGGAGTGAGGAAGGAGGGGTGAGTGGTGTGTGTGTATTTTTGGATGCGGCTCAGGAATCTGCTCCTCTTTCTTCTCCTCCGACACCATGGCAACCAGGCCCCGCGGCTGGGGGCAGCTGCCTGCAGGAGAGCTGCTTAGCCAAGGGGGGGGGGGTGCTGGGGCGCAGGCCTGGAGGGGCCGCTCTGCTCTGAGCCTCAGTGTTGCCATCTGCAGTGTGGGGAGAACGATACAGCATTGGCAGGACCGAACAGGGCCCCCAGGGAGCAGATGCCCAGGCAGGATGAGTGGGCCAAGTCTGTGAGGTAAGGGAGGGAGCCGACGAGCATCCTGGAGGGCCTACAGTCCCTTTGTGTTTGGCGAGGCCGTCAGGGAGTCCTGCAGCCGAGTGGTCCATCGGAAGTGGCTGTACCTCTTGGGAAGCTGGTGGCCCTCCCCACCTTCGGTCTCTGCCCGGGAGCACCCAGAGGAGACTGGGCTGCGCCATGAGCAGGGAGCCAGGGGGGGCGGCTACCTGGAGCTGGGGGTCTGAGTGGGGGTCTTGTGGCCGCCCCACTGCCCAAACCCTCCCCTGCCAAGGTACTGGGGCTTTGCTGTTTCCAGAACTCAGTCAACGGCAGAGGAGGGGCCAGGGAAGGAGGGGACAGCCCTGTGTTTGTGTCCTGGGGCTGCTGTGACAAATGACCACAAACTGGCTTAAAAAACAGGAAATACCCTCCCACCATCTGGAAGCCAGGCTCTGAAATCAAGGTGTCCGCAAGGCCGGACTCCCCGTGAGGCTCTGGGGAGGATGCTCCCTGCCTCTTCCAGCTTTGGGGGCCTCAGGCCTCCCTGGCTTGTGGCCGCATCCCTCAATCTCTGCCTCAGTTTCCATGTGGCCTCCTCCCGTGTCTCTGTGAGTCCCCCCTCCTCCTACAAGGACACGGATCCCGGCTACAGGGACCACCCTGCTCCTGCATGACCTCATCTTAATGAATGACATCTGCAAACACGCTTTTCCCAAATAAGGCCACATTCTGAGGTTCTGGGTGACCACGAATTTTGGGGGGACACTTCAACCCACTACAACCTGTTGGGCAGCTGGGGTGGGGGAGCTGGCCCATGTGAAGCCAAGGTCTGGGGAGGAGCACTCCGGTGGGGATCAGGGGTCCCCTAGGGTGGGGTGGGGTGGGGTTTCAGGTGATGGTGGGTCAGTGCTAGGGGAGAACCAGCAAAAGGAAGGTGGGACTGAGCCAGGAGATCAAGGTCCCTGTTCCCCACCACCCACCCAGCCACACTCACTCACACACTCACACACACACACACACACGCACACGCACACGCACAAACACGCACATACATACTCAAATGCATGCAGGGCAAGGTCATGTCCTTGTGTTTGCCTGCCATGGCCGGGGGTCCTGCTGTCCCTCCAGGCTCCTCCTAGGACCCAGTGCCTGCAGAAGGTCCTGCCCAGCAACCCTGGGCCTTCCTGGGCTTGGGTCCCTCACTGCCACTAGGCAGGAGGTAGGCAATGGGGTGAGACTCCCGTCTTAGCTGCACCCTGCCAGGGGCTCAGTTGCCCCCATCAGAGAAATGGGATGATGCTCTGCAGGGGGCTGCTGGGGGTGACTTCAGCATTGCGCCCATGGGGGTGTCCCCTCCAAGGTGGGATGGGCCCTCTCTGCCCCAGGAGGAATGGGGATGAGGCAGGAGTGGGGGGTCCAGCTCCTGGGCTGAAGGCAGGGCCTTGGGAAAGTCCTGCACAGGGTGGGGGGCCTTCCTGGTCCCTGGGCCTCCTGGGCTCTGTTGGCTGTCACACAGGCATCCTCCACACCCGCACGCACACTCACACAGACCCTCACCTGCTCTCACTCGCAAGCACACACTTATTCTTACACATTCCTGCTCGCACACTCAACTCCACACACCCACGCTGACCCCTCGTTGCAGCCACTCACGCCAGACCCTCCGCCCAGCAAGCGTGCAAACAGCGCCTTCCAGGATGCCAGGTCTCCCTTCCCCTCTCCCCTCCTCTCCTCTCCCTTCCTCCCCTCCCCGCCCCTTCTCTCCCCTCCCTCTACCCCCTCCTTTTCCCTTCCCTCTGCTCCTGCTCTCCTCTCCCCTCCCCTCCCACCTTCCCCTCCCTTCCTCTTCTCCTTCTCCCCCCTTTCCCTCCCCTCCCTTCCCCTCCTCTCTGTCTGGGCCTCCCTGCCCCAGTTTCTGGGTTGTCCCAGTGGAACTCAGAGAACAGGCAGTTCCTGGCCCATCCCACCACTTCCCTCCTCCTGCCCTTTCCCGGAAGCTTTGGAAACCAGGAGAAGGAGGCCAGGACAGAAGCAGGATGGAAGCGCAATGGAGCTGAGCATGGAGCTGGGCAGATACACAGCCCAGCACACAGTGGGGCCTCAAGGGTCCAGCTTCTGTCCTTCCTGCGCCTAGTTCATTTCGGGAGGAGGGGGTACCCCAGCTTCTAAGCAGGTGTCCCCACCCTCCCCACACCCAGCTCCTCCTGCACAGGTGCCCCTCCCCTGGGCCAGGGCCCCAGTTTCTCACAGCCCCCACCCCTCGCTGTGTCTGCCGTTCAGCCTCTAGGTCCACAGCTGTCCTGTGTGTTGGGGGCACAGCTTCTGGGTCCTGCGAGACACTCTCCTTTGCTCCTATGCAGGGAGGGGGTGGCCTGGGTGAGGATGGCCTGTGGATGCCCAGACCCAGGGCCCACTCCGGCACCCCCCTTGGAGCCCCACTTTCCTAGCCCACGGGGGCTGTGTCTGGATTGTACTGAGCTCACGCCTGGCACAAAATAGATGCTTAACCCCCGGGGGCGTTGTTCCCGAGCGCACAGCTTCATCTGACGCGTGGAAACTGGCCCCAAGTCTCAGGCAAGGAAGGGTCAGCCTCAGGACCCAGCCTCGGCCCCCTCCTTCCAGGACTGCGCTGCACCGGCCACCCCCCTGCCTGTCTACACTGTTGTTAATACTAGTGCTCCTCATTGAGCACACAGAGGTCCTGCCTTCCTCCAGAGGGAGCCTCCAGTTCCAAAGACTAGGTTTATCACCTCGTTTTCCCTGGATGGGTTGAGGTCCGAGAGGTGAGGTAGGGCACAGGGGCCGACCTGGTTGGCCTCTCCCAGTCCCTCCACTGTGCCAAGTGTTTCAACCTCAGGGCCTTTGCGCCGCTGTCTCCCATGCTGGAACTCTGTTCCCCTTGCTCTGTGCCTCAGAGACTCCTTGGTGTTCTTCCTATCTCAGCCTGAATGTCACCTCCTGGGAAAGTCCTTCCCCCACCCCCGCCCCCACAGCCCCCCTCACAGAGTCCAGTGACCTGCCAGGAGGCGCTTATAACGTGTCCAGTGTATTCGGGCATTTGTTGGTTTTCTGCCTGTCCCCTCTGCTGCCCCTAATTTCCCTGAGAGCAGGAACGAGGCACCCCTTGTCCCAGGGCCCAGCACGGCATCTGGCACGCAGTAAGTACTCAGTGAATAGATAGGACCTACTGGGAACCGTGCTAGGGCTTCCAGACCACGGGTCCGTGTCTCCAGACTCCATCATCTGGAGGGGACCGACCGGGTCAGGCCAAATGGACTGGGCTGGGCTGGAGTCTCTGGGCAGGACAAACTGGGTTGGAGCATGTGGGGCAGGGCCAAGCTGCAAGGCCCAGGAGTGCGGGAGCCAGTGGGCCGGGGCCAGGAAGGGCCCCAAAAGGGCTTAGTGGCCAGAGGCTGGGGCCCTACAGCACACGGAGCATTTGGGGTGGGACCCAGGGTCAATACTGTTTGCAGATTGTCTGCTCTCCTGGACAGCTGTGGCCCCGGGGGCGTGGGGGCAAGTCAAAGGCTTGGGCTCCGGCCAACCTAGTCCAAATCCCACCCCACCCCTTACTGACCATGTGCCTGAATGTCACTCCTCTTTGCTCAGCCTCCCCAGCCCAGGGCCTGGAGACCAGGGGGTTTTGGGGGGCCAAGGGACCCTTTCATGGTCCTGGGGCCAGCGAACACCAGGCCAGTCCTGGATGCTCTCCCTCCTTGCCCAGAGGTGTGGACTGAGAAGCAGCAGACCAGGAGGTGAAGGAAGGAGCTCACAGTGGCTTAGTTCTGGTGTTTATGTGGGGAAATATAACATTGCATCAAAATCAACTTGTTTTGTTTGATTCAGACACCTGGGTCACAGTAGTTCCATTGTTACGCGCTGGCAGCCAGCCTCCAAGGTGACCTCCAGAGACCCCGCTTCCTGGGACTCACACCCTGAAGTGTCCTCCCGTCAGGGGCGGGCTGACCTGTGTGACCCCTGGCTGTGGTGGAAATGAGTGATTTCTGGGGCCAAGCCACCACGGGCGTGTGGCTCCGGTCTCGCCCCCCAGACCACTGCTCTGGGGGAAGGCAGCGCCGTGCCGTGAGGCCCAGGGGTGAGGACAGCCGCGTGAGTGGGACAGCCCGGCCAAGGGCACGGCCAGAGGGTGCGGCCCGAGCGACCACCCTGACTGCTGCAGTGGGAGAGACCTGGGGCCTGGAGCAGCCAGCCGGCTCAGTCGCGGATCCCGGGCCCTCAGAGGGAGGATGGGAATGTTCATTGTGGGGGACTCTGATAGCCGGCGACAGCCAGCGCACACATGTTTGACAGGCCCTTTCCTTTCAGGGAAAGCCGACCCTGAGCGGCGCTCCGGTGAGGCCCACCTCGTGCCCCTGCTCCAAGTGGGAAGCGGCCTCCTCCGTCCTTCTGATTTCAAGTGGATCAGAATGGGGGCTCCGAGCCCTGGAACCAGGAGTGATTGGTTCGGGGCGGCCGCTCGGCAGAGCCCGTGCAGTCTGCTCTCAGGGCGCGGGGTCAGAGGAGGAACTGAGGCACAGGTATCATGCTGGCCACCGCTGTGGGCACCGGGGTTCCACTGGCGGCAGCTCCCGGGGAGCCCGGGAAGGGATCCTAGAACTGTCTGCGGGGCAGCGTTTATCCGCTGGCTTCTCCCTGGCTGAGTGGTCAGGGGCAGCCGCACGGGCATGACTGCTCGCGTGTGGAGCTGCCCCCAAGGGCCCCCCACCCGGGGAGAAGCCTTGGGGAGGACGCAAGTGGGGTGTAGCCCAGGCCCAGGTGAGGGCCCAGTGGGTGACACTTCCGAGTGGGTGCCTGCACGGAGCTGGTCACCCCAGTGTGGCTGGCGTGGGGTGGGGCAGAGGAGATGTGAGTTCGCATCAGGACCAGTTTGATCCAGGGGCCTGCAGGCCCCTCCCCCACCCTGCTGGGGAGCAGATCCTGGCAAATGATCCTAAGACACAGGTTTGCTCATTCTCCTCGCAGGAGCTCTCCTTTAACACAACTCTGCCGAAAAGAATTTGTCAAAGTATTTTATACAGTAAAGAAAACACTGGGGGAACATTGCCCAGTGAATTCCCTCATGGTTTAGCTTAATTAAGTGATTTCAAACGCCCACTGTGGGGAAGGCACCTAAGTTTCCTCTTGTGAACCAACTCTGACCTCTTGGTAATGGCGGCCTGAGGGTTGGGTTAAGAAGGCTTCTGCGGCCGAGCCCGGGCTCCGTGGGCGAAGTGCTGCGGTCCATCATAATGACAGGCACGGACAAGGGCGTGGCGACCCCACAGCCATTTGCACACTGTGGTAGGCTGGGTCAGGGTCTCCAAGGATAGCCAGGTCCTAATCCCCGAAACCCGTGAACGTTCCCTGCTCTGCAAAGGAGACTGGTGTGATTCAATTAAGGACCTTGAAACGAGAGGATTACCCTGCTTTGTTCGGATGGCAGGGTGGGAGTTGACGTGGACAGAAGGCAAGGCTCACGCTGCTGGTGCTGAAGATGCAGGACGGCCTCGAGGAGGCAGGGAGGCAGCTCTGGACGCTGGAAAAGGCAGGGAACGGACTCTCCCCAGAGTTGTTGGAGCGCACATCCTGCCAACACCTTGATTTTGGTCACTGGATCTGCGTGCAGACTTGTGGCCTCCGGAACTGTGGGAGAACGACCACGGGTTGTTTTAGGCCACGGAGATGGCAGTAGTTTGTTACAACGGCTCGGGAAGGAACACGCACACCGTCCCCGCCTCTCCCCTCCGCCTCGGGAAGGACCCTCTGCCCCCCTCCAGCTGCATCTCTTGAGCATCCCCTGGGCGCATCCGCCCGCCCCTGGCGGCCCCCACTGCTGCGGGACGCGCGGCACGCACCTGGTAGGGGAGGCCGGCAGGCCAGGCGCGGGTGCCCCGAGTCTGCGCGGACACTCGTCGCTGCGCATCGTGGCCTGCAACCCGCATGACGCATCGGGTGAGAAACGTCCCGCTGTCTCTAGCGGGAGGCGGGGTCGCCCGGGCGACCTCGGGTGGTCTCTGTTTCTGGGGTGCCGCCCCCCGCCATCCCTCTCTCAGCTCTGCTCCCACGCCCGTCCACGGTCCCCTTGCCGAAGCCCCTCCAGAAAATCGTTTCCTGCGGGGACAGTGATGGTGCCATCTGGAGAGCAGACACGATGGCAGTGGCCCCGTCCGGACGACGTGGAGGAGGTCCAGAGGGGAGCCCTCGGCAGTCCCTGCAGGGCTCCCCGGGGGGATGGCGAGGCGGTGGGGTGGCGAGGGAGCGGAAGCCCTCGGGGTGCGTGGGGCGCACACACATCACCCCACACTCCGGGGCGGAGCAGCCATGGCCCACTGTACGGGCGAGGCCACTCAGCACAGAGAGGGCGAGTGACTTCCTCGAGGGCACACAGCAGGAAACGGGCAGAGCTGGAAATGGAGCCTGCCCTGCCCAGGGCCGTGTCTCCTCTCGCAGTGACCTCTGGGTAAGCGTCCCGTCGCCCTGCAGCTGCCTGCCTGGCCCCCTGCCCACGTGTGTGACGGCGCCTCAGCCCCGGGGAAGAACACCGTCCCGTTACGGCGCACGGCGTCCCATCCTAACCACTCGCGGTTCAGAAACCACTTGGTCCCGGGTCACAGCAGGCCTCGGTCGGGGCCCAGTAGGGGAATTCCTCACTGCGGCTTCTGGGCATCTGCTCTCTCTGTCCCCTTCCAGGCTGATGACCTCCCTGGGGTCACACTGTATTGCGGTGAGGACCCCGTCTCCCCAGCTATGGCTTAGAATACACAGCACCATTATTAATTCTTTGCTTCCACCTGCCTGCCTTTTTTGCAGAGTTTTTTGTTCTGTTTTGTTTTTACCTTGAAAAGAAAATGGATTCAGCATTCTGCAAACCACCCATCGGACTTCCTGCATGAACTCGATGAGAAATGGACCTGTGGCCGAGTGCTGACTGATCCCAGCTCCCAGCACAGCCCCACCTCTCCGCAACTTCCTGTCCCCTGGAGGCCCCTGTCCAGGGCACAGCACCCCGGGGCCCCCCTGCAGCCCCAGGTACCCTGCTGAACCCTGAACCCCATGTTGTTACCAGGTTCCCAAGTCCTGCCTGGGGCTGGGGTCCTTAAGCCGCTCTGGGAGGGAAAAGCAAGTGGGGAGGGGCAGTCAACACAGGTGCAGATGCCAGGTGGGCACTCAGACCCCCAGAAGGCCTTGAGCTGACATCAGCCACTGGAGGTCACTGCCGGCAGCCATGTGACCATCGGGGAGGGGTGCTCCCAGGCCAGCAGGTCTCAGTACCAGGGCAGAGTCACCATGGAGTAGAATGTGCCATCGGTCAGGATAGTTGGGCCCAGGGGATCTGCCCGTTTGCCCTTCAGCTTGAGGGTGGGAGCATTGCTTTAGCCATTCTTGGGGAAATGGGATTTCTTGAAAAGGAAGAAGGAGGCTTCTGGGGAAAGATGCAAACTCGGCAGGACCAGAAGGCTGTCTTAGGGATGTGTGCTTTGCAGAGACAGTGTCATGTCTGGAAAATTCTGGGGCTACACTGTAACCCCAACCTGGGTTTGAATCCTCATTCTGCCGCTCGCTGGTGTGTGACCCTGGGCAAGCGTCCTCAGCAGTCCTCACCTGTGAAATGGGGATTCGCTGATTCTGCACTGTTTCGGGAGTTGGAGAACAGCAGTGAGCAGCGTCCTGGATGCTCAATTTTCACCAAACCCTGAAACGCACACACTATCTCTGTTCTCAGATGAGAAAACAGGTTCCAGAAACCACACGTCTTTCGTCCAGGGCCACACAGGTGATAAGTTACTTCAAGTGATCTCTTGCTGCATAACAAGACACCCCTAAACTCAGTGGCTTAAATCTTTCATCATCATGTTATTTTGTTCCCAAGCCTGCATTTTGGCAGGACTCAGTGGGGAAGGCTGGTCTGCGCTCCAGGACAGCTGATGGGGGCCCGCCTCCCGGGCGGGGTGCTCCCCACCACTAAGATGGCGCTGGCTCTGCCCGGAGCCTAGAACATGGGCTTCCTCACAATACGGAAGCCTGGTTCCTAGAGCAAGTGCTCCAGGAGACGAGGACCCACCTCTCTCTAAAATCCCAGGCCCAGAAATAAGGACAACATCACTTCCACCATATTCTATTGGTCAAGTGGTTGTGGGGTCTGACTCTCAAAGAAAGGACATCGAAGAATTTATGACCATCTTTAATCTACTGTAGTGACTGAGCCAGGATTTGAACCTAGATCTTTCTGATGCCTTCAAGCCGTCCAGCTCAGAGACTCTGGAGAGACAAGTAAGCTCATGCGGGTAGAACTGTGCCCAGGACTGACCTGTCCAGCTGGCTGGGCCACCTCACATTTACTCGAGCTAGAAGAAGCTAGATTTTAAGACCGGGTATCTCCAAGTTTGGGCCAGGGCAGGGGTCCACTGGCTCCAGAAGTTTTGTGTGGTCCCACTCCTTCCTTCCAGGAGCCACTACTCCCAGCTCCATCCACATGGTTCCCAGGAACGTGCCACCCTTTTGCACAACCCTGTCCCTGACCACAGCAGAACCCGTCTGGGATGGCCCCATGTGGGGCCAGTGGCTTCCTTCTGTAGGACTTTATACCTGCGCTGGGAGTTGAAGTGGCCACATTTACTGCCTCGTGAAGAAGAGATGCAGGAGGGAGGGAGGGAGGAAGCCTGGGGGCCGAGAGGAGCAGGCAGGACAGACAGACAGACAGGGTCCTGATGGCTTTCCATGCCCTGACTTCAGTTTCAGGGCCCAGCTGCACGGCCACCCATGGAGGGGGCGCTCCTGGAGCCTCTTGCTAAACTGCCCTTTGCAGAGTTCTGTCTCTGGTCACCAAGAGAGGCCTGACCGAGGCTCCCGAACCTGCTGCAGCTTCCTCCCGGGGACAGCGCTGGCCTCTTCCCTGGCTTTCCCACCCGGCGCCCCAGTCCTTCCCCACCCCACGGCCGCTGGGAAGGTTCCACGCACAGAGCTGACCTCGTGAGTCCCCCGCGTTCAGCCCTACAGCAGTTCCCTTCCGCGCCCTCCTTCCCGTGAAGCTCCTCTGAACGGCTGGCCTCTCTGTCTATAGTCTCATGCCTCTGGGCCTCCGCTCATGCAGTTCCCTCTGCAGGAACTCCCTTCCTCTCCTTGTCCTCTGTCAAGTTGTCCTTATCTGTCATCCCCGCCTAATCAGGAAGCAGGGGTCGCTTCCACCAGGCATAAGACATGGTGGTCAGAGTGTGGGTGTTACCACATCACCTGGGTTCTCATCCCAGCTCTGCCACGGACCTACTGTGTGACCTCAGGCAAGCTCCTAAACCTCTCTGTGTCTGGGTTTCCTCACGTGTAACATGCACTGCCAAAAGGATTGCATGAGTTAAACGTGCCTGGGCCTGGGCAGCTGCACAAAGCACGAGGTCTTTACCAGCAGAGCCCTGTGGCCTCCCCCTGCCCCATGGCCGGGCTGGCATCGCCCGTGGCCTTGTGAGACGCCCGTGGTCAGTGACCCCCGCTGGGGGCCGAAATCCGTGTCACCGTGCACGGCCCCTGGGGCCCATCCCGAGGCTGGCTCAGTGCACAGTGTCCCAGCCCAGCCCGCCCACTGTGTCCTGGAGCTCGGGGGGGGGGGTGGGGGGACCTGTCCGCAGAGCGCAAGGTGGACAGAGCTTCCCGCACAGCCGCCCTCCAGCCTCCCGTCCACCAGCTCGGTAGCCAGAGCCGGAGGTTTCGAGTCGCTCAGGAGACCCCTGCTGGCCAGTGCCGGTTACTGCGGGAGGCAGAGCCGCCCTCATGCCCAGCAAGCGCCCACCTAACCCCGCTGGCACTGTTACCCCCACTTAACAGGTACCGACCAGCGTCCTAGAGCCACCAGTTCACTCAGCTGGAGAGTAGCAGGGTCGGGATTTGGAACCAGGACCGTCTCCCAAGCCCGTGGGCTTCCAACACAGAGTGGCCCTATTTTCACTAACCTGGGAGGCTCTGTGGCATTCTGCCCTCCCTCCTGCCGAACGCTCCCATGCCCAAGGCTTCGTCCGCCCTTGGAAAATGCCCTTGAGTCACAGACTTCACTGAGCATAAAGTCAAACTGAGCCTGGGCCAGGGCTGCTAGGAGATCCTGGGAGTAGGGGGGCCCAGCCCCAGATAAATGAGGTGCTGCCCTTCCCCTGGGGGCCACATTCTGGTGAACAAGTCAGGGCAAAAGTCACTTAATCAATGCTTGTTGAGTGAATACATGACTAAACAAATGTACTCAGAGACTGTCACAAAGCTGCCAAATCCTAGGCCAACTGGCAAACTCTTACTCATCCTTTAGAACCCTGTTCAGGGACACCTCTTCCAGGAAGGAAGCATCTTCCCTTCCAGGAGGTCTCCTGACACATTTTACCTTAGGGCAGAACGTGGTATGTGTTAAGTTGGGTACAAAGCACTATGAGATGTTGGGGGGTGGGGCACGCACTTGCAGAAGCAGCCGTTGGGGGGGGGGGCGGGTGATGCTCAGGGAAGGCTTCCTGGAGGAAAAAGAGGCTCTTGAGGTGAGCCTGCAAGGGTAAGATAGTATTGGGACAGGGGAGATGTTGAGGGGAGGTGATACTGAGGAGGGGACAGTGTAAGTGTCACCTTGGGCCATCTAATTAGGTGGCTTGGAACAACAGGAACGTATCGTCCCACAGCTCTGGAGGCTGGAAGTCTGGAATCAAGGTGTTGGCAGGGCCGTGCTCTCCCAGAAGCCTCTAGGAGATGATCCTTCGTTGCCCCTTCCTGGCCTAGGGTGGTTGGCAGCGGTCGCTGGTGCTCCTTGGCTCATAGACACCCCTCCAATCTCTGTGCAAGTGTCCCTCTTATAAGGACAGCTGTCGCTGGATTAGGACCCACCCCATTCCAGTCTGACCTCATCTGAACTTGCTTCCATCTGCAAAGATCCTATATCCAGATAAGGTTGCGTTCCCGGGTACCAGGGATTAGGACTTGAACATATTTTTTGGGAGACACAATTTGACCCACAACAGGAAGTAAAGTTGACTCGTTCACATTTGGGAAGTGGGGAGGGGGGTTCAGTTTGGGGAGAGCTGAAGGAGAGGGAGCAGGCGAGTGAAGATGCTGGAGATGTAAGTGGGGTGATGCAGAGGGGTGGGGACGCCCTGGGGGTCAGGGGCGTGGGAGGAGGCGGTCAGCTGGGAGGCTGGAGAGGTGGTGTGGGGTCATAGCCGCCCCGGAGTGGGGCTCTGACCCAGGCACAGGCTTCTGCCTAGCAGCTGCTTGCATCGTCTCATTTGCCCCCCTCCCGCGCCCCGCCGGCAGCCCCCTGGGTGTCTGCTGTAACCAGCTCGGGGGCACAGACAGGAAGCTGGCTCAGGAAGGCAATGCCAGCCGCTCAGGAGCGCACAGTGGGCAGGTGTGAGCGGAGGTTTGAGCCGGGTCCTCACGGCCTGCTGCCAAACCGCGGAGGCAGTGTGGTTGCGCCGGGCAGTTCTGCACGAGGTGCCGTTTTTATGTGTGATTTGTGGGTCTGTACACGGTCACCACCTTTGCTCCTAGAGACGATGTCTGGGAACCGCGGTCTCTTCCAGATAACATCTCAACACTTTGTTCGTACCCCTTCGAGGTGTCACATGTGGGCAGATTGTTTTTAAACTTTCTGCTTTGGGGTTTTGTCTCTTGGCTGAATTTTGCAGGGCGATCATCGACCTCGGCGACGGCTGTGGCGCTTGGTGGGGATGGGGCTGGCCTGGCTGGGCCGGCTGCACATGCCGGCTCACCAAAACCTCCTGAGCCCCACAAGGTGGGGGACACCGCCCCGGAGATACCAGTACCAAGTGGCAGGGGCAGGATATGCGCCAGGGTCTGCTTGACGCTCAGGTTCATGCTCGAGGGTCCTCATCCCTACGGTGGTCGGTGAACTGTCCCCCCACCCTCCTGTGAGCATCCAGGGAGAGTTCCACGTCTGTGAAACCCTCGAGACCCCTGGGCTTCGCTATGGAAAGCGATATGGAGATTTCTCAAAAAATTAAACAGAATTACTGCATGATCCAGCAATCCCAGTTCTGAGTGGAAACCTGAAAGAATTAAAAGCAGGGACTCGAAGAGATATTTGTATGCCCACGATCATAGCAGCTTTATTCACAATAGCTGAGAGGTGGTGTCCAGGTGTCTGCGGACAGATGAATGGGTAAACAAAATACGGCGTATAGACATACAACGGAATTTTACTCAGCTTTAAAAAGGAAAGAAACCCTTGTTGAATTGTACACCTGAAACTAATATAACACTGTATGTTAATTATACTGGAATTTTTAAGAAAGTTTAAGTAGTCTCTATACCTGACGTGGGGCTTGAACTCACAACCCTGAGATCAAGAGCCACACACTCCACTGACTGAGCTGATCAGGCACCCCTAATTATACTGGAATTTTTTTTAAATAAAAAAAAGGAGGGGCGCCTGGGTGGCTCAGTCAGTTAAGCGTCTGCCTTCGGCTCAGGTCATGATCTCGGGGTCCTGGGATCGAGGCTGCATCAGGCTCCCTGCTCAGCGGGGAGACTGTTTCTCCCTCTCCCTCTCCGCCCCCCACCCCGCCCCTACCCCCGTGCTCTCTCTCTCAAATAAATAAATAAAATCTTAAAAAAAAAAAAAAGGAAAGGAATTCTGGCACATGTGATAACGAATAACCTTGGAAGACAATAGGCTGAGAGAAGCCAGACACAAAAGGACAAATAGGGTCTAATCCACTTACTTGAGAGAATTGGAGTGGTCAGGAGCAGAGAGACAGGGGACCGGGCGGAGCCAGGGCCTGGCGCCGGGGTGGGGGGCAGTTAGTGTTGGTGGGGATGAGCGTCAGTTTGGGGAGACGGAAAAGTTCTGGAGGTGGATGGTGGTGATGGTTGCAGGGTAATTTGAATTTACATAATGCTGTTGAACCCATATACTTAAAAATGCTTAAAATAGTAATTTTCATGTGACATGTATTTTATCACAAAAAAAATAAAAAAAGAATCCTTGGTGTTCAAAAACTCATCTTATGCTGACTGTTCCCGAGGCATATAGCTGTGAAACCAGGCACTCCCACCAGCAGAACATAAGGGCTCCAATCCCTCCATGTTTCCTACAACACTCAGTATCATCCGCCTCTTTAAATAAGCCAGTCCCAGTGGTGTGAGTGGTGTTATGGACTGAATTGTGTCCCCCCCAAATGCATATGTCAAAGCCCTAACCCCCTCAGTGCAATTGTGTTTGAGGATAGGGAGGTCATTAAGTCTAAATGAGGTCATAAGGGTTGGCCCTAACTCCACAGGAGTGGTGTCCTTATAAGAGGAGAGACAGCAGACTCCTGCGTGTGCACATGTGATGCGTGTCTGTGTGTGTGTATGCACGTGCTTGCACGCGCGTATGCACAGAGGAAGGCTGTGTGAGGACACAGCGAGAAGGCGGCTGTCCACGCACTAGAATGAGAGGTCTTGCCAAAAACCAACCCTAGTAATGTCTTGATCTCAACCTTCCAGCTTCCAGGACTGTGCCAAATAAGTTTCTGTTGTTTCGGCCCCTGGTCCGTGGTGTTTGTTACAGCAGCTGAACTGGTTGATACAATTTGCATCTCATTTCAGTTTGCCTTTCTCTGTTGGCTAATGATGCTGAGCATCTTCTCATGGGCTAGTTGCCATTTGTATGTCTTCTTTGAAGTGATGTGTATTCAGATCCTTTGCCCATTGTTAAATTGGGTTAAATTAAATTTGCCTTTGTATTTTTGAGTTTAAGTGCTCTTCACATGTTCTGGATGTAAGTCTTTTATCAGATGTATATTGCAAATATTTTTTCCCATTCTGTGGATTGTCTTTTTACTTTTTTGATGGTGTCCCTTGAAAAACAAAAGTTAATGAAATCCAATTTGCCTATCACTTTTTCTGTTGTCTGTGCTTTTGGGGTCATATCTAAAACCATTGCCTAATCCAAAATCATGAAGATTAACCCCTATATTTTCTTCTAAGAGTTTTATAGTTTAGCTTTTACATTTAGATCTTCAATCCATTGTGAGCTAATTCTTGTGCATGGTGTGAGGTAGGGGTTCAACTTCATTCATTTGCATATGGATATCCAGTTGTCCCAGTACCATTTGCTGAAAAAATTATTCTTCCTCCCTTATAAAAAATCAGTTGACCATAAATGTGAGGGTTTATTTCTGGACCCTCGATTCTGTTTCATCAACCTATTCCTCCATCCTCCAATGATCATAATTCATAGTAACCTTTGAAACGGAAGAGTGTGAGTTCTCCAACTTTGTTCTTTTTTCAAAATTGTTTCAGCTTTTCTGGGTCCCTTCAATTTCCATGTGAAATTTTGGGTCAGCTTGTTAATTTCTGCATGGAAGGTAACTCTAGGGAGATGTGAATTCCCAGCCACTTCTGACTCTGTGCATGTGTAGACAAAGCAGGCTCTGGTAGCCCAAGGTCTCATCCAGTCTGGGATTTTGATAGAGATTGCGTAGTGTCTGTACATGAACTTGGAGAAGTGTTGCCATCTTAACAATGTTAAGTGTTTTGACCCATCAACATGGCAAGATTGGTTTTCAATATAATTTTTTTTTTGAGTAGGTTGTAGGTTGTACATGGTGAAAAATTTAAAAAGAAAGTACAGAAGGGTGACAAGGAAAAGTAAGTCATCTGCTCTGTCCCCCTGCTTCGGGGAGCCTCCACGGAAGCAGCTGCCACTGTCAGACCCACGGTGCTCTCTAGGGGCAGGAATTACAATACGTGTCCTCTAATCTTTAGTCCAGATTGTAGGTCTATGCACACTGCTCTGCACTTGCTTTCTTCCCTTAACGATTGTAGTAGATGGCATTGGTGCTCTGCCCACAACTCCCCCAGACTTTGTGAGTGTGTGCATGCACCCCTCTTTCAGTTTGGTTTTGGGGTGCTTTCTATCTCAAGGGCCGGCATCTGAAGCTCTTATTTGAAGGACTGACCTTGGGCTACCAGAGTCAGTTTTGTCTACACATGCAAAGTCAGAAGTGGCTGGGGATTCACATCTCCCTAGAGCAGTCCTTACCCAATGACCGAGGTCGGGGAGAACCAATGCTCTGTTCTTTTGCCTTTGTTCCCTCGGCTGGAACAGAACTGACCCTCCAGAGTCCCCTGCGGGATCGGCACCAACCCTCTCCATGTGGCCTGCAAGAGCTCCCCATTTGCAGGAACCCTCATCTAGGCAGTGCCACTGGGCACCCGAGCTAAGACAGCAGCTCAGCATCTTCACTCCGCATCGGTTCCTAAGGAACCCGCTCACTTCTTACGCCTGCACAGCTTTGTGACTTCCGTTGTATTTATCTGACACTATTTATTTATTCAATGGATAACCTCAAACGTACGTCCACTCGCCCTCTCGAACATGTGTGCATGGACATGTTTAGAAGAAATGCCTGGAGGGAGAGTGGCCGGGTTGCAGGGTACGTGCTCTGGGGGCCGTGAAAGGTGTTGCTGTATCACCCCCCATAGAGGCTCAGAAGTTAATGCTCCGGAGAAGCTTGAAGGGACAAGCAGGCAGAGACGGTTTTGTTCTGGGGGAGAGAAGGCCTGGCCCCCCATTTTCTGGTTACCGCTAGGGGGCGCACACACCACACTGTAGGAAGGGCGGGGAGGTCTCCAGGGTTCCCGATTTGGGGAAGGTGAGGCGGGGAGCCTGGACTCTCAGAGTAGGAGGGATGCACTTCGTTTTTGCATGGGGAAACGGAGGTGCAGGGAGGAGACGGGGCGTGCACCGCCCACTAGCGCCCCGAAGCTCTCCTAATGCCATACACCCCGCAAGCTGCTGCCTCTCCCTTCATGGCCCTGATGTCGACCTTGATTCCTCAGTGACCTGTCCCAGGACGTGCGGAAGGCGGGCAGTACGAGCTGCCGCCGAGTGAATGAATGAACGTAGGAAGGGACAACCGCAGACACCGTGCTCTGAACGGGCGATGGTCAAGATCGGAGTGAGCATTCCTGCCACCTGGGCCTGCCTGAACTCAGGGTGTGGGGGGCTCAGAGGGGCCTTGTCCCCTCCCTTTCATCCCCCCCCCCGACTTGTCATGGTGTTTTTAATGTGCTAGTTAATGTCTTTGTGAGTAGCGAAACATCAAACATTAGAATTTCACATCATTGGGTGCCTGGGTGGCTCAGTCGTTAAGCGTCTGCCTTCGGCTCAGGTCATGATCCCAGGGTCCCGGGATCGAGTCCCACATCGGGCTCCCTGCTCCATGGGAAGCCTGCTTCTCCCTCTCCCACTCCCCCTGCTTGTGTTCCCTCTCTCGCTGTGTCTCTCTCTCAAATAAATAAATAAAATCTTAAAAAAAAGAAAAAAGAAAAAAGAATTTCACATCATTGGTTTGTTGAGTAAGTACCAATAAAATTAATACCACTAATAAAATAAAAAGCTGAATTTTGCCGTTTGTCTTACACCGTGGGGTGCCAGCTTTAAGCGCAGGTGTTCAGCCTGTGTGTAGACGCGCCCAAACCACACGGACTGTATTCCGTGGGCTGAACCTGCGAGTGCGCTCTGTTCTCACCAGCACAGTGAAAACCTGCACAAACCACTCCGTTTCTGCGTCACCGGGCAGGCGCACGTGCCCCGATCCTCCACGGAAGTGGGCCGCGGCTCGGTGGGCTTCCCTTCCCCCGAAGCCCCACGCACAGTGGGCCTACCAGTGTCACACGGTGCCACGGGCAGTGGGACGGGCACAGAGTCGTTGAGCGTAGAGATGGGCCCCAAGGCTTGCGTGTTCCTTTCCTCCCACATCTCAAGGAAGCAGAACAGTCCCTACTGTGACTCAAGCTCCTTGAGTCTGGGCTTTGAGAGAGAAGAGTAGAGGCCCAGCAGTGCTCAGGGCCAACTCCCGGCCTGCCAGAGAGGGGGTGCAGGAGGAGGGCAGGCGACAGAGACAGAGGTTGGTGGCGGAGCCGGGGTCGCGCAGGTGGGGGGTGTGGACAGAGGGTCCTCTGGACACAGGGGTGGGGCCACCCACCGGAAGAGCCCTGACAGGTGGTACGCCCCTCACAGAGGGGTGTGGTGCCCACTGCTGAGTGGCAGAGCTGAGACCCAGCCCTGCTCCTGGCCCAGGACCCTCCTGTCCTCCCGCTCCCCGGGGCAGCTTCAGGGACGCGGGAACTGGTCCTTCTCGGGTGCTTCTGCCACAGACAGTGACAAGTATCAGCAAAGTCTTGCTTCACCCTGGGAACAGCAGGGCAGGAAAAGGGAAGGAAATGAAGCTGTCCTGAGTGCATGGAGGAGGCCAAGCCCCAGGACGGCAGCAGTCACTTCTCACCACTGGCCGAGGGCTCTGCCATCAGCCCATGTCACGGGAGGGGAAACCGAGGCCCCTGGAGTGAAGTGAGTGGCTCTGGAGCCCTGCGTCCCTCGCGCCCCACAGCCCTGTGTCCCTTCCTGGAATAGACCCATTGCCCCAGCAGTGTGATAAGCAGGGGGCATGAGCGAGGGAAGAAAAGCCCCCCCCAGCTCCCCACGGCTTGGTTCCTTCCAGACCCTATGTGCGTCTCGGCCACATGCAGATGTCACATTGGCCATTGTGACCCTCAGGGCCTCGCAGAGCTGCTGTTACCTCAAAACCCCTTCACTTCCCTGCGTCCATACCAGATGTGCAGTGAAGAGGTTTTGAAATCTCTGTGGTTCTTTTTTTCTTACATTAAAAATTCTATGTAATTATTGCAAAAAAAATGTAAAAATAGGCAAAAAGAAATGCAGAAAAACTACCTGTAATCCCACAACCCCTCGGCAGTGCCCATCCTTTGTTCATCTGCTCATTTAGCAGATATTTACTGAGCACCTACTATGTGCCCAGGGTGCAAAAATGAATGAAACAAACACGTGCATTTACAGAGAGGGCCGACCCAGGACCCCAGTATCTTTCATCTACGCCCCCCTCCAACAACATGTCATGGTGTGGGGCGCCAGGGCGGCTCGGTCGGGGGAGCAACTGACTCCTGGTTTCCACTCAGGTCTCATGATCTCAGGGTTGTGGGATCGAGCATTGCACGGGGTTCCTCGCTCAGCAGGGCATCTGCTTGAGGTTCTCTCCCTCCCCCTGCCCCCCCCCCGCTCGCGTGCACTCTCACACTCCCTCTCTCTCTAAAATAAATAAATATCATTTTTGAAATAGAAGAATCTCCTCTCTTTTTTTATTTTTTATTTATTTCTTT
This sequence comes from Halichoerus grypus, assembly GCF_964656455.1. NCBI lineage: Eukaryota > Metazoa > Chordata > Mammalia > Carnivora > Phocidae > Halichoerus > Halichoerus grypus. The sequence continues at coordinate 2,947,658 of NC_135716.1, read as the reverse complement.
TTAAAGATTTATTTATTTCTTTTGGCGGGGAGAAGCAAAGGGAGAGGGAGATCAAGAATCTCAAGCAGACCCCCTGCTGATGTGGAGCCCGATGCAGGGCTCAAGCTCACGACCCTGAGAGCAGGACCTGAGCCAAAATCAAGAGTCGGACGCTTAACCAAGTGAGCCACCCAGGTGCCCCAATAAATAAGTCTTTAAAGAAAAAAAAGCATGTCATTGTGTGGCTGTCTACACCAGGGTATCTCAAAACAGCACGCCCCAGGCACCTCCCCGTGTGTGCCATTTAGACAGGTAAGGAGGGCATTCCACATTGCAGATTTCCCTGCCAATCCCATCCAGGTGCAACCTCCTATCGCCGGAGAGGTGGCCCAGCTGCCGGGGTGAGTCCGTGGTGTGGAGGTGATGGGGCCCCGGCTCCCCAACCTGGGGTCTTCCCAACTGTGCCTGCCTGTGGGGCACACTTCTCGAGCCTGCGCTCCTCCAGAGCACCTCATCTTCCCACAGGGCGGACAGCCTGGCCCCTCAGACCAAAGCTCCCCCGGCAGAAGGGCAGAAGGGGACGGCACTAAAGGGGGCAGTGTGTGCACCTGGCAGGGGGGTGGCCCTGATCTCATGGCAACCTGCCAAGGTTGTTTGGTCCTTCACTTCTCGGATGCAGAAGCCGAGCTGGAACGGAATGTGTCTCCTGCCTCTGGGCTAAGCCACTCCTCGGGGCTCACGGTGTACCACTGGCCACCTTATCTAGGAGAATGAACGAATGAATGAATGGGCCATCTCTGGGCCCATCTGCCTGGGCTGCAGCAGAAAGGCAACTGGCTTCCAGGCCCGTATGCCCTTGCGAGAGCCACCTCTGGGTCTGGTGGCAGGGGACCCTGGTACGGGGAGCCTGTTCTCTGGGACCCTGGTCATGTAATGCTACTTCCGCTGGCCTCGGAATCCTCATCTGTCACGTGGGCGTGATGAGGTTTCCTGGTTCGGGAGGATTCAGGGCGATGCTGTTAAGGCCCCGGCTCAGTGCCCAGGGGGCAGCAGGTGCTCCACGAAGGCTCACTGCCACTGGCCTCGTCCTCACCACTTCCTTCACTGGCGGGGCCAAGCTCCCCAGCCCCTCCGGCCCTAGGCTGATGGAGAGCTGGCGAGGCCCACGTGGGCCAGCCCCGAGCCAGGCCCAGGGTGCGGGGGGTGGGGGAGAAAAAACAGAGGGGACAGCACTGCCCCACGCGCCTGGGACAGACCCCAGGCACAAGCAAGGTCAAGTGGGAGCTTCCACTGCAGGGCTGGGTCCAGCCACGAGACCGGCTCGCCGCCCCCAACGTGCCCAGATATGCACACGCAGACACACTCATGCAGACGTGTGTGTACACATACACACAGAGACACACATATGTGCACACTCAGATACAGACGTGCACACACAAACACACTCATGCAGACGCGTGTGTGTACACATACCCAGTGGCACACGTACAGGCACACTCGGGTACAGACGTGCACACACGCACGCAGACACACGCATGCAGACGCGTGGTGTACACATACACAGTGGCACACGTACAGGCACACTCGGGTACAGACGTGCACACACGCAGGCACACACAGACACACGCATGCAGACGCGTGGTGTACACATACCCAGTGGCACACTTACAGGCACACCCGGGTACAGACGTGCACACACACACACACACAGACACACGCATGCAGACGCGTGGTGTACACATACCCAGTGGCACACTTACAGGCACACCCGGGTACAGACGTGCACACACACACACACACAGACACACGCATGCAGACGCGTGTGTGTACACATACACAGTGGCACACGTACAGGCACACCCGGGTACAGACGTGCACACACGCAGGCACACACAGACACACGCATGCAGACGCGTGTGTGTACACATACCCAGGGGCACACGTACAGGCACACTCGGGTACAGACGTGCACACACACACACGCACAGACACACGCATGCAGACGCGTGTGTGTACACATACACAGTGGCACACTTACAGGCACACCCGGGTACAGACGTGCACACACACACACGCACAGACACACGCATGCAGACGCGTGTGTGTACATATACCCAGTGGCACACTTACAGGCACACCCGGGTACAGACGTGCACACACACGCACACACAGACACACGCATGCAGACGCGTGTGTGTACACATACACAGTGGCACACTTACAGGCACACCCGGGTACAGACGTGCACACACACGCACACACAGACACACACATGCAGACGCGTGTGTGTACACATACACAGTGGCACACGTACAGGCACACTCGGGTACAGACGTGCACACACGCAGGCACACACAGACACACGCATGCAGACGCGTGTGTGTACACATACCCAGGGGCACACGTACAGGCACACTCGGGTACAGACGTGCACCACGCATGCAGACGCGTGTGTGTACATGCACACCCAGAGCAATACACACATCTGTACACTGACATAGGAACATGCACACACACACACTCCTGCCCTGCTGCTTTACTTCGCTGCTCTGCATTTATCCTCACCGAACACACTATTTATTTTATGTATTTGCCATGAACTTCGGGTTCAGGCGTCCTGGGTTCATAGCCTGGCTCGGCCCCTGCTCAGTCAGCTCGGGCTGCTATAACTTATCCTCCGTCTGGAGGCGGGGGGCCTGAGAGCAGGGAGCCGGCGGGGGGGCTCTGGGGGGCTCCTCCTGGTTCAGTCCCATCACTGTGCCCCCACATGGTGGAGAGAAGCCGGCTCCACCCTCACGACCTAATCACCCCTAACGCCCCACCTCCTAATATGACCCCACTGCGGGTTAGGGTGTCACCAGGAATTTTGGGGTGACACAAGCATGTAGTCCAAGACAGCTCTGCACTGGCTGGGGGGCCCCGGGAAGCTGCCATTCTTTTCTGTGCCTCAGACTCTAATCCACAAAGACAATGACGTGTCCCCATGAGGAGCCCTGTGGCCGCTCTCTGACTGCACCTGAGCTTGCCCTCGCTGCACGCACCCCACCACACCGTGCCCCCCCCTCAGCAGGTGTGCAGTCAGCGCTCGTGACCATAGGAGCAGCCCCGGGCAGCCCGCTGGGGCTGGGATTTGGAGTGCTCGGGGCCCAGGTGGCCCCAGGTCCGACTCCCGTCCATCAGGAAGTCAGAGCTGACTCAGGAGGGTGGACAGCTGGGGCCCAGGGCCGGGCCAGACCCTGGGGAACCCGCCTGAGAGGCTCTTTCTCTTCCCAGTGGCCCGTGGTGTGGAGGGGCTTGCCCAGAGGGAAGACCTGCAGGGGCTGGGCTGTGGCCTTCCCTCCTGAAAACTCTGGGTTGCTGAGCCAGGCCGCACTCACCCAGTCCTCAATCCACCGCAGCAAGGGCCCAGACCTCCCCGGTCGGACAGTGCCCCCCTGGCAGCAGCTGGCCCCTTCTCTTGGCCTCGGGGCCCCTGTGGCCCGTCCAGACCATATTGCCTTGTGAGGAGGGGCAGGCAGGCCGGGGTCCAGTCTCAAAGAATCCCAGGTCAGAGGTCAGACCCCAGCATCGGACAGTCTTGCCAGGTGACGCGAGCCAGTCACTCTGCTTCTTGATCTGTGAGATAGAGTATCCTGTTTGTGTTAGTGGGATTGTTGATCGGCTCCAGCGAGGTGCCAAAGGCTGCACGTGGCTCCGGGGTGGGCTCGGTGCCACATGGGTTTGTGACTGGCTCCCAACTGTTGGGCATATTCTTGGTCCCCTAGGGCTGCCCCTCTGTCCTGGGCTCCAGGCTGTGGGGGCACGGATGTGGGGTCTCTGACCTTCTGAGTCGTCACCTACCTGCCCTGACACTGCTGAATTGGGCCCATTTCTGTCACCTCTGGGTGTTGGTCCATGCAGAGAATGGCTGTGTGCTCTGAGTTCAACAGCAAGGCCCCTGTGGGGCGCCCACTGCTGTTGGGGACCCATGCTCTGTCACGGCTCTGAGATGCAGAGACGTCTGTGAGGCCGCCTCGGGCCTGGCATGAAGGGGCAGGTGCATGCTCCAGTCCCCTCTGTCCTTAGTTTCCCCCACATCTCCCAGGGTTTCCTCATCCCACCCCACTGTGGCAGGGGACTTGCTGGGGACAGAAGCGGCCTGGCCTCCCCTGTGGGAGGCGGGCTGGGAGGGTGGCAGGAAGGTGCTCTCACCCATGGGTTCCTGCAGAGCGCGGAGATGCACGGCGGCCTGCCGCCAGCCCTCCCATCCTCCGTGAGCTGCTCCCTGGGCCGGGAGCTTCGAACACTCCCCCAGGCTGTGGCCAGATCCAGGAAGTGGTGGAGGCAGCAGGAAGTCTAGGGGAAACCCAGAGTGGTTGGTAGCTCATGAATATCAGCCCACACACATCAGTGCTCAGATGTGGCCAGAGAGACAGACATGGAGAGGGGCAAGATGGTCCAGAACGCCCCACCGGGGGGCTGGTCCTGGTCCTTCGGGGATCGGTAGCCCCAGAGGGTTCTGGCTGTAGGGACACTGGATGGGTGTGGTGTGAAGGTGGAGACCACACGATATTCTGCCAACCAGGGAGGGACGGTGCAGCCCCTTTTGGGGCAGTGGCTGGTCGGCGAGGTGTCTGGGTGCCGAATCAGCAGGTGTGGGGCGGCACAGCCTGGGCTGCCCAGGGGTGAGATGCCCTCCCCGCCCCCATCGTCACGCAGTGCCTGATACATGGTAGGTGCTCAGCAAGTGAGGGATGCCTGGCGGCTCACTAGCTGCCAGGTGTGGTGCCAGGTGCTGTCACGGCCCACGATGTCATCTCCCGAGACCAGTCCCAGCTGGCCACGTGCCAAGTGAGGGCCCTTGGCCAGGTTGCTTCCCCCTTGGGCCCGTCACGTGGTATCCTGCTCCGGGTTACTGGGAGGAGCAAATGAAGCAGGCATAGGGACAGAAGGGCTTGTGAGAGCTCTGGATGATGGCCATTTTGAGGGCCCCCAAATCCCCATGTTAAAAAAAAAGAACCCAAAATTGGAGAGCAAAACCAAAGAACAGCGTTTATGACAAGACTCAGCTAAAGATGTCCCCCATGAACCCAAAACTAGAAGTAGGTGGAGATAAATTGAGGCTTTTCACGTTCTCCCCAGGAAAGGGGGCTCAGGTCCCTCTGATCCCAGTTTCCCTAAATCTATCTGGAGTTCCATCACGCCACCCCTTCTTCACAGTGGGGCTCAGCCTAGGGGTGCATAGGCCAGGGCTGGCCTTTCCAAAGGGCCCTAGACCTTCCTGTCAGGTGTCTACATCCACATGGGAAGAAAAAGACATGGCTGGGTGGCTGGGGGGCCTGATGACAGGACAGCCTTCAAGCGGGCCCAGGACAGCGCACAGAACCTCAGAGGACCGCTGCTGGCTGCAGGACTCTCACTGTCCCAAAGCAGGTGAGTGCAAGGGGCTGCAGGAGGTGTGGGGGTTGAGCCCCATGAATCTTCAGAATGACCAGGGCGCCCTCCAAGGTGGGGTCCACCCTGACAGGAAGCTGCTGGAGCAGAGGCATGATGGAGTGAGATAGGGCTAATAGACACAAGAAAGAACAGGGCCAGATAAAGGTGGGCTCTGGAGGGGAGCACAGCCCTCAGATCTCAGAAAGTGAGCCCCACGTGTCAGACCCCGAGCCACGCATCTCGCCGGACGCAGGCTGATGTGAGCTCGGAGAATTAGAGAAGCGGTCCTGGACCACGACACTTAAAAGCTCAGAAACCAACTAATTTCACCCAAATATGAGCAACAGAAAAGTACAGAGATTAAAATTCCACACTGATGTTATTATTTAAAAAGAGAATAAAAGGCAGAATAACACCCCAGGTAGACAAGGAAAGCATTCCAGAAAGACATACCACAAACCGGACCAAAGTGGTGACCTACCAGTTTTCAGGACCTGAAAATGATCCACATGAAATGAAAGAGGAGAAAAGTCACCTGCCCTTCATTCCAAGGTGAGCTGACAGATGTTACATAGTAGAAGCCAGGAAAAGAGCAGTGTAAACCAGAAATAGAAAAACCAAGGTAGGTAGCAATAAAATTCAGGAAAGATTTAAAACAAAGGCAAAAACAATTTTGGAAACAAAGACTAAACTAGAAAGAACACAGTAGATAAAGCCTTATAAGAAATAAAACAGTGTAACAGGAGGAACTAAAAAAAGAAACAAAGACACAGGTAAAAAGCGTTCCAGAGAAAGCTAACCCTCACCTACCGGAGGTGAAGGTCAGTTGGCAAAGACGACCCAGCATGTGAGTAGCAGGAGCCCCTGCACAAAGGGGTCACGGACGAGGAACAGACAAATGTTAGCACCGCAACTCCAGGAAACTTTCCCGAAACAGCAGTTGGAACTATGTATTGAGAGCACACCACGCATTTGAGAATATTTACCCAGAATATTTACACATTCTAGTAAAATCCTTTCAAGAAAAAGGAAGAAAATATCCCTCCGGAATTTAGGTAAAAAGAGCAAGGGACTTATCAAGAATGAAAATTCGATTGTTTTCAGACTTTTCAGTGATAATGTTTTCTGCCAGAAGAAAGTGGAGAAGCGTGTGTAAGATACTCAACAAAGTAAATGTGAGCCCAGTACCAAATCCGAGCAAGCCAGACCTTCCAGCAGGAGAGGTGCACGCAGGCGTGGGCTGCAGGGAGCCAGGGACTGTTCCCGCCGGGGTCTGAGGGTCCCGAGGAACCGTCTAGAGAACGAGCAACCAGGGAAAGTCGTGAAGGAAGGCTAGCTCTAGGACCAAGGCTAAGAGAAGCCTGTGAGGATCGAGGATCGTACAGGATTGAGGATCTTATAGACGGCGTAGGCGCAGGAGAGACACAGAAACCAGACCGAGGCTGGGTCTCAGGAACCATCCCTGTGGTGGTAACACTGGTATTGTTACTCCGAGACAGTGGAGTGTGGGATGAGGGATAGTGCAAATGAGAAATTACGAGATACTGCGATGTGATTATCAGGTCTTTTGAGCCTGAATTCTAAATGTAAAAGAAAAGGGGTAGCAGGTGTAAGACAGAAGACTCTAAGTCAAAATGCTGTAGGCCGGGATTTGGGGTTGGAAGTATCAGTTTGAACTCATGAAGCACTTTATAGTTAAAAGAAATATTGGTATATTTCCTAGCTCTGTCCACTGAAAAAGCCTTAAAAAAAAAAAAAAAGAAAGAAAGACTAACCCAGTATAAATCAGCATCCCTGGAGTCCACACTGTGGTCTTGTTTTAAAAAAAGATTTTATTTATTTATTTGACAGAGAGAGAGAGAGAACACAAGCAGGGGGAGCGGCAGGCAGAGGGAGAAGCAGGCTCCTTGCTGAGCAGGGAGCCCCATGCAGGGCTCCATCCCAGGACCCTGGGATCATGACCTGAGCCGAAGGCAGACGCTTCACTGACTGAGCCACCCAGGCGTCCCCACACTGTGATCTTGAAATGCAATTTCTTACAAAAATAAACCAGGGCTTTTTGGAGAAACGGCCGATTCCGGGTCTGTGGCGGGAAATGGACAAGATGAGCCCAGAACACCCAGACCCTCCAGAGAGCAAGAAAGCCGCCGCAGACCAGGGTCATGTCGAAAGGTCTCCGGGTCCAACTTGCAGACGTGTCTACTGGCCAAAGAGGTCAAGTTCAGCTGGAAAAAGCATCATACTTGCAAATGATTGAGACTTTCAACTATGTCCACATCCATGTGTCCACGGTGAGTAAACAAAGATGCTGACCGGTCACCTGCACGGGGTGATAGCGGGTCAGTTCATTGCCCCCACACTGGCAGTAAGAAGGAGAGACTCCAGTATTTTCAAAGGGCACAGTTGAACCATCTTGTCTAGCGAGGGTAACGGGAGCTGACACGGGAGACAGAGCCGCTGGGCAGCCGTTTCTGTAGAGGGGAGGTAAGGCTCTGCCATCATGCGGCCCGTCCCACAGCTGCAGGGGGGTGGGGTGGGGGGCACAGTTTCCTTTCTTGGCCTGGACGGCAGTTAAAGGGGCTTCCGTTGATGACACTTCACTAAGCTGTACATATGTTATGTGTGTTTCTCTGTAGATGTTTTATCTTACGATGCAAAAGTGAACAAATAAAAGATTCTCTTTAAGATGGTAGAAGCTGTTCCCCTAATGGGGCAGGCTTGTTGCTATTGCTACTCCCAAGAACATTGGAAAACCCAATTAAAGGCCAGTAGGAATAATTAGGGACAGCAGACCACGGACAGCTTCCTGGAGGAGGTGAAGCTTGAAGAGTGGAAGGGATTTGGTTTAGACCAGGGCTTCTCAACCTTAACACTGTTGAAATTTGGGGTGGAGAATTCCTTGTTGTTGGGGCTGGCCTGTGCACTGCAGGATTTCAGCAGCACCCCGGTCTCTGCCCACTAGATGCCAGGGGCCCCTCCTCCCCCAGATGGGACATTAAATGTTTCCAGAAATTACCAAATGTCTCCTGGGGACAAAATTTCCCCAGTTGAGAACCACTGGTTTAGAGAACCAGAAACAAAGTACAAATGAATAAAAACCCAGAACTTCTTGGGAGTCTCTGCTTGTAGATACTCCTCTGCTTTCTTTGGATTCTGGACCCGTGACAGAGCAGAGTGGCCCCAGCCATCCCCCCTCCCACAGTCCTATCCCCGGATCTTTGCTAGTCTGCCCCTCTGATCACTTAGGCTCCAGCCCCCTTGGTCGCCCTCCCCCTAGTCCCAGCCCTGACACCACAGAGTCTGTGTCCTGCCCGAGCTCCTGCAGGCCTGCCCGGGGTCAGGGCTGGGGGCCCCGTGACCCTGGCTGTGGCCAGAGTCAGGAGGCAGGATGGTCACAGACACCCCCCTGGTGCTAGAACACGTGCTTCCACCCTCACCAGCTGGAGGAGGAACCCGGAGCCGGAGAGGGAAGGGCCAGGCTGCAGCTGAGCAGGGGCTTGGATTTGCCTAAGATTTCATTTGAAGCAAAGAATTCCGCTGTTTTAGAAACAAGTTCTCAGAGTGTCTGGGTGGCTCAGTCGGGTGTCTAACTCGTGGTCTTGGCTTCGGTCGTGATCTCAGGGTGGTGGGATCGAGCCCCACATCCGGCTCCGCGCTCAGCAGAGAGTCTGCTTGTCCCTCTCCCTCTGCCCCTCCCCCTGTCCGGGCTCTCTTGCGAGCAAGCTCTCTCTCTCTCTCAAATAAATAAATAAATAAATAAATAAATAAATAAATAAATAAAATTTTTAAAAAACAAGTTCTCAAACCACGAATCTAGATTACCTATGGTTAGAGACCACAATGAGTGCTGGAGAAGCCAAGACAGGCGGGTGTCCCGAGGAGTGAGGACAACGTGGGCCCGGTGAAGGTGGCGGGCGCGGCTGATGTCCTGACGGTGGCGGACTCTCCCGTCCTCTGTGGCTGTGTACCAACCCCCAGAACTCGCCACCGTGCTGCTGGGCTCATGGATTCTGGGGCCACGAGTTTGGATAGGGCTCGGAGGCGGGGCAACAGCTTGTCTCTGCTCCACGACACCCGGGGCCTCGGCTGGGGCGACTACCGTGACGGAGACCCGGAGGCTGCAGCCACCTGCAGGCTTCTTCACTCACATGCCAGGGCGGCTGCCAGACGGGGCTCCGCTGGGGCCGGCGACTGGAGCCCGCCGTGCGGCCTCACCGTGGAGCCGGGCTTCCTCACCACACGGCGGCCACGTTTGAAGAGGGAGCATCCCGAGGGGAAACATCTGGAGAGGCGCCGTCCGAGGAAACCAGACAGCAGGTCCGAGGGCTTTTGTGACCCGGCCTCGGGAGGCCGTGCAGCGTGACGTCCGCTGCACAGTGTTAGAGTGCTCACCAAACAGCTAGGCTCGAGGGGCCGGGACACACAGCCCCGCTCTCGGCGGGATGAGTGCCAAGGATTTTGCAGTCATTGTTTTAAAAACCACCATGTTGACCGTTACTGAGCACGTCCTCCGTGCGAGGTACTGTGCAAAGGCGCAGCCGCCCAAACCATCTGAAGTCGTCGGCAGTGTGGGTCCCTCCCTACAGAAGAGGAAACCAAGGGTAAAGGGAGCCTGGTGCCGAGCTAGTAAGTGGCAGAGGCCATGTCCAGACCCACGTCCCTCCCCTGGTTGAAAACCACCTATTTCTGCCAGGTGCACTTAGAATAAACTCAGCCTCCCCACCCTGACCAGGAAGACCTTGCCTCATCTGGCCCTGCCTCATCACTGTCTCCTCTCCTGTCCCATTCTTCCCGCTCAACACACTCTCCAGCTACACTGGACACGACACACGGGCCCATCGGGGGCTCTGCCCCAGCCGTCCCCCCTCCCACAGTCCTATCCCCGGATCTCTGCTCGTCTGCCCCTCGGATCACTTAGGCTCCAGCCCCCTTGGTCGCCCTCCCCCGCATCCCAGCCCTGGTGCAGACTGAAACAATTTCACTGATGTGTTTGTTTTATTCTTGGCCTCCACCTGCTGGAGTGTAGGATCGAGAGAGGACACTGTGCCTTTCCTGTGGCTGGAGGTACCTTCAGCCCCTGCCCAGGCCTGACACATAGTAGGCACTCAGCGGACACAGTCAGGGGCTGGTGAGTGAGTGTGCGTGCCCGACTCCGCACCCAGCGCTCCACCAGTGTGTAGTCCCGCCCAGTTGCCCAGCACGCCTCCATTGCCCCATGCCTACTGCAGGCAGAGTGGAGGTGTGTCGTTACTCATGATGGACTCAGCGAGAGCGTGCCCGGTTTTAGGGGGAACTTCAAGTCTGTGCTGTCCAGTTTTCTCTCTGGCCCACACTGCCTTGAACTGTTTGTTTGACAGGTGGAGAAACTAAGGCCTTGAGCTGCCCCAGGCTATGTAGCTGGCCGGTGGTGGCAGGATCAACACAGGGCCCTCAGGGCCATCCGAGGCCCACCTTCCTGATGAGGAATGCAGTTCCTAGATGCAGGCGACTTGCCTGGGGTCACCTGGCTCCTAAATGCGAAGCTGGGGCTAGAACCTGTCCCTCCTGGGGTTCCTGGGCCCTCCGAGGCCTCCCAGACTCATCTGCAGTACCCGCCAGCCTGGCCTCCGACCCCCGGAACTGAGGGCCACCCCTGTGGGAGCTGCTGGTGAACAGGACCTGACCGACCCCAAGGAACCCCCTCTAAAGAGATAAGAAAACCCTCTGAAAGGATCTCCAGCCCCGCACCAGCATTTCCTGTTTCCAGGAGAGCCGGCCAAGGGCTGTGTCTGTGCGCTTCCGGAACAGCGGCTGAGTGAGGTGCTCCCGGGGGACGGGCGGGCCGCAGACCCGCAGCTTCTGCACAAAGCAAGGAAGCATGATGTCACCAGAGGGAGGTAAACAGAAGGACACTTCCTCTTTCGCTTCCACAGGGCTCCTGCCTGATTCAGAAGGTTCTCGAACTACAGAAGAGTTTCCCTCCCAGCCTGGACAGGGGCTCAGTGAGCTCTTCTGGGGCTGCCCCCTTATTGGGACAGGGAGGGTTAGAAACAAACAAGGCAGCTGGAAGTCTTAGAGCGCACAGCGCCAGAATCCCAGAGCCAGGAGGGGTTTCCATGCTGACAGCAGCCCCCACCCCATCCCGCCCCCTTCAAGGGTGGGGAAACTCAGTCCCCAAGCGTTCAAGTGACCTCTGCACAGATGACTTGTTACCACCGTGAACAGACAAGGCCTCAATCCTGTGGTTTGGGGTCTCAGGAAACACGACTCACCCAAGTAACTTCCTCGCTGTTGTGTCCAGATGCCCACATTTCCACCTTTTCTTGTTTACTCCCTGGGGTGTCTCAGCTGGAGCAGGAGGGACACCCCGGTTAGGGGGGCTTCAGTTCTGCCGTAGCAAGTCCTCTTCTCTCTCTCTGGTCTCAGTCTCCTCCCCAATGGAAGGGGCACTGGCACTGAGGCAGAGTATGTGCAGATCCCACCTTGGGGACCAGCCCAGAGTGGGTGCTTAAGACTGCTTTCTGTACAATGGAGATCAGGATTATACCTTCTGTAGCCATTAAGACTAGGCAACGTGTGTCAGAAAACCTCTAAAAGTGGCAGTTTATGCAAGATAAAAGTTTGGTTTTTTCTTACGTTAGAAACATCTGGAATTACACAGTCATCAGAGACCCAGCTGCCTCTAATCTTTCTGCACTGCCATCCTATCACCTTGTGGTACAAAGTGGCTGCTGGAGATCCAGTCATCACATCCTAGCTCTGGGGAACAGGAAGGAGGAATGAGGAAGAGGGTCGTGCATTTGAACTTTCCTAGAAGCCTCACACAATGGCTCCTCACTCATTCCTATTTTCAAGAAAGGATGGGAAATGTCATTTTTTTAGCTGGGCACATTGCCATCCCAAGCAATATAAAGGTTCTGTTAGGGGCACCTGGATGGCTCAGTTGGTTAAGTGTCTACCTTCAGCTCAGGTCATGATCCTGGGGTGCTGGGATCGAGTCCCGCATTGGGCTCCCTGCTCAGCGGGGAGTCTGCTTCTCCCTCTCCCTCTGCTGCTCCCCCTGCTTGTGCTCTCTCTCTTACTCACTCTCTTTCTTTCTCAAATAAATAAATAAAATCTTTAAAAAAAAAATAAAGGTTCTGTTAGTAAGGAAGAAGAGGATAATGGATATCGGGAGACCAACAGTCTCCTATGCGCCCTCCTCAACCTCATGGCTGATAAGGTGCTCTATTAACTGCAATCATTAATCAAATATAAGGAACTGAATATCAGAAAAAATAAAATTAAAATAGATTTTTTTAAATGACCCTGTTTTCACAAAGATGGCACCAAAGCAAAGAAGGAAGCCCCTGCCCACACCGGACCCTGAGCCAAAGCAAACACCGAGGAGGCCAGAAGGCAGTGTGAGGGCGTCATGGACACAAGGAAGATGTCACATCACCATGTTCGGCAGCCCAGATGCCTTGGGGAGGGAGCCCCCGGGAGCAGCGAGCTTGAGCCCTCATCGGGTCCCCCAGGCCGCAGAGTGGGCCATGAAGAAGACAGAGGAGCACCCAATGTCCTTTCTGGGTGCCCAGGCCGGGAGGGCGCTCCTTGGCATCATGTGGCCAAGGCCAGCTCCCTGGCGGGCAGAGAGGCCTGTGCTCAATTGGCTCCAGCCTGTGATGCTTTGGACGTTCTGATCCCAGAACTCCTCCCGTCCTGCATCCTCTGTGACCTCCTCCCTGGCTGCTCACCCCTCGCTCCCCTGCACCGGCCACCCTTGTTTTGCCACGACTTATTCCAGGCCCCCTGCTGCACTTCCATTAGGGCCTTTTTTCTTGGTGGTGAAAAACATATACGTTTAGCATTAGCCGGTTGGACATGGTTTCAATGACTCCAATTTTGGGAACACCGGGAGTTCTGGGCCAGAGGGCTGCTTAGGCTTCCCAGAGCTGCTGGGGCCGCTGTGCTGAGAAGGGAGGCCGGGCAAGGACAGGGTCCAATTAGGTGTTGCTTCTGTCGGGGGAGGGGTGGGGGGGGTGGGCAGGAATGACCTGGGCTCTGTCCTTGATTTGCAAAGCAGCTTTGAAGAGAAGAGAGAGGCCTCATACTCATTCATTCATGTAAGACCACCACCCAGGCCCCAAACCTGCTGTCTCAGGTGGGTCACACCGAAACCCACCCAATGGGGCACTCAGCCTTCAATGGGGCCCACGTGTATGGGGTCAGGGAATCGGGTGGGGGCAGCCAGCTCTAAGCTCACTGGGAGTTTTCAGTGACCCAGCCAATAACAAGGGCCCATTGCAGGGTCCCCAGCCTGTTCGCCTGATAGTCCTGCCTCTGAGCCAGGAAGGGGCCTCCCCACGGACATTTTGGTTGGAGCGGTTCCTCGGGAGTGGGGCTGTCAGTGCAGGGACAGTCCTGGGTAAGCCAGGCCGCGGGCAGCCCAGCTTCTGCTCACACGGCCTCCCCCCATGGGGCCCCTCCCTGCCTGGCAGCACTCTGGTGGCCTCACTTAGTGCGTTGTTTTGGATGAACTGCTTCTGTGTCTGTTTGCTGGGCCAGCAGTTAAGCTCCTCCCAGGTAGAGACCCTGCCTGGCTCCCCTTGGTGCCTCCCTATTCTAGCTCCGTGTCTGAGTGCCCGCCATCCCTAGACTGAGACTTAGCACCTTGTTCTCAGAGTCACTCCTTCTAATTACAAAGTGGGATATGGCACAGGCCAGGATGCACCTGCTGGGTAAGCCAGGGCAGCTCCAGGGAGGAGGCTCGCTGAGTGGGGAGGTGGGGAAGGGAAAATGGCATGGAAGGGTCTGGAAGGGCCTGGAGAATTAGACGCTGCTGAGCCTCTTCTAGTTGGGTGGGAGTTGGGTGTGTGGGGAGCAGGAGTTGAGACGGCACAGGCCAGCCTGTGTGGGGCCTGGAACGCCGTGTAGAGGGTTGCAGGTCGTCTTGAGGGCACCAGGGAGCCATGGAGCACCCTAAGCAGCGAGGCATAGGACAATCCAATCACGGGTGCAGCAGCTGGAGGGCCTTGCCAGACTCCAGGCACCACCCCCAGCCTTCTGCTCAGCTCGGTCTGCACCAGGGGCCACGTCCCACAGCATGAAGCAGCAGTGAGGACCGGACCCCTCTGCCAACAAGTGGCTGTCCAGCAGGCCAAGCGCAACTAGGGGGCCTGGCAGGCTCCCTGTGGCTATAGCATCCGCTCAAGAGGGCAGTCGAGGTCAGGCCAAGGCCCCAGCTGGGGGCAAAGGGGGCTCTGCCAGGCCAGGCTGGGGACCTGAGTGCCAGGCTGGGCATGGAGGGCAGCCCGGGGTGGCCACCAGGAGCCCTGGCTAGGAGGCAGGTGGGGGACCTGCCAGACGGCCAGGTAACAAAGATGCCCTGCGTTAAGGTGCTGTTGAGTGATGGGGATCAGGTTTGGCGGCAAAGGATCGATGCTCCACTCCACTGTATCCCGAGGGCTCACTGGGCCTCTGGGGATGGACGGACGTGCGGGCTTGGCTCCCAGCTCCAGACCCACCTCGGGATGCCTCCACACCTGACTTTTATGAAGTAGGTCTAACAGGAGTGCTGGCCCAGAGCGTGGTGTGGGCTGGGGGTCAGTGGGAGAAGCACGACCAGAGACCCTCGAACGGAGCGGGCATCCAGGAACCCTTGGCTCCAGTAATCACCAGCTGAAGACACTGAGAAGCTCTAGGCCCCAATGTTCTGTGGTGTGAAATGGGATACTCGTTCTTATCTCATGAAATGTGGTGAAGATCCGATAATAAAATATGTAGATAACGCTACGGCTGGACAGAGGGCACTATGGTCAACCCGCAGGTCTCTTCAAACACCGAGATTTTACAAAGAGCTCTGCGAAGGTCTGCAAGTTGTGAAGAAGCTGGAACGTCCCCGCACGTGTTGTTCATTTGTTTCTCCTGGTGGATTTTTTTCCCCACGGAATCATCAATTGAGCATTTGTCCAATACATCAAGTGCGGATGAGCCAGGAAGGTTAAGCCAGAGCGCTGGTGCGGGGAGAGCAGGCGCTTAGCCTTCCTGCTACGAGGAGCAGGGTGAGAACAAGCTGCTTTCGGGAAGACTGGACCCCAGAGCCGGCGGTCACCCAGCTGCTGTCAGCCCGGGGAAGCGGCGACGAGGCCTCCTGACCCGTCTGGAGGCTGAGAAGCCTGATGCAGAGATGAGGGCATGACATGCACCCAGTCTGTTCCAGGAGAAGAGATTTTATATAAATGCACTTTCGGCTAAAGAAAGATTTCACAGTAAGGGAAAGAGCAGAGTTACGGGTTGACTTGGCACTTTCATTTACGATTCTTTAGAAAGGGTTTAATTAGAACAGGTTGCAAATGGCTGTAGGAAAACCGCCTCAGTACACAGTAAGCCAGAGTCCTCTTTCTAAGTCCTCCGATTGCTACATTTGGGGCGGGGTGCCATGGCGTCGGGGAGGGTCGCCCTGTTTGACTTAGATTCCCGCAGTGGCACGAGACAGTCACTCGGTCACTCAAGCGGGGAGCGATGCAGCTGGGGCCGTGCCCGGCTGGCTCCAGGAGCTGTGCTTCTCTGTGCCCGGCACCGGCGGAATGGCTGCTTCTGAGAAGGAAGGACTGACACCAGGCTTAGCAAGCCCCCCAGCACACCTGGGGGCAAGCATGCAGAGCAGCGCCACCAGGCCCGGGGGCGTCTTGGAGCGTGGCCTGGAGCAGGGACCTGACACTCTGGGGAGGTCTGGGGTGCAGGGACCTGCTGACTTATCTCTGCATCCCTGACACAGAGTAGATGCTCAGTGAACGCCATTGTAGGGGCATTGGGGAGTCTGTCTCTAGATGCCCTTTTCAGAGAGTCATTAAATATGGGCCAATACTGTGCATGAAAAACAGAAGGGCGGCCTTGCCCTCAGGCCGGGTTTAGGGCCTACCCTAATCCGGGATGGCCTCGTTTTATAGCAGCTTCACATCCGCAAAGATGCTATTTCCAAGTAAGGTCATGTTCCGAGGCTCAGGGGACATGACTTCTGAGGGACCCTTTTCCCTCCGTCTAAGAGTCTGAGGGATCCCCCTGCTCCTTCCCCATGTTATCTCCCAGCTGTCCCCTGATACATTCCCATGTGAGGTCTGCTTCTCAGGGGTGCAGGGCTGATGCACAAACAGAGCTGTGGGGCGAGAGGCTGGGCTCGTCCCAGGGCGGGGCGGGTGAGGGGCGTCCAGAGTGGCCCCCACAGGCCCAAGACTGGCTGCCGCCTGGACAGGCATCTGGTGGGGGCCAGGGGGTGGGGTCGGGACTCTGTGGAGGCAGGTTTGGAGGAAGGAGAGGCACCAAGTGGTGCTGAGAGTACTCGAGGACATGTCCTGGGGCCCAGGGGTCATTGCAGGACGCTGGGCCGGCCGCTGACCTCATCAGTCCCCAGCCTGTGCCAGGGTGAGGGACACAGGGGGCCCTGCGGGTGTGCCGTGCCCCGCCTACAGGAGCTGCCTGGGAGGGTGGGAGCTGGTTCCGTTGTCCAAGAGACCCAGGTCACAGTGCTGACCTGAGGCCGGCACAGAGGCCCAGGCAGAACCAGGAATGGCCAGAGAGGAGCAGAGGAGGGGTGAGGGCCAGTGTGGGATGCCGCAGGGGAAGGCTATGGGCAAGTTCTGGGTGGGTGCAAGGGTGCCCCTAGGTTCCTGTGCCCCTCTCCTGGGTTTCCAGCCCCCGACTAGAAGGAAAGCAGGTAGACACCACCCTGCCTGCAGCCCCCTGGCCGGCAGGGGAGGAGGACCCCAGCCTGGGTCAGTGGCAGGTGAGGAGCTGTCTCCATTCTCCAGGGTCTGACCCCCAGTGGGAGCAGGAATGAGCTCCTGAACCCCCTTGCAGGGCGAGGGCTGTGTTTCAGGTAGTGAAAACGTCTGGGACCCAAAGCCTGTGTTGCTTTTAACGAAAGGCACCCTGGCTGACTCTCCCCACCAGGCCCTTCCAGACCATTTGATGTCAGCGTCCCCAGTCCTCCCACGCGGGGTGGGGCATCTCTCCCAGGGAGCCCTGCTCAGCGCCTGGGGCCTTCACCCTCAGCGGGAGTGTTCCTAGATGCATCGGGAGAAGTGGGAGTGGCTCCTTCCTTCCATGAAGCCCGAGCGCAGTCCTTGGAAGGGCTCCAGCGCTTGATGAGGACGTCTCAGTGGGTCAGGGGTGAATGGGGGAGGGGGTGACCCAGGTCCCGGGATCCACTGAGTCCACTGTCCACCAGATAGCTCTCGGTCTCCCTCCTCCCCAGGTGTGCACGTGCACACGCACACTCACTCACGTGCAGAGGCAAACACAGGTGTAAGTGCCCACCTGGAAATGTCGGAGCCAGCTGGGGGGAGGGGGGTGGGGCTAGGCAGCAGGGGGCCCTCCAGGCCTCTGCCCCTCCTTGACCCTGGGGTCAGCCTGGCTTTGGCTTTTGAGGTGAAGAGGGAGAGATTGGACAGGAGAGCCCCACTGCCACTCTGACCTGAGCTGGCCCAAGGGACCCACTTCCTGGCTGGGGCCCCCAGCAAGCCCAGCACTTCTGAGCCTTCTCTGTGGGTGGGAGCAGGACCACCCTCCTGGGCTGGTGGGAGGGAGTGTGCCCTGCTAGGACTGGCCTCCTCAGGCTCCTTCAAGAGCCCTGGGAGGATGAATCCCCTCTCTTTTGGGAAGGTGGTATTTCCAGTCTGGCGTTGGAGGCTCCCCTCTGAGTCCCTGAGGCCCTGCTCTGTCCTCTCTGAGCTTCGTTCAGGACCCAGCTGGAAGCCCTGCCTTGGGGGTTGGGGAGACAGGGAGGCCACCAGCCCACCCCGGTGTCTATGCCAAATGCACTATGTGTGGGGAGACAGGCCCCAACTGGATTTACAAAGCACCGTGAGGTGACAGCCTTGAACTCTCTAGCAAATGTTAGAACCCCTGCAGAGGGGCGGTGGGGCCCACGGGGTGAGCCTGTCCAGCCGGGGAAGGCTCCGGCCACGCCCAGAGAAGCAGGTCGGCCTCGGGCAGGGGCCTGGGCTTCGGAGGCAGGCTGACCCAGGTGTGCATCCTCACCCTGACCACTGTACGCTCCTGGGTCAGCGGCTGGCCTGGCTGAGCCTCGCGTCCTGATCTACCAAATGGGGTGGCACATTGTCGTGGTGTTGCAGAGACAATCGATAAGAGAACGCATGTGTGTACATAAGCACCGATTGGGGGAAGAGTCAGCAGACTTTGCCATCATTACCACGGCCTGCCCCTCACCTCTGTCGGCCCCGGCCAGGCTGGGTAGTGTTGCAGAGGGTCCCAAGGAGGGGAGAGTCCAGGGCAGGGTGGGGTAGGGGCATCTGTCTTGTACTAAGGGTCCACCACTCATGCGGTCTGCCTGGCTCTCCTCCCTTGCAGCTGGCGAAGGGTGGAGGGTGGGCTTGTAGGGGTCTTTCTGCCTCCAACGCTCGTGCCCTTTGCACTGGGCGGAACATAGGGCAGCACACTGTCTTCTGAAAAGTGCCGTGTGAGAGGGCCTGCACTGAGGCTCCGGAGCCAGGAGCAAGTGAGGGGGCAGGCTGGCCAGTAGGTCGGAAGCCCAGGGGCAGGCACAGTGGACACGGGCCTCATGGTCAGAGGAACATGACGAGGGCCTGAGAGGTGTGTTGGGGTGCAGAGGGTCGCCCTAACCTGGGAAGCAGGGAGGCAGGTGCAGGGGGGCTTCCTGGAGGAGGTGGTATTTGAACCAATGAAAGGTAAGTCAGAGTTATCAGGGAGGGAAGGGGGAAGAGCATTCTAGGGCAGCCGGAACCACAGGTGCCAAAGAAAATAACCTTGAGTCACCTTGGGCCTCCCTCAAGTGCAGGGTAGCGCCTGACTTCCTCTTTTCCACCCATTTACTGTTAGCTTTCTATTTTTACTTGTCTTGATTCCCGGTCTGGATGGGTTAAGATAGTTCTCACATCTGTCCCCTCCTCCCGCCTGAGCGGACCACAGCGGCAGCCGACGACCCGTCGGGCAGGGCGGGCTTCCCTGTTTCCTGTGGAAGTCACCTTTTGTCCCCATTCTCTCAGCCTGCCCGCTGTCTCGGGGCGTCTGGGACAGGTGCATGGGGTCTGAAGTGGGGGAAGTGCTCTCCACGCACTCGCATTGTTTTAAACACAATGCTGCTCCAGAAATAGACGAGACCCTTGGCTTTCTCTTTTTTCATATTTACAAAGTATTTCGTATTTACAAAGAATATGTCTAATTGTAACACGGGCACTCCTGCCCCACCTGCCGAACACTCAGACGGCCACCGCTCCCGTCCCGAACACAGTGTCAGCCCCCCTTGCTCTGCCTTATACTTTTCCTGCCAAGGTGTGTTCTGTCCATGCTTGGACTTTGTTAAATGGCGCCAGAGCGTGTGTTTTCCTGTGACTTCATCCTTTTACTCAATGTTAGGTCAGTGAATCTCTGCTGGATGACAGGCACCCTGCAGCGCAGCTAGACCCTAACCGATGGACGGGGGACTTTATTCTTCTATTCA
This sequence comes from Halichoerus grypus, assembly GCF_964656455.1. Classification (NCBI taxonomy): domain Eukaryota; kingdom Metazoa; phylum Chordata; class Mammalia; order Carnivora; family Phocidae; genus Halichoerus; species Halichoerus grypus. The sequence goes on along the minus strand of NC_135716.1, from coordinate 2,927,824 downwards.
TCAGATACTCCTTGTGCACCTGTTACGTTGCGCCAGACGTGGAGCCAGGCCCTGGGAACTGACGTGCGCAGAGCGCAAAGAGCCTGCCCGGGGTCCCCCCGCCTGCTGGCGCGGGCTGGGTCCCTGTCGGGGCAGATCCGGTTTCAGCCCCACGACACCCCGGGACTGTTGGCCACAGCGGTGGCCAGCACGCAGTAGACACGCAGCAAGCGTTTGTCGGCAGCACTGAATGTTGTTCTTTAGGGGAGAGAAGTACTGTTATTCCGTTTTGCCACTGACAACGTGGAGCCTGGAGCCCGTGCTTGAGAAGCACGGCTGGGTCTGGGCATCGCCGAGGATCCCCGCAGGACCCCAGGGCCCGGCCCGACACGTGGTCCTCCGCCGCTCAGGGGAGGGCCTGGCGGAGGGCTTGTGGACCTGTGGCCCGGGTGAAGGGCCACCCTTTGCGCCTGTCCAAACCCTGTGACATGCTGAGCTCAGGGATTACACGGTCTCCCAGTGAAGCCAGCGGTGGGCACGTACTAACACACGGCTTCCTCTGGTTTATGAATATTCGGAAGAGAAAACTGCTTTCGACAGTGGGGTTCCAGCAGCTTAGGGCAGCAGCGGGCTGTCTGGACAGGTCAGAGGCGTTTGGTAAGGTGGCCCTCTTGAGGCGTGGCTGCAACGACGTGTAGTAGCCCCTGTCCCTTTGCTGTGACCCCATCTCTCCGGATGATGGCTCGGGCTTCGCCTGCTGGGCAGCCACTCCGCGTACCCCCTGTTGGAGCTGCACCTTTCTCACAATCCCCCTGTCCTTCCCCACCTAGGAGCGGGACGAAAGAGGCCCAGCCTGAAGCACAGCAGTACACGACTTGCTAACCATGCGTGTACACACACATGCACACACATGCGTGCACACACACACAGCCCGCAGGATGCCCTGTTTAGATGTCCACAGGCCAGGTCATCGGTCCCTCTGAGGCTCCTCCGCCCCACTCACCTGCCTGGTCCTGACGAGAGACGTTCCTGTGAGCGAGGGCCTGCTCTGTGCTGGGCTCTGATTCAGTGGGCATCTCAGCCACTGTCCCTGCCCTGGCAGCTGACGGACCAGCAGGAGGGCAGAACATCACGCCTCTAGAGGACGATGTCGTCCATGCTGGGGAGGTGGCATGGGGGCCCGTCATCTGCGCGGGCACAGAGGAGAAGCCTGGACTTGCCCCTTCCCCCCCCCAGCCCCCTCCCTGTCCTGGCCATCCTGCCCTCTGAGTGTTCCTCACTCTGAGCCCTCCCCACTCTGCACCCACTGCTCACGCAGACCCCTCGCTCCCCTGCCTGATGACTGTAGAGCTCGGATTCCACTCCGGCCTCCGCCCTGCAGCCCGAGTCAGTCTCCTCAAATACCTAACTGGCCCCATTTCTTTCCTGGGCCAAGTCCTCAGCCCCTTGCCACTATCCGCAGGACAGAGGCCAGCCTCCTGAGCCTGGCGCCTGAGCCTTCCCAACCTGGCCCTTGCCCTGTCTCCAGCTGCCTTCGTCCCTCCCCGAGGTGTGTGTGGGGCCCCCGCCACGCCCTGGGCCCACCTCCGTCCCCAGCTCCCCGGCTGCAGGACCCACGTACGCGCTTATGGGGCTCTGCACACGCCGCGCCGTCCCTCTGCCTCCCCTGCCGTGCTCTCCTGGCCTTTTCTCCCTGGAAAATGCCTCTTCAGCTTCATGGTTGGTCTCAGGGGTTTCTTCTCTTGCCTGAGCCCCGCCCCCCAACACTGCTCTGATTCCTCAGCGCCTCTGCCTCTCTCTCTGCACTGGGTACGCACCTCCTGCACTGGGAGCTGCTGGGGGGAAGGCAGGGAGGGCTTGTATTTTATTCTTTGTGTGCCCAGCTATTATCACAGGACCAGACATATAGTAGGTGCTCAATAAACATCCCAACAGAAATGAGGACCCTGAGGCTCAGGAGGTGGGGTGGCTTCCGAGCTAGTGACTTCGGACAGCTTGGATCTGGAAGTGTCCCTGTCTGACTTCTTCAGAGTGAACATTTTCTCCTGACACGCTGGTCCCCTCGTTTCCTGGAGAAAACTGTTTTTCTTTGTTTACAGATACGTAAACTTCACCAAGAAAAGTCAAAGCCTGGTTTATATTTTCACATGGAAAACCAGCTAGCCCTCAGCTCAGGATTTTTGTGAGGAATAAATAATTTAAATGTTCAAAAACCAGCTGTAATGCAGCTCTGTGTTGCTGGGGAAGGAGAGAAGTGCCCGGACCTTCCGGAACGCTTGGTCTCCTGGGCCCGACATACATCGAGTGAGGGAAGAGGCAGGAAAATGCTCTGGATCCCTGCAGGGTTAATTTATTCATAAGAAATAACAGAAAAATGTTCAATAGGCAAACGTCTGGTGAAGGTGCCAAAGGCCAAGGCAGCCCATCCTTCGGAAGCTGGGCCATGGGAGGCAGAGGAGGTGTGAGCAGGACGCACAGAAAACCTCAGGGGAGGGCTGACCCAGCCTGTCCAGGGGTAGAAAGAGGACACTCCCCTGGGGCATTTGGACCCTGGAGACAGGACAAGAGGAGTAGCTGAGCCAGAAAGGCTTAGGGAAGAGAAAGGAAGAGTAAGAAACAAGTTTGTGATGATGCATGGGAGGCCAAGACAAGCCCTCAGCCGCCCTCACCCTGTGTGCTCCGGGCCGTGAATTCCTTCTTTGTCTGATGCGAAAATCCGGCCCCTGCTTTCTTTCTGGTGGCGTTTTCTGACTTACCCTTGACCTTCATTTTACTTTTAATCATCTGGTGGAATTTTGTGTTAGGTCCGTTCCTTGTTACCAGCATTGCACTGGATTTTGTATTTTGACCCGTTCTCCAGGTCTGTTTTTCACCTGGAAAGTTTCACACATCTGCATGAAAATATATTCGTTCTATATTGTAAAGGAAAACACAATAGGTTACAAAGCAGTCTGCTTAGTATCAGCTCACAAATGTAGGATTAAATCCCAAATTGTGTGTGCGGGAGCACGTGCGTACACAGACGTACACCGAAAACTTAACTACTTATCCTGTGTGGTGTGAGCTTTTTTCTTTTTGCTTAGATGTATTTTTTCATGAACACGTGCCACACACACACAAAGAAAGTTTTATAAGAGTCAAATAATTTGCAACTAGCTTATAAGGGCAATGGGGGCACCTCAACTCTTGATGGAAGAACCTCGGATTACCTCTGGAGCTCTCAGCCGGAGGAATAAAACGGGCAATGATTACAGGAAAGACGAACACCAGCTGGAACATGGTGAAGAGCAGCCAAACGCCGCAGAGCGCACTCAGCAGCGGGCATGGCAGGTCAGCCGCACGTGGATGTTTGCGTGCCGTGGGCTCTGGGGTTATGCGTGTCTACTTACCATGAAGTCAGAGGATGGGCCCTGTAGATAATTCCTATAAACGTGAGAGCAGAAGGTCATGCTGATTGCACCTGACCATCGACCGTGGTCTGCGTGATGCTGGACCCTCAGAACAACCCTGCGCAGTAGGTAGCACTATTCCATTGGACAGGCGAGAAACCGAGGCCCAGAGAGATAAAGTCACTTGCCCAAGGTCAAAGACTTAGCAAATATTGGAATCAGGATCTGCAGCAGGCAATTGAGAATGAGGAGGCTGGAACCCTGAGTTGGGCGTTGTAGTGTTCAGAGGGAGAGAGCCCCTCCCACTGGGGGAGGAGGTGAGAGATGCAGGTGCAGTCCGCAGGGGAGGTGTGTTCCAGGCAGCCTGCAGGGAGGCGGAAAGCACCATGCATTTGATGGGGGGGGGACCCTGAGCAAGTCTGTGTAGCGTAGGAGAGGCACAGGGAGTGGTGGGGCTGGAGACATTGCGGCCAGACTTCGAAGGGCCCGTATGCCTCCGAGGTCGGACTTGTAAAGATTCAAATGTCCCGGGGCGCCTGGGTGGCTCAGTCATTAAGCCTCTGCCTTCGGCTCAGGTCATGGTCCCAGGGTCCTGGGATCGAGCCCCACATCGGGCTCCCTGCTCCGTGGGAAGCCTGCTTCTCCCTCTCCCTCTCCCCCTGCTTGTGTTCCCTCTCTCGCTGTCTCTCTCTCTGTCAAATAAATAAATAAAATCTTAAAAAAAAAAAAAGATTCAAATGTCCCTGCTCTCAGCACGAGGCGCTTCCACAGCCACTGGTGTGTTCAGTTTTCCCACAGCCAGTGAGGTGGGCGTCATCCCTGTTTTACAGATAAGGAAACAGGCAAATATTTCTCCCATTCTGTGGGTTCCCTTTTTACGATTTTGATAGTGTCCTTTGATGCACAAAAAGTTTTTAATTTTGATGAAGTCAGTTTATCTATTTTCTCTTTCATTGCCTGTGTTTTCTGTGTCATATGCAAGAAATCATTGCCAAATCCAATGTTATGAAGCTTTCCCTCTATTCCCCATATTTAACAGAATTTTAACACCTGAACCACTGCTAAAATGCACAAGGTACATTGCTATGTACCACCGTTTGAGACTGTACCCTCCTAAACTCCATTAGAGGGGCGCCTGGGTGATGGTGGAGCGTCGGACTCTTGGTTTTGGCTCAGGTGGTGGTCTTGGGGTTGTGGGATCCAGCCCTGCGGGGAATCTGCTGGAGATTCTCTCCTTCTCCCTCTGCCCCTCCCCCACATTGCACGGGGTGCACACGCTCTCGAAGTAATAAATAAATCTTAAAAAAAATAAACTCCATTAAAAATAATTTATTGAGGTGAAATTCCATAGCATAAAATTAGCCTTTTCAAAGTCAACAGTTTGGTGCTGTTCAGCACACTCACAACGGTGTGCCCATCCCCCATTCTTGCCTCTGTCCTTTACGGTTTACAAACAATTTTCATATCTATTTTCTCCTTTGCTCTTTACAGTAATCCTGAGAGTGAGACAGCACAGCAAGGCTGCTCCTCAGGCTGGGGGGTGCCCGCAGCGAGAGCCCCTGTGCAGCGGGCACAGTGACAGCGAGCTCTCCAGCCAGTCCCACCTGTCCCTTCCCCGACTCCAGGAGGGGGCGGTGCTACGCCCTGTGCAAGGGTCTTGTTAGCCAGGCTCCACATGCTCCCCCTTCTCCCTGCATTGTCTGCCTCTAGGTGACCCTAATGAGGCTTTTCCACCTAGCCTCTGATGGCTGCTTATCTGCACTTCTGTGTCCTGCCCCATCAGGGCTTTCTCAAGGACGGGGCACTCTGCAGGCCTTGTGCAGGTGTCTGTGGCATGAGCGCTGGGGACTCACTGAAAAGCACAGAGTGAGGAAGGAGCCCTGTGGAGGACCTCTGGCCTTCTTGGGTGGTAAGGGTGAGGTTCAGAGAAGGAGAACCTCACAGCCCCGTGCACGGCCGGAGCCAGGCCGAGACCCATTCCTACCTGGAGTTCCCTTCCTCAAACCCACCCTTGCACCTCTTGGAGGAAAAGGGACACTGCTCTCCCCTGAGCCTCATGGGGCCTTCGTGACAGCTGCCAAGTGGTTACCATCCCAAATCCTGACCACACCCAGCGGTATTTGAGCAAACAGGAAGCCGCCAAGGCTGAGGGCCCGTGAGGAGCTTGGCTGTCCCACAGCTCACACAGAGACAGGCTCCAGCTCAGGTCCCCAGAGCCCAGGGCTTTGCTGCCTTCCTGGAGTGGCTCATGCCTCCAAGCCGCAGCAGTGAGCCTCTCCTGGGCACTGGGGATTCACGGGTAACTCCCCCCTGCCCTGTGCTGAGGCCACCAACAACGAAAACACCATGGAGAGAGCCAGACAAGCATGAGCAAAAGCTGTCCTTTTTTTTGAAGTCAGTGACTGTAACTGTTTGTCTCATTGGTAACTACCAATGAGATCCATGGGCGCCAGGCAGCCTCCAGACCTAAGTGAGAACCAGCAGTGACCCACAGCCAATAGGTCACTTAGTAAGTGAAACTCAGATCCCATGAGTCAGGCTGCGGGCAGTGGGGGCCTCACCCAGGCTGGGAAGGATGGAGGAATACCTGCCCCCCCAGATCCAGGCCCACTCCATCCCCCTTGTGATGCCAACATTACTTTGTTCCTTTTCTTCTCAGGCTGATGACAGATGTTTGACATTATTATTAAGCATTTGAGGTTTTTAAAAAAATGAATCATAAATTATTAGAACTAAAAAAATTCCTTTGGAATCATTTCCCGCCCTTTTTTTTTTAGATTTTATTATTTATTTATTTGAGCAAGGACAAGAGTGAGAGAGCACAAGCAGGGGGAGCAGCAGAGGGAGAAGCAAGCTCACCACTGAGCAGGGCTCCCAATGTGGGGCTCCATCCCAGGACCCTGAGATCATGACCTGAGCCCAAGGCAGACGTGTCACCGACTGAGCCACCCAGGCGCCCCACTTGCTTGGTTTTATAGATGCGTATGCTGGGGTCCAGAGAGGGGTAGGGATGTGCTCAAGGTCGGCGGTGGGCAGGCAGAGCTGGGACTGGGACCGGGCACGAAAGCCAGCCTCCTGGGCCCAGCCTGTGGCTGGGGGAGGCCCACGATCCCCCGGGATCAGGCCTGCGTGGAGCTGGCCAGGTCCGGACCCTGTCTCCTCATCTCTGCGCTCCCAGGCTCCATCCATTCCAGCGGTGCCCACCCCGCCAAGTTTCCTGCTGAATATTGCTCAACCTCTCATTGGACAGGGCCAGCAAGGTTAACCGGGCAGAGTTATTAACCAGGAATGGATCTTGCTACCCCTTCCCCGCCAGCCTTTTCTGCGGACCACGCCCGGCCAACTCCGCTGTCCAGGGCGCAGGAGGGCTTCCAAGAGGCAGCGAGAGCCGGCGTCGCTCCCGGCCTGGGTCTTCCTCCGTTCCCTGGGAAGGGGACTGCCGGCGGGGCGTGGCCAATGGAAGGGGCTGCGCGCGCAGACACCGCGCACGCGCCAGGACCCGCGGGCCGGTTCGGAAATGACCTGGCGCGGGGCCTCGCGGGCGCCCCGGCCAGACCCCGCCCTCGCGGTCTCCCCGCCAGACCGCGCCCCCAATGGGCCCCGCCCCGCCCCGTTAAGACTAGTTCAGGCGCAGCCGGCCCCGCCCCCAGGAAGGCCCCGCCCCGTCGGACCCCGCCGGCCCCGCCCCCAGGGAGGCCCGCCCCGCGGACGGCTCTCTGCGCGGACCCGGGGCTGGCTGTGGGGCGCCCGGGTGCTGTGTCAGGCGGCGCTGCGCGGGGCGCGGGGCCGGGGTCGGGGTCGGCGGCCCGTGGCGCCCGAGTGGGGTGCGCCCAGCGGGCCGCGGCCGCCGAGCAACGATGGCGGAGGCCGCGCCGCCGCACCTGGCGCTGCCCTCAGGGCTGCTGGAGCTGTGCGCGCTGCTGGGGCCCTCCCGGGACAGCCTCCGCGGCCCCGACCAGGTAAGGGAGCAGGTAAGGGCCGACGGGGAAACTGAGGCGGGACGCGGCCGGGCGGCGGCTAGGCTCGGAGCCCGGGTCTGGCCCCGGCGCCCCGGGCGTCCGCGGGGTGGGGGCGGTGCGCGGGGCTCCGGCCAGGCCCCCCCGCCCCCCCGCAGCTCGTCCGGTGCGGGGACCGTGGCTGTCCTCCCGGCCGCGGAGGAGTCGCGGGGGGCTGCGGGCCGGGGAGCGCTCGCCGGAGAGGAGCGCGGGCTCTGAGGACGCCCCTCCAGGTGCTCCGCCTCGCGCCCCTCGGCCTTCGGGACGCACACCTGGGCAGGGTGAAGGCGGCGGCGGGGGGGTGGGGGGGAGGTGCGGCCGGGGCGCCTGCGGGGCGTCCGCGAAGAAAGGATTCCATTCATTACCCCGGACTTACTGTCTCCTCGGTGGTGGGTGCTGTTCCCGGCACAGCATCGTGAGGTTTGGGGTTTTAGATGTAAGGGCCGCTTCTAAATGTTCTGCATTTAGTCGTTTTGCGATGAAACCTTGCCATTTTTCTCACTTGCAGAAAAGGCTGCCCCCCCCCCCGCCCCTTTTCTCCTTCTCTGTGTCCTAGCGGTCAGAGTGACAAACCTTTTCCCGGAAAGCAGCAGTTTTGGACATTCTCATTCTTTGTGCTTCTTTCCTGTGCCCTCACTTTTTCTTAGTTGTGCAACCCAGGCTTTCTTTTGAATCGGTTTGTGGCCCTCTTTTTCTCTGGGTCCAGGATGTCCATATGAGTCTGTTTGTGGCATTTTTCTCTGGTTAGTAGTGATGCCCAGAGTACTCAGAGATTCCCGGCTCTTCTGCCCAGTTATCTGGGCAAGTCCTCATCCCATTCTGGAGGACAGCAGGGAGAGGCACAGGAAGGCACCTGAGTATTTAGGACTGCAGAGTTGAAGGGTTGAGGTCATCAGATACTGCTAGATACTGCTAAAATTAACTGGACAAATGTCTCTTAATGTCTTGGTAGTCTCCTTAACTTTTTTTTTTCTTCAAGATTTTATTTACTTGAGAGAGGGAGAGAGATAGCGAGAAAGAGAGAGAGAGAGAGCGCGCGAGCAGAAGGGGGGAGGGGCAGAGGGAGAAGCAGAAGCAGACTCCCCGCTGAGCAGGGAGCCCCACAAGGGGCTCCATCCCAGGATCCCAGGATCATGACCTGGGCAGATTGCAGATGCTTAACCGACTGAGCCACCCAGGTGCCCCGTCTCCTTGACTTTAATACAGAGCCGACTTGGATGGTTTCTGCATTTCCCTCCTCCTTTCTTACTCCCCAAACCCCAGTGATGTCTGCATCCCCTTTTGACCTCTGTCTCCCCTGACCCTCATCGATTGAGTTATTTCTCTGCCTCTAATTTGCCAAATGGCATTTCCTCCTTTTTCTTCTCATAGGAAATGACTTGGTTTCAGTTGCTTCTTGGGTGATTTCAACACATGTGTTGGTTGCCCCAGGGTGAGACATGTCTTGAGAGTAGGGTGAATCAGCTGCAATGTGCACAGGGGTGCTTTCCTGACCCAAACAGGCCGCGGCTTTCCCGGGCGAGCGGCGGTTTGCTACTCTGCATTTTAACTATTATCCTTTTTATCCCACACCCTGATTCTGTTCGGGGTTCAGCAGAAGGTAGAGAGCAACTATTTGGAGTAGGAAAAAGGCAGCCTTACGGGATGGGTCCAACTTCCTGGAGTGAGCCTCCTTTAAGGCCGATGTTGACGTTACAGTTAACCAAACATATGACTTCATTTGGCTACTTTTACTGTATAGCAGTTCTATTTCCAACGTCTGAGGCTTTTTTAGAACTTTGAAAATCACCATTTCTCTGTCGTTGAGGCATTCCTGCTTGGTGACAGATGAAAACAAGCCCGAAAGTATGAGAAACATCCAATTTAATGTTAGGGTAGTAAGGAGCCCTACCTTCCCATTTCATTTCTTAGATGGGGTGGTTCTTGTTTTGTGAGGATAGTGACAAAGACTTGGAGAATACAGGTCCGTCCCCATGTGAGTTTCTGTGCTTGGTTACATTTCCCTCCACTCCGTGGTTGCCGTGGAGACTAGGCGTGGGGTATGGAAGGATGCACCGCTAACCCTCCCAGTGGACCGAGAGCAGTGTCCATAGAGTAGGTCACTAGCATAATTCTTGCCTGTGAAGGCAACACTGTAACGGTTCTTAGTGGAGAGCATCCTGGCTTTTGGTTTCTAGAGCAGCACAGTCCACCAGAACTTTCTGAATGATGACACCAGTGTTCTTCATCTTTGCCATCCAGTAGGCAGCCACTAGCCACATGTGGCTACCAGGTGCTTGAAGCGTGGCTAGTGCCACCGAGGAACTGGATTTTAAATTTCATTTAATTTTAATTAATTTCAATTTAAATAGCCACATGGCTCTTAATGGTGTTGGACACACAGTTCTAGAGCATTAAAAAAAATCTATTGTTTTCTGTTTTATTTCACAAATGTTGGCCCATCCTATATGAAGATCAGTGCCCCTCTGTAATCTAACAAATAAATCTGTGACGCTATGAGTTAGGGTGTTGTGTGTCTTACTTATTAGCTCTGGTTTTGGGGACTGAAATGGTTGTTACCCAGTAGGAGTTAGTAAATTGGTGTCTGCGAGAGAAGAGCAGGAATGACTGTCACCAGACTGTCACCAACGGACCTTGTCTTGTCCGTAGGGGAGGAGGGACAGTTGCAATGCTCTGGGATCCAGGACGGTGCTTTCAGGAACTTATTCTGAATAAGTCGGTCATGTGCAAATATGTATGGCAGTCACTGTTCACTGCTGCCTTTGCTCAGGTTGTGTGTGTGACGAAGAACTGAGAGCGTACCAGCTGTCCCTCGGTAGGGGATGGGGCAGATACGTTACTGAGTCATCCCCTTGTGGCCCCATACAGCTGTGACAGGGAAATCAGCCACACTGTGTGCTTAAGTGGGGAAAAAAGCTTAGTGGAACCGTTAAAAGGAGATGATTGTATGTAGAGAGAAAAATCATATTGATATACACCTAAGAAATAGGAAGACTGTATCCTACACTGTGACAGGGTATTACCCACCATTTCATGGAATTAGGGGGAGGGCCTTTCCTTTCCATTCTTATTTTTTATTCTTCCTGTATTGTTGTTAGCTTTAAAACATGAGAGTGTGTTACTTATCCAACCAGGAAAGACAGCAAGGATATATGTTCAGAGGAAAAACAGGTGTGTGATGAACTGCCAAATGCCAAGTCGGCTGAATTTGGGCCATTTCACTTTAAGTGACTAGGTAAATAGAGGGAGCAAGAGGTAGTTTATTGGTGTTAGCATGATGACCGTGTTCCATTCAGACCGAATGTGCCCTAAGTGATCACGGAGTGCCAGGATATGAACGGATGAGCAGCATCCACTGAGAACCATCTTCTGTGCTGAATGTGGGGACACAGAGTGAAACCATACAATCCCCGCATCCCCCACCAACTCTGAAGGTGATACAGTACCACCGTGGGGGGCATCGATGCTCTAGAGGTGCTGGGCCAGGGCAGATGGAGGTGGAAAGAGGTGCTCTAGGAGGTGACGAGGTGAGGAGGTGAGGAGGGAGGGAATGTGGAGGTAGAAGGAGGTGCTCGAGGAGGGGCGGAGCCAGGGCCTTAATGGCCTGGAAGAGGCACCTTGCCCTGGCTGCAGGTGAGGAAATTCTCCCTCCAGTGGGGGTGAAGGGGAGGGGGGGTCCCTGGTGAAGAGGTGGAGTGGGGAGGGGGCTGGGCACGTGTCAGGCCCCTGGAGCGGGGCCTGAGTGGAGAGCAGGGAAGAGCGTTGGAACATGGGCGCTTGTGTCTGGAGACTGAGGTTCGGTGGTGCACGGCTTTGGGGGCGCCCTGGCTTTGGAAGCAGGCTGGCCTGCTGCTCAGGGCTGCAGTCCAGGTCGTCATCCTGCCCTGTGACACAGGCACACGTGTGACATGTGCACGGAATACGTAGTAGTAACGATGACATGGAGACAGACTTGGTTTCCATTCTGGTGGAGGGACAGAGGTGGTCTGTGAGGCTGGTTTGAGCCCATCGAAGGGTCTGTGGGGGTAAAAAGCTGACACCAGCTGGGAGGCGCCACTGCCCGTCGGGGCGGGTGATGAGGTCACATGGGGTCTTTTTTTTTTTTGTTTTAAGATTTTTATTTATTTGAGAGCAAGAGTGTATGCAGAAGCAGGGAGGGGAGAGGGGCAGAGTGCCAGAGGGAGAAGCAGGCTCCCCGCCGAGCAGGGAGCCCGACGCGGGGCTCGATCCCAGGACCCTGGGACCATGACCTGAGCCGAAGGCAGACGCTTCACCGACTGAGCCCCCCGGCGCCCCTTTGTGAGAGTGGACAGAGGTGCAGGCGGGGCGCCCTGGGCCAGGTGGGAGGAGGTGATGTGATTCTCATGGCAGAAACCTTGGAGGATTAGTTTGTGGCGAATCTGTACCTCTGCTAAGCCACAGGGGACTGTTTGGAAATGTGCAGATGGGGTGGCACTGGGGCTGCTCTTAGAGACCTTCCTGAGGCCAGGGGCCCTGAAGTGTGGGTTTGCAGATGGGAGTGAGGAGCAGGGGCCGGAGGGCCGGCTCTGAGACCCGAGGGTCACTGTCTTTATCACAGGGGAGCGTATGGGTAGAAGCTTGGGTTTTAGGGGAATCAGCCAGAGCTTAATTTTTTTTTTTTTAAAGATTTTATTTATTTATTCATAAGAGACAGAGAGAGAGAGAGAGAGGCAGGCTCTCCGCTGAGCAGGGAGCCCGATGCGGGACTCGATCCCAGGACCCTGGGATCATGACCTGAGCCGAAGGCAGATGCTTAACCATCTGAGCCACCCAGGCACCCCAGAGCTTAATTTTTGAAGCTATAATTTCAGGGACCCGCCAGGTACGTTGGGAGGCAGTTGGGTGCAGTCTGGGACTGGAAAGAGGTCTGAGCTGGCGGTGGGATTCTGGGCGCCGTCCCCAAGTGAGGACACCACGTGAGTGTGGAGATTGCCGGCCAGGCCAGGCGCTTGAGGCGGGGCAAGGAGTCAGCCCTGGCCTGGGGGGGGGGGTGTGTCAGCCTGGAAGGAGCTGCCTGCCGGGGCCCTACCCAGGAGCGTCAGGGCGGAGGGAAAGAGCAGAGGGGAAGTTGCAGGAAAGGGGTAGGCTCCACAGTGTGGCCACCTGTGCCCAGTCCTCACGGATGTGATGTTTGATGTGAGCAAGGAGCGGACGCACGTACTTTCATAGTTAAATAGGTCTGAACTGCTGGATTTTGACAGGAAAGTTTTAAAAAAGGTTTTATATAACTCAATATATGGTTTCCTTTCATGCCTGATACACAGAGACTTAAAAATTATCCGATAATACGGATTTCCCATGTCTGGTCTTTGTTCCTGCTGGTATTAAACTTTCTTCCAAATATAAAGAAATTGTTGCCTGAATTTAAATTATACAGCATAAAAATAAGCATTTTGAGTTTAGAGAGTGTATTTACTGATGGCATTTCCTTGTATGAATCCGCTCAAGGGTAAGAGTTCCCCTTTGGTTCCATGATTCTTACTGAAACCGGGATGCTGGCCATCCCTTTCCTGCCAGTGACGATTCCATTTCTTCTGGTGACAATGACGTCCTTCCTGATGCCCTGAGTCCCTCAGAGATCTTCGATCGCCCACTGCCCACCCCACCCGGGCGTCCTCCCACCTTCCCACGTGCTTGCCACCCAGCGAATCCCGCCTTTGACTTCTCTGTTTCTCCGCCAGCTTGGAGCTGACCGCCTGCTCGCTGTCACGGCTGCTGACCTCCCCCCGGGAGCTCAGGGAGCAGCCTGGCAGCTGCCGGTGCGGCTCGGGCTCTCGGCCATCGTAGCTGGACAGAACGGAGACCGGAGGCAGAGCCCGTGCTCTTTATCTTATCTGGGGGGAAGAGTGAAAAGACAAAAGGTTTTGTAAAAATCGGGTACCAAGTTAAAGTTTAAAAGTGTTCAGGCCGAATGGCCCTGTTGCATAGATCCTGGGCGACCATGTGGTTGCTGGAGGAAGGGTGCGTCTCTTCTCTCTGAGGCCGGGAGTCCTTCTCACCCCGCAGTCTGTGTCCCCAGGTCAGTGGCGACAGGACCACTGGCGTGGGGCAGGGCGTCAGCACCCCATCTGTACCAGGCCGGACAGTATGCGGGGCGCCTCCTCCCCAGCCTGCGAGGGCATTGGGGCCTCCCGTGTGGGGGGTCAGGGTTGAGCCCTTGACCTGCGACCTTGCCCCCTGGAGAGGGAAGCTCAGGGATGCGGCATTCGCTGCTGCGGTCCTTGCAAAGCCGGATTGGAACTCACGTCTGCCTGTTGGCCGGGCTCGGACTGTCAGGCTGTGTGCCCAGGGGCAGCCAAAGAGCCAGACCCCGCGCCGCGGGTGACTTGCCTGAATGCATGGCCTGACGGGTCCCTAAAAGGAGCTTCTGTGCGGTCCTTCCTGTCCCGGGCCACTGTGGGTGAGGCCACACACACGGGTGTGGAACCCGTGCTCGGTGGTGGGTCAGGGGGAACAAAGTGACAGCGGGTCTCGGATGGAAGGCGCACAGCAGAGCAAGGGTCGGCGCCACCGGCTTACTCGTATTTCTCCCTGCTTCAGATGTCCCTGAAGAACGGGGTCCGCAGCGCCTCTTCTCTCGATCCGGAGGTCCTGTCCATTTTTGTGCCTCCTTTCATCACTAAGGAGGACAGTCAGATGGCTGGTGCCCCCTGTGTGACTCTGAGCAAGACCAGAAGGCGCTCCTTCAGAAAGAAGAAGGACAAACCCAAAACAGAGCCCTGGAAGGGCCTCCCTCTTGAAGACGTTAGTGTCCCCAACGGCGTGGACCTGCTTGCCCTGCCTCAGCTCTGCTTCCCAGGTATCCCCTGCCCTGCTTTCCTGCCGCACCCACGGTGCTTTCTAGAAACCACGTCGAGAAAGGGTGACAGATGGGGGGCTGGTGACCCCTGGCAGCCTCAAGGTCGAACTGTGGGACTCAGTTCTCTTAAGCTTGGGGGTTTGGGAGCTGAAGGATGCGTGGCCCACGACGTAGTGCAGCTCCCGTTTTGGAGAATGAGTCCCAGACGAGGGGCTGTGCGGATTGCCAGCATGGTTGGTAGGTGTGCTTTCCAAGGATTTTCACCTTCGATTGACAGGCCATTCTTCAGAGGTCTGGTAGGTGGGTCAAGAAGAGTCCATTTAGCCTGCGGCATCTGCCCCCCCCCCCCCGCCCCCAAGTGTGCTTCCATCCAGGCTCCCCAGCCCCTGTTTTCTGTGCCTCCAGAGCCCACAGCCCAGGCTCACATGCTTTCCCCACCTGGCCCGTTCCCGGCAGTGGGTGGCCCTCATGTTTTCCACTGGTCTTTGAGAAACACCGAGTGGCTGTTGTAGAAAACTCAGACTAGGGACTTGCCTTCCCTCATTCCCGGAATGGAAGATTCCATCAGGAATGGGTGCTGTCTCCTGGTCTCAGGGATTATAACCCAGGGACAGCTGGGACACCCTCAGGCCTGCTGTGCTCAGAAACGGGTGCCTCCTCCAGGCGCATCCCGAAGGGTTTATCTGCGGTTGTCCTCGTGTTCCTTTGCTAAATTCTGCAGAGCACAGAGGGCGGCCGAGAAATGGGTACCGCAGAGGGATGAAGGGGCCACGGCTGGCTATGGCCTGATCCCCCAGATGCCACAGCTGGCCGGGCGAGGACGGGTTCCGTAGGCCATGAAGTGGGCTCGTGGACAGCCCAGGCTTGGAGGCGGATGCTGCGGGGCCGTGATGAGATTTCCTCTTCTTTCTCCGTCCGCAGGGGGCGTGTACGTGGCCTCGGAACCGAGGGAGGACTGTGTCCACTTCCTGGTGCTGACCGATGTCTGTGGGAACAGAACGTACGGCGTGGTTGCCCAGTACTACCGACCCCTACACGTACGTGACTGCCGTGAATTCCCTCTGAAATCGGGCTGTCGTGGTTTTCATTTTTGCCGAAACACACATCACAAACCACCACCACTCTAATCACTCTAGCGTGTACGGGTCAGTGGCCCTAAGTACACTCCCGGTGGTGGGCAGCCCCCACTGCGTCTGGTTCCAAAAGATGTCCGTCACCCCGAAAGTCCCTCCCCCGGCCCCCATTCTGCCTCCACGGATTTGCCTGCTCCGGACTCCTGGTGTCAGTGGACTCAGGCTGCATATGGCCTCTGTATCCGGCTTCTTCCACTCAGTGGACGGGTTCAGAGTTCCTCCACGTTGGGGCAGCAACGCCTCTGTTCTTGTGGCCGAGTCCCACTGCCCCGTGGGTGTGAGCCGAAGCTTGTTGCCCACGCGTCCACGAAGGGGCACTCAGGTTCTTTTGTGCAGGGTGACGGCTTTGCGCCTCCCGAGCATGACTCGGCCCTCCCCCACCTGGCAGGGCCACCTATACGAGCCTCTCGGGAGCTCGCAGGGGCCGCCACACACCTGAAGAGGCGGGGTGACCCACTGCCTGTGTCCAGAGGGTTTCCAGAAGCAGCAGGGGCCCCGGTGCTTCATCCGGGGAAGTCCAGGAGTCCGACACCGAGGGGGAGGTGGCTGCCCGGATTTTCCTCCCCACTCTGCCATCAGAGGCTGGGCCACCTGCAGTGGGAGAATTATCCCCAAGTGTCGGGGGACATAAGGTGCAGCTCGATGGGCTGTGTTCCTTCACGCCTGTGGAGTGGCACGGACATGCCTGATGTGCGTCAGAAACACGTGGGAGCCCAGCATTCTGCTGAGGTCTGAGTGCGCAACCTCAGTGTCTGGACTAGGCGTCCCCAGGGCGGGCGGCGGGTGGCGCGGGGAGGCCACCGCTTGCGGCCGGGCGTGTGGGCTGTTGTGCCCGCGGCACTGACGGCCTGCCCACCTGCCTGGGGTAGGTAGGGGCGGGTGACGAGACGGGAGGGGGGCCGAGTTCCTGCCCCTCCCTGGTAGTGCTTCCGGCAGAGACAGCACGGGAGGCTGCATCATTCAGGGTGGTGCTTGGGAGCTCGTCTGTGGAGTGATTGCTATGAGAAGTGCATATTATTTTTATTATCATTAAATACATTTAAAAGAGGTCACAGCCCTGCGCTTTGCATATGACTCCCCCCTACACCTGGTTGCTGGTGTGTGCATGGCCCCTTGCCTGTCCTCTCAGTGCCTGCGTGGTTTTGGGGTGACCCTGGGCCCTACGTGCCGGCCTCCCCTCCGTCCCCGCATGTCCATGACCAGCCACGCCCCTTCCTGCGCTCCTGTCTTTCCGTGGACTGCACGTGCAGCCCCTCCCGGAGTGCGGAGGGCACCGTGGTCCGCATATGCGAGCCGCCCACTCGAGGCACGCCCCTCCTGCGCAGTCATTCATTTAGTCCACACCACAGCGAACGAGGCTGTGAACCCAGTGTCATCCCCGTTTTACAGATGAAGCAAGCAGTCGCACAGGGAGGCGAGGTGACTTGCCTGGGGGCCCCCGGCACACTGACTTGACGGCAGTAGGCCCTGGTTCAGTGTCGGTGGGTAGACGGATGGCGTCTCCCCCTCCCTGTCTTGCAAGACCCTCACGTTCACACCATTCCCAGGTGAAGCTGTTATCACACCTGCCATCCCTGCTGAAAAACCCCGAACAACCCTCCGCGGGGGCCAGATTGTGGCCCCCAGTGATGCGCCACCCGTCAGCTCCGCAGTGGTCTGTGCCTTCTGGAATCCCGGCGCCGGGTGCTTTCTCCAGCTGAGACCCCCCCCGCAAACACACACAAATGCTCTAATGCTGCAGCTTCTTTCCTTTGTAAGCAGAGCCCGTGGCCCCTTCTGGGTCTTACTGTGTTCTCACTGTGCGTCCCTTCCCACCCGGGCGGGGACATGTCTCACCATCTCCACCACCTCAGCACGTCACCGACAGCAGGCACCGGGGGGGCCCATCCGCGCTGACTGGGACTCACGGGGACACCAGGAGGGCCGTCCGCACTGACTAGGGCTCACGGTGACATGGGGCGGGGGCCCGTCCACGCTGACTGGGACTCACGGTGACACGGGGGGGCCTGTCCGCGCTGACTGGGACTCACGGTGACGCGGGGCGGGGGCCCGTCTGCGCTGACTGGGACTCACGGTGACACGGGGGGGGCCCGTCTGCGCTGACTGGGACTCACGGTGACACCGGCGGGGCCCATCCGCGCTGACTGGGACTCACGGTGACATGGGGGGGGCCGTCCACGCTGACTGGGACTCATGGTGACACGGGGGGGGCCGTCCGCGCTGACTAGGACTCACGGTGACATGGGGCGGGGCCTGTCCGCGCTGACTGGGACTCACGGTGACATGGGGGGGGCCCGTCCACGCTGACTGGGACTCACGGTGACACTGGAGGGAGCGCGGGCCGGGCGGTGGGGGAGCAGGATGCTGTCTGGGCCCCTGTGCTCTCGCTTCTGTCTGCAGAGGCCCACGCTGCTGAGGATAGAAGCCAGGACCAGCTGGGTCAGGAGGTGACACGGGTCTGTTGCTTTCTCTCCAGGACGAGTCATGTTTCTACAACGGCAAGGCGCACTGGGAGCCGTCCTGGCCGACCGCGGGCGTGGCTGGCTGCTTCGTACCCTTCGCTGTGTGCGTGGTCTCCAAGCTCCCCTATTACAACGCCCTCAAGGACTGCCTGTCCTGGTGAGCCCGCGCGCTGCCCATGTGTCTGCGAGGCCACCCCGGCGCTGGTGGGCCGTGGGCGGGCTCTGGTTTGGCCACGGGCGCTCCATGAAGGCCCAGAGGCTTCCGGAGGTGGTAGCGTATGGGGAAGGTCTGCCAGACAAGGGAGGATGAAACCAAACTGTGGGAAGTAAGATTAGTATGGAGGATTTTATGTTTGTTTGGTTTTTTAAAAAAGATGTCCATCAGAAACAGCTCTTCTCCTGGCTGAGAGAATCAGGAGACGACCACTGTCAGTCCTGTTGAGTTCATGACAGTTAACAAATTTTCTTTTTGGGGGGTGGAATCTTTGAGTGCCTTAATGCTGATATTGAGTAGAAAGGCTGAGGACAGAGAAGTTTTGAAAACTCCAGAGAGCATCGCGCTCACCGCCTGTTGTCGGGGGACGATCGTGGCGTGTGGACACGGTCCAGCCCCCGGCCACACGCACCCGGGCCTCCTGGTTTTCATTCTCACCAAGTTCTAGTCTTGGAATTCACGGTGGTTTCGTTAAACACAGAGGCGATCAACGGAGGTTTGCCTTAATGTCGTAATACCCACCCACCGCGCCTGGCAAGTCAGACTCCTGGAAAAGACCGTCATTTTGGTTCTCACGCTGTGGTCAGAGGGACGAGCAGGAATCCTTCCTGACCAAACTCACAACTTTGGGAACTCAAGTTCCAGCACCTTAGTGTTTTAGTTTTCAGAATGTGGCTGGTCTTTGCACATGGTTTGGGTCTAGCCTGGGTTTTATTGCCCCCGACAGAGAACAGAGCGCTTGCTTGGTCTCCCTCCAGGACTTGAGCGCGTGCGCGTTCATTAATGCGTGTCTGCCCGGGCGTGGGCGGTGAAGGGATGATAAATCAGGACAGGGTCCCCTTTTCTTAATTAACTGATAATCTTCAGCACCTGAAGGTAGATGGCTTGTCCACCCCTCTTCAGTTTCCTCGTCTGTGAAGTGGGGGTGGTGGTTACACCCTTTCTTGAACGGAACAGGTTCTGGCCGCTTGTCGCCGTCCTTCCGAGGAGGGCAGCCCCTGCGCCACTTTCTCAGACCTTGTACACATGATCATTCATGTGTGACTCCCCACAAATACCATCCTGCTAGACACTGATGCAAACGAATGTTTAACTCGAACGTGTTCAGTTGCCACACTTCTTGAGTGTTCTCTCTCTCGATGCTCATCGCTGAATGACCCGAACTAGAAAATAGAAAAACAAATGACAGAAATCCAAGCGGCACTTTATAAACACAGATTTATAGATTTTTAAAATCTGTTTTTCTGCTATAATGCTAGCATGTAAACTATGCCTCTGCGTGGACAGAAATTGGGAGAGAATGCTTAGCTGTGTTTGCGGAATTAGATTATGGAAAGTCTTTGTTCTTTTTTTATTTTTTAAACTTGATACTATTCTTTTACAATAAATAAAATGTGGAGGAATATTGAATTATCTCCAAGTCCTGACACTGACTCAGGAAGAGCTATGATTTGTTACTAAAGTAAGAGCGTGAGCGCGCGGCTCGCCGGGACCGCGGGGGGCCTGCTGTGCTGGGCGAGGCCGGGGTCTGCCCCAGGACACCCAGGCGGGGTGTCCGGGGCAGTTGGCTGCATTTTGCCAAATGTAGACACCATGTGACCACCACCGCTGTTAAGACAGAGAACATTTTCACCACCCCCGAAGTTCCCTCACGCCCTGTGGTGCTGCCCAGCCCCTCTGCCCCCGGGCACCTGCTGGTCCATTGTGCATTTCAATCGGTTCGGCTGTGCCTTGAACAACATGGTTTGCAGTGTGCCTGTCCACATACACCCGATTTTTTTCGACAAGTACAGTAATGTAAATGCATAATGTAAATGTATTTTCTCTTCCTTAGGATTTTCTTAAAAACATTTTCTTTTCTCTAGCTCACTTTATTGTAAGAATACGGCATATAATGCATATAACATACAAAATACCTGTTAATTGTTCGTGTCATCGGTGAGGCTTCTAGTCAGCAGTGGGCTATTAGCCGTTAAGATTTTGGGGGGGTGAGAAGTTCTACGCAGGTTTTCAACTGCGTGGGGCATGGGCGCCTTTAACCCCTCACATTGGTCAAGGGCCAACCATACTTCAAAAGTCAGAATGTATTTGTGAAACAAATGTGGTCAAGCACTTTCCTTTGAGATGTTTACTCGCTGCTGAAGTATGACCCAGACAGAAATTGCATGAATTCCAGCCGTGTAACCAGCACCCACAGCAAGAAAAGAACATGACCAGCCCCCCAACACCGCACTTCCCCGGCACCCCCCTGCAGGCAGCTCCGACCCTGGGCAGGCCACGCCCGGCTGTCTCACGTCCGGGGGGTCGTCCCCCTGTTGCTGGAAGGGCCTGGGGCTGCCGGCGTAGGCAGACATGTCAGCGCTGATTAGAAATGCTAAAATGACAATTGGGGGCTGATACTTACTTTGTGATGTGATTTTTTTTTTATTTTAGTTTGTTGACTCACCTGAAGCTCTGTAAAGATTTTGAAGTTGACAATCACATAAAAGATTTTGCTGCAAAACTGTCTTTAATACCTAGCCCGCCGCCTGGACCACTTCACTTGGTAATTAAATCTGAAATTTTGTCTTTTCTTTGCAAATAGTAAAAGTCCTATGACGACGATGGTTTTAATGTTTTAAACTGTTTCTTATGTTCCAGTGTGTTTAAATTATGCTTCTCAAGTTCCTTACAGAATCATCTTATTATGCCATTTCTAAAGATGAGTTTGCCTGGTGGCCCGTGATACGCGGTGTGGCGCCTGTGATGGGTCCCCTTAGTGCTTAAGACATCGGTTCGTTACTGGCTGTGCAAAAAACATACAGAATTTACTCAAATTACAAATGTTCCTTTGGTTTATTTGTCTGGAATATTGGGTACTGTATTACATCGGTTCATGTTTTCTCCTGTCCAGGGTGATTAATGAAAAGTACTTGGCTTCCTATTTTTTGGTTTTTCCCAGTGCTGTTGAATGAGTGGCCAAGCGTTTCCGGGGATCTGGATTCCCTGGCACGCTTGTCCTGAGATGTTGTTGGCTCTTTCACCACGCAAGGGTTTCAGGCTTAGGACAGTTGCAGAAAGGCAGCCTGCGTTCCCTCTTTGCTGAGTAACGGGCCAAGATGGCTGAGCCGTGATGACACCTGTCTGGCTCAGCATTTTCCAGACTGACGCAACCACCGGACACTTCCTCATTCTCAAACAGGCACCCGCCAAATTAGCGTCTCGAAGCAGGTCATAAATGTCGACTCTATTTCACTCAGTCCTTTCTGGAAGATTAGACATAGAGATCTCGGTTCTCTATATATTAATTATTATTCACAGTTGAAAAATTAATTTTAGGGCGCCTGGGTGGCTCAGTTGGTTAAGCAACTGCCTTCGGCTCAGGTCATGATCCTGGAGTCCCGGGATCGAGTCCCACATCGGGCTCCCTGCTCAGTGGGGAGTCTGCTTCTCCCTCTGATCCTCCCCCTCTCATGCTCTCTGTCCCCCATTCTCTCTCAGATAAATAAAAAAAAAAAAAAAAAATCTTTAAAAAAAAAAAAAAAGAAAAAGAAAAATTAATTTTATTTCGCAGGAGACATGTGATTATGAACTTAAAAATGTATAGTTTTAATACCACCCTACAGTGTGTGGGGTGGGGGTGGGGGGAATCCTGCCAGATGCATTCCAGGCCCAGAGGCAGACAAGGTTGCCTGAGTACCTTGGTTCTGCTCCCAGAAACCTTTGTAGGGACATTTATTGGGTACTTGTTTTCTGCAAGGCCGTCATCTTTATTACATGGATAATTGGTGGTTTTTTATGGTACACTGAAGTCATCAAAGTTTCTGTTCTTGCTCTATTCACTCAGCAAGTATTCCCTGAGGACCGGCTAAGCAGTGAACAAAACCGAGTTCAGGACAGTTTGAGGGTTAACCCTACGTATTATGTTCTGCCTTCGAGCATGAGTAATGCACGAACCGCACCCGTACCAATTTTCTGTACCTGGGAATCTTGGATTAATTCATATTTGGTTCTCCGACTTTTACCCACCCCTGTGAGAGTGTTTCCTGGGGGTCGTTCCTGACACCTCTTCTCTTCACCCCTGCATTCCATCCATCACTCACCCCTGACCAGCCAGCTCCCAGCGTTTGCCTCCAGTTGGCCACGGCCAGCCCCTCATGTGGGGCCACCAATGGGCCACTGTGTGACTTGGGGAGCCGCTGGTCTGTCCACGTCCATTCTTGACCCTTCATTCAGTTCATCCTTTGCATAGTGGCTGCAGGGACTTACCATCTATCCATTGGACTCTCCTTTTGTGCTTAAAACCCCACCATGGCTTCTCGTTGTGTACCTGCAGCCAGTCCTACATCCCGGGCCCCTGTGTCGTCTGCTCTGTGTGCAGCCTCACCCCCTCGCTCACTGTTGTCCAGCCACACTGGGTCTCCCTCCATCCCTCGCACGTGCTGTTCCTGGAGGTCAGGTTCTTCGGGACAGCCTCCACCCCGTCGCTCTGTGCCCCGCTCCCTTCCTGTGGAGCCCAGCACGGTCTGCCGTTGGGGCTCGCGCACGTGTGTGTTTTGTTTTCTCCATCGGCCTCCGAGCGGCATGAGGCAGAGGCCCCGTGCAGAGCTGCATACTCGGCGCTGTTACCGCGCCCGCTGCTGAGCGAATGAATGAACGGATGCGTCGTGTTTCAGGCTTAGCCCGTCGTGTTCTCAGAGTGGGGTCTGCGTCTTGGTTCTTGCGCGTTTGTCCGAACGAGCTGAGCCTGGCTCAGGCTTGCCGCTGTGATCCTCCCTGGCAGCCTCACCAGCTCTGGGACCCCCGTTGATACGTGGCCCTGACCCATCTTTGGGAGTGTTGAGCCACGTGGCTGTTCCTTGTTTTGGAGAAATGTGAGCCAAGATTCTCCTCTAACCCAGGAGCCAATTCAGCAGGAATTTCCAGAACCCACTGCGAATGAATGTCGATGGAGAGGCTTGTAGCTAGTGCTCGGGAGCCGTGGTTCCTGAGAGTCAAGTGCGTGGGTGCTGGGTGGGTCACCTCCGGTCTGTGACAGGGGAGGCGGCGCCCAGCCTCGGCCCAGCCTGGCTCCGTGCCCTTTTGGTGGACAGCGCCTGGACCACTGGCCCGAGGGCAGCAAAGACACCCCGCGCCCCTGGGCCCGCTCTGCCGCTTCTCTGCCCACCAGCGGGTCTGATTTTATGTGCTTTCAGAGCACGGGCCAAGTTATTGGGTGTGCACGCGAAATGGGCATTTTCCTTCTCTCTCTACCTGACTCACTTCCTGTGTTGCTTTGTGTGGGGAACCTGTTATTTGCCTGGGGCTACAGTCAAGCTGAAATTTGGAAAGTGTTTCCCCAAAATATCTCTCCCTCCTCAGTTTCTTCATGATAAGGTGGCGGGGGGACAGCGGAGCCCAGCTCAGAGGGTGTGGGTCTCATGCGCTGCAGTGGACGTGTCCCAGGGGCCCAACAGCGTCACAGAATGACTGGCATTTGTATTTAGTTTTTATCTGTAGTTGGGAAGCCGGTTGACACGTTTATTTTTTGAAATATAAACTTTACAGTTTTTCATAGTTCATCACCACCGGGAGCATGTAACTCTGCTCTACTTTGTTTTGTTTTAAATAAAAAGGATGTTATCGTCCACACAGCACGTCTGCCTTGTTTCTGACGTGTCTTGCTTTTGCAGACCAGTGGGTGACAAGATGGTGCCGTCAGGGGACACTTGCAGAAAGAAGTCTTCCCTTGTCCTCAGGTTCTCTGCACGAGCGTTCACACAGAGCGGTGGTGACACGGGTGTGAGGAGGTGTGGATGGTGAACATTTGTTCTGGAACCTTCTTCCCTAGCCAGTGCTCTGCGTCTCTCCGTGTGTCCTCCTTCCACACTTTTCCTGGCGGGAGCTTCTCTGTCTCCGATTCGAGAATCTTCTCTCTGTGCTTTCGGCCCGGCACTGCTCACACTCGGGTCACTCCATTCTGATGACCCCCGGGGCTCCGGGGGCACCCCTGGGTGCCCCCCCACGAGGCTGACCCCACGGTCAGGAGTGAACTTGCCATCGAGCTGGAAGGCCCCTACCGTCCCCCTCCATCCAGAAGGGGCATTCTGCAGATACTGAATTCGAATTGAAGTGTTATTTTGAAATACTATCATTTGGAAAAATAAAGTCTTTCTCAGCGATTTCTTGAAGTCCATGTCTTTAAGGAGCTTTGACAATTATGTTGAAAATACTAAGAGAGTTCGTAATATGCAGTAAGTGTTCTAGCTAAGATTAACCTGATCGTGCTTGACTTGGAACCTGTGCTGATTGGGACACGTGTCCGGGCGTTGGTTAATCTTTGCCAATGAGCAGTTTGCTAATGAATTAAAGAGTTTAGGGAAGATTGGCTGAAAAAGACATTCAGTACTTGATTCATGTATGAGCCTTTCTCAGCGGTTCTGTGTGTCTCTAGACTGTTTTGTTCTGTGACATACGCAGTGACGGTGTGAGTCTTCAAACACGTATCCTAACTCAGACAGCCCTGGAGACTAAACTGAGAGTCTCAGTGCATTTCGGCCTCTGCTGGGAGTGGCTCTCTGAACTAATGACGGAACTTGGTCATCACAGATATTTAACATGAAGCCGCTACAGATCGTGTTTCCCTCCCGTGCGGACCCTGAGAGCCCGCTCATCGACTTGGACCTTCACCTGCCCTTGCTGTGCTTCAGGCCCGAGAAGGTGCTGCAGGTATGTGTCCCCCTGGACCCGGGGCGTCCCTGCTGGTTGGCTCAGTGGGGCATCTAAGCTGTCGTCGTCTGGAGGGCAATGCCAAGGCACGTGTGTTCCAGAACGCACTGGGAATGGTTGCTTTTTGGCTTCAAGCAGACATTCAGGACTGTGTATGCTGTTCACAAGTAGTGCTTTTGGGGGGCTAAAGGGGCTTTCGTCTTGGCAGATGTCAGCCCTTGTGGTTTTAGTGGCGCGATCACACGTGTATTCAGTGCACGCGGTGTTGATTCCCCCCAGATCCTAACGTGCCTCCTCACGGAGCAGCGGATCGTGTTCTTCTCCTCCAACTGGGCCCTGCTGCCCCTGGTTGCCGAGTGCTTCCTGGCCTACCTGCACCCCTTGCAGTGGCAGCACACCTTCGTGCCCGTCCTGTCGCACCAGATGCTGGACTTCGTTATGGCGCCGACGTCCTTCCTCATGGGCTGTCACCTCGACCACTTTGAAGAAGTCAGCAAGGTTAGGCCTCGACCTTTTGCTAGAGAATGTCGGATCCTTGTGACCCCTGCGGGGACCGGCGGGGAGTGGCTTTGAAAGCGCCCCGCAGGGAGGGCCGTGCGCCCTGGCCAGGGAGAATGCGGTCACTCCCGTCCCCGCGGCTCGTGCCCTGGGTGCCACACACGCAGGGTGCTCTCGCGCGTCTGCACCATCCCCCTGTGGTCCTCTGGGCGTGTTCAAGGCCATGGGGTTCTGGGCGCCGGGACCCTGTGTCACCTGCCAGTCTGCTTAAATTCCCGGGGGTCCGCGGCTTCCCGCAGTTCCAGCGAGGAAAGTGCGGGCGTCGGCGCTGATGGAGCCCGCTCTCTGGCCTGGCTGTGGCCCCTTTCTAGTTTTGCGGCCTCGAGTGCGGTCCCAGCCCTTGCCGAGCCTCAGCCTCCTTGCCTCTGAAGCGGGCATGTCCTCCTGGGCCAGGCTCTGAGTGGGGACCACCCCGCACCTGCCGGCACGTGGCAGGGGCTCGGCAGCCCGCAGCAGCCGGTGTCCCTGCTCCAGATCTTGTGTTTCTCTGTGTGGTTCAGCTTCTGTTGTTCAGTAATGCTGTGGGCCCTCCTGCGAGAAGGTGCCTGGCCACGCTGCGTGTCACTCACCGCGTCGGTGGGTGCGTGGGCCTTGCTGCACGTAGTGACCGTTACACACTGTGCTTGACCTTCGGCAGAGCGTTCGGCCCTCTTGTGTCCTAGTCGGAAAAGACAGAGGTTAATTGGACACTTAGGTCATCAGGGTCAGGGTCCCCGACAAGAAGGCAAAAACGCCAGGCCAACTAAGACAAAACCACACTAGCATCCACTTTACACCTTAGACGGGACCACGACAGCATCCTAATGGCCTCTGCAGGAGTGACTTTTGCAAAACATCCGGAAACAAAACAATTAACCATGAAACACTGGTCACTGTCACAAGTTGAGGCAGTTAGTCTCCAGATGTCAGCCCGAAAGACCATCAACACGGGAACGATAACCCGATAGGTAGATGGGGGCATGGTCAAAGCCCTGATTGGCACACCTTAGCGCCCAGTCCACAGGGGCCCACACTCAGGATGCTCAAGATAGTTTCTCAGAGGAGCTTATAAAAAACCCCGGGATTTGAATGCCGAAATGGCAACCCTCTCGGGGAACTTTGTACTATCGCTCAATAAACTTCGCCCTGCTGCCCACCACTCCATCTGGTCACCTCTTCGTTCCTCGAAGCGGTGCGACCAAGAGCTGCGGGCACGGAAGGGAACAAAGATCCTGTAACAGCAGTAAGTGTGCTGGCCCCATTATCGTGGGGGGGACCAAAGGGGCCAATAGTACAGCACTTGGCATACAGTAAGTGCTTAATAATGTACATTTAGATGGTGAGCTAACGTGGATTTGTAATACTGTGATATTGTCGGCAGGCAGAGCAGGTTTGGCTTTCTAAAACACCTTTATTCACATAAAATACCACGAAGTTTGCCTGATTAAAATGTGCAATTCAGTGGCTCTTAGTAACTTGACAGAGTTGTGCCAACTAATTTCCGACATTTTCGGCACCCACAGAGAAGCCCCGTGTGCCTCAGCGTCGCCCCACGCTGTCCTCCGCCCGCCCTGGCCACCCCCACCTGCTTCTGTGTCCGTGGATTCGCCCGTTCCACACGCGTGGTTTGAGGCCCGTAGCTGGCCGTTAGTGGCTTCCTTCGTCAGCACAGCGTGTTCTAGGGTCGTCCATGCCGTCCATCCACGTAGTCGTGGTTCTTGCTGCTGAATAGGATCCTGTTGTGCAAACGTGCCACACTTCGTTTGTCCGTTCATCGATGGGTGATGGACGTTAGAGTTGTTTCGACTTTTGACTGTTGTGCCCGGCGCAGCTGCAAGCCCTCGTGTGCGCGCGAGCTTCTGTGCGGCGTGTGCTCTCCCCCGTGTGGGTACACACCTGTTGCAGACGCTAGCCGTCTAGCCGTGGGAGGGGAGGCCAGGCTGTGAGCGCATTCCCGCCAGCAGCGTGGGGCCGCGATCCTCTGCCTCCTCGCCAGCGCTGGCCCCGTGTGTCCTTCTGGCCGTCGAGGCAAGGGGGACGCGGCGTGTCACGGATCTGATGCGCGTTTCCCCAGCGACTGACACTGCAGCACCTTTGCACGGGGGCCTGGAGCGTTTCAGAGCAAATCCCGGGAAGGTGCCTGGGAAGGTGCCAGGTGCCCCGTTCGGCCCGGCCGCTCCCGGGAGGAGCCAGGTTCTTGCCGAGTTCTTGCCAAAGCCAGTGACTCACCAAGCGACAAACACACTTTGGGGAAAGGCCGTTCAGACCTTCATGGAAGGAACGGAAAATGTCTCCCAGTCTGCCTTGCAAATGAGGAAGAAATAGGGCCATGCTCTGAAGTTGAAAATGTGTGTCTTTTCTTAGTCATTAGGGAAAAAACCATCTTGTTTCAGGCCCTTCCCCGGGGAATGTTTGTGGGCACATCCACCTGACAGCTCCCGTCCACAGTCACGAAGGAGGCCCGCTCAGGGATTTACGTGTTCTGGGAGATTTCAGGACAGGCAGCAGGCTGAAGAGCGTGGGTTGGGTTTGGACGTTTTCCTCTGTAGGGCTGGGGCCTTGGACACGGTCGTGTAGCACGCATGTGCGAGAATGCTCACCTTGCCCAGTCAGCGCCCAGTCAGTGCGCTGGGAGACGGCGTGTGCTCGCTTCATGTGCCACCTGGAACAGGCATTCAGAGCCAGGCCCAAAGGGGGAGCGGCGGGGGGGGGCGGGGGGGGCGGCCTTCAGAGAGCCCGGGGCCGCCACATTCCTGCGGCTGCTGGATGCGGGACTCCAGAGCGTGACTCAGTGTCTGTGTATCTCGTTACACATCAGGCTTTATAAGGAACCTGGGCACATAGTTCAGACATCCTAAGTGTGTGTGCTCACTGAGCCGGGGGCCCGGCCCACACTCCAGTTCTGGAATGTTCCCTCCAGGCTCCCTGAAGTGGCCCACAGAGTGTTTATACCAGGGCAGGGGAAGCCAGATGACACTATGGAACCCTGACTCAGCCTGGGGCAGATTTGATCAAATCTGGCTTGTTGACATGACTCACAGCATATCCTACATTTTTTGGTAGGGACAGTATAAGGCGCTGTGTACGTGTTAGGTATGGTGATTTAATCAATAGCGACGCTACCTCAGGGAATGCAAAGTGTGTTTTTGTGTTTTCAAAGATGTCTACAAATTCAGGTTCTTACATCAATCTCTTTAAACTTACAGGAAGCTGATGGTCTAATTCTGATCAATATCGATAATGGCAGCGTCACCTGCTCTAATGACGAGGACGTCGATGTCCCGGACGTCCCCCTGCTAGCGGCACAGACCTTCATTCAGAGGTAGAGGTGGGAGTCGTGTGTGCTTGGGGACGTCCCTGTTCCACTCTGTACTTGCCGGCTCTGAGTGTCTTGAGTAGCTCTTCCATGTACGTTCCAGAGCCATCCTTTCTGTCTTTATAGTTTGGAAATTATTCGTGAATGTTTTAAGGTGGAAGTCATTAGTCCTTACTCTGATCTTGTCTACATAGTAATTACGGCCCCACCGAGTCAGGTGATGGTCTCATCATCCCTCAGGGAACCTCCCACCCTCTCTCTGTGACCCTGTGGTCTGCCTGGGACCTTTGAGGTTCCTTCCCCTCCTGCCTGCCTCCTTCCCTCCCTCCTCCCCACCTCCCTCCCTCCTTCCTCCCTTCTCTCCTCCTCCTCCTCCCTTCCTCCCCCCCACCCCCGCATGAGACAGGTGTTCAGACCCATGGGACGCCGCCCCCCCCGCAGGGCAGGATTTGTGTGCCGCCCTGCCCTGCAGCGCACAGGTGGGCACCCCGCCCCGAGCGAGAGGTCTTCCTGTCTTCACCCCAGCCCCCAGTGCTCTTACGGCCTCCTGCCTTGCTCATCGCTCGTATGGTTTTTCCAGCTCTGCTGCCCGCGTCCTTGGCCTGCAAGCAGCAGCTGCTTCCCAGAAGGGCCAGGTTAGGCCTTGCGGCCTGTCGTGGGGGTCGAGGACTTCGGGAGCTGCTTCTGGGGAGGGTGAAGGAGCTCTCGTTCCCACCTGCCAGGACGATGGTGCGTCCCGAGGTCGGGGCGTCTGGCCATCCGGGACGGGGCAGCACCGTGGCACCCTCGGTCGTGGCATCCTCGGTCGTGGCACCCTCGGTCGTGGCATCCTCGGTCGTGGCATCCTCGGTCGTGGCACCCTCGGTCGTGGCACCCTCGGTCGTGGCCGGCTGCCGGGTGTGTGCAGGGGACCTGAGCAGGGTGTGCTGCTGGAGTGTCTCCCTGTGCGAACCGACGTTTGTAATTGTTCACTTTTTGGTGAGCAAAAGCCGTTTCCGCCGACTCTCAGAGTCTGACGTTTTAGCGCCGGCGGGCGCTAGCGTTTGGTGCTTCTCAAGCGTGCGCTTGGTGGCGCATCCCCAGGGGGATGGGGGTCTCGTGCTTGTCTGTGTGGCATTGTCAGGATTCTAGAACATGCACAGCGGCTTGCGTCTCTGCTTGGCTGGGCCCCACATGGATGGGGTGTGGTGCCTCCTCCCGTCTCGACCACGTGAGCTGACCCGCGTGTGGTCGTGGCACATCTGTGGAGGCTCGGAGGCCGCACCGGGCAGTGGTGGGCAGCGTGCCCGGGGGTCCTGGAGTGCTGGGGTGTCCACACGGGCCCTTTGGGGGGGCAGGCAGGACAGGACGCAGCGCCCTTCCCCATGAGACGCCCCGATCCCACTCACCCTCTCCGTCCCCCGTCATCCTCACCTGCATCTGACTGTGTGTTCACGGTGTCCCCCCTGCCGACCCCACCTCCCGGGGGCAGGACAGGGACCCCAGCCCTCCCGAGTGGACTGTCGCAGAGCGCTCAGGTAGGAGGGACAGCCTTCTCCTCCAGCAGAGGGGTCGTCCCTGCACAGAGCTCCGGGGGGGAGGCCGCCACCACGGCTCCGTATGGATTCCTTCCCCGCAGCGCCCTTGTGCTGCCGGGTGCATGACCAGCTCACGATCCTTCCAGGTGGCAGGTACCCGACAGGTCAGCTGGGGTCGGCCGGGCTGGGACACCTGCATCCAGCAGTAGCTTCTTGTCACATGCGGGGCAAATCCAGAGTGCTCCCCGGCCCACCCCGGCCCCGCCGACCACTCGGACCTGGTCTCAGCCCGCCTCCCCCACCCGCCACGGCTCCTCTGGCAGCTGGGTGCTCCCTACCTGCTCAGGGCCGTTTGTGTGCGTCTGGCTTTTCACCTTTCAGGTCCGAGGTCCTCGAGAGGCCCCTCCAGCCACCAGCCAGGCTCTTTTCCAGCTGTCCTGCTCTCTGATCCCCTCCTCCCCTCCCCCACCCTCACGACCTCCTATTTGGCTGCATTCTTCTGTTTTTCTGTTTCTTCCCACTTGAACATAGGCCCCACCCGGGAGCTTGGCCTTTGGTCACCATGCAGCCCACACCCAGATGGCACCAGCCGTGCAGTGGGTGCTCAGGAAACATGGCTGGGATGGGTGTGTGTTGGGGGTGTGTCTTCTGCACGTAAACCGCACACTTGCTGGTTGGTTTCCAAAGCTGCGGCCTTGATCGTGCTGGGGAGGCCGGGGTGGCCGAATGCCGGTGCAGGGTACATGGACACAGGGTTCCGCCAGGCGGCCGAGAGCCCTGACGCACAGGGCGTTGGGTGCATCCGATTCTCCCAGGCAGGGCGTGGTGGTGGGAAGCTGCCGGCCACGAGGCAGCCTGCGCTGGAAACCCCCTGTCCTTCCTGGGGTGGGGAGTGCATGATCTCGCCAGGCAGAGCCCGGGGGAGGGACGGATTCAGTTTGGGTGAAAACGTGCACGGTCCACAGTGGAGGCTTTCGCAGGTTCAGCACTGATGAGCTGTTAGCATGGAGCGGTGAGTGGACTCTCCGGGGATGTATTTTTAGTGACCCAGCCCGGAAGTTCCTGATGGGTCTTCCGAGCGTCCGGAGTGTTCACGCACCTGGGAGAGCGTTCTCCCCGCCTGTGAACAGCAGTCCCGGCACGCGGCGTGAGCTGTGGTCAGCGTCCGTCTCTCGTTTCCAGGGTCCAGAGCCTCCAGCTGCACTACGAGCTGGACCTCGCACACCTGGGTGCCAGCACGGACCTGAACGAGGGGCGCGCCCGCAGGCGGGCCTGGCAGCGGAGACTCAACTGCCAGGTGCAGCAGGTGGCCCTGCACCTGCTCTTCAGCATCTTCAGGTACCGGAGACCATTTCCTTGGCCGCGGTGGCTCGACCCCGAGTGACGCGGCTGAAATCCTTGCCCCTCCGGCCCCCGACCGCCTGTGGGGTATCGCGCCAGTTGAGAGCTCGGGGCCAGCCCAGGGTGGGGACACTCGGGTCACTGCGGGAATGGAGCCCACCCCCCAGGCAGCAGCACTCAGGATCTGTCCCCGTTAGAGAGCCTTCCTCTTTGTCCTCATTCCCGTGGGTGCCACCGTCCTGCAGGGTTTAGACCAGAGCCTTTGTGATTATCCAGTGGCTGTGTTCTTCAAATGTATATATTTCCATAGAATAAATAATTGATCAGGAAAAAAAAAAAATGGGACCGTGTATTGTAGACGGGTCGTGTTATCTCTGCTTAAAGCAGTATAATTGGCGTGGACACAAATAGGTTCTTTTCATTTTGCTCTTTTGAAATGAAATCTTTCACAAGCAAGGTTGGGTTTTTTTTTTTTCTTTAACACCTTATAAGCTTGATGAATTTGTAAAAAAGCAGAGACTATGAATACAAAGGATCAAACTTTATGTCCCTTAGATAACTTTTCCCGACAACGGAAGGAAAGCGCTGAATGTCTGACACGTGGAATGTGGCCCGTGGGCTCATTGATCCCACGTGTAGACTGTATTTCCGCTGTGGCAGATCGTACGGGTTCACGCTCAGAGTCTGCCCGCCCTACGGGGTCGCCCCCTCGAGTCCGCTTTGTGTGTCATCTGCAGGAGGAAGTAGGGGCTGGAAAGGGAAGAGGGCCGTGACGGTCCCCCTGGGAGGGAAAGGCCGTGCTTGCGTCACCAAGCAGATGGAGCAGACCACGCCCAAACCCAGCCCTCCCGGGGTCGGAGTCCCCTTCCCATGGGCCGGGGCTTTTGCAAAGGCTGGCCTTCTCGTCTTTCCTGTGTCGCTAAATCGTCATGACTCTCTCAGGTATTTAAAAATAGTTCCACACTTAGACCGTCTTTCTCTTCATCAGGGAGGTGAAGAACCACCTAAATTACGAACACAGAGTGTTTAATAGTGAGGAGTTTCTCAAAACCAGGGCTCCGGGGGACCAGCAGTTTTATAGACAGGTGAGGAGCGAGCGGGGCTGGTGCGCGCGTGTGCGTATTCTGTCCTGCATACGTTTCTGTATTTGCAGTGTTGTTCAAAGTACATTTTTTCAGCATCTGTTAGTATTTTATGAAGTATTAACGTTTCCAGAAAGTTTGTTTCCACATGGTTCCTTTGGTCCCTTTGGCCCCGTTTTTTGATCCGCTTTTCAGAGTATAATTTACCTGTTATGAAATGCACCCATTTTCAGTGTAGCGGGCGATAAATTCTGACAGACGTGCGTGCCTGGGAGCCACCTCCTCGGTCCGGGTCGGGGCCTCTCCATCAGCCCGGATGGCTCCCGTGCCAGGCGCGGCCGCGGGGCCTTTCTGTCCGATGCGGGAGGTGGTGGTGGCTCTGTCCACCTGCTCACAAGCCTGTGGGACGCTTCCGTTCTTGTCTGTTACGAGGAGTCGTGTCTGGGGCTTCGTGCTGGCAGGTGGTGCAGCCGGCGCCGATCTTCTGGGTCCTTTAGGGCTGTTCTCATGCTTTTCGGCTGGCCTCTCTCGGTGGCGCCCTGTCCAGCTGATGGCTGGAGGGGCGTGTGAGCCGCGGCTCCCCTCATGGCTGAGGTCCACACAGCAGTCGTTCACGTCGGCCGGCCAGCAGCCTCTGCCTCTCTCCGGGCACCGCCCGTGCCCTCATGTCTGCTCCCTGACATTTGCTGGTCAGACTCCACGCTCCCCCCGTTCGTGGGCGCCCCGGCCGTCCGCCCCTTCTGTACGCACTCCCCGGGGCACAGAGTCTGGCCTGTGGGCCTGATGCTGCCCACAGGAGACCCTGGCACGAAAGCACCACGGAGGAGCACAGGGAGAAGCCACAGGGACGCACGAGGGGCCAGAGCAAAGCCGGGAGCCCCGTTCGCAGCCAGGTCACAGCTGTGACAGGCGCCTGGGCCGAGCTCCCTGCCATCGGCCTCCGTGCTCCGCCGGCTCGTGGAGAGTACTCCAGCGGTCCCCGGGAGCCAGGCTGCCACCTCCCATCCCGCTGCGTGTCCGCTCCTGCCTTCATTCTTCTGTGGGTATTTTGTACATGGGGTTTCCAGCACCTTCCTCGTGGGCCCTGCGCCCCTGCAGCCCTCCTGTCGCCAGGCTGGGCGGTGTCCCCTGGGCCTTGTCCCCTGCAGGCTGCTGGACCACAGCAGAGAGCAGGGTGGGGACAAGCACCGGCTGCTGGAGGGTCACCTTGTCCAGCGAGAGACCAGCAGCTGGGTCGTGGGAGCCACGGGCGGGTGCCAGACCATGCACCTGCTGTGAGGAAGGGGCTGTGGTCCCCGGAGATCTGGAATCACAGGCCACAGGGCACCGTGGCTCTTGCCGTCATGAGGGGAAGGTGATGGAGCTTTTGAACGTTTGGTGGTTTTTCAGACACAGACTGGCCGGTCCTTCGCGGTGGCCTGGGGAGGATCTGGAGGCTAGTGTGGCAGGGTGGGGTCAGTGAAGAGAGCTGCCGCTTGGGAACTTGTGCCCAAGGAGCTGGGGGTCGGGGAGAGGCCGCGGCCGGCGGGGAAGGGGCCGGGCAGCCGCTGCAGGTGCCGGGCGGCACAGCGAAGGCCAGGAGCGCGGCGGTAACTGGCCTTCCGTGGTCTGTTTCAGGTGTCGGATACCTACATGTTTCACTCTTTCCTTAAAGCCCGGCTCAGCGGAAGGATGGACGCCTTCGCCCAGATGGACCTCCACCTGCAGTCCGAAGAGGACAGGTGCTGTCTGCAATGGGGACCAGACGCTCGAGTAGCATGGGTTTATTTGGGTGGATGAATGACGCAGCCGACCAGAAAATCTCACATTCAGAAACGTGTAACACGTCGGGCTCGTCCCCGTGCGTTTCTGCTGGGGGCGGGACACCGAGCGTAGCGTGTACGCCCTGCCATCCACTGCCGTCCGCCTTCCCTCTCCCGCCGCATTGCCACCGCCCCCCGTGCTGTTCCAGTTCTTCCCACACTGTTCCCGACAGACTTTGTTTATGTGTGTCCCTTCGGGGGTACGGTCTGTCCTCCAGCCGCTGGCTGCACCGCGGAGACTCCGACACGGTGCTCCTGCTGTTTTCCACTGGCACGCGGGAATGGCGGGCACCGGGTGTCGCGTGGGAGAAGAGGCTCAGGCGTTGAGACGTGTTCTGCAGTCGTTCTTGCAGCTAAAAGGTGTTGCTTTTTCCTGACCCCAGATTTAACGGGATGCTGGCAAGTCCAAGAAGACCGACCATTGAGAAGATGGCCTCGCGGAAATCCTCACCCCTGCACGTCGCGCACCGGAGGATGGTGGTCAGCATGCCCAACCTGCAGGACATCACCATTCCCGAGCTGCCGGCCCGGAACTCGTCGCTTCGCAAAGTGGACGCCTCGGAATGCGGCAGCAGCAGCATAGGTGATAGACCGGCCCCTGTCCGGGCGCTGCTCCCGCCGCTGGGCTCCGACGCGGCAGCTCGCTGCCACAGCCGGGGTCTGCTCAGGGCAAGGGGATGGGGTTTGGCCTGGGTGTGTCTGTGTGTACATATAAAACACACGTTGACGCGTATCCGCGTCTGACGACACGACACTGTCAGGCCCCAGCAGGCGCCACGCTCGCTCTAGATCCTGGGGTACGAAGGGCCCAGTGTCCCAGCCCTCGCGAAGCTGCGCTCCCAGGAGGAGGCCAGACCAGAAGCAGATAAACACGAAGCGACGGGGTGTGCGGTGTCCCCGCACGAAGGAAGCAGCGTCAGGGGTGGTGACGGGGGCTCGGGTGTGGCAATCACGTTTCAGCAGACACGGAGGGAATGGCGAGGCCAGGCCACCCCAGTGGCAGGTGGCAGGCGGAGGGACAGCAAGGGCCCGTGGGTGCCGTGACGGCAGCAGCTCCGTCGGGGAGGCAGGCCTGTGTGCACAGCTCCGAATGTCAGCCGGGAGTTTCCTCGGCGTGTAAAGTGCTCTAGAACACGTGTGCATGTGTGCAAGCCCTTGTCTCCTTTCTGCGTGAGCTGCAGCAACACGAGCCACGTGTGCCTCGGGTATTTACCCTCGGGGCCCCCTCCGTGTGGTTCCATCCACAGCGGCCAGAAGGAACGGGTGCACAGCAGAGCGGCAGTCTGAGTGAGGGGCGCACCCAGCCGGCCTCAGGACGGGCCGTGCGTCCAAGAGAAAAGTCCTCAATGACAGAGCACACGTTCTGGAGGCGCCTGCTGGGTCTGAGGCCCCTCACGGTGGCCCCCTGGCTGTGTGACCCTGGGCAGGTGATTCACCTCTCTGGGCCTGTAGTTCTTCTGTAAAACCCAGTGACGCTTTTCACTCCTGGCTGTACTCACTCCGCTGTGGGAAGGCGCTCTGCCCTCTCTGCCCCCTGAACCTTCAGCTGGAGCCCCCCTTCCCCTCCCAGGCTCCTCCCTCCCCCCCAGCCTTCATGGCAAAGACGCCACCTCCATGGGGTGCGTGGTCTACCTCCAGGACTGGCCTGGTCCTGGTCCCCTGGGGCCACCTGAGAGGCACTTCGGTGACATTTGTGGGAGGAATCGGTGTGAGACACCTGGATTAGGTTGGCTCTGGCATTTAGTAGCTGGGCACCTGGGACGCACGAAGTCTCAATTTGCACGTCTGTACGACGGGGTTGATGGCCATGGGCATCTCACAGAGCGGGCGCATCTGGGCTTAGGTCCTCAGCTTCACCCTCCCGTGAAGACTCACTACCAGGTGTTTCCATTTAGCGCTAGAGTCTTAGCAAATAAAATTATTCCGTATTCTCAGGGTGCCATGGAAGCAGAGTGGGGGGACCCCCATTCAGCTCAGGGGCACGTGGAGCTTTCTGGAAGAGGCATAGAGGCTCTCGCTTGACGTTGCACCCAGGGCCCAGAAACGTTAACCGGACGAGATGACGGGGACCCAGGTCTGTTTTTCGGGTCTGGTGACTGTGTGCATGTTTCCTCTCGGCTCTAGTTCTGAGCGTGACCCCGAAGCCGACGTACACGTTCAAGATCCCGGAGATCCACTTCCCCCTGGTGGGCCAGTGCGTGCAGGCCTACTACTCCGACTGCGTCGCCCTGCTGAGCAAGGCCATGAGCCTTCTGGCGCCCGACAGCTCCGTGCTCCTGGCGCGGTACTTCTACCTCCGCGGGGCCGTGCACCTGATGCACGGGCAGCTGCTGGACGCCCTCCTGGACTTCCAGAGTCTGTACAAAACAGACATCAGGATCTTTCCTGCTGATCTCGTTCGGAGGACGGTGGGGTCCCTGTCGGGCCCCCAGCGCGCCCAGGCCGAGCGGGTGCCCGAGCTGCGACGGCTCATCAGTGAGGTGGTGGACAAGCCCGGAGAGGCCCCCAAGCCAGACGACCGCGTGAAAAACTTCGAGCTGCCCAAGAAGCACATGCAGCTGGACGATTTCGTGAAGAGGGTTCAGGAGTCGGGCATCGTGAAGGACACCAGCATCATACACCGACTGTTTGAGGCGCTAACCGTAGGTGAGAGGCCGGCCGTGGCCCGGATGGCGGGGCGTAACCACGTGGGGACGAGTCCGCGAACCGTGCCGCGAGCCCCCGTCGGGGGAGGCCCTGTCCGACGCGGGCAGTTACAGGACAGGGGGCTGAGGGGCCGCCCAGGGTCTAGGGGAGTGTGACCGGAGAGCCCGAAGCCGTGGCAGGCTGGCTCCTGTCCCGGGGCCCCCGCTCGCTGCGCCATCCCCCCGGCGGCGGGAACGCTTCCCACGACCTGACGGCACAGACAGGAGTGCCGCCTTGTCCCGCGTTTACTGCCACTGCCTGGCTCGTTTGGGAGCCAGGGCTACTGTCCCCAGCTGGAGCCTGCCCCTCGACCGTGCGTTTACATGTTTACTGGACGCGGTACTTAGGTGTGTGTGGTTTTAAATGGCCCGTGCGTCCTGCCGCGTCAGGCTCGTCACTGTCCTGTAGCTTTCCGTGCCGACGCGCGTGCGCCTGGTTTCTCCAGCGGATCTTCTGACGCTGGGGTAGCGGGAGCCAGCACGGCGCACCTGTGTGTGGCCATCGGGTGGCGTCCGGGCGTCTTACTTTCCCAAATACTGACGTGGCGGGTTTCACGTACCTGCTGCCCTACGTGGTTGTGCACGGGTCTCCCTGGGACTCGTGCCAAGAGGCCCAGTCTGGACGCGGGTACCGCCATCCTGACGGCGAGCTGCCTCCTTGCCCTCGGCGGCTGCACGGCCTGGCACACACCCATGTCCTGCCGCCACCGCCGGGCAGCGCTGGGCATCGTCCGTCCCGGGTGCTGGGCCGGTGTGACGAGCGTCCGCTCAGAGCTGCTCTGGTGTCGTCTGTCCATTTCTACACCAGGATGTTCGCCTTTTCCTCAGGGCGTGTGGGAGCGCCTCGTGTCCTCTGCACAGGCTGTCGTTTGCCGAACGCGGGCCTCTCTCCCTGGTCTTGTCCGCGGCTCCATGGGCGGGCTCGGCCATGCAACACTCTCTACGTAGGTGCGTCCTGCTGTCCCCGCCAGCAGGAGGAGCCGATCGCCTGTTCGCTGGCCCCAGGCACTCAGCCTGACCAAGGTGCAGGCCAGCCCGGCCCTCGCTGGTCACCTCCCTGTGCGGTGCTCTGGAGATGCCACGGAGAAACGACACCGGGTTGGCCCAGGCAGGGCGCAGTGGAGCGCATCTCGTCAGGCGCCCAGGAGGCACCCGTGGGGCGGACAGCTTGGGAGGATGAGCTGGGTCCGAGAGGAGACAGGTGCCTGCAGAGAGCCCTGGGCAGCCGTGCTGGGGCTGCCGGGAAGGGGGAGCATGGGCCCCCATGACTCGCGCCTCTCAGGGGAGACCCTGCCCTTCCCTTTACACCGGGGCCAGCCAGTCCAGCGGCGAGGCCTGAGATACGGTGGATACAGCCACTGGTGGTATTGTTCTCGGGGAACGAGATGTCCAGGCTGTGCCTGGCTGTCCCTGGACGTCACCAGGCTCCCCGAGCGTGGCCGTGTTGTTTCACGGCCCGAGACGCCGATGGCCCCGGGTGGCGCTGTTCTCCCGGTAGGAAGAGGAGGGTCTGTCCCCACTCCTGTGGCCAGAAGTGTGTCCCACAGCACGTAGCTGCCTGGGAAGCATGGTTTAATGGCTGGACGCGTGGACAGTGTCCAGCATTCCCAGACTTATGCCAGCAGGGACGTGGAGGACGCCTGGGAGGGCACCAGCAGACATGGCCCACGCTGCTGGGCCATCGACGGCCCGGTTGTCACTTTGGGTCCATTCACATTGCAAAATACATCCGTTAATGGTCCCGACTCTGGGATGTGTGAGCCGCTGTAGGGCGGCACCAGATGGATGTTTCGGCCTAATGGCCGCGTGTTAGAAAAGCTCTATTAAGTCAAAGATGAATGTTACCACCTTGGAATGAACGGCTGTGGTCTAAGAACACACCTGAGATTTTATTTAGGCGATTCCTGTCACTGTTTTGTCATTACACGTTTTTATAGACGTTTCAAAATGCGATGTTGACACTGCAGGCCCGTAATTCCGAGGGGCCGCAGGGCAGGGAGGTGGATGCGTGCGCGAGCCTGGGTCCCAGAGCCGCCGCCTGCACCGCGGGTGATGGGGTACGGGAGGGAACGCCGGCGTTTCTGGGTGGAACTGGGGACAGGTGAAGCACACGTGGCCTGTCTGTGGGCGCGTGCGGGAGCCGTGCTGGAGCGTGGCAGCCCCCGGCGTGTGCAGTGGGCGTGCGGGGAGCTCATGGATGTGCGCGCTGGCCGCAGGCTCGCACTGTCCAGTCCCGCGGTGGCCCCGGAGGGTGTGGTGGCCAAGGCCTGCAGGGACGGCCCAGTTGGGCCAGACTCTCTGGTGGCCGTGATATCCAAGTCCCCAGGGGACTGTCCCCCTGACACCGTGTTACGGAGCCCGAGCAGGGACGCGGCTGCCCTGGAGCTTTCCCGCGTCTTTTGTCCTTTTCCGATCTGGCCTCCAGTGGGGTTGGCTGGGGAGGACACGGCTCCTGCCCTCCCAGCCGCCTCAGCAGGAAGGCAGAGCCACCCACACACACAGCCGGGCCCGGCTCCACACTTAGCGTGCCAGCAACGGCTTTCCTCCCCGTGCCTCGGTTTCCCGATTTGTGAACAGCCTAACGGTGCCTGCCTCCTGAGGGGTGGGAGGATTGAGTGGACCCCGTGTCGTGGGGAGTGGTACGTGAGTGAAATGCGTGTGCAGCTTCAGGGAAGGGAGCACGTGAGCTGTTTTATCTGGGTCTTGCATAGGATGCGTAGGAGTTTTCTGGTCCGAGCACCCGGGGCCAGTGTGTGCAGAGGCACCTGATGTGGCCTGTTTTGGGATATACTCGGTGTGACTGGAACGTGGGAGTGTGAAAGGGCCCAGGGGCCCAGTCCTGAGGATTTGGGGCCTGGTGTGGAGGAGGAGCCATGAAGTGTTTGAACGGGAGGGGGCGCCTACTTGTATCTCAGGGCATTCCGGGCGCCGGTGCAGCAGCTGGGAGACCTGTGGGCATTTGTGCAGGACGGGGGGGGGGGCCGCCGCGCGACCGAGGGATGCGGAGCAGAGGCGGAACCCGGCCACGGCAGCCACAGACACAGGGAAACGTGGGCGTCAGGATGGGCCGGACTTCTTGGCAGTCGGGTGGAGTGGGAGTGGGGTGGTCCCATTTCCGCTGTACGGATGAGCAAGCGGGTCCGTTATACAGCTTGCGTGAAGTCCCACCGCTAACCAGGAAAGCGGGGCTTCAGACTTGGGTCTCTCTCTAACTCAGAGCCCGTGACTGTTGGGCATTTAGAAACGTTGCTATATCAAGTTCATCTTGGTTACAAATAAGAGTTATTTGCTCACGTAACCAAAGAATACTGAGATAGGGCTAGCTTCAGGCAAAGCTTGATCCAGTGATGGAGGAGGGTCACCAAGGGTCTGGTCTCTTTAGCATTAGCTTCATCTGGGGGCTAGCTCCCCTCATGGCCCCACGATGCCTGCCGCCAGGTCTAGTGGTGACCCAGGGCTTTGCCACCGTAAAAAGAGTGTCCCGAGAGTTACCGTGGCTGCTGGGCTCAGGTCACAGGGCAGCCCCTATCCCGTGGTTCGGGTGCCCATCCTGGGCAGGAGCTGGGGTGGGAGACGTGGGTGCTGGCGCCACCTGCTGGCCTGTGTGGACAGCGCACCGCGTCTTCTCCCGCGCAAAGGCCGTGTATGTGGCTCTAAGAAATCTCTTTTCTCTACAAAACCAAGGACACCAGAAACAGATTGACCCAGAAACATTCAAAGATTTCTACAACTGCTGGAAGGAGGCAGAAGCAGAGGCCCAGGAGGTCAGTCTGCCCTTGTCGGTGATGGAGCATCTGGATAAGAACGAGTGTGTTTATAAGCTGTCGAGCTCCGTCAAGACGAATCGCGGCGTGGGCAAGATCGCCATGACCCAGAAGCGCCTGTTCCTCCTGACGGAAGGGAGACCAGGCTACGTGGAGATTTCCACCTTCAGGAACATAGAGGTAAGAGTGCAGCCGCTGGATTGTGCTGTTTGCTCACTTGAGGTGCCCCTTCGAGTGTAGAGGGGTCGTCTTCCCCACTGAGGACGCCCAGCTGTGGCCTCATCTCAAGCGTTATATTTATTTTCGAGAGGCGTGTGGATGTGTTAATCCAGCTCCGAATACTGGAGACGGGAGAGGCAGGAAGGTACTGCAGCCGCGGTGAACGCTGGCCCGTGGGTCCCCCCGCCCTCCAGTCCCCCCCACACCTGCTTCCACAGACTGCCTCCCGGAATTCCAAAGAAAGGGAAGCATTTCCGGAGGCAGAGGAATGAACCCTGTTTGAACCCTGCGGACGAGCGCCTTTGTGCGGATGTGCTGACAGGTCATGCCCGTGGTCGGCCAGGAAGGCCCGTGAGTCCTCGGACACGGGCCTGGGTCCCCGACCCGCCGGGACTGGTGTCTGACGGGGTCGCACGGAGGCCCCTTGGGCCGTCCCTCTCCTCCCGCCCGGGGCCGGGCTCCGCCTGGGGCTCCCTGCACCGCACCCCGGCCAGCCCCCACTCTGCGCCCTCGGTCCGGGGCCTGCCTTCACACTCGGGCACCGGCTGCTGAGCCACCTTCCCTCGCTGACCCCCGAGCTCCTGCCACGGGGCATCTCTCTGACCTGCTTTTTCTGCCTCCGCAGGAAGTGAGAAGTACCACCGTAGCGTTTCTGCTTCTGAGAATACCCACTTTAAAAATTAAAATGGCATCCAAGAAAGAAGTGTTTGAAGCTAATCTGAAGACGGAGTGTGACCTGTGGCACCTGATGGTGAAGGAGATGTGGGCCGGGAAGAAGCTGGCTGACGACCACAAGGTCTGGGGGACGCGGGTGCCTGCTCATTCCAACTCACGGCTCGTCTCGGGGGCTCGGGCGTGGTCCCGTGAGCATGAGTCGGGTTAGACGAGGTCCCTCCAGAGGCCCTGGAGATGCCGTGGTTTACATGGCCCAGTGCGTGGCCAGTGGCATCTGGGGACACTGTGGAAGGACCGGGGCTGGCCTCTGAGGTCTGAGTTGGGTCTCCCGGGCACACCCTGCTCCAGGCGTCTCCTCTTCTACCTCCCAGGACTAGGATTCTGGCAGGGGGCACGTCCTCCGATAGACTTTACAGCCTAGGGATTTGTGTGCTTTCACTTGCTTTGGGCCACAGTAGCTTTGAGTACACGGAGTGAGGATTGCACGGGCGTGAAGGGCACCATGGACAGAGGCCCGGACGGGGCAGCGGTGGGGCGAGAGGTCTGTACTGTCTAAATGGCAGATAAGGCCGGAAAGCCCACAACCCAATGCGCAGAGCACGGATGGGGACTCACACACGGGGCAGGTCAGGGGCCGCAGAGGGGTGCACAGCCCACAGTCATCAGAGGGAAGGTGGGGGAGGCAGCAGCCGCCACAGGGGCGAACACTAGAAAGAACAGACTGTGCGTGGTGGGAGCACTGGCCTTCGTGAGGGAGTCGCCAGGCCCTGGGGGGCCTAGACCATGGCTACGGAGGGAGTCTTTCTATCTGGAGAAGGGAGGGGGACCAGGTCCTTTCCAGGGCCCCAGTACTCCGTGACTTTCAGACCAGCCATCTGATTTATGCCTGCTGCTGTATTTTGCACAACAGTACAAACTGGAGCCCGCGGGCCACGGACCGCCTCTGGCTGTTTTCGAGCCCGGCCACAGAGCCGAGTGGTTGCCACAGAGATCCCAAGGCCCACGGAGCCCCGAGTATTATTAGCTGCCTGGCCCTTTGCAGAACACGTTTGCCAGCGTGTGTCTAAATGAGCGGTGTTCGTCTTCACTAAGATGGACAAAAGTAGTCACATGACATCAGCTCCAAACGTAAACCGAGTTGCCTTGAAAAAACACGCCTCTTCAAAGGTGTGGTTTGATGTAACGTCCCAAAGTCTCGCAGGCGCTTTACGGACTTGTTGACATGAGCTCCTCCCTCCCGCAGGACCCGCAGTACGTCCAGCAGGCGCTGACGCACGTCTTGCTGATGGACGCCGTGGTGGGCACGCTGCAGTCGTCCGGTGCCGTCTATGCCGCTTCCAAGCTGTCTTACTTCGATAAGATGAAGAGCGAAAGTAAGCGCAGCACACATTCGACAGCCGCGGTCCCGAACGTGGCTTCCGTACTTTTATCCGGTTGACATCACTTTTTTCCGAATCCCGAATTTCTCACTTTGTTCCTTTTACACTTTTACACGTTTATGTTTGAGTAGCACGCGTCCTTCTGCTCGCCCGTTCCCGGGCGCTCTGTGCGTACCGACGCCCACGGAGGGACTGCCTGCTTGAGGTCTGAGTGACGTCCCACAAACACTGGGTGTCATTTGTCAGGATTCCCAGTTGCCAGCAGCAGATCTCCAGCAGCTGGTTACGTGGAATAGGGATTTGTGGACGGCTGTTGAGTGGCTCGTGGAGCCCCTGGCAAGGTCACCAGCGCTCAGCCGTGGGGAATGCGCCCACCAGAGAGCTGTGTGCGTGGTCGGTGTGTCGAGTGGAGCCCGAGCGGAGGCCCCCGGGTGCACGGATCTTTTCTTCCCCTTGATGTGGTCGGTTTCCCCAGATAGGAATTCTCTGATCACCTGCATGTAGATCTGAATCTGGGCTCTCACATTCTG
Source organism: Halichoerus grypus (assembly GCF_964656455.1). NCBI lineage: Eukaryota > Metazoa > Chordata > Mammalia > Carnivora > Phocidae > Halichoerus > Halichoerus grypus. The sequence continues at coordinate 2,884,299 of NC_135716.1, read as the reverse complement.
GAAGCCATTCAGAGAGAGGTTGGCGGTGGGCTATTTTTATTTGGCAGGGGGTGGATTTTTCAAGTCTAGGAAACAGCAAATGGGTAAGAATAACTTTATGTATCATTTTAGATACCTCTGTTTTGTTTCAACTTTTAAATGATCTAAAGCCAACGGCCTTGTGATTTGCTTTATAAAGGAGAGAATACAGAGGACTGCTTGTTGCTACCATCACTCCGCGCCACGGCCGCCCTGTGCTAGGTCCACCAACAACATCAAGTTCATGAAACAGGCGAACCACGCAGGGGTGTTTTTAAGACCATCTGTGGTCCTGTTTGTATGCACTGTTTTTTAAATCACAGCTTTACTGAGATGGAATTTACACACCATACTCAGGGAGGGTCTACAGTTCCATGGTTTTAGCGTATTAACGGACTTGTGCAGCATCAGCAGAGTGAACTTTATTTTTTTTAAAGATTTTATTTTTATTTATTTGACAGAGAGAGAGGGAGAGAACAGGAGCCAGGGGAGCGGCAGAGAGAGAGGGAGAAGCAGACTCCTCGTTGAGCGAGGAGCCCGACACGGGGCTTGATCCAGAAACCCTGTGATCATGACCTGAGCCGAAGGCAGACACTTAACTGACTGAGCCACCCAGACGCCCCAGCAGAGTGAACTTTAGAACATCTTCATCGCCCCAGAAAGAGACCCTGTACACTTAGGAGCCACTCCCAGCCCCCAGGCAACCACTGATCGACTCTCTCTCTGGATTTGCCTGTTCTGGGCATTTCATATACACAGATCCTACAGCGTGTGTCCTTCTTTCATTTAGCACAGTGCTTTCAGAGTCCGTCCCTGAAGCAGGTGTCCCGTGTCACTCCGTCCTGTGGCTGAATAATATTCCACCGTGCGGATGGACCACTGTGTTCATCCGTCGTCAGCTGACCGTTTGGGTTGTTTGCACCATTTGGTTGTTGCAAATAATGCTGCTGTGAACACTTCGTGGACAGGTTTTGTTTGGGGATGTTGTCATAGCTCCTGGGTGCATAGCTGGAGATTCTGGTTTTTAAAATGTTTTTCCAGATCTAGAAAAAACGAATCTTGGTTAAGTGTTCATTCGCTTTGGCACATGTTGCTCTTTCCCACGTCTGTCACTGACTATGAGGCCCCAGATGCTCCCTGGTCCCAGACCCCCCATGTGTCCCGGACACCCCGCCCCGGAGCCCCCTTTCCCAGACCCCCCATGTGTCCCGGACCCCCCCGCCCCGGAGCCCCCTTTCCCAGACCCCCATGTGTCCTGGACCCCCCCGCCCCAGAGCCCCCTTTCCCAGACCCCCCATGTGTCCCGGACCCCCCCGCCCCGGAGCCCCCTTTCCCAGACCCCCCATGTGTCCTGGACCCCCCTGCCCTGGAGCCCCCTTTCCTGGGAGCAGGCAGGATGCTCTGGTCACCACAACACCAGCCGACTGGGAGGAGCTCTTGTCAACAGTCCTGGAAATAGACGTGGGTTGCTTGTTATTTTTTCATTAGGAACAAAATCCAACACTACAGTTCAGCTGTTTATCTCAGTCCAAGCTCAGGCCTCCCCTTCGTCAAGAGTTTCTGCAAAAGCCTTCCGACTCCCTTATGAACGAGGCACACCGTCACCTTGGTGGTCGCCAACACCTGCCAGCTCTTAATTGTCGTCCACCCTGTTCCATGTGGTGAAGGCAGGTTGTCTAGGCTCAGTGTCCCTGACGCCTTGTCACCCACAAGAACTGCTCGCTGGTGAGCACAGCTTAATGAGGTAAAGGCAGTAAGCCCAGGCTTCGGTTAGTAGCCTGGAGTCCACTCATGATGGGAGGTCTAAAAATTAATCTCTATGAAGTTCTGCACCCCATCCCGGCAGGAAGGCATTGGGGATGCTGGAGACACCTGTGGTCGTGTGGGGCGCTACCGGCATCTCCTGGTGGGGCCAGGATGCTGCTGACTGTCCCGCGGAGCACAGGTCGGTCCCCAGAGCAGCCACACCTATGGCCTGAGATGTCCACAGCGCCCAGGCTGAGACGGCTCTTGGGCTAGTTGTCTTGGTTTTGTCTTGAGACTATTTAGTCACTGAAAAACGTTTTAGGTCTTGTCTTTGGTGGATAATCGGTGATGGCTGAGTGCGGACAGAGGTCAGATCACACAGTTCCCAGCTGGGACGTGAGCGGCGTCCCGGTCTCGCCGGCGGTCCGCACACAGAGCAAGGGAGGGAGGCCGCCCGGAGGGGGAAGCCTTACTCTAACGTCTGGTGTCAAGTGTACGAAGCTCCTGCGGAGAGCGGAGTGCCCAGGCTGGGGGAGACTAACAGAGTGCTTGCATTTCAGTGCCCTCGACGGTTCCAAAGACAACCTCGGAAACCCTGAAGCACAAGATAAATCCTTCAGCGGGAGAGACTTACCCACACGCCGTGGACGTGTTGTTGTACACGCCAGGTGAGGCAAGCGGCTTGCTTGTTGCTGCTCTTTTCAACACTCTGGGGACACGGGGTTTGTGTTTGAGGTCAGCCCCGAAGTGAAGGGGGACAGGACCTGTGGTAGGACGAGTGGGGACCAGGCAGATTTCTACTTGTTGAGGTGAAGCTCTCAGTGAGGAGATGAAGCTGGGTAGCCGCTCATGGACTCCACCTTGTGAAGACCAGAGCCCGGGTGCCCGCGGAGACCCCGCATCGTCGAGGCTGGAGCTGGGGAGCCCGCGGAGACCCCCACATCGTGAAGACCAGAGCCTGGAGGCTGCAGAGACCCCGCATCTTGGAGGCCAGAGCTGGGGAGCCCACGGAGACCCCCGCATCGTCGAGGCTGGAGCTGGGGAGCCCACGGAGACCCCCGCATCGTGAAGACCAGAGCCTGGAGGCCACGGAGACCCCGCATCGTGGAGGCCGGAGCTGGGGGGTGGGGAGGGTGGCCACAGAGACCCCCACATTGTGAAGACCAGAGCTGGGGGAGCCCACAGAGATCCCACATCAGGAAGATCAGAACCTGGAGGCCGCGGAGGCCCCCGCATCATGGAGGCCAGAGCTGGGGAGCCCGTGGAGACCCCCACATCGTGTAGGCCAGAGCAAGGGGAGCCTGCGGAGACCCCCGCATCGTGAAGATCAGAGGCTGGAGGCCGCGGAGACCCCCACATCGTGGAGGCCAGAGCTGGGGAGCCCGCGGAGACCCCTGCATCGTGAAGACCAGAGCCTGGAGGCCACAGAGACCCCACATCGTGGAGGCCTGAGCTGGGGGAGCCCGCGGGGACTGATATGGGGTGGACACTCCATGGAGACTCTGCTCCAACCCAGCTGTTCTTCACATTGCACAGCATTCTACAGTTTAGAAAGTGCTTGCACTCACACCCTTTCCTCTGGGGGCACTGAATCCACGCTGCTGTCCTAAGCGATTGCACCCAGGATCTCGTCTTAGGAATTGTCGGTGCATTTGCACGTCCGAACGCGTGACCACACGGGTCCTCTTCATCCGGCGCGGCTGTGCGGCCGTCTTCCCGGACGCGGACCTCCTGGCTCCCCGCAGGCTGCAGCAGAACGAAGGTCGGACAGGAATGGGTGCTGCCGCAGGTCTAAGCAGGAACGAGGATGCTTTTCTTTAAGTCTGACTTGTAAAGAATTGCGGCGGGAGGGTTGCCCGCGGGGCTCACCGAGTTGGAAAACAAAGGATGTCATTCTGGCACTAAAGAACCTTACGGTCCGGGCACTTTGCTTCGGCTCATCGGAGTGTGAGGTGAGCGATGGTGAGCACCATGGATGTGCTCCCCTGTCCCCTTCATGGTTCTCCACGGCTGTCCCCCAGCTCACCGGTTCCAGGTGGCCATATGGCAGCTGGGTGGCAAAGCTGTTTCCTGGTGGGAGAGGACAGTGTTATCTCTTCACTGATCGTCCTGAAGACCCTGCAAAGTGACAGACTGAGCGTGAAGGAGGACAGAGCCCGGTTGGACCTCGCCCCACTGGAGACGGACCAGATTCCTCCAGTCAAGGCTCCTTGTTGACTCTAATACCACAGACTGAGACAGTTTTCATCGTGGTGTCTGGATAAATGAGTATTTTTAGACCTAATTCGGTTTCCTGTACATTAACATTGACTGGACTCTGGGCCTCCTGTCATGATGGGCTAGGTAACTCTGAGAACATCTAGAAGGGCCAGACAAACCACCATGAAGAACGGTGGAGCCCCTTTCTCCTGTGGATTGTCTGCCAACTCTGGAAGTGGTCTCTGAGAAGCGAGGAACTGAGCAGAGCTTTGGCCAGCACCGAGGGGCAAGAGGGACAAAACCAGCCAGGACCTGCTGAGAAGGGGAGTCCTGGTAAACCCATTAGTGGTGGCTCCAGACTCCAAGGGTTACCCGAGTGTTAAGGAGCCAGCCCTCCGGCACTGAAGCCCAGCCTCAAAGCATCCCAGTCCTTGGTGGGATTGAGGAGTGTGTGGGGCGGTATCTCCCCAAGGGGGCCCAGAGGCCAGTGGAATGAATACCCCAGAAAGATCGACACATTTATGTTTCCTTGATTTATGACAGAGGTGATATGACCGAGCAGGGGTTTGAGGGAAGGACAGTCGTCACCACAAATGACATTGGGACATCGTGCATCCGTATGGAAAACACGAAGCTTGGCCACACCTCAGGTCACGCACAGTTCCAAGTGGATGGAAAGGTACATGGGAAGGCACTAACAAGCATAAATGAATGAAGCAGGCAAGCTTCTAGCAGCTAACATAGAGGAGCATGTTCATGACCTCAGGGTAGAGAAGCAAACCGTATGACGCACTAGCCATGAAAAGATTGGTGGATTTGACTACTAAGATTATGGACTTTAAAAAGACACTTTCCGGGTGCCTGGGTGGCTCAGTAGGTTAAGCGTCTGCCTTTGGCTCAGGTCATGATCTCCAGGTCCTGGGATCAGGCTCCTTGCTCAGCAGGGAGCCTGCTTCTCCCTCTGCCCCTCCCCCTCAACTCATGCTCTTTCGCTTGCTCTCTCAAATAATAAATAAAATCTTAAGAAAAAAAAGAAGAGGACACTTTCAAGAGAGTGAACAGGGTAGTCCGGACTTGGACAGGATGCTGGTAACACAGCAGAGCCAACAAGCGGCTCAAGTCAAGGAGAGTAACACCACCTAGTTCAGAAATGAGCAAGAGACAGAACACCTCCCCACAGAAGATTCCCTCCACATGGCAGTTAAAGCCGTCAGCCGCTTGTGCAATCAGGGAAATGCAAACCAATCACAATCCAAAACCCCAAATCCTCACACTGTTAGAAAGGCCATGATGCAAGACCGACCCTGCCGAGTGTCAGTGAGAATGTGGAGCCTGAGGGGTGTCACACGAGCAAAAATGAACCACTGGGACTTCGTCAAGATAAAAAGCTTCTGCACAGCAGAGGAAACAGTCAACAAAACCAAAAGACAACCGACAGAATGGGAGAAGATATTTGCAAATGACAGATAAAGGGCTAGTATCCAAAATCTATAAAGAACTTATCAAACTCAACACCCAAAGAACAAATGATCCAATCAAGAAATGGGCAGAAGATATGAACAGACATTTTTCCAAAGAAGACATCCAAATGGCCAACAGACACATGAAAAAGTGCTCAACATCACTCAGCATCAGGGAAATCCAAATCAAAACCTCAATGAGATACCACCTCACACCAGTCAGAATGGCTAAAATTAACAAGTCAGGAAACAACAGATGTTGGCGGGGATGCGGAGAAAGGGGAACCCTCCTACAGTGTTGGTGGGAATGCAAGCTGGTGCAGCCACTCTGGAAAACACTATGGAGGTTCCTCAAAAAGTTGAAAATAGAGCTACCGTATGATCCAGCAATTGCACTACTGGGTATTTACCCCAAAGATACAAATGTAGGGATCCAAAGGGGCATGTGCATCCCGATGTTTATAGCAGCAATGTCCACAATAGCCAAACTGTGGAAAGAGCTAAGATGTCCATCGACAGATGAATGGATAAAGAAGATGTGATATATATATACATGGAATATTACTCAGCCATCAGAAAAATGAAATCTTGCCATTTGCAACGACGTGGATGGAACTAGAGGGTATTATGCTAAGCGAAATAAGGCAATCAGAGAAAGACAAGTATCATATGATCTCACTGATATGAGGAATTTGAGAAACAAGACAGAGGATCATAGGGGAAGAGGGGAAAAAAGTGAAACAAAACACCAGAGAGGGAGACAAACCATAAGAGACTCTTAATCTCAGGAAAGAAACTGAGGGTTGCTGGAGGGGAGGGGGGTGGGAGGGATGGGGTGGCTGGATGATGGACACTGGGGAGGGTATGTGCTATGGTGAGTGCTGTGAATTGTGTAAGACTGATGAACCACAGACCTGTACCCCTGAAATAAATAATATATGTTAATTTTAAAAAATTAAAATAAATGAAAATAAAAACATGTTTGGGTTGCTTTCCTCTTCAGGGCATCTGGACCCAGCAGAAAAAGTGGAGGATGCCCACCCCAAGTTATGGTGTGCTCTCAATGAAGGCAAAGTGACCGTGTTTGACGCTTCCTCTTGGACGATTTACCAGCATTGCTTTAAAGTGGGCACTTCCAAGTTGGTGAGTAAACACGGTGCCCTGCGACATGGCGGCTTCCCAGACTGGGCTGTGGGCATGTTATCCCACAGCATCACCCCGTTCGGTAAACAAACAGGAGGTTGCATTGTGAGGTTTTTCACTAGATGCAACCCCGTCCTATCCTGTCAGTGTCCTTGTTTAGGTGAGCCGACGGTGGCTTTAGCCGCCCCCCAGCCTGGAACCTGAACATGGATTTCAGTGATGCGGACGCAGAGTCCTGTCTCGTATCCACATTCCCCATCCCAAGCAGAAACGTGCATTATTTTAACATATTTGGGGTTGAAAACCAAGAACAGTTTAAAGCATGTCGACATGATGTTAAGGTTTGAGCTTTTAGACTGATGACTTCAATTAAGTGAAGTTGATCACGATAGTTTGTACGAGAACAGCCATCCCCACCCCCCTCAATCCAAGGTGCTGGGGCGGGCAGTGGGACGCGGACTCAGCTCTGCTTTTCCGAGACTTCGTAAGGCCTCTGAAAACCGTGTCTTACGTCCCGCGCTGCACGGTGAGGTGCCCACAGGCACCAGGGCCCTGGCGATGGGCCCCACCTGGCACGTTTCAGGTGCATCCTGGTGTTTGCTGGTGAGGAGGCGCTGCTGGTCCGGGACTGCGGCCTGAGGTCCAGTTCAGTGAGCCCAGCGCCTCTCTTCCACACCGTCCCCCATCTCAGGGTACGTTCCCACCGACCATCTGGTGGGAGTCATCTGCTCAGGACGCCCTCAGCATATAAAAGAAGCTGCTGTCCCAAGAGGTGTTGCTAGGGAAGCCCTCACCTCCCTCCTCCTTTAAGGTGAAACTTTTTTCAGGTTTAAGGTGAGAACAGTCTAGCAGAGTTAGGTACCTCAGTGTTCAGCATCACCAACTTCGGTGACCACGTTCCATCATGTAAACATAATCTGGCAATCTGGGGCACAGTCTAAGCTTTCAAAACTGCTGTGAACAACGGAAATGCCGTGAATTCAGATGCGTGTTGCTGGGGGCTGGGCTCGTTCTTCACTGAGTGAGCAGCAGACCTCATGTTAGATAGCAAGATGGCAAGAGGTTACTAAATTATTTCCCCCCCTAACCACACAGTGAGCCTCAGACGATAAAGTAACAGGACCCAAGATAAAATATTTACTAAGGTCTAATAATGCTTGAGACCAAACAAATAAGAAGGAGAAATTGAGGAAATCATTTTTATTCTAAATTTAATTTTTTCCTGTTGAATCTTAGTTATATGTATTTCAAAGATTTTTTAGGGATGCCTGGGTGGCTCAGTCAGTTAAGCATCCACCTTCAGCTCAGGTCATGATCCCAGGGTCCTGGGATCGAGCCCTGCATGGGGCTCCCTGCTCCGCGGGAAGCCTGCTTCTCCCTCTCCCACTCCCGTTTGTGTTCCCTCTCTCGCTGTGTCTTTCTGTCAAATAATAAATAAAAACTTTAAAAAAAACCTTTTTAATAACAGAATAACTTAAAATCCTAGTTAAAATAAAATCAAAATGCTGCATTATGTGGCCATCTCTGCTGCTCCCAGTCAGGCCAGGTAACATTTAGGTAAAGCAGTAAGTTCTCCCACTTATGTGAAAACACCTTTGTACTCATCTCACTGAGATACTCTGTGCTGTTTAACAAGAAAGAAACTCAGATCATTATCTCAAGAAAATGCTGCCTCCTCTGAAATTTGAAGTTCAAAGTAGTTTAAGATATCTTTGGGCCACTAAAGAAAGACATTTTACTAAAATTATACCAGGTCTCAGGTAGATGCCTCAAAAGAAAGGGCTTTTTTTTTTTTTTTAAAGATTTTATTTGACAGAGAGAGAGACAGCGAGAGAGGGAACACAAGCAGGGGGAGTGGAAGAGGGAGAAGTAGGCTTCCCGCTGAGCAGGGAGCCCAATGTGGGGCTCGATCCCAGGACCCTGGGACCATGACCTGAGCCGAAGGCAGAGGCTTAATGACTGAGCCACCCAGGCTTTTAATACTTATTTTATTTTTGTACCAAACAAGTAAACTTTTTAAGATTTTATTTATTTGTGAGAGAGAGAGTGAGCACAAGGGTGGGGGGGGGAAGTGAGAGGGAGAAGCAGGCTTCCCGCTGAGCAGGGAGCCCGATATGGGGCTCGATCCCAGGACCCTGGGACCATGACCTGAGCCGAAGGCAGATGCTTAACGACTGAGCCACCCAGGCGCACCAAGAAAGGGCTTTTTCAAATGATTAATTTTGAAATTAGTAAGCTAGCATCCTTTTCTAACCTACGGGCATATTTATTGGTAAAATTAAAACTATCAGTTTTTAGGGGTGTCTGGGTGACTCAGTCTGCCCCTCCCCCCGCTCGTGCTCTCACTCTCTCTCACAAATTAAATAAAACTGGGGAGCCTGGGTGGCTCCGTCGGTTAAGTGTCTGCCTTTGGGCAGACGTGCCCGGGGCTCACCGAAGGGCCCCCGTGTCCCCCGGAGCAGAGGCGCGGCGTGGGCCGTGAGCTGTAGGGTAGGACTGCGGTGGCTGACGAGCCGTGACTGTTGGCGCTTTCCCCCCCGGCCTGTGTCAGAACTGCATGGTGATGGCGGAGCAGAACCAGGTGTGGGTCGGCTCCGAGGACTCAGTCATCTACATCATCAACATCCACAGCATGTCCTGCAACAAGCAGCTCACCGACCACCGCTCCAGTGTCACGGACCTGGTTGTGCAGAACGGGACGCCCAGGTACCGCTGGGCTCTGCTGGGACAAGAGACCCTTGGGCTCCTGGGTGGGTGGGGAGCCCCGAGCAGGAAGGGCTCCCAGCCGCTGTGGGCGACTGCCCGCGGGGCCAGGCCGGCCGTGGAGAGCGAAGCGGGTCTGTCACAAGCCGAGCCAGGTGATGTTCTTGTTTCTGGTCCTGAGCACGGAGGAGCGGTTCCCCTGCAGGCCAGCTGCAGGGTAGGCATGGTGGCCACTGGCCATGGGTACGTGGCCTTCCTTGCCCACTCTTGGGGTCTGGGCGTCTGCCAAGAACCTGCGGCTTGCAGACACATCATTCCGGTTCTCCGGCTTCACACGGTGCTCTGTGTCCAAATCTCCCTTCTTATAAGGACGCCAGTCATACTGGATGAGGGTCCACCCTGTTAACTTTAACTTGAATACCTCCGTAAAGACCCTGTTTCCAAGTACTGTTGCACTCTGACGTCCTGGGGGTTAGGACTCCAGCGGATCTTTTTGGGGGGATACAGTTCAGTCTGGAAGATGTGTCTGCTTCATTCACTGTCTTTGCCGTATTAAGAATGTCAGCCCAGAGAACAGCCGTCTGTTCTCTTTGCTGTGTGTCCTGTGCTTAGAACAGGGCCCTGCACACAGTAGGTGCCCCGGGGAGCCCGGAGAATGAGGAGGGGTCCCATTTCCCTCTGTGAAGGAAGCGGAGGCTCCAGGAGCGAGGTCACCTACTTCAAAGAGGCAGCCCTGCCCAGGGCGCGGGTGCTCCCCCCCCCGCTCTGCTGCTCTCCTCCATGCAGCCCCCCACTGCTTTGTCCCCTGAGTTTTAGGGGTGCCATCTGTCCTCAGGTGGGCCCGCTCAGAACATAAGGCACTGACCTGAAAATTCATCACTCTCGGGCTGAAGGGGCCGCGCATCGCTCTGGCTCGCGCCCGCCCCTCTCCTGTAGCCGCTGGTGGCCGACGCGGCGCTGATTTGTGAACTTGGGCTGGGACGGGGCACGTGCTTGGTCTCGCCCTGTGTCTGGGGCTAGATTTGACTCCGTGGTCGTGTTACGGTTCTGCAGAGCCGGCGGCTGCAGGGCAAGGAGAGGCGTCCCCAGAAAACCGTTTTTGCCCGCTGCATCCGTTACGTTGTAACTAATTGTTCTGTCCACGGGGATGGGGGTGGTGGACCTGTACGTAATGGTAACTTTGTACGCCTCGGGGTTAAAGCCTGTTGGAGCCAAACCTGCTCTTGTGTGTTCACACCACCAGCAAGGTGTATTCGTGCAGCAGGGACGGGACCATCCTGGCGTGGAACGTGAGCACCCTGCGAGTGACCAGCAGGTTCCAGCTGCCGGGCGGCAGGCTCTCGTCCATCAGCCTGCATGACGGCTGCCTGTGGTGCTGTAAGTCCTCGGTCCCCCGCTGTCCCCAGGGGCTCCGGAGCCCTGCTCCAGCAAGAGGAGACTGAACGCGAGCTCGAGGCCTATTTCCTTTGCTGTGCACCTTCCCAGCCTTCCAACTCGGACTCCTTCTCTGTGCTCACTGGCTCCGTGCTCGTCTCCTGTCTGTGTGGCTTCTTGGGCCTCCCTCCCCGACGGCGGCCGGGACGCTGGCATCCTCCCACCTGCTGCCTGTCTCTCTCCTGCTCACCTCTGCTCTCGCCGGGCCCTGCTTGGAGCGTGAATGCAGCCCCCATGCCCCCTGGAATCATCACTGCTCCTTCCAGGAGCCCTCTGTGGCCCTGTCACTTTGTGTGTGACCCACGGCCCCCCAGCCAAGGGCAAGCAGGGCAGGGCCTGCCGGGCACGCCTCGGCACAGACCTCGGGCCAGGACTCTGTGGAGCTCGGCTGGGCATCCTGCCCGGGGTGTGATGGGAGGTGCGGAGGCTCGGCCTGGGGGCGTAGGTCCTGCATTTCTGAGCATCCCAGAGCACATTGTCTGCACTTTCAAGTCTTCCCTGGGCTGTGCCAGATGCCAGGGTGATGGTCATGAACGTAATTTTTTTAAACTTGAAGCATATTTTACATATGGTAAAATGCACAAACGTGAGTGTCGTTCGTTGGATTTTGACAAAAGCATCCAGGACATAACCACCCAAGGACCCAGGTATTTCCATCACAGCGGAAAGTTCCTCTGCGCCCCTTTCCAGGTAGCGCCTGCCCAGAGGCCACCGGTTGTGGATTCTGCCGCCTGGGGCTGTGTTGCCCGTTCCCGAGCCTTCCCCACACGGACTCCGCAACAGGGGCCCTTCTGCAGCCGTGCTGTTCAGAGCCTCTTGTGCGCGGGGCCACCTGCGATGTTTGTTTTCGGCTCACTGCCGCGATGGCAGAGTTTGATTTGGTCGTACGAATATACCGCGATGTGGTCATCCAAGGGTTAACCCGGTGTTTACCCCATTGAGAAACCATCTGACTCTTCTCCGAAGCTGCTGCACCATGTGGGTTCCGATTCCTCCGCACCTTCACTGTGCTGGTTTTTACTGTCAGCGCCCCCATGGCTGTGTGCGGTGGCGTCCCACGGCGGCCGCCCTGCCTTCCCAGCCGCGTGCCGGGGTGCGTGTGCCCTGTGCGTGTGTGCGTGTTGTCTACAGCAACGGCCGCGCGCCAGTCTGCTCACTTCTAGCACCGTTCCAACAGCTCGGGTGGGAGCCCGCCGTCCCCTCCGCCCCTTTCCCTTTCCCACCTGTCCTTCTTTGCTGTTGTTACTCCGTCTAAAAGAAGGCAGGAAAGAATTTTTTATATTCAGTTTATTTTTCTGTCTTTTTAGCTCTACATTTTTTTTGCTTTACTTTTTAGTGGTTGCTCGAAGGACTGCAGTATCAGCCTGCCCTTCTCACGGCCGACCTTAATGTCATGTAAGCTCACAGCAGTATCAGCAATTCCATTTTCTGCCCCTTTTGCTACTATTGTTAAAAGCAGTATTTTATTTCTACAACTGTGATAAACCTCAGAAAATATTTTTAAAATTTTTGCGTAAGTACTCACTGATTTTTACCCATATGTTTACCGTTTCTGGGGAGCTTTGTACCTGGTTTCCATCTGCATCGCTTCCCTTAGCTCAAGCATTTCCCTTAGTATTTCTTATGACCTGAGTCTGCTATAAGCAAATTCCAGGCTGATAGACTGTTTTTTTTTTCCCCCACACTTTAGACATATCTTTCCATCGTTATGTAGCTTTGTTTGTTCCTGATGAGAAGTCGGCCCTGTTTCTTACTGTTCGGCTGATACATCCTGTCTGGTTTCTGTGGCTGCATGGAAGCGTTGTCTTTGCTTTTCTCGAGTCGGACGAGAGCGTGCTTAGGCGTGAAGGTCTTCATGTCTGTCTCACTTACGGTTTACTTTCGTGAGTCGGGGAGACTTTTAACCATTACTCATTCCAGTATTTTTGTGCATTCTCTTTCTCCGTGTCTTCTGGGATCTTAATTGTGTGTGTGTGTGTGTGTGTGTATTCTAGAATTATATTAGAATATAATATAAATATATATAATAATATAATAATATATATCTCAGGCTACTGGATAATGTCCCACAGGTCTCAGGCACGGCTATAATTTTTTCCTTCTTTTCTCTGCTGTAGCTTGGTTAAGACCAGACCCTTTCTTCATCTGTGTCCTGTCTGCTGCTGGACCTGTCCAGCAAATTTTCATTTCAGTTCGAGAATTTCCATTTCTCTTCTAAAGTCTCCATGTCCACCCATCCTCTTTATATCTTCCTGTGAGTTTTTAAATTTATTCGTAATTGCCGGTTGAGCTCCTTCTCTGCTGGATCCTGGGTCATCTGTGGGTCTGCTTGTGTGCACTACTGCTTCTGTTGGACCCTAGTCGTATCCTCGTGCTTCGCGTGTGCGGGAGTTACTGTATCCTGGATGTTGTTGATGACACATCTAGGAGACTCTGGTCATAGCCTTCTTTAGAGACCATTAGGTTTTGTTCTAGAAGGTCATTAAATTACTTCCTGGCCAATCATTTTATTCTTGTGTAGAGGCTCGGTTTTTGGCTTTTCTGGGGTAAATGTATTTCACTTTTGACCTTAGTCCTGGAGCACATAACACTTTGTTCCGGTGCACAGTCTTGGTTTTTGTAAGCACAGCTCTTTTAGGGTCGCAAGGGAGTGCCTGAGGTATGTACGAAGCCTTCTAGCCTGATGAGCTACTATTTTGAACTGTTCCAGTTCTGCCTTCTGTGCTTATGCACAGTTCAGGAGTCAGCCAAGGATTTGAGAATCTATACATACATTTTGGGCTCCCTCGTTTGGGGGGTATTCCTTCTTTCCAGCCACATTGGCAGCCCTAAATCATACCCTTAAGCAAGGTGGACTGTGACAGCGCTAGAACATTTATTCCTCAGTGTCCCACGGAGAGCTGGGAAGTACCCCCAGGGAAACCTGGGTGTGTGTGCAGGTTATGGGGTTTACTTCTTTTCTTTCAAGGACCATATGCCTCAGCCTGGATCTCCAGTGTGTGTGTGTGTGTGTGTGTGTCCAGCCCAGATGCATTTTGGACTACCAGAGCTGACCAAACTCTGGGCTAAAAGGTGCCTATTACATACAGTGAGGGAGCGAACAGAGGACAGAATGCCTTTTATTTTCCAAGTTAATACAATAAGTAGTTTTCCTATTTAGCAACAATGAGAAAAGTGGGGTTTCTTCAGGTAACAGAGAGCGCATGCCTGAGAAGTGTTGTCCTAAGTCTCTTTCTGAACAAGAGTAACAAGCGGAAACCTCGGTCCCTCATCAGATGTCCCCAGTGCAGAGCCTGGGACCAGGTCAGGGTCTTCTCACGTCGGGCCGTCGGTGTGCTCGGAGGCAGCACCTAACAGTGAGGGCCGGCCAGGCGGTGCGTCTCGCTCCTCCCCAGGCGCTGGGTGAGGCGAGCCTGAGGGGCTGCGATCTTCCTCTCTAGTCCAGTAATGCGACCTCAGACCTGCGTGTCTTCCGCCAGGGCAGCGTGGCCGGCTGCCCTTGCTCGGGCACCCCGCGCCTGAGTGCTGGGTCGTCTTCTAGGAGGGAAGCAGACCCCGTTCCCACACCCCGTGGTTCTGCTGTGGCCTTCAGGTGGGTGCGTTCAGGTTCGGGCTTTGCCGCCAGACAGCTGGTCACTTTGGAGTCTGTGTCTTCATTTGAAAGTGAGATAGAATACTACCCTTCCCCCTGCAGAGCTCGCTAACGGCTACAAGATGCAAGAGGCCATGGGGCGCCTGGGTGGCTCAGTCGTTAAGCGTCTGCCTTCGGCTCAGGTCATGATCCCAGGGTCCTGGGATCGAGCCCCGCATTGGGCTCCCTGCTCAGCGGGGAGCCTGCTTCTCCCTCTCCCACTCCTCCTGCTTGTGTTCCCTCTCTCACTGTCTCTCTCTGTCAAATAAATAAATAAAATCTTTAAAAAAAAAAAAAAAAAAAGATGCAAGAGGCCAAAGCGCCATCGTCCTCAGAGTGCTGCGCTGGGGACAGTAGCCCTCCTCTTTGCTCCACTGCTCACGCCCCTCTTGAGCCTTGTCTTGTCCCGTGCCCCTTCCTATGGGGCCCCTTCCTGGGCTCTGCGTCCAGAGCGCTGAGAGGGGGCCTGAGGGGCAGAAGTGCCTCCCACAGGGCGGGCCCGGTGTTCCTAACCAGCCGCAGCATCACGAGGGCCTCACCAGTTAGCCCAAGTGGATGATGGCATATCTGCCTAACGGGCCATCATAGGACGAGGTTTTGCTTATGAGGTCTCGGGAAAACCACCCTGTCCCCAGCTTAGAAGAAGGAGAGATGGGATGGCAGCTCTCGGTTTCCATGACTGAAACCCCAGCTGAGCTTCCGAGTCCTCGGGGTGGCCAGGGGCAGGGGGCTCCGCTGTGTGGAGGCTGAGTGTCAGAGGGGGCCTGCGGTGCGCTGGCTGGCGACAGGAAGCCGGAGCGGCACGCCTGGGGGCTCCCGGCTCCCCTGCATCCAGCTGGCGCCCCCCCCCGCCCGAGGCCGTGCCCGCCTGTCCCCAAGTCTGTGAGGCTGGTGCAGTGACCTCAGCGCCGGGGGCAGGGGGCGCGCGCAGCAAACTCACAAGGAGAGAGCGTCCGGCCGCCTGCAGCTCTCTCGGTTTGCAGAAAGCCACGTTCCTTGAGTGATTCACAGACGCGGAAGCACGTGGAGACGCGTGGCCCTGTCACCTTCACTGCTCATGCCAGACGGGGAGGACTGGCTGTGTCTTCAGGGGGCAGGAGAGGAGGAAGGGTCCCAAAGCTGCCGTGTCCTCATCAATAACGGCGCGGTGACGGCCACCGGGGCCGCGAGGTGGCAGCGCGTGGCAGCTGGCTGCCCAGGAAGACCTTTCCAGCCGCTTCGTCCCTGTGCCCCAGATGCGCCCCCGGCCTCACGCTCGTCCCTCCGTTCTGCAGGCACCGGGAACAGTATTGTGGCTGTCACGTCGAGCGGACTGCTTTGTCAAGAACTGAAGATCAGCGAGAACGCTGGGGACGTCGGCACGTCCTTCCTCAGTCTCCAGCTCCTCCCCGAGGTATCTGTCCCCGCAGCGCCGTGGGGGCCGGCTCCCCGGAGCGCTGGGCCACCAGCCACAGCCTGACTTCTGTTTCAGCAGGAGCAGCTCTGGGCGGCCTGTGCCGGATTCAACAGCATCTACGTTTGGAGCCTGAAGGACCTGACCCGGCGCCCTCAGGCGGTTCACCTTCAGGACTGCTCCGAGGTCAGCTGCATGATCACGGTGAAGAAGCAGGTAAGGCGAGGAGCCACGCCTCCCCCAGAGCACCCCCCCAGGCTCCAGGAGGACTTGGATTTGGGGGTGCACCACTCCACCCGGTACACCGGGTAAAGCACACCTACAGGGGTCCCCCTTCCCGGGCCAGGCTGCGTGTGGCCGACGCCCCCTCCGTTTCTCCCTGGCAGATCTGGGTAGGCGGCACAGGTCTGTCACAGGGGAAGTCCAAAGGGAAGATCTACGTCATCGACACCGAGAGGAGGACGGTGGAAAAGGAGCTGGTGGCCCACATGGACACGGTGAAGACCCTGTGCTCGGCAGAGGACAGATACGTGCTGAGCGGGTCAGGCAGCGGGGAGGGGAAGATCGCCATCTGGAAAGTTGAGTAAACGTGGGTGAACATGCTGAAAAGGTCTGTGTTCTGCCCCCCTACCGGTGCCCCCCGGAGAAGGTGGGGTGGGGAGCCAGTCCGGGCCCCCAGCGGGGGAGGGCGGTGTGTCGGACTTTCCTGATTGAACCGTACCAACAGCCTTTCAGGTTGGGGTGCTTCTCAGGCAGGCAGCTGGATCAACTTGCTCATTGGCTCTGCTGTGAAGTTACCCTGTGTGTTGTCTAGAAAGTTCCAGAACCCACGACTAGGGGCCAGCATCAGAGCCAGAGGGAAGCGATGTAGCCAAATCACGTATGACCGGCAGACCTCAAGTCTCTGGTTTGCATTTCCTGTACTTCACTCATTCAAATATACAGTAAGCACCAGTTTGCAGGAGACCTACAGCCTTAGGCTGACCTCGTTTCCAGCAGTTTATGAGAGGTGTTCTTTAAATGACAGCTTTGTGGTTGAAGAGATTTGTGCCTGCCCCTTGCTGCGCCCGCTCAGAGCAGGTGACCGAGGAGGGGACAGGGAGGGGACAGCACTGTACTCAGGGTGTCTGGACAGGGGCTGGGCCAGCTGAGGCAAGCTCTGTGTTTCTTTCCTTTAACTAATGCCAAGTTTTTATAATGAAGAAACCTAGAGAGACTTTGCTGCCAAAGATCACAGAGGAGGAGTTCCACCTAAAATAGCCCTATATAATCGAGTTTTCTAGTGAAGTTGCTGCCACTCACGGTCCCGTACCTTTCAACCGTCTGCTTCTTGTGTGAGTATCATCTCTGTCTCCGTAGATGGTGCTGTATTATTTAACTGAAGATGATCTTATTAGCTATAAATAAGTATTTGCAAAAACAACCTCTTACCCATTTTTACTGTAATATTGAGATGTCCCTCCCTCGGTGTCCAGCAAGGAAGGTTTTGATGTAGTTACTGGATGTGGAGGGAGCATCCCCCTGATGGCACCGTCTGAGGGCCTGTGGCCTCTCCCCCGATGGACCCACCATGAGCTCAGCCGCAGATGGGGCTGCTAGACCCTCTGCCCTGGGCTTGTGGAACTCAGACGCCGCGCCGGACCTCACTCACCCTGAGAGGTCACAGACGGTGTTCATCAGGCCCTCAGGACAGGGCCGAGCTCAGTAGCGTCCAGAACCTCCAGATGAAAGCTTTGACCAGGCCTTGCGTTTGTCTGCAGGACCTAAGCGTTTTGCAGGGTCCAGATGACGGACCCAGATTTTGGGGTGTTCTGGGAATGTGGTGCAGAGAACAGCTAGGTGGCCTTAGGCCCCCGCGACTGTGCTTACGAAGAGGGTGTGCTCCTGACTTCTAGAAGGAAACAAAGGTTGAATTCTGCTTTTGTAAACACATGAAAAATTAGTCAAATCCTGTCAGAAATACTCATAAATTATTTCATGTCAATCCACACATAACCAGGTATTTTCACCTTGTCAATAATAAATTCCTTTGTTGATTAAACGCTGACGTCCTGTCTCCTTACTTTCCCCACATTCACTGGTGGGAGAGAGCTGTAAAATAATCCAGGACCATTTTGGGTTTGCTCTTGATTCATTCTAAGCATGCATTGTTATTTTAATGCAGACTTTTCATTCCCTTTATTCTTGGTGATAATTTCCAAGATCTTACTTGACAGTGATAGAGTGGCCGGTGGGGGTTGTTAAAATGGGAAGGGCACTTTATGCCTTCGGTGTTTCCCCTGTGCTTTGAAGAGGTTCCGTGATGAATGACTTGTCACGGGAAGCCCCGGATGAGCTGGAATTCATTAGACAGACGACGCCTTCCCTGTCTTGGCTTCAGAAACCTGAATTAAGTTGGTACCAAAAAAAAAAAAAAGTGTTTATCTTGAACGAGAAGCCAGTTGACCTTAATATGATTTCAGCTCTCCAGCTGTATTTCAAACAATAGAAGAGAAAGCTTGCTTTGGGTGCCGGCCCAGCGCTACGACGCCCATCACAAGCTTGCCCCACTCCGCTACTGCTGAAGTTGTCCAGATGGTCACTTGGTACCGTCTTTACGATCTGCTCTCTGAATATGTGCACGCATCGGCTGCTCTCAAGTGACAACCTTGGAATCGGATGTGATTGTAATGTCTGAATTAAAAGCACATGACTTCTGTCCATTTCTAGAAGATTCCTTAGGAAGATGAAGGGGTGCTTTCTCTGCATGGCTGGGGAAGGCTTGGATAGAAAGCCAGGCAGAGTTGCCCCACTGCCTGGAAATGTCTGTATTTCTTGCAGCGATGCCATGGGATCTCCGGGTGAGTAAGAGGCTCAGACACTCAGGAACTAGTTTCTCACCTGTGCTGCTACGCTCAGCTATGGCATGACCTTCAGCTGCACAGGACTCCAAAGCTCGGGGTTTCTGTGCCTTGGAACAGAGAGGTGGAACAGGGCCCTAGGTGAGGCCAGAGGACCGGGGGCCCTAGTCCAGGCCTAGTCCATGAAGTCCTGGGCTGGTGGGGTGACTAAGAAGGGCACTCCACTGCTGGGCCCTGGAACGGCCCAGAGAATACTCCGGCCAGGCTGCTTTGCTGGGCGCTCGTGAAAATACTCAGAGCTTATAAACACGTGACCGCAGCTGCAGTGGCCCAGAAAGGCCAGTCCATGTCCTGTGCCCTGTGGCTGTGTCCTGTGTCCTGTCCCCTATCCCCTGGAGATCCCAAGATGAGGTCATCCTGGCTTAGGGCAGGCCCTAAATGCAATGACAGGTGTCCTTGGAAGAAGACATAGACCAACACACACATCATCTACAAGAGATGCACTTTAAATACACCAACCTGGGGCGGAGGGCTGGGGGGGCGCCGTGAAAGCTGGAACAAGCACACCAGGCAGACAGCACAGTTGTGGTATCGCTGTTCGCGTCAGACAAAACAGACTCCCGACTCAGGTGTGCATAATGCCAAAAAGACAATTCTGTTCCTTGTGATACTGTTATTAATCCATAAGACATAATAATCCCATATATATATGCACTTAATAGAGCTTCAAGACACATGAAGCAGACGTAGAACTATAGGAGAAAACAACAGATCCACACTAGGAGTCGGGAGATTTTCACACCCTTCTCTCGGTAAGTGAGAGAACCAGTAAACAAAAACTCAGCGACGACACAGAAGGTTCAACACCATCCGCCCGTGTGACCTGACGTCACAGAACGCTACACCCCACAACAGCAGGATCCCCCTTTTCAAGTGTACGTAGAATGTTCATCAAGCTAGATCATACGCTGGACCATAAAATAAGTGTGAAAAGATTTAAATCTTACAGAATATGTTCTCAGACCACACCAAACTTCAATTAGAAATCAACAGCAACAATGCCCTCAAAATCCCCAAATTAAAATTATGTTGGAAATTAAACATTACTTCCAAATAACCTATGGGTCAAATAAAAATATTATACAAGAAATTAAAAAAGTACAAAATTCATGGGATGCAGTTAAAGCAGTGTTTAGAAGAAAAGTTATCACTTTAAACGCCTCTATTAGAAGAAAGGTTTAAAATTAAACTTCCATCATAAGAATATAGGAAAAGATAAAAGCATATTTAATCCAAAATATGTAAAGGAGGGAAATAATAAAGATAAGACCAAAATCAGTGAAATGGAAAGCAATCAACAAAGCCAAAAGTTGGTTCTGTAAAGTAATTGGTAAACGCCTGTAAAACCAATCAAGAGAAAAGGAGCAGACACAAATCACCGGTGTCAGGAACGAAAGACAGGCTGAAATCTTCTCATCAAAACAGTAGGTGAACAACTTTATGGCAATAAATTTGGTGAAATATACAAAGTCCTTGAGAAACAACTGTATGAAGCTGAAGCCAAGGCAAGAAGAAATAGAAAATCTTAATAGTCCTACATCTATTAAGGAAATTGACTTTGGTCAAAAACCTTTCCGCACAAGAAATCCTGGGCCCTGTGGGTTTCATTAGTGAATTCTAACAAACTCTTTAGGATGGAATACTAGAATCCCACAGAAGTCTTTCAGAAGGATAGGGAGCACTTCCTGACCCATTTAGGAGACCAGCATGATGCTGTACTAAAACCGGACAAAAGATCTTACAGGAAAATTAAAGTACACATTGGTTCCCCTCATGAACATAGATGCAAAATGCCTGAACAAAGTATTAGCCAGTTGAATCCAGCAACATTTTGAAAGGATAATACAGCATGACCAAGTGGGGCTTGCTCCAGGAATGCAAAGTTAATTTAACATTCGACAATCAATCTGGAAATTCCACATCTTAACAGAATAAAGGAGAAAAGCCACAGTGGTTATCTCAACAGATGCAGGAAAAAAATGACAGAATAAAATAATCGTTCACAATACATACCCTGGCAAACTGAGAAGCAAACATCCTCAGACTGATACAGGGCACTTGCGGGAACCCACAACGGACGTCCCCACCTGACGGCCGCAGACCGCTGCGCCCCTCCAAGACTGGGAACAGGGCAAGGACGTGCACTTTCATCCCCCCATTCAACACCACACCGCAGGTCTTGGCCTTGGCACGAAGGCAAAAATAGATGATTAAAAGATTGGACAGGAAGGACAAACTATTTATACACAGCCAGCATTATCGATTACATAAATCCTAAAGAATCTTTTTTTAAAGGAAGTATTAGACCAAGCAAATTTAGCAAGATCGTGGGATACAGGTCAATACAGAATAACCACTGCATTTCTATATTAACAAACTACTGGAAAATGTAAAAATAGGACTTACGACAGCATTAAAAACACATCAGATACGAATAAATTTAATGAAAAAGATGTGCTAGACCTGTATGCTGAACTCAAAAGCACTGCTGAGAGAAATTTTAAAAGGCCTAAATATATGAAAAATATACTATGTTTATGGATGAGAAGATTAATTGTAAAGATGTTCTTTCCAAGTCAGCCCAGTAGATTCAATGTAATTCCAATCTAAATCCCAACACAATTTAAAAATACATACGATGGGCGCCTGGGTGGCTCAGTTGGTTAAGCGACTGCCTTCGGCTCAGGTCATGATCCTGGAGTCCCGGGATCGAGTCCCACATCGGGCTCCCTGCTCAGCAGGGAGTCTGCTTCTCCCTCTGACCCTCCCCCCTCTCATGTGCTGTCTCTCTCATTCTCTCTCTCTCAAATAAATAAATAAAATCTTTAAAAAAAAAAAATACATACGTTGACGATTTGACATGCGCAGGTGAGCACGCACACATGGAAATGCAAAGTTGAATAGTCAACCTTGGAGAAGATCGGAGCTAGAGAACTCATAGTACGTAATGTAAAGCTTCCCCCAAAGCTACAGTGATTAAGACGGTAAGAGTGTGGGCATGAATAGATCAATGGAACAGAAAGTCGGATCTAGAAACATACGCATAACTGACTATCAGTTGATACAACTGTCAATTGACAGTTGATATTCAACAAAAATTGCAAGACAATTCAGTAGGGAAATCTTTTCCACAAATAGTGCTGTAACAACTGGATAAATGTGTGGAAATAGGAAGAAGCTCAACCCTAATCTCACTTCAAAAAATTTAATTCGAGGTGGTTCATCTAGATGTAAAACTTTAACTTCTAGAAACAAACACAGAATATCCTGGCAACCTTGGTCAGATAAAGATATCTTAGAGAAAACACAATAAAAGCTACATAGGAAAAAAAATGATAAATTGGACATCATTAAAATACATCATTAAGAAATTAAAAAAAAAAAAACCTAGAAGGAAATATTTACAATGCTGGATCTGACGAAGACTTATACCCATGACATATAAAGAGCTTCTACAAATCAATACAAAGACAAACAGCCCAATTAAAAAATGGGCAAAGGATACTTTACTAATGAAGATACATAGATGCCAATTTGAAAAGATGCTTAAAATCATTAGTCATTTAGGAAAGACATTAAGCCACAATGAAATACTACTTGATAGTCATTAGAATAGCTCACATTAGGGCGCCTGGGTGGCTCAGATGGTTAAGTGTCTGCTTTCGGCTCGGGTCGTGATCCCGGGGTCCTGGGATCGAGTCCTGCATCGGGCTCCCTGCTCGGCGGGGAGCCTGCTTCTCTCTGCCTCTGCGTCTTTCTCTCTCCCCCTGTGTTTCATGAATAAATAAATAAAATCTTAAAAAAAAAAAAAGAATAGCTCATATTAAAGAGTCACAATAATGAACATAGATGAGGATACGCAGCAAATGGGATCTACTATGTATGACAGCAGTCGTCCACTGCTGGATAAAAATAGCACAGTCACTTTGGGAGAACTGTTTGCCAGTTTCTTTTACTTTTTTAAGATTTATTTTATTTGAGAGAGCAAGCAAGAGTACAAGCGGGGGGAGGGGCTGAGGGAGCGGGAGAAGCAGACTCTCCACTGAGCAGGGAGCCTGACACAGGGCTCCATCCCAGGACCCCGAGATCATGACCAGGGCCAAAGGCAGACGCTTAACCGTCTGAGCCACCCAGGTGCCCGTTTGCCAATTTCTTAATGACACATACCTACCATACAACTCCACAATTCCACACCTCGGGGTTTTTTGTTTTTTTTTTTAAGATTTATTTATTTTAGAGAGAGAGAGAGAGAGAAAACCACAAGCAGACTCCCCGTGAACAGGGATCCCAACACGGGGCTTGATCTCACGACCCTGAGATCATGACCTGAGCCGAAATCAAGAGTTGGACACTTAACCGACTGAGCCACCCAGGCGCCCCCCTCACCTCGTTTTTTTACCCAAGAGGAACGAAAACCTGTGTCTACAAAGAGACTCTTATGAGTATGTCTGTAGCATCTTTATTTGTAATCGGGCTACACTGGAGACGCCCATCACCCAGAGACGGATGTGGTGCGTCCTCCCATCAGTGAAGAGACTGGCCCACTTGGCGGTGTGTACCACCCTCAGAGGCCGTGCGATGAGTGAAAGCAGCCAGGCAGAAAGGCTACAGACTCTGTTTCCATCCACATTTCGTCCAAAACAGACAAAACTAATCCCTGCTAAGTTCCTATCAGTGGTTGCCTGGTATCTAATCAATGTAAATGTAGGATTGGATTGAGCTGGAAGGCGTCAAGAGAGAACTTTCTGCAGTGAGAAAGATGTTCTATGCAGAATGCGTGTGTGTTACTCAGGGGTGTGCACGTGGTAAAACTCACAGACTCGCACACTGTGTCTGTCGCCGTATGTCAGGTCACCTCAATCAAAAACCAGAACAGAAAAATCACTATGGATCTACAGCTGTTGAAAAAGATAGTAAGGGAATATTTTGAATTTGATGCCAATGAATTTGACCACATGGCTGGAATGTAAACATTATTTCAAAGGCACAAACCAACAAAGCTCATTCCAGAAGAAATAGCCTGAAGAGCCTCATTTCTAATCAAGAGATTTAACCCATAGTTTAAAACCTTCACATGAAGACAATTTCATAAAGAATTCACCAATGGGGGCACCTGAGTGGCTGGGTTGGTTGAGCATCTCACTCTTGGTTTTGGCTCAGGTCATGATCTCAGGGTCGTGGGATAGAGCCCCGCGTTGGGCTCTGTGCTAGCATGGAGCCTGCTTGGGATTCTCCCTCTCCCTCTGCTCTGCACCCTCCTCACATGTTTTCTTTCTAAAATAAATAAATCAATCTTTTAAAAAATTCACTGATGAACTCTCCCAAACATACAAGGATAACATGTAATTTCTATGCTAATTTTTTTCATAAAAATAAGGAGTGAACACCTCCCTATCTCATTTTATGATACCAATATTACCTTGCTACCAAAACCAGACATTACAAAGAAAAAAAAAAAACACCATTTCCCTTCATAAATATAAACATTAAAATCTTTAACAACATTTTAGAAATTCAAATCCAGCAATAGCGGCGCCTGGGTGGCTCAATCGGTTAAGCGTCTGCCTTCGGCTTGGGTCATGGTCCCAGGGTCCTGGGATTGAGCCCCGCATCAGGCTCCCTGCTCCGCGGGAAGCCTGCTTCTCCCTCCCCCACTCCCCCTGCTTGTGCTCCCTCTCTCATTGTCTCTCTCTCTGTCAAATAAGTAAATAAAATCTTAAAAAAAAAAATCCAGCAATAAGTGAAAAGGATAATACCTATGACTGAGTAGAATTCATCCCAGGACTGGTAGGATATTCGAGACCATGATGTAATTCACTGTATTAACAAACTCAGAACGAGGAACACATGCTCATTT